>NW_027423045.1:0-600000 GCF_048934315.1 Petromyzon marinus
TCCCCACACACACTCAACGTGCGCTAACCACTGCACCACCACTCCCCCCACACAAATTATGTCGCGACTCAATGCTGCCCTCTTGTGGTAAAAACTAGAATCTCACTCACCAACTCACCCCCTCACTCAACCACCCACCCACTCATCCAGACAAAGCTACCCCAGGTAGCCTCTAGCTGGCTGTGGGGGCAAGTGCTGTTCCACAGACACTGACAAAGCTACCCCAGGTAGCCTTTGGCAGGGCTGTAGGGGCAAGTGCTTTTACATAGACACAGACAAAGCTACCCCAGGTAGCCTCTAGCGCGGCAGTAGAGGCTAGTGCTGTTACACACAGAGAAAGCTACCCCAGGTAGCCTCTAACAGGGCTGTAGGGGCAAGTGCTGTTACACAAACACAGAAAAAGCTACCTTAGGTAGCCTCTCGCAGGGCTGTAGGGGCAAGTGCTCTCACACAGATACAAACAAAGCTAACCCAGATAAATTCTAGCAGGGCTGACGGGGCAAGTGCTGTCAAAACATACATAGACAAAGTTACCCCAGGTAGCCTCTAGCGGGGCTGTAGGGGCAAGTGCTCTCATACACAGACACAGAGAAAGCTACCCCAGGTACCCTCTAGCAATGCTGTAGGGGCAAGTGCTGTTACACAAACACAGACAAAGCTACCCCAGGTAGACTCTTTCTGGTTGTAGGGGCAAGTGCTTTGAGCAATAGCACCTATGAAGGCTACCGGCACTGTGGCTACACACACAGAGGGAGTGGGTGGCCAGCACCACCACGCCCGACCGCCTTTGACTCTCTCCCAGTTCTAGCGATGTTTACAACACCACCATCACTCCCCACACACACACACAGTGCGCTAACCACTGTATCATCACTCCCCACTCACACACACAGTGCGCTAACCAATGCACCACCACTCCCCACTCAGACACACAATGCCCTAACCACTGCTCCACCACTCTCCACTCACACAGAGTGCGCTAACCACTGCACCACCACTCCCCACTCACACACAGTGCGCTAACCACTGCACCACCACTCCCCACTCACACACAGTGCGCTAACCACTGCACCACCACTCCCCACACACACTCAACGTGCGCTAACCACTACACCACCACTCCCCCCACACAAATTATTTCGCGACTCAATGCTGCCCTCTTGTGGTAAAAATAAGAATCTCACTCACCAACTCACCCCCTCACTCAACCACCCACCCACTCATCCAGATGAAGCTACCCCAGGTAGCCTCTAGCTGGCTGTGGGAGCAAGTGCTGTTCCACAGACACTGACAAAGCTACCCCAGTTTGCCTTTGGCAGGGCTGTAGGGGCAAGTGCTGTTACATAGACACAGACAAAGGTACCCCAGGGAGCCTCTAGCGGGGCTGTAGGGGCAAGTGCTGTTACACACAGACAAAGCTACCCCAGGTAGCCTCTAGCAGGTCTTAGGGGCAAGTGCTGCTACAAAGACACAGACAAGCTATCCTAGGCAGCCTTTAGCAGGGCTGTAGGGGCAAGTGCTCTCATACGCATACACAGACACAGACAAAGCTACCCCAGGTAGCCTCTAGCAGGGCTGTCGGGGCAAGTGCTGTCAAAACATGCATAGACAAAGCTACCCCAGATAGCCTCTAGCGGGGCTGTAGGGGCAAGTGCTCTCATACACAGACACAGACAAAGCTACCCCAGGTACCCTCTAGCAATGCTGTAGGGGCAAGTGCTGTTACACAAACACAGACAAAGCTACCCCAGGTAGCCTCTAGCAGGGCTATAGGGGCAAGTGCTGTTACACAAACACAGACAAAGCTACCTTAGGTAGCCTCTCGCAGGGGTGTAGGGGCAATTGCTGCCAAACAGATACAATAAAGCTAACCCAGATAAATTCTATAAGGGCTGTAGGGGCAAGTGCTGTCAAAACATACATAGACAAAGCTACCCCAGGTAGCCTCTAGCTGGTTGTCGGGGCAAATGTTGTCACAGCGACACAGACAAAGCTACCCCATGGTAGACTCTTTCTGGTTGTAGGGGCAAGTGCTTTGACCAATAGCACCTATGAAAGCTACCGGCACTGTGGGTACACACACAGAGGGAGTGGGTGGCCAGCACCACCACGCCCGACCGCCTTTGTCTCTCTCCCAGTTCTAGTGATGTTTACAACACCACCACCACCATCACTCCCCACACACACACATACACAGTGCGCTAACCACTGCACCATCACTCCCCACTCACACACACAGTGCGCTAACCACTGCACCACCACTCCCCACTCAGACACACAATGCCCTAACCACTGCTCCACCACTCCCCACTCACACAGAGTGCGATAACCACTGCACCACCACTCCCCACTCACACACAGTGCGCTAACCACTGCACCACCACTCCCCACTCACACACAGTGCGCTAACCACTGCACCACCACTCCCCACACACACTCAACGTGCGCTAACCACTGCACCACCACTCCCCCACACAAATTATTTCGCGACTCAATGCTGCCCTCTTGTGGTAAAAAACTAGAATCTCACTCACCAACTCTACCACTCACCCACCCACCCATTCATCCAGACAAAGCTACCCCACGTAGCCTCTAGCTGGTTGTAGGGGCAAGTGGTGTTCCACAGACACTGACAAAGCTACCCCAGGTAGCCTTTGGCAGGGCTGTAGGGGCAAGTGCTGTTACATAGACACAGACAAAGGTACCCCAGGTAGCCTCTAGCGGGGCTGTAGGGGCAAGTGCTCTCACACAGATACAAACAAAGCTAACCCAGATAAATTCTAGCAGGGCTGTCGGGGCAAGTGCTGTAAAAACATACATAGACAAAGCTACCCCAGGTAGCCTCTAGCGGTGCTGTAGGGGCAAGTGCTCTCATACACAGACACAGACAAATCTACCCTAGGTACCCTCTAGCAATGCTGTAGGGGCAAGTGCTGTTACACAAACACAGACAAAGCTACACCAGGTAGCCTCTAGCAGGGCTATAGGGGCAAGTGCTGTTACACAAACACAGACAAAGCTACCTTAGGTAGCCTCTCGCTGGGCTGTAGGGGCAATTGCTGCCACACAGATACAAAAAAGCTAACCCAGATAAATTCTAGCAGTGCTGTAGGGGCAAGTGCTGTCAAAACATACATAGACAAAGCTACCCCAGGTAGCCTCTAGCTGGTTGTCGGGGCAAATGTTGTCACAGAGACACAGACAAAGCTACCCCAGGTAGAATCTTTCTGGTTGTAGGGGCAAGTGCTTTGAGCAATAGCACCTATGAAGGCTACCGTCACTGTGGCTACACACACAGAGGGAGTGGGTGGCCACCACCACCACCACGCCCGACCGCCTTTGTCTCTCTCCCAGTTCTAGCGATGTTTACAACACCACCACCACCATCACTCCCCACACACACACACACAGTGCGCTAACCACTGCACCATCATTCCCCACTCACACACACAGTGCGCTAACCACTGCACCACCACTCCCCACTCAGACACACAATGCCCTAACCACTGCTCCACCACTCCCCACTCACATACAGTGCGCTAACCACTGCACCACCACTCCCCACTCAGACACACAATGCCCTAACCACTGCTCCACCACTCCCCACTCACACAGAGTGCGATAACCACTGCACCACCACTCCCCACTCACACACAGTTCGCTAACCACTGCACCACCACTCCCCACTCACACACAGTGCGCTAACCACTGCACCACCACTCCCCACACACACTCAACGTGCGCTAACCACTGCACCACCACTCCCCCACACAAATTATTTCGCGACTCAATGCTGCCCTCTTGTGGTAAAAAACTAGAATCTCACTCACCAACTCTCCCACTCACCCACCCACCCATTCATCCAGACAAAGCTACCCCACGTAGCCTCTAGCTGGTTGTAGGGGCAAGTGCTGTTCCACAGACACTGACAAAGCTACCCCAGGTAGCCTTTGGCAGGGCTGTAGGGGCAAGTGCTGTTACATAGACACAGACAAAGGTACCCCAGGTAGCCTCTAGCGGGGCTGTAGGGGCAAGTGCTCTCACACAGATACAAACAAAGCTAACCCAGATAAATTCTAGCAGGGCTGTCGGGGCAAGTGCTGTAAAAACATACATAGACAAAGCTACCCCAGGTAGCCTCTAGCGGTGCTGTAGGGGCAAGTGCTCTCATACACAGACACAGACAAATCTACCCTAGGTACCCTCTAGCAATGCTGTAGGGGCAAGTGCTGTTACACAAACACAGACAAAGCTACACCAGGTAGCCTCTAGCAGGGCTATAGGGGCAAGTGCTGTTACACAAACACAGACAAAGCAACCTTAGGTATCCTCTCGCAGGGCTTTAGGGGCAATTGCTGCCACACAGATACAAAAAAGCTAACCCAGATAAATTCTAGCAGTGCTGTAGGGGCAACTGCTGTCAAAACATACATAGACAAAGCTACCCCAGGTAGCCTCTAGCTGGTTGTCGGGGCAAATGTTGTCACAGAGACACAGACAAAGCTACCCCAGGTAGAATCTTTCTGGTTGTAGGGACAAGTGCTTTGAGCAATAGCAAGTATGAAGGCTACCGTCACAGTGGCTACACACACAGAGGGAGTGGGTGGCCACCACCACCACGCCCGACCGCCTTTGTCTCTCTCCCAGTTCTAGCGATGTTTACAACACCACCACCATCACTCCCCACACACACACACACAGTGCGCTAACCACTGCACCACCACTCCCCACTCAGACACACAATGCCCTCACCACTGCTCCACCACTCCCCACTCACATACAGTGCGCTAACCACTGCACCACCACTCCCCACTCACACACAGTGCGCTAACCACTGCACCACCACTCCCCACACACACACAGTGCGCTAACCACTGGACCACCACTCCCCACTCACACACAGTGCGCTAACCACTGCACCACCACTCCCCACTCACACACAGTGCGCTAACCACTGCACCACCACTCCGCACACACACTCAACGTGCGCTAACCACTGCACCACCGCTCCTCCCACACAAATTATTTCGCGACTCACTGCTGCCCTCTTGTGGTACAAAACTAGAATCTCACTCACCAACTCACCCACTCACCCACCCACCCATTCATCCAGACAAAGCTACCCCACGTAGCCTCTAGCTGGTTGTAGGGGCAAGTGCTGTTCCACAGACACTGACAAAGCTACCCCAGGTAGCCTTTGGCAGGGCTGTAGGGGCAAGTGCTGTTACATAGACACAGACAAAGGTACCCCAGGTAGCCTCTAGCGGGGCTGTAGGGGCAAGTGCTCTCACACAGATACAAACAAAGCTAACCCAGATAAATTCTAGCAGGGCTGTCGGGGCAAGTGCTGTAAAAACATACATAGACAAAGCTACCCCAGGTAGCCTCTAGCGGTGCTGTAGGGTCAAGTGCTCTCATACACAGACACAGACAAATCTACCCTAGGTACCCTCTAGCAATGCTGTAGGGGCAAGTGCTGTTACACAAACACAGACAAAGCTACACCAGGTAGCCTCTAGCAGGGCTATAGGGGCAAGTGCTGTTACACAAACACAGACAAAGCTACCTTAGGTAGCCTCTCGCTGGGCTGTAGGGGCAATTGCTGCCACACAGATACAAAAAAGCTAACCCAGATAAATTCTAGCAGTGCTGTAGGGGCAAGTGCTGTCAAAACATACATAGACAAAGCTACCCCAGGTAGCCTCTAGCTGGTTGTCGGGGCAAATGTTGTCACAGAGACACAGACAAAGCTACCCCAGGTAGAATCTTTCTGGTTGTAGGGGCAAGTGCTTTGAGCAATAGCACCTATGAAGGCTACCGTCACTGTGGCTACACACACAGAGGGAGTGGGTGGCCACCACCACCACCACCACGCCCGACCGCCTTTGTCTCTCTCCCAGTTCTAGCGATGTTTACAACACCACCACCACCATCACTCCCCACACACACACACACAGTGCGCTAACCACTGCACCATCATTCCCCACTCACACACACAGTGCGCTAACCACTGCACCACCACTCCCCACTCAGACACACAATGCCCTAACCACTGCTCCACCACTCCCCACTCACATACAGTGCGCTAACCACTGCACCACCACTCCCCACTCAGACACACAATGCCCTAACCACTGCTCCACCACTCCCCACTCACACAGAGTGCGATAACCACTGCACCACCACTCCCCACTCACACACAGTGCGCTAACCACTGCACCACCACTCCCCACTCACACACAGTGCGCTAACCACTGCACCACCACTCCCCACACACACTCAACGTGCGCTAACCACTGCACCACCACTCCCCCACACAAATTATTTCGCGACTCAATGCTGCCCTCTTGTGGTAAAAAACTAGAATCTCACTCTCCAAATCTCCCACTCACCCACCCACCCATTCATCCAGACAAAGCTACCCCACGTAGCCTCTAGCTGGTTGTAGGGGCAAGTGCTGTTCCACAGACACTGACAAAGCTACCCCAGGTAGCCTTTGGCAGGGCTGTAGGGGCAAGTGCTGTTACATAGACACAGACAAAGGTACCCCAGGTAGCCTCTAGCGGGGCTGTAGGGGCAAGTGCTCTCACACAGATACAAACAAAGCTAACCCAGATAAATTCTAGCAGGGCTGTCGGGGCAAGTGCTGTAAAAACATACATAGACAAAGCTACCCCAGGTAGCCTCTAGCGGTGCTGTAGGGGCAAGTGCTCTCATACACAGACACAGACAAATCTACCCTAGGTACCCTCTAGCAATGCTGTAGGGGCAAGTGCTGTTACACAAACACAGACAAAGCTACACCAGGTAGCCTCTAGCAGGGCTATAGGGGCAAGTGCTGTTACACAAACACAGACAAAGCTACCTTAGGTAGCCTCTCGCTGGGCTGTAGGGGCAATTGCTGCCACACAGATACAAAAAAGCTAACCCAGATAAATTCTAGCAGTGCTGTAGGGGCAAGTGCTGTCAAAACATACATAGACAAAGCTACCCCAGGTAGCCTCTAGCTGGTTGTCGGGGCAAATGTTGTCACAGAGACACAGACAAAGCTACCCCAGGTAGAATCTTTCTGGTTGTAGGGGCAAGTGCTTTGAGGAATAGCACCTATGAAGGCTACCGTCACTGTGGCTACACACACAGAGGGAGTGGGTGGCCACCACCACCACCACGCCCGACCGCCTTTGTCTCTCTCCCAGTTCTAGCGATGTTTACAACACCACCACCACCATCACTCCCCACACACACACACACAGTGCGCTAACCACTGCACCATCATTCCCCACTCACACACACAGTGCGCTAACCACTGCACCACCACTCCCCACTCAGACACACAATGCCGTTAACCACTGCTCCACCACTCCCCACTCACATACAGTGCGCTAACCACTGCACCACCACTCCCCACTCACACACAGTGCGCTAACCACTGCACCACCACTCCCCACACACACACAGTGTGCTAACCACTGCACCACCACTCCCCACTCACACACAGTGCGCTAACCACTGCACCACCACTCCCCACACACACTCAACGTGCGCTAACCACTGCACCACCACTCCCCCACACAAATTATTTCGCGACTCAATGCTGCCCTCTTGTGGTAAAAAACTAGAATCTCACTCACCATCTCTCCCACTCACCCACCCACCCATTCATCCAGACAAAGCTACCCCACGTAGCCTCTAGCTGGTTGTAGGGGCAAGTGCTGTTCCACAGACACTGACAAAGCTACCCCAGGTAGCCTTTGGCAGGGCTGTAGGGGCAAGTGCTGTTACATAGACACAGACAAAGGTACCCCAGGTAGCCTCTAGCGGGGCTGTAGGGGCAAGTGCTCTCACACAGATACAAACAAAGCTAACCCAGATAAATTCTAGCAGGGCTGTCGGGGCAAGTGCTGTCAAAACATACATAGACAAAGCTACCCCAGGTAGCCTCTAGCGGGGCTGTAGGGGCAAGTGCTCTCATACACAGACACAGACAAAGCTACCCCAGGTACCCTCTAGCAATGCTGTAGGGGCAAGTGCTGTTACACAAACACAGACAAAGCTACCCCAGGTAGCCTCTAGCAGGGCTTTAGGGGCAAGTGCTGTTACACAAACACAGACAAAGCTACCTTAGGTAGCCTCTCGCAGGGCTGTAGGGGCAATTGCTGCCACACAGATACAAAAAAACTAACCCAGATAAATTCTAGCAGGGCTGTAGGGGCAAGTGCTGTCAAAACATACATAGACAAAACTACACCAGGTAGCCTCTAGCTGGTTGTCGGGGCAAATGTTGTCACAGAGACACAGACAAAGCTACCCCAGGTAGACTCTTTCTGGTTGTAGGGGCAAGTGCTTTGAGCAATAGCACCTATGAAGGCTACCGTCACTGTGGCTACACACACAGAGGGAGTGGGTGGCCAGCACCACCACGCCCGACCGCCTTTGTCTCTCTCCCAGTTCTAGTGATGTTTACAACACCACCACCACCATCACTCCCCACACACACACACAGTGCGCTAACCACTGCACCATCACTCCCCACTCACACACACAGTGCGCTAACCACTGCACCACCACTCCCCACTCAGACACACAATGCCCTAACCACTGCTCCACCACTCCCCACTCACACAGAGTGCGCTAACCACTGCACCACCACTCCCCACTCACACACAGTGCGCTAACCACTGCACGAACCACTTCCCACTCACACACAGTGCGCTAACCACTGCACCACCACTCCCCACACACACTCAACGTGCGCTAACCACTGCACTACCACTCCCCCCACACAAATTATTTCGCGACTCAATGCTGCCCTCTTGTGGTAAAAAACTAGAATCTCACTCACCAACTCACCCACTCACCCACCCACCCATTCATCCAGACAAAGCTACCCCACGTAGCCTCTAGCTGGTTGTAGGGGCAAGTGCTGTTCCACAGACACTGACAAAGCTACCCCAGGTAGCGTTTGGCAGGGCTGTAGGGGCAAGTGCTGTTACATAGACACAGACAAAGGTACCCCAGGTAGCCTCTAGCGGGGCTGTAGGGGCAAGTGCTCTCACACAGATACAAACAAAGCTAACCCAGATAAATTCTAGCAGGGCTGTCGGGGCAAGTGCTGTCAAAACATACATAGACAAAGCTACCCCAGGTAGCCTCTAGCGGGGCTGTAGGGGCAAGTGCTCTCATACACAGACACAGACAAATCTACACTAGGTACCCTCTAGCAATGCTGTAGGGGCAAGTGCTGTTACACAAACACAGACAAAGCTACCTTAGGTAGCCTCTCGCAGGGCTGTAGGGGCAATTGCTGCCACACAGATACAAAAAAGCTAACCCAGATAAATTCTAGCAGTGCTGTAGGGGCAAGTGCTGTCAAAACATACATAGACAAAGCTACCCCAGGTAGCCTCTAGCTGGTTGTCGGGGCAAATGTTGTCACAGAGACACAGACAAAGCTACCCCAGGTAGAATCTTTCTGGTTGTAGGGGCAAGTGCTTTGATCAATAGCACCTATGAAGGCTACCGGCACTGTGGATACACACACAGAGGGAGTGGGTGGCCAGCACCACC
Organism: Petromyzon marinus; assembly: GCF_048934315.1. Taxonomy (NCBI): domain Eukaryota; kingdom Metazoa; phylum Chordata; class Hyperoartia; order Petromyzontiformes; family Petromyzontidae; genus Petromyzon; species Petromyzon marinus. The sequence continues at coordinate 9,568 of NW_027423045.1, forward strand.
ACGCCCGACCGCCTCTGTCTCTCTCCCAGTTCTAGCGATGTTTACAACACCACCACCACCACCATCACTCCCCACACACACACACAGTGCGCTAACCACTGCACCATCACTCCCCACTCACACACACAGTGCGCTAACCACTGCACCATCACTCCCCACTCACACACACAGTGCGCTAACCACTGCTCCACCACTCCCCACTCACACAGAGTGCGCTAACCACTGCACCACCACTCCCCACTCACACACAGTGCGCTAACCACTGCACCACCACTCCCCACTCAAACACAGTGCGCTAACCGCTGCACCACCACTCCCCACACGCACACTCAACGTGCGCTAACCACTGCACCAACACTCCCCCCACACAACTTATTTCGCGACTCAATGCTGCCCTCTTGTGGTAAAAAAGTAGAATCTCACTCACCAACTCATCCACTCACCCACCCACCCATTCATCCAGACAAAGCTACCCCACGTAGCCTCTAGCTGGTTGGAGGGGCAAGTGCTGTTCCACAGACACTGACAAAGCTACCCCAGGTAGCCTTTGGCAGGGCTGTAGGGACAAGTGCTGTTACATAGACACAGACAAAGGTACCCCAGATAGCCTCTAGCGGGGCTGTAGGGGCAAGTGCTCTCACACAGATACAAACAAAGCTAACGCAGATAAATTCTAGCAGGGCTGTCGGGGCAAGTGCTGTCAAAACATACATAGACAAAGCTACCCCAGGTAGCCTCTAGCGGGGCTGTAGGGGAAAGTGCTCTCATACACAGACACAGCCAAAGCTACCCCAGGTACCCTCTAGCAATGCTGTAGGGGCAAGTGCAGTTACACAAACACAGACAAAGCTACCCCAGGTAGCCTCTAGGAGGGCTGTAGGGGCAAGTGCTGCCACACAGATACAAAAAAGCTAACCCAGATAAATTCTAGCAGGGCTGTAGGGGCAAGTGCTGTCAAAACATACATAGACAAAGCTACCCCAGGTAGCCTCTAGCTGGTTGTCGGGGCAAATGTTGTCGCAGAGACACAGACAAAGCTACCCCAGGTAGACTCTTTCTGGTTGTAGGGGCAAGTTCTGTCACACAGACAAAGTTACGCCCAGGTAGCCTTTAGCAGGACTGTAGGGGCAAGTGCTGTGAACAATAGCGCCTATGAAGGCTACCGGCAATGTGGCTACACACACAGAGGGAGTTGGTGGCAAGGACCACCACGCCCGACCGCCTTTGTCTCTCTCCCAGTTCTAGCGATGTTTATAACACCACCACCACCATCACTCCCCACACACACACAGTGCGCTAACCACTGCACCATCACTCCCCACTCACACACACAGTGCGCTAACCACTGCACCACCACTCCCCACTCAGACACACAATGCCCTAACCACTGCTCCACCACTCCCCACTCACACACAGTGCGCTAACCACTGCACCACCACTCCCCACTCACACACAGTGCGCTAACCACTGCACCACCACTCCCCACTCACACACAGTGCGCTAACCACTGCACCACCACTCCCCACACACACTCAACGTGCGCTAACCACTGCACCACCACTCCCCACAAACAAATTATTTCGCGACTCAATGCTGCCCTCTTGTGGTACAAAATTAGAATCTCACTCACCAACTCACCCCCTCACTCAACCACCCACCCACTCATCCAGACAAAGCTACCCCAGGTAGCCGCTAGTTGGCTGTGGGGGCAAGTGCTGTTCCACAAACACTGACAAAGCTACCCCAGGTAGCCTTTGCCAGGGCTGTAGGCGCAAGTGCTGTTACATAGACACAGACAAAGCTACCCCAGGTAGCCTTTAGCGTGGCTGTAGAGGCTAGTGCTTTTGCACACAGAGAAAGCTACCCCAGGTAGCCTCTAGCAGGGCTGTAGGGGCAAGTGCTGTTACACAAACACATACAAAGCTACCCCAGGTAGCCTCTAGCAGGGCTGTAGGGGCAAGTGCTGTTACACAAACACATACAAAGCTACCTTAGGTAGCCTCTCGCAGTGCTGTGGGGCAAGTGCTCTCACACAGTTACAAACAAAGCTAACCCAGATAAATTCTAGCAGGGCTGTCGGGGCAAGTGCTGTCAAAACATACATAGACAAAGCTACCCCAGGTAGCCTCTAGCGGGGCTGTAGGGGCAAGTGCTCTCATACACAGACACAGACAAAGCTACCCCAGGCACCCTCTAGCAATGCTGTAGGGGCAAGTGCTGTTACACAAACACAGAAAAAGCTACCCCATGTAGCCTCTAGCAATGCTGTAGGGGCAAGTGCTGTTACACAAACACAGACAAAGCTACCTTAGATAGCCTCTCGCAGGGCTGTAGGGGCAAGTGCTGCCACACAGATACAAAAAAGCTAACCCAGATAAATTCTAGCAGGGCTGTAGGGGCAAGTGCTGTCAAAACATACATAGACAAAGCTACCCCAGGTAGCCTCTAGCTGGTTGTCGGGGCAAATGTTGTCACAGCGACACAGACAAAGCTACCCCAGGTAGAATCTTTCTGGTTGTAGGGGCAAGTGCTTTGAGCAATAGCACCTATGAAGGCTACCGTCACTGTGGCTACACACACAGAGGGAGTGGGTGGCCAGCACCACCACGCCCGACCGCCTTTGTCTCTCTCCCAGTTCTAGTGATGTTTACAACACCACCACCACCATCACTCCCCACACACACACACAGTGCGCTAACCACTGCACCATCACTCCCCACTCACACACACAGTGCGCTAACCACTGCACCACCACTCCCCACTCAGACACACAATGCCCTAACCACTGCTCCACCACTCCCCACTCACACAGAGTGCGCTAACCACTGCACCACCACTCCCCACTCACACACAGTGCGCTAACCACTGCACCACCACTCCCCACTCACACACAGTGCGCTAACCACTGCACCACCACTCCCCACACACACTCAACGTGTGCTAACCACTGCACCACCACTCCCTCCACACAAATTATTTCGCGACTCAATGCTGCCCTCTTCTGGTAAAAAACTAGAATCTCACCCACCAACTCACCCACTCACCCACCCACCCATTCATCCAGACAAAGCTACCCCACGTAGCCTCTAGCTGGTTGTAGGGGCAAGTGCTGTTCCACAGACACTGTGTTTGTGTAACAGCACTTGCCCCTACAGCATTGCTAAAGGGTACCTGGGGTAGCTTTCTCTGTGTCTGTGTATGAGAGCACTTGCCCCTACAGCCCCGCTAGAGGCTACCTGGGGTAACTTTGTCTATGTATGTTTTGACAGCATTTGCCCCGTCAGCCCTGCTAGAATTTATCTGGGTTAGCTTTGTATGTATCTGTGTGAGAGCACTTGCCCCTACAGCCCTGCGAGAGGCTACCTAAGGTAGCTTTTTCTGTGTTTGTGTAACAGCACTTGCCCCTATAGCCCTGCTAGAGGCTACCCGGGGTAGCTTTCTCTGTGTGTAACAGCACTAGCCTCTACTGCCGCGCTAGAGGCTACCTGGGGTAGCTTTGTCTGTGTCTATGTAAAAGCACTTGCCCCTACAGCCCTGCCAAAGGCTACCTGGGGTAGCTTTGTCAGTGTCTGTGGAACAGCACTTGCCCCCACAGCCAGCTAGAGGCTACCTGGGGTAGCTTTGTCTGGATGAGTGGGTGGGTGGTTGAGTGAGGGGGTGAGTTGGTGAGTGAGATTCTAGTTTTTACCACAAGAGGGCAGCATTGAGTTGCGACATAATTTGTGTGGGGGGAGTGGTGGTGCAGTGGTTAGCGCACGTTGAGTGTGTGTGGGGAGTGGTGGTGCAGTGGTTAGCGCACTGTGTGTGAGTGGGGAGTGGTGGTGCAGTGGTTAGCGCACTGTGTGTGAGTGGGGAGTGGTGGAGCAGTGGTTAGGGCAATGTGTGTGTGAGTGGGGAGTGATGGTGCAGTGGTTAGTGCACTGTGTGTGTGTGTGGGGAGTGATGGTGGTGGTGGTGTTGTAAACATCGCTAGAACTGGGAGAGAGACAAAGTCGGTCGGGCGTTGTGGTGCTGGCCACCCACTCCCTTTGTGTGTAGCCACAGTGCCGGTAGCCTTCATAGGTGCTATTGCTCAAAGCACTTGCCCCTACAACCAGAAAGAGTCTACCTGGGGTAGCTTTGTCTGTGTCTCTGTGACAACATTTGCCCCGACAACCAGCTAGAGGCTACCTGGGGTAGGTTTGTCTATGTATGTTTTGACAGCACTTGCCCCTACAGCCCTGCTAGAATTTATCTGGGTTAGCTTTTTTGTATGTGTGTGGCAGCACTTGCCCCTACAGCCCTGCGAGAGGCTACCTAAGGTACCGGTATCCACTCACCTCTTCTTTACGCTGCCCGATGGGGCTTGGGGGGGGGGGGAAAGGCTCGCCCTGAACTCCACCCTGCGAACCTCACGCGGAATGTTGAGGACGGCTGAGGCCGCCTGAACTTCGTGCCGACGTTCCTGAATGACGACTCCGCAGAATTTTTTTTTGCTCCGCCCCCACTCCCTTATATGGCAACAAAAACCCGTTAGTACCCGGATCATCTGACGTCATCCTGCGCATCCAATCGAACGCCCCCGGCCGTTGGGGGGTGGTGGGGGGGGAGGCTCGTCATCCCCCCCACCCGCGCCGCCGCCCCCGCCCCCCTCCCGCTGTTTACCCAGTGACAAATCGCTGCCCGTGGCGCTAACGGTGATTGGCTGGGACTGTTGCCGGGGGCTGCAGAGGCGCCGGGGGGTGTCTGAGAGGAGGCAGAAGCTGTGAGGTGACGTCATCGGTTGGGCCCAATCAAAGGTAGACGAGAAGCGACGCCGGTGATTGGCTGGGACTGTTGCCGGGGGCTGCAGAGGCGCCGGGGGGTGTCTGAGAGGAGGCAGAAGCTGTGAGGTGACGTCATCGGTTGGGCCCAATCAGGTAGCCTTTGGCAGGGGTGTAGGGGCAAGTGCTTTTACATAGACACAGACAAGGTAGCCCAGGTAGCCTCTAGCGCGGCTGTAGAGGCTAGTGCTGTTACTCTCAGAGAAAGCTACCCCAGGTAGCCTCTAGCAGGGCTGTAGGGGCAAGTGCTGTTACACAAACACATACAAAGCTACCCCAGGTAGCCTCTAGCAGGGCTGTAGGGGCAAGTGCTGTTACACAAACACATACAAAGCTACCTTACGTAGCCTCTCGCAGGGCTGTGGGGTAAGTGCTCTCACACAGATACAAACAAAGCTAACCCAGATAAATTCTAGCAGGGCTGTCGGGGCAGGTGCTGTCAAAACATACATAGACAAAGCTACCCCAGGTAGCCTCTAGCGGGGCTGTAGAGGCAAGTGCTCTCATACACAGACACAGACAAAGCTACCCCAGGTACCCTCTAGCAATGCTGTAGGGGCAAGTGCTGTTACACAAACACAGACAAAGCTACCCCATGTAGCCTCTAGCAATGCTGTAGGGGCAAGTGCTGTTACACAAACACAGACAAAGCTACCTTAGATAGCCTCTCGCAGGGCTGTAGGGGCAAGTGCTGCCACACAGATACAAAAAAGCTAACCCAGATAAATTCTAGCAGGGCTGTAGGGGCAAGTGCTGTCAAAACATACATAGACAAAGCTACCCCAGGTAGCCTCTAGCTGGTTGTCGGGGCAAATGTTGTCACAGCGACACAGACAAAGCTACCCCAGGTAGAATCTTTCTGGTTGTAGGGGCAAGTGCTTTGAGCAATAGCACCTATGAAGGCTACCGTCACTGTGGCTACACACACAGAGGGAGTGGGTGGCCAGCACCACCACGCCCGACCGCCTTTGTCTCTCTCCCAGTTCTAGTGATGTTTACAACACCACCACCACCATCACTCCCCACACACACACACAGTGCGCTAACCACTGCACCATCACTCCCCACTCACACACACAGTGCGCTAACCACTGCACCACCACTCCCCACTCAGACACACAATGCCCTAACCACTGCTCCACCACTCCCCACTCACACAGAGTGCGCTAACCACTGCACCACCACTCCCCACTCACACACAGTGCGCTAACCACTGCATGAACCACTTCCCACTCACACACAGTGCGCTAACCACTGCACCACCACTCCCCACACACTCAACGTGCGCTAACCACTGCACCACCACTCCCCCCACACAAATTATTTCGCGACTCAATGCTGCCCTCTTGTGGTAAAAAACTAGAATCTCACTAGCTTTGTCAGTGTCTGTGGAACAGCACTTGCCCCTACAACCAGCTAGAGGCTACGTGGGGTAGCTTTGTCTGGATGAATGGGTGGGTGAGTGGGTGAGTTTGTGAGTGAAATTCTAGTTTTTTACCACAAGAGGGCAGCATGGAGTCACGAAAAAATTTGTGTGGGGGGAGTGGTGGTGCAGTGGTTAGCGCACGTTAAGTGTGTGGGGAGTGGTGGTGCAGTGGTTAGCGCACTGTGTGTGAGTGGGGAGTGGTGGTGCAGTGGTTAGCGCACTGTGTGTGAGTGGGGAGTGGTGGTGCATTGGTTAGCGCACTCTGTGTGAGTGGGGAGTGGTGGAGCAGTGGTTAGGGCATTGTGTGTCTGAGTGGGGAGTGGTGGTGCAGTGGTTAGCGCACTGTGTGTGTGAGTGGGGAGTGATGGTGCAGTGGTTAGCGCACTGTGTGTGTGTGTGGGGAGTGATGGTGGTGGTGGTGTTGTAAACATCGCTAGAACTGGGAGAGAGACAAAGGCGGTCGGGCGTGGTGGTGCTGGCCACCCACTCCCTCTGTGTGTGTAGCCACAGTGCCGGTAGCCTTCATAGGCGCTATTGCTCACAGCACTTGCCCCTACAACCAGAAAGAGTCTACCTGGGGTAGCTTTGTCTGTGTCTCTGTGACAACATTTGCCCCGACAACCAGCTAGAGGCTACCTGGGGTAGGTTTGTCTATGTATGTTTTGACAGCACTTGCCCCTACAGCCCTGCTAGAATTTATCTGGGTTAGCTTTTTTGTATGTGTGTGGCAGCACTTGCCCCTACAGCCCTGCGAGAGGCTACCTAAGGTACCGGTATCCACTCACCTCTTCTTTACGCTGCCCGATGGGGCTTGGGGGGGGGGGAAAGGCTCGCCCTGAACTCCACCCTGCGAACCTCACGCGGAATGTTGAGGACGGCTGAGGCCGCCTGAACTTCGTGCCGACGTTCCTGAATGACGACTCCGCAGAATTTTTTTTTGCTCCGCCCCCACTCCCTTATATGGCAACAAAAACCCGTTAGTACCCGGATCATCTGACGTCATCCTGCGCATCCAATCGAACGCCCCCGGCCGTTGGGGGGTGGTGGGGGGGGAGGCTCGTCATCCCCCCCACCCGCGCCGCCGCCCCCGCCCCCCTCCCGCTGTTTACCAAGTGACAAATCGCTGCCCGTGACGCGAACGGTGATTGGCTGGGACTGTTGCCGGGGGCTGCAGAGGCGCCGGGGGGTGTCTGAGAGGAGGCAGAAGCTGTGAGGTGACGTCATCGGTTGGGCCCAATCAAAGGTAGACGAGAAGCGACGGCGGTGATTGGCTGGGACTGTTGCCGGGGGCTGCAGAGGCGCCGGGGGGTGTCTGAGAGGAGGCAGAAGCTGTGAGGTGACGTCATCGGTTGGGCCCAATCAGGTAGCCTTTGGCAGGGGTGTAGGGGCAAGTGCTTTTACATAGACACAGACAAGGTAGCCCAGGTAGCCTCTAGCGCGGCTGTAGAGGCTAGTGCTGTTACTCTCAGAGAAAGCTACCCCAGGTAGCCTCTAGCAGGGCTGTAGGGGCAAGTGCTGTTACACAAACACATACAAAGCTACCCCAGGTAGCCTCTAGCAGGGCTGTAGGGGCAAGTGCTGTTACACAAACACATACAAAGCTACCTTACGTAGCCTCTCGCAGGGCTGTGGGGTAAGTGCTCTCACACAGATACAAACAAAGCTAACCCAGATAAATTCTAGCAGGGCTGTCGGGGCAGGTGCTGTCAAAACATACATAGACAAAGCTACCCCAGGTAGCCTCTAGCGGGGCTGTAGAGGCAAGTGCTCTCATACACAGACACAGACAAAGCTACCCCAGGTACCCTCTAGCAATGCTGTAGGGGCAAGTGCTGTTACACAAACACAGACAAAGCTACCCCATGTAGCCTCTAGCAATGCTGTAGGGGCAAGTGCTGTTACACAAACACAGACAAAGCTACCTTAGATAGCCTCTCGCAGGGCTGTAGGGGCAAGTGCTGCCACACAGATACAAAAAAGCTAACCCAGATAAATTCTAGCAGGGCTGTAGGGGCAAGTGCTGTCAAAACATACATAGACAAAGCTACCCCAGGTAGCCTCTAGCTGGTTGTCGGGGCAAATGTTGTCACAGCGACACAGACAAAGCTACCCCAGGTAGAATCTTTCTGGTTGTAGGGGCAAGTGCTTTGAGCAATAGCACCTATGAAGGCTACCGTCACTGTGGCTACACACACAGAGGGAGTGGGTGGCCAGCACCACCACGCCCGACCGCCTTTGTCTCTCTCCCAGTTCTAGTGATGTTTACAACACCACCACCACCATCACTCCCCACACACACACACAGTGCGCTAACCACTGCACCATCACTCCCCACTCACACACACAGTGCGCTAACCACTGCACCACCACTCCCCACTCAGACACACAATGCCCTAACCACTGCTCCACCACTCCCCACTCACACAGAGTGCGCTAACCACTGCACCACCACTCCCCACTCACACACAGTGCGCTAACCACTGCATGAACCACTTCCCACTCACACACAGTGCGCTAACCACTGCACCACCACTCCCCACACACACTCAACGTGCGCTAACCACTGCACCACCACTCCCCCCACACAAATTATTTCGCGACTCAATGCTGCCCTCTTGTGGTAAAAAACTAGAATCTCACTAGCTTTGTCAGTGTCTGTGGAACAGCACTTGCCCCTACAACCAGCTAGAGGCTACGTGGGGTAGCTTTGTCTGGATGAATGGGTGGGTGAGTGGGTGAGTTTGTGAGTGAAATTCTAGTTTTTTACCACAAGAGGGCAGCATGGAGTCACGAAAAAATTTGTGTGGGGGGAGTGGTGGTGCAGTGGTTAGCGCACGTTAAGTGTGTGGGGAGTGGTGGTGCAGTGGTTAGCGCACTGTGTGTGAGTGGGGAGTGGTGGTGCAGTGGTTAGCGCACTGTGTGTGAGTGGGGAGTGGTGGTGCAGTGGTTAGCGCACTCTGTGTGAGTGGGGAGTGGTGGAGCAGTGGTTAGGGCATTGTGTGTCTGAGTGGGGAGTGGTGGTGCAGTGGTTAGCGCACTGTGTGTGTGAGTGGGGAGTGATGGTGCAGTGGTTAGCGCACTGTGTGTGTGTGTGGGGAGTGATGGTGGTGGTGGTGTTGTAAACATCGCTAGAACTGGGAGAGAGACAAAGGCGGTCGGGCGTGGTGGTGCTGGCCACCCACTCCCTCTGTGTGTGTAGCCACAGTGCCGGTAGCCTTCATAGGCGCTATTGCTCACAGCACTTGCCCCTACAACCAGAAAGAGTCTACCTGGGGTAGCTTTGTCTGTGTCTCTGTGACAACATTTGCCCCGACAACCAGCTAGAGGCTACCTGGGGTAGGTTTGTCTATGTATGTTTTGACAGCACTTGCCCCTACAGCCCTGCTAGAATTTATCTGGGTTAGCTTTTTTGTATGTGTGTGGCAGCACTTGCCCCTACAGCCCTGCGAGAGGCTACCTAAGGTACCGGTATCCACTCACCTCTTCTTTACGCTGCCCGATGGGGCTTGGGGGGGGGGGAAAGGCTCGCCCTGAACTCCACCCTGCGAACCTCACGCGGAATGTTGAGGACGGCTGAGGCCGCTGAACTTCGTGCCGACGTTCCTGAATGACGACTCCGCAGAATTTTTTTTTGCTCCGCCCCCACTCCCTTATATGGCAACAAAAACCCGTTAGTACCCGGATCATCTGACGTCATCCTGCGCATCCAATCGAACGCCCCCGGCCGTTGGGGGGTGGTGGGGGGGGAGGCTCGTCATCCCCCCCACCCGCGCCGCCGCCCCCGCCCCCCTCCCGCTGTTTACCCAGTGACAAATCGCTGCCCGTGGCGCTAACGGTGATTGGCTGGGACTGTTGCCGGGGGCTGCAGAGGCGCCGGGGGGTGTCTGAGAGGAGGCAGAAGCTGTGAGGTGACGTCATCGGTTGGGCCCAATCAAAGGTAGACGAGAAGCGACGGCGGTGATTGGCTGGGACTGTTGCCGGGGGCTGCAGAGGCGCCGGGGGGTGTCTGAGAGGAGGCAGAAGCTGTGAGGTGACGTCATCGGTTGGGCCCAATCAGGTAGCCTTTGGCAGGGGTGTAGGGGCAAGTGCTTTTACATAGACACAGACAAGGTAGCCCAGGTAGCCTCTAGCGCGGCTGTAGAGGCTAGTGCTGTTACTCTCAGAGAAAGCTACCCCAGGTAGCCTCTAGCAGGGCTGTAGGGGCAAGTGCTGTTACACAAACACATACAAAGCTACCCCAGGTAGCCTCTAGCAGGGCTGTAGGGGCAAGTGCTGTTACACAAACACATACAAAGCTACCTTACGTAGCCTCTCGCAGGGCTGTGGGGTAAGTGCTCTCACACAGATACAAACAAAGCTAACCCAGATAAATTCTAGCAGGGCTGTCGGGGCAGGTGCTGTCAAAACATACATAGACAAAGCTACCCCAGGTAGCCTCTAGCGGGGCTGTAGAGGCAAGTGCTCTCATACACAGACACAGACAAAGCTACCCCAGGTACCCTCTAGCAATGCTGTAGGGGCAAGTGCTGTTACACAAACACAGACAAAGCTACCCCATGTAGCCTCTAGCAATGCTGTAGGGGCAAGTGCTGTTACACAAACACAGACAAAGCTACCTTAGATAGCCTCTCGCAGGGCTGTAGGGGCAAGTGCTGCCACACAGATACAAAAAAGCTAACCCAGATAAATTCTAGCAGGGCTGTAGGGGCAAGTGCTGTCAAAACATACATAGACAAAGCTACCCCAGGTAGCCTCTAGCTGGTTGTCGGGGCAAATGTTGTCACAGCGACACAGACAAAGCTACCCCAGGTAGAATCTTTCTGGTTGTAGGGGCAAGTGCTTTGAGCAATAGCACCTATGAAGGCTACCGTCACTGTGGCTACACACACAGAGGGAGTGGGTGGCCAGCACCACCACGCCCGACCGCCTTTGTCTCTCTCCCAGTTCTAGTGATGTTTACAACACCACCACCACCATCACTCCCCACACACACACACAGTGCGCTAACCACTGCACCATCACTCCCCACTCACACACACAGTGCGCTAACCACTGCACCACCACTCCCCACTCAGACACACAATGCCCTAACCACTGCTCCACCACTCCCCACTCACACAGAGTGCGCTAACCACTGCACCACCACTCCCCACTCACACACAGTGCGCTAACCACTGCACCACCACTCCCCACTCACACACAGTGCGCTAACCACTGCACCACCACTCCCCACACACACTCAACGTGTGCTAACCACTGCACCACCACTCCCTCCACACAAATTATTTCGCGACTCAATGCTGCCCTCTTCTGGTAAAAAACTAGAATCTCACCCACCAACTCACCCACTCACCCACCCACCCATTCATCCAGACAAAGCTACCCCACGTAGCCTCTAGCTGGTTGTAGGGGCAAGTGCTGTTCCACAGACACTGTGTTTGTGTAACAGCACTTGCCCCTACAGCATTGCTAAAGGGTACCTGGGGTAGCTTTCTCTGTGTCTGTGTATGAGAGCACTTGCCCCTACAGCCCCGCTAGAGGCTACCTGGGGTAACTTTGTCTATGTATGTTTGACAGCATTTGCCCCGTCAGCCCTGCTAGAATTTATCTGGGTTAGCTTTGTATGTATCTGTGTGAGAGCACTTGCCCCTACAGCCCTGCGAGAGGCTACCTAAGGTAGCTTTTTCTGTGTTTGTGTAACAGCACTTGCCCCTACAGCCCTGCTAGAGGCTACCCGGGGTAGCTTTCTCTGTGTGTAACAGCACTAGCCTCTACTGCCGCGCTAGAGGCTACCTGGGGTAGCTTTGTCTGTGTCTATGTAAAAGCACTTGCCCCTACAGCCCTGCCAAAGGCTACCTGGGGTAGCTTTGTCAGTGTCTGTGGAACAGCACTTGCCCCCACAGCCAGCTAGAGGCTACCTGGGGTAGCTTTGTCTGGATGAGTGGGTGGGTGGTTGAGTGAGGGGGTGAGTTGGTGAGTGAGATTCTAGTTTTTACCACAAGAGGGCAGCATTGAGTTGCGACATAATTTGTGTGGGGGGAGTGGTGGTGCAGTGGTTAGCGCACGTTGAGTGTGTGTGGGGAGTGGTGGTGCAGTGGTTAGCGCACTGTGTGTGAGTGGGGAGTGGTGGTGCAGTGGTTAGCGCACTGTGTGTGAGTGGGGAGTGGTGGAGCAGTGGTTAAGGCAATGTGTGTGTGAGTGGGGAGTGATGGTGCAGTGGTTAGTGCACTGTGTGTGTGTGTGGGGAGTGATGGTGGTGGTGGTGTTGTAAACATCGCTAGAACTGGGAGAGAGACAAAGTCGGTCGGGCGTTGTGGTGCTGGCCACCCACTCCCTTTGTGTGTAGCCACAGTGCCGGTAGCCTTCATAGGTGCTATTGCTCAAAGCACTTGCCCCTACAACCAGAAAGAGTCTACCTGGGGTAGCTTTGTCTGTGTCTCTGTGACAACATTTGCCCCGACAACCAGCTAGAGGCTACCTGGTGTAGCTTTGTCTATGTATGTTTTGACAGCACTTGCCCCTACAGCCCTGCTAGAATTTATCTGGGTTAGCTTTTTTTATCTGTGTGGCAGCAATTGCCCCTACAGCCCTGCGAGAGGCTACCTAAGGTACCGGTATCCACTCACCTCTTCTTTACGCTGCCCGATGGGGCTTGGGGGGGGGGGAAAGGCTCGCCCTGAACTCCACCCTGCGAACCTCACGCGGAATGTTGAGGACGGCTGAGGCCGCTGAACTTCGTGCCGACGTTCCTGAATGACGACTCCGCAGAATTTTTTTTTGCTCCGCCCCCACTCCCTTATATGGCAACAAAAACCCGTTAGTACCCGGATCATCTGACGTCATCCTGCGCATCCAATCGAACGCCCCCGGCCGTTGGGGGGTGGTGGGGGGGGAGGCTCGTCATCCCCCCCACCCGCGCCGCCGCCCCCGCCCCCCTCCCGCTGTTTACCCAGTGACAAATCGCTGCCCGTGGCGCTAACGGTGATTGGCTGGGACTGTTGCCGGGGGCTGCAGAGGCGCCGGGGGGTGTCTGAGAGGAGGCAGAAGCTGTGAGGTGACGTCATCGGTTGGGCCCAATCAAAGGTAGACGAGAAGCGACGGCGGTGATTGGCTGGGACTGTTGCCGGGGGCTGCAGAGGCGCCGGGGGGTGTCTGAGAGGAGGCAGAAGCTGTGAGGTGACGTCATCGGTTGGGCCCAATCAGGTAGCCTTTGGCAGGGGTGTAGGGGCAAGTGCTTTTACATAGACACAGACAAGGTAGCCCAGGTAGCCTCTAGCGCGGCTGTAGAGGCTAGTGCTGTTACTCTCAGAGAAAGCTACCCCAGGTAGCCTCTAGCAGGGCTGTAGGGGCAAGTGCTGTTACACAAACACATACAAAGCTACCCCAGGTAGCCTCTAGCAGGGCTGTAGGGGCAAGTGCTGTTACACAAACACATACAAAGCTACCTTACGTAGCCTCTCGCAGGGCTGTGGGGTAAGTGTTCTCACACAGATACAAACAAAGCTAACCCAGATAAATTCTAGCAGGGCTGTCGGGGCAGGTGCTGTCAAAACATACATAGACAAAGCTACCCCAGGGAGCCTCTAGCGGGGGCTGTAGAGGCAAGTGCTCTCATACACAGACACAGACAAAGCTACCCCAGGTACCCTCTAGCAATGCTGTAGGGGCAAGTGCTGTTACACAAACACAGACAAAGCTACCCCATGTAGCCTCTAGCAATGCTGTAGGGGCAAGTGCTGTTACACAAACACAGACAAAGCTACCTTAGATAGCCTCTCGCAGGGCTGTAGGGGCAAGTGCTGCCACACAGATACAAAAAAGCTAACCCAGATAAATTCTAGCAGGGCTGTAGGGGCAAGTGCTGTCAAAACATACATAGACAAAGCTACCCCAGGTAGCCTCTAGCTGGTTGTCGGGGCAAATGTTGTCACAGCGACACAGACAAAGCTACCCCAGGTAGAATCTTTCTGGTTGTAGGGGCAAGTGCTTTGAGCAATAGCACCTATGAAGGCTACCGTCACTGTGGCTACACACACAGAGGGAGTGGGTGGCCAGCACCACCACGCCCGACCGCCTTTGTCTCTCTCCCAGTTCTAGTGATGTTTACAACACCACCACCACCATCACTCCCCACACACACACACAGTGCGCTAACCACTGCACCATCACTCCCCACTCACACACACAGTGCGCTAACCACTGCACCACCACTCCCCACTCAGACACACAATGCCCTAACCACTGCTCCACCACTCCCCACTCACACAGAGTGCGCTAACCACTGCACCACCACTCCCCACTCACACACAGTGCGCTAACCACTGCACCACCACTCCCCACTCACACACAGTGCGCTAACCACTGCACCACCACTCCCCACACACACTCAACGTGTGCTAACCACTGCACCACCACTCCCTCCACACAAATTATTTCGCGACTCAATGCTGCCCTCTTCTGGTAAAAAACTAGAATCTCACCCACCAACTCACCCACTCACCCACCCACCCATTCATCCAGACAAAGCTACCCCACGTAGCCTCTAGCTGGTTGTAGGGGCAAGTGCTGTTCCACAGACACTGTGTTTGTGTAACAGCACTTGCCCCTACAGCATTGCTAAAGGGTACCTGGGGTAGCTTTCTCTGTGTCTGTGTATGAGAGCACTTGCCCCTACAGCCCCGCTAGAGGCTACCTGGGGTAACTTTGTCTATGTATGTTTTGACAGCATTTGCCCCGTCAGCCCTGCTAGAATTTATCTGGGTTAGCTTTGTATGTATCTGTGTGAGAGCACTTGCCCCTACAGCCCTGCGAGAGGCTACCTAAGGTAGCTTTTTCTGTGTTTGTGTAACAGCACTTGCCCCTACAGCCCTGCTAGAGGCTACCCGGGGTAGCTTTCTCTGTGTGTAACAGCACTAGCCTCTACTGCCGCGCTAGAGGCTACCTGGGGTAGCTTTGTCTGTGTCTATGTAAAAGCACTTGCCCCTACAGCCCTGCCAAAGGCTACCTGGGGTAGCTTTGTCAGTGTCTGTGGAACAGCACTTGCCCCCACAGCCAGCTAGAGGCTACCTGGGGTAGCTTTGTCTGGATGAGTGGGTGGGTGGTTGAGTGAGGGGGTGAGTTGGTGAGTGAGATTCTAGTTTTTACCACAAGAGGGCAGCATTGAGTTGCGACATAATTTGTGTGGGGGGAGTGGTGGTGCAGTGGTTAGCGCACGTTGAGTGTGTGTGGGGAGTGGTGGTGCAGTGGTTAGCGCACTGTGTGTGAGTGGGGAGTGGTGGTGCAGTGGTTAGCGCACTGTGTGTGAGTGGGGAGTGGTGGAGCAGTGGTTAGGGCAATGTGTGTGTGAGTGGGGAGTGATGGTGCAGTGGTTAGTGCACTGTGTGTGTGTGTGGGGAGTGATGGTGGTGGTGGTGTTGTAAACATCGCTAGAACTGGGAGAGAGACAAAGGCGGTCGGGCGTGGTGGTGCTGGCCACCCACTCCCTGTGTGTGTAGCCACAGTGCCGGTAGCCTTCATAGGTGCTATTGCTCACAGCACTTGCCCCTACAACCAGAAAGAGTCTACCTGGGGTAGCTTTGTCTGTGTCTCTGTGACAACATTTGCCCCGACAACCAGCTAGAGGCTACCTGGTGTAGCTTTGTCTATGTATGTTTTGACAGCACTTGCCCCTACAGCCCTGCTAGAATTTATCTGGGTTAGCTTTTTTTATCTGTGTGGCAGCAATTGCCCCTACAGCCCTGCGAGAGGCTACCTAAGGTACCGGTATCCACTCACCTCTTCTTTACGCTGCCCGATGGGGCTTGGGGGGGGGGGAAAGGCTCGCCCTGAACTCCACCCTGCGAACCTCACGCGGAATGTTGAGGACGGCTGAGGCCGCCTGAACTTCGTGCCGACGTTCCTGAATGACGACTCCGCAGAATTTTTTTTTGCTCTGCCCCCACTCCCTTATATGGCAACAAAAACCCGTTAGTACCCGGATCATCTGACGTCATCCTGCGCATCCAATCGAACGCCCCCGGCCGTTGGGGGGTGGTGGGGGGGGAGGCTCGTCATCCCCCCCACCCGCGCCGCCGCCCCCGCCCCCCTCCCGCTGTTTACCCAGTGACAAATCGCTGCCCGTGGCGCTAACGGTGATTGGCTGGGACTGTTGCCGGGGGCTGCAGAGGCGCCGGGGGGTGTCTGAGAGGAGGCAGAAGCTGTGAGGTGACGTCATCGGTTGGGCCCAATCAAAGGTAGACGAGAAGCGACGGCGGTGATTGGCTGGGACTGTTGCCGGGGGCTGCAGAGGCGCCGGGGGGTGTCTGAGAGGAGGCAGAAGCTGTGAGGTGACGTCATCGGTTGGGCCCAATCAGGTAGCCTTTGGCAGGGGTGTAGGGGCAAGTGCTTTTACATAGACACAGACAAGGTAGCCCAGGTAGCCTCTAGCGCGGCTGTAGAGGCTAGTGCTGTTACTCTCAGAGAAAGCTACCCCAGGTAGCCTCTAGCAGGGCTGTAGGGGCAAGTGCTGTTACACAAACACATACAAAGCTACCCCAGGTAGCCTCTAGCAGGGCTGTAGGGGCAAGTGCTGTTACACAAACACATACAAAGCTACCTTACGTAGCCTCTCGCAGGGCTGTGGGGTAAGTGCTCTCACACAGATACAAACAAAGCTAACCCAGATAAATTCTAGCAGGGCTGTCGGGGCAGGTGCTGTCAAAACATACATAGACAAAGCTACCCCAGGTAGCCTCTAGCGGGGCTGTAGAGGCAAGTGTTCTCATACACAGACACAGACAAAGCTACCCCAGGTACCCTCTAGCAATGCTGTAGGGGCAAGTGCTGTTACACAAACACAGACAAAGCTACCCCATGTAGCCTCTAGCAATGCTGTAGGGGCAAGTGCTGTTACACAAACACAGACAAAGCTACCTTAGATAGCCTCTCGCAGGGCTGTAGGGGCAAGTGCTGCCACACAGATACAAAAAAGCTAACCCAGATAAATTCTAGCAGGGCTGTAGGGGCAAGTGCTGTCAAAACATACATAGACAAAGCTACCCCAGGTAGCCTCTAGCTGGTTGTCGGGGCAAATGTTGTCACAGCGACACAGACAAAGCTACCCCAGGTAGAATCTTTCTGGTTGTAGGGGCAAGTGCTTTGAGCAATAGCACCTATGAAGGCTACCGTCACTGTGGCTACACACACAGAGGGAGTGGGTGGCCAGCACCACCACGCCCGACCGCCTTTGTCTCTCTCCCAGTTCTAGTGATGTTTACAACACCACCACCACCATCACTCCCCACACACACACACAGTGCGCTAACCACTGCACCATCACTCCCCACTCACACACACAGTGCGCTAACCACTGCACCACCACTCCCCACTCAGACACACAATGCCCTAACCACTGCTCCACCACTCCCCACTCACACAGAGTGCGCTAACCACTGCACCACCACTCCCCACTCACACACAGTGCGCTAACCACTGCATGAACCACTTCCCACTCACACACAGTGCGCTAACCACTGCACCACCACTCCCCACACACACTCAACGTGCGCTAACCACTGCACCACCACTCCCCCCACACAAATTATTTCGCGACTCAATGCTGCCCTCTTGTGGTAAAAAACTAGAATCTCACTAGCTTTGTCAGTGTCTGTGGAACAGCACTTGCCCCTACAACCAGCTAGAGGCTACGTGGGGTAGCTTTGTCTGGATGAATGGGTGGGTGAGTGGGTGAGTTTGTGAGTGAAATTCTAGTTTTTTACCACAAGAGGGCAGCATGGAGTCACGAAAAAATTTGTGTGGGGGGAGTGGTGGTGCAGTGGTTAGCGCACGTTAAGTGTGTGGGGAGTGGTGGTGCAGTGGTTAGCGCACTGTGTGTGAGTGGGGAGTGGTGGTGCATTGGTTAGCGCACTGTGTGTGAGTGGGGAGTGGTGGTGCAGTGGTTAGCGCACTCTGTGTGAGTGGGGAGTGGTGGAGCAGTGGTTAGGGCATTGTGTGTCTGAGTGGGGAGTGGTGGTGCAGTGGTTAGCGCACTGTGTGTGTGAGTGGGGAGTGATGGTGCAGTGGTTAGCGCACTGTGTGTGTGTGTGGGGAGTGATGGTGGTGGTGGTGTTGTAAACATCGCTAGAACCTGGAGAGAGACAAAGGCGGTCGGGCGTGGTGGTGCTGGCCACCCACTCCCTCTGTGTGTGTAGCCACAGTGCCGGTAGCCTTCATAGGCGCTATTGCTCACAGCACTTGCCCCTACAACCAGAAAGAGTCTACCTGGGGTAGCTTTGTCTGTGTCTCTGTGACAACATTTGCCCCGACAACCAGCTAGAGGCTACCTGGGGTAGGTTTGTCTATGTATGTTTTGACAGCACTTGCCCCTACAGCCCTGCTAGAATTTATCTGGGTTAGCTTTTTTGTATGTGTGTGGCAGCACTTGCCCCTACAGCCCTGCGAGAGGCTACCTAAGGTACCGGTATCCACTCACCTCTTCTTTACGCTGCCCGATGGGGCTTGGGGGGGGGGGAAAGGCTCGCCCTGAACTCCACCCTGCGAACCTCACGCGGAATGTTGAGGACGGCTGAGGCCGCCTGAACTTCGTGCCGACGTTCCTGAATGACGACTCCGCAGAATTTTTTTTTGCTCCGCCCCCACTCCCTTATATGGCAACAAAAACCCGTTAGTACCCGGATCATCTGACGTCATCCTGCGCATCCAATCGAACGCCCCCGGCCGTTGGGGGGTGGTGGGGGGGGAGGCTCGTCATCCCCCCCACCCGCGCCGCCGCCCCCGCCCCCCTCCCGCTGTTTACCAAGTGACAAATCGCTGCCCGTGGCGCGAACGGTGATTGGCTGGGACTGTTGCCGGGGGCTGCAGAGGCGCCGGGGGGTGTCTGAGAGGAGGCAGAAGCTGTGAGGTGACGTCATCGGTTGGGCCCAATCAAAGGTAGACGAGAAGCGACGGCGGTGATTGGCTGGGACTGTTGCCGGGGGCTGCAGAGGCGCCGGGGGGTGTCTGAGAGGAGGCAGAAGCTGTGAGGTGACGTCATCGGTTGGGCCCAATCAGGTAGCCTTTGGCAGGGGTGTAGGGGCAAGTGCTTTTACATAGACACAGACAAGGTAGCCCAGGTAGCCTCTAGCGCGGCTGTAGAGGCTAGTGCTGTTACTCTCAGAGAAAGCTACCCCAGGTAGCCTCTAGCAGGGCTGTAGGGGCAAGTGCTGTTACACAAACACATACAAAGCTACCCCAGGTAGCCTCTAGCAGGGCTGTAGGGGCAAGTGCTGTTACACAAACACATACAAAGCTACCTTACGTAGCCTCTCGCAGGGCTGTGGGGTAAGTGCTCTCACACAGATACAAACAAAGCTAACCCAGATAAATTCTAGCAGGGCTGTCGGGGCAGGTGCTGTCAAAACATACATAGACAAAGCTACCCCAGGTAGCCTCTAGCGGGGCTGTAGAGGCAAGTGTTCTCATACACAGACACAGACAAAGCTACCCCAGGTACCCTCTAGCAATGCTGTAGGGGCAAGTGCTGTTACACAAACACAGACAAAGCTACCCCATGTAGCCTCTAGCAATGCTGTAGGGGCAAGTGCTGTTACACAAACACAGACAAAGCTACCTTAGATAGCCTCTCGCAGGGCTGTAGGGGCAAGTGCTGCCACACAGATACAAAAAAGCTAACCCAGATAAATTCTAGCAGGGCTGTAGGGGCAAGTGCTGTCAAAACATACATAGACAAAGCTACCCCAGGTAGCCTCTAGCTGGTTGTCGGGGCAAATGTTGTCACAGCGACACAGACAAAGCTACCCCAGGTAGAATCTTTCTGGTTGTAGGGGCAAGTGCTTTGAGCAATAGCACCTATGAAGGCTACCGTCACTGTGGCTACACACACAGAGGGAGTGGGTGGCCAGCACCACCACGCCCGACCGCCTTTGTCTCTCTCCCAGTTCTAGTGATGTTTACAACACCACCACCACCATCACTCCCCACACACACACACAGTGCGCTAACCACTGCACCATCACTCCCCACTCACACACACAGTGCGCTAACCACTGCACCACCACTCCCCACTCAGACACACAATGCCCTAACCACTGCTCCACCACTCCCCACTCACACAGAGTGCGCTAACCACTGCACCACCACTCCCCACTCACACACAGTGCGCTAACCACTGCATGAACCACTTCCCACTCACACACAGTGCGCTAACCACTGCACCACCACTCCCCACACACACTCAACGTGCGCTAACCACTGCACCACCACTCCCCCCACACAAATTATTTCGCGACTCAATGCTGCCCTCTTGTGGTAAAAAACTAGAATCTCACTAGCTTTGTCAGTGTCTGTGGAACAGCACTTGCCCCTACAACCAGCTAGAGGCTACGTGGGGTAGCTTTGTCTGGATGAATGGGTGGGTGAGTGGGTGAGTTTGTGAGTGAAATTCTAGTTTTTTACCACAAGAGGGCAGCATGGAGTCACGAAAAAATTTGTGTGGGGGGAGTGGTGGTGCAGTGGTTAGCGCACGTTAAGTGTGTGGGGAGTGGTGGTGCAGTGGTTAGCGCACTGTGTGTGAGTGGGGAGTGGTGGTGCATTGGTTAGCGCACTGTGTGTGAGTGGGGAGTGGTGGTGCAGTGGTTAGCGCACTCTGTGTGAGTGGGGAGTGGTGGAGCAGTGGTTAGGGCATTGTGTGTCTGAGTGGGGAGTGGTGGTGCAGTGGTTAGCGCACTGTGTGTGTGAGTGGGGAGTGATGGTGCAGTGGTTAGCGCACTGTGTGTGTGTGTGGGGAGTGATGGTGGTGGTGGTGTTGTAAACATCGCTAGAACCTGGAGAGAGACAAAGGCGGTCGGGCGTGGTGGTGCTGGCCACCCACTCCCTCTGTGTGTGTAGCCACAGTGCCGGTAGCCTTCATAGGCGCTATTGCTCACAGCACTTGCCCCTACAACCAGAAAGAGTCTACCTGGGGTAGCTTTGTCTGTGTCTCTGTGACAACATTTGCCCCGACAACCAGCTAGAGGCTACCTGGGGTAGGTTTGTCTATGTATGTTTTGACAGCACTTGCCCCTACAGCCCTGCTAGAATTTATCTGGGTTAGCTTTTTTGTATGTGTGTGGCAGCACTTGCCCCTACAGCCCTGCGAGAGGCTACCTAAGGTACCGGTATCCACTCACCTCTTCTTTACGCTGCCCGATGGGGCTTGGGGGGGGGGGAAAGGCTCGCCCTGAACTCCACCCTGCGAACCTCACGCGGAATGTTGAGGACGGCTGAGGCCGCCTGAACTTCGTGCCGACGTTCCTGAATGACGACTCCGCAGAATTTTTTTTTGCTCCGCCCCCACTCCCTTATATGGCAACAAAAACCCGTTAGTACCCGGATCATCTGACGTCATCCTGCGCATCCAATCGAACGCCCCCGGCCGTTGGGGGGTGGTGGGGGGGGAGGCTCGTCATCCCCCCCACCCGCGCCGCCGCCCCCGCCCCCCTCCCGCTGTTTACCAAGTGACAAATCGCTGCCCGTGGCGCGAACGGTGATTGGCTGGGACTGTTGCCGGGGGCTGCAGAGGCGCCGGGGGGTGTCTGAGAGGAGGCAGAAGCTGTGAGGTGACGTCATCGGTTGGGCCCAATCAAAGGTAGACGAGAAGCGACGGCGGTGATTGGCTGGGACTGTTGCCGGGGGCTGCAGAGGCGCCGGGGGGTGTCTGAGAGGAGGCAGAAGCTGTGAGGTGACGTCATCGGTTGGGCCCAATCAGGTAGCCTTTGGCAGGGGTGTAGGGGCAAGTGCTTTTACATAGACACAGACAAGGTAGCCCAGGTAGCCTCTAGCGCGGCTGTAGAGGCTAGTGCTGTTACTCTCAGAGAAAGCTACCCCAGGTAGCCTCTAGCAGGGCTGTAGGGGCAAGTGCTGTTACACAAACACATACAAAGCTACCCCAGGTAGCCTCTAGCAGGGCTGTAGGGGCAAGTGCTGTTACACAAACACATACAAAGCTACCTTACGTAGCCTCTCGCAGGGCTGTGGGGTAAGTGCTCTCACACAGATACAAACAAAGCTAACCCAGATAAATTCTAGCAGGGCTGTCGGGGCAGGTGCTGTCAAAACATACATAGACAAAGCTACCCCAGGTAGCCTCTAGCGGGGCTGTAGAGGCAAGTGCTCTCATACACAGACACAGACAAAGCTACCCCAGGTACCCTCTAGCAATGCTGTAGGGGCAAGTGCTGTTACACAAACACAGACAAAGCTACCCCATGTAGCCTCTAGCAATGCTGTAGGGGCAAGTGCTGTTACACAAACACAGACAAAGCTACCTTAGATAGCCTCTCGCAGGGCTGTAGGGGCAAGTGCTGCCACACAGATACAAAAAAGCTAACCCAGATAAATTCTAGCAGGGCTGTAGGGGCAAGTGCTGTCAAAACATACATAGACAAAGCTACCCCAGGTAGCCTCTAGCTGGTTGTCGGGGCAAATGTTGTCACAGCGACACAGACAAAGCTACCCCAGGTAGAATCTTTCTGGTTGTAGGGGCAAGTGCTTTGAGCAATAGCACCTATGAAGGCTACCGTCACTGTGGCTACACACACAGAGGGAGTGGGTGGCCAGCACCACCACGCCCGACCGCCTTTGTCTCTCTCCCAGTTCTAGTGATGTTTACAACACCACCACCACCATCACTCCCCACACACACACACAGTGCGCTAACCACTGCACCATCACTCCCCACTCACACACACAGTGCGCTAACCACTGCACCACCACTCCCCACTCAGACACACAATGCCCTAACCACTGCTCCACCACTCCCCACTCACACAGAGTGCGCTAACCACTGCACCACCACTCCCCACTCACACACAGTGCGCTAACCACTGCATGAACCACTTCCCACTCACACACAGTGCGCTAACCACTGCACCACCACTCCCCACACACACTCAACGTGCGCTAACCACTGCACCACCACTCCCCCCACACAAATTATTTCGCGACTCAATGCTGCCCTCTTGTGGTAAAAAACTAGAATCTCACTAGCTTTGTCAGTGTCTGTGGAACAGCACTTGCCCCTACAACCAGCTAGAGGCTACGTGGGGTAGCTTTGTCTGGATGAATGGGTGGGTGAGTGGGTGAGTTTGTGAGTGAAATTCTAGTTTTTTACCACAAGAGGGCAGCATGGAGTCACGAAAAAATTTGTGTGGGGGGAGTGGTGGTGCAGTGGTTAGCGCACGTTAAGTGTGTGGGGAGTGGTGGTGCAGTGGTTAGCGCACTGTGTGTGAGTGGGGAGTGGTGGTGCAGTGGTTAGCGCACTGTGTGTGAGTGGGGAGTGGTGGTGCAGTGGTTAGCGCACTCTGTGTGAGTGGGGAGTGGTGGAGCAGTGGTTAGGGCATTGTGTGTCTGAGTGGGGAGTGGTGGTGCAGTGGTTAGCGCACTGTGTGTGTGAGTGGGGAGTGATGGTGCAGTGGTTAGCGCACTGTGTGTGTGTGTGGGGAGTGATGGTGGTGGTGGTGTTGTAAACATCGCTAGAACTGGGAGAGAGACAAAGGCGGTCGGGCGTGGTGGTGCTGGCCACCCACTCCCTCTGTGTGTGTAGCCACAGTGCCGGTAGCCTTCATAGGCGCTATTGCTCACAGCACTTGCCCCTACAACCAGAAAGAGTCTACCTGGGGTAGCTTTGTCTGTGTCTCTGTGACAACATTTGCCCCGACAACCAGCTAGAGGCTACCTGGGGTAGGTTTGTCTATGTATGTTTTGACAGCACTTGCCCCTACAGCCCTGCTAGAATTTATCTGGGTTAGCTTTTTTGTATGTGTGTGGCAGCACTTGCCCCTACAGCCCTGCGAGAGGCTACCTAAGGTACCGGTATCCACTCACCTCTTCTTTACGCTGCCCGATGGGGCTTGGGGGGGGGGGAAAGGCTCGCCCTGAACTCCACCCTGCGAACCTCACGCGGAATGTTGAGGACGGCTGAGGCCGCCTGAACTTCGTGCCGACGTTCCTGAATGACGACTCCGCAGAATTTTTTTTTGCTCCGCCCCCACTCCCTTATATGGCAACAAAAACCCGTTAGTACCCGGATCATCTGACGTCATCCTGCGCATCCAATCGAACGCCCCCGGCCGTTGGGGGGTGGTGGGGGGGGAGGCTCGTCATCCCCCCCACCCGCGCCGCCGCCCCCGCCCCCCTCCCGCTGTTTACCCAGTGACAAATCGCTGCCCGTGGCGCTAACGGTGATTGGCTGGGACTGTTGCCGGGGGCTGCAGAGGCGCCGGGGGGTGTCTGAGAGGAGGCAGAAGCTGTGAGGTGACGTCATCGGTTGGGCCCAATCAAAGGTAGACGAGAAGCGACGGCGGTGATTGGCTGGGACTGTTGCCGGGGGCTGCAGAGGCGCCGGGGGGTGTCTGAGAGGAGGCAGAAGCTGTGAGGTGACGTCATCGGTTGGGCCCAATCAGGTAGCCTTTGGCAGGGGTGTAGGGGCAAGTGCTTTTACATAGACACAGACAAGGTAGCCCAGGTAGCCTCTAGCGCGGCTGTAGAGGCTAGTGCTGTTACTCTCAGAGAAAGCTACCCCAGGTAGCCTCTAGCAGGGCTGTAGGGGCAAGTGCTGTTACACAAACACATACAAAGCTACCCCAGGTAGCCTCTAGCAGGGCTGTAGGGGCAAGTGCTGTTACACAAACACATACAAAGCTACCTTACGTAGCCTCTCGCAGGGCTGTGGGGTAAGTGCTCTCACACAGATACAAACAAAGCTAACCCAGATAAATTCTAGCAGGGCTGTCGGGGCAGGTGCTGTCAAAACATACATAGACAAAGCTACCCCAGGTAGCCTCTAGCGGGGCTGTAGAGGCAAGTGCTCTCATACACAGACACAGTGCTGCCACACAGATACAAAAAAGCTAACCCAGATAAATTCTAGCAGGGCTGTAGGGGCAAGTGCTGTCAAAACATACATAGACAAAGCTACCCCAGGTAGCCTCTAGCTGGTTGTCGGGGCAAATGTTGTCACAGCGACACAGACAAAGCTACCCCAGGTAGAATCTTTCTGGTTGTAGGGGCAAGTGCTTTGAGCAATAGCACCTATGAAGGCTACCGTCACTGTGGCTACACACACAGAGGGAGTGGGTGGCCAGCACCACCACGCCCGACCGCCTTTGTCTCTCTCCCAGTTCTAGTGATGTTTACAACACCACCACCACCATCACTCCCCACACACACACACAGTGCGCTAACCACTGCACCATCACTCCCCACTCACACACACAGTGCGCTAACCACTGCACCACCACTCCCCACTCAGACACACAATGCCCTAACCACTGCTCCACCACTCCCCACTCACACAGAGTGCGCTAACCACTGCACCACCACTCCCCACTCACACACAGTGCGCTAACCACTGCATGAACCACTTCCCACTCACACACAGTGCGCTAACCACTGCACCACCACTCCCCACACACACTCAACGTGCGCTAACCACTGCACCACCACTCCCCCCACACAAATTATTTCGCGACTCAATGCTGCCCTCTTGTGGTAAAAAACTAGAATCTCACTAGCTTTGTCAGTGTCTGTGGAACAGCACTTGCCCCTACAACCAGCTAGAGGCTACGTGGGGTAGCTTTGTCTGGATGAATGGGTGGGTGAGTGGGTGAGTTTGTGAGTGAAATTCTAGTTTTTTACCACAAGAGGGCAGCATGGAGTCACGAAAAAATTTGTGTGGGGGGAGTGGTGGTGCAGTGGTTAGCGCACGTTAAGTGTGTGGGGAGTGGTGGTGCAGTGGTTAGCGCACTGTGTGTGAGTGGGGAGTGGTGGTGCAGTGGTTAGCGCACTGTGTGTGAGTGGGGAGTGGTGGTGCAGTGGTTAGCGCACTCTGTGTGAGTGGGGAGTGGTGGAGCAGTGGTTAGGGCATTGTGTGTCTGAGTGGGGAGTGGTGGTGCAGTGGTTAGCGCACTGTGTGTGTGAGTGGGGAGTGATGGTGCAGTGGTTAGCGCACTGTGTGTGTGTGTGGGGAGTGATGGTGGTGGTGGTGTTGTAAACATCGCTAGAACTGGGAGAGAGACAAAGGCGGTCGGGCGTGGTGGTGCTGGCCACCCACTCCCTCTGTGTGTGTAGCCACAGTGCCGGTAGCCTTCATAGGCGCTATTGCTCACAGCACTTGCCCCTACAACCAGAAAGAGTCTACCTGGGGTAGCTTTGTCTGTGTCTCTGTGACAACATTTGCCCCGACAACCAGCTAGAGGCTACCTGGGGTAGGTTTGTCTATGTATGTTTTGACAGCACTTGCCCCTACAGCCCTGCTAGAATTTATCTGGGTTAGCTTTTTTGTATCTGTGTGGCAGCACTTGCCCCTACAGCCCTGCGAGAGGCTACCTAAGGTACCGGTATCCACTCACCTCTTCTTTACGCTGCCCGATGGGGCTTGGGGGGGGGGGAAAGGCTCGCCCTGAACTCCACCCTGCGAACCTCACGCGGAATGTTGAGGACGGCTGAGGCCGCCTGAACTTCGTGCCGACGTTCCTGAATGACGACTCCGCAGAATTTTTTTTTGCTCCGCCCCCACTCCCTTATATGGCAACAAAAACCCGTTAGTACCCGGATCATCTGACGTCATCCTGCGCATCCAATCGAACGCCCCCGGCCGTTGGGGGGTGGTGGGGGGGGAGGCTCGTCATCCCCCCCACCCGCGCCGCCGCCCCCGCCCCCCTCCCGCTGTTTACCAAGTGACAAATCGCTGCCCGTGGCGCGAACGGTGATTGGCTGGGACTGTTGCCGGGGGCTGCAGAGGCGCCGGGGGGTGTCTGAGAGGAGGCAGAAGCTGTGAGGTGACGTCATCGGTTGGGCCCAATCAAAGGTAGACGAGAAGCGACGGCGGTGATTGGCTGGGACTGTTGCCGGGGGCTGCAGAGGCGCCGGGGGGTGTCTGAGAGGAGGCAGAAGCTGTGAGGTGACGTCATCGGTTGGGCCCAATCAGGTAGCCTTTGGCAGGGGTGTAGGGGCAAGTGCTTTTACATAGACACAGACAAGGTAGCCCAGGTAGCCTCTAGCGCGGCTGTAGAGGCTAGTGCTGTTACTTTCAGAGAAAGCTACCCCAGGTAGCCTCTAGCAGGGCTGTAGGGGCAAGTGCTGTTACACAAACACATACAAAGCTACCCCAGGTAGCCTCTAGCAGGGCTGTAGGGGCAAGTGCTGTTACACAAACACATACAAAGCTACCTTACGTAGCCTCTCGCAGGGCTGTGGGGTAAGTGCTCTCACACAGATACAAACAAAGCTAACCCAGATAAATTCTAGCAGGGCTGTCGGGGCAGGTGCTGTCAAAACATACATAGACAAAGCTACCCCAGGTAGCCTCTAGCGGGGCTGTAGAGGCAAGTGCTCTCATACACAGACACAGACAAAGCTACCCCAGGTACCCTCTAGCAATGCTGTAGGGGCAAGTGCTGTTACACAAACACAGACAAAGCTACCCCATGTAGCCTCTAGCAATGCTGTAGGGGCAAGTGCTGTTACACAAACACAGACAAAGCTACCTTAGATAGCCTCTCGCAGGGCTGTAGGGGCAAGTGCTGCCACACAGATACAAAAAAGCTAACCCAGATAAATTCTAGCAGGGCTGTAGGGGCAAGTGCTGTCAAAACATACATAGACAAAGCTACCCCAGGTAGCCTCTAGCTGGTTGTCGGGGCAAATGTTGTCACAGCGACACAGACAAAGCTACCCCAGGTAGAATCTTTCTGGTTGTAGGGGCAAGTGCTTTGAGCAATAGCACCTATGAAGGCTACCGTCACTGTGGCTACACACACAGAGGGAGTGGGTGGCCAGCACCACCACGCCCGACCGCCTTTGTCTCTCTCCCAGTTCTAGTGATGTTTACAACACCACCACCACCATCACTCCCCACACACACACACAGTGCGCTAACCACTGCACCATCACTCCCCACTCACACACACAGTGCGCTAACCACTGCACCACCACTCCCCACTCAGACACACAATGCCCTAACCACTGCTCCACCACTCCCCACTCACACAGAGTGCGCTAACCACTGCACCACCACTCCCCACTCACACACAGTGCGCTAACCACTGCATGAACCACTTCCCACTCACACACAGTGCGCTAACCACTGCACCACCACTCCCCACACACACTCAACGTGCGCTAACCACTGCACCACCACTCCCCCCACACAAATTATTTCGCGACTCAATGCTGCCCTCTTGTGGTAAAAAACTAGAATCTCACTAGCTTTGTCAGTGTCTGTGGAACAGCACTTGCCCCTACAACCAGCTAGAGGCTACGTGGGGTAGCTTTGTCTGGATGAATGGGTGGGTGAGTGGGTGAGTTTGTGAGTGAAATTCTAGTTTTTTACCACAAGAGGGCAGCATGGAGTCACGAAAAAATTTGTGTGGGGGGAGTGGTGGTGCAGTGGTTAGCGCACGTTAAGTGTGTGGGGAGTGGTGGTGCAGTGGTTAGCGCACTGTGTGTGAGTGGGGAGTGGTGGTGCAGTGGTTAGCGCACTGTGTGTGAGTGGGGAGTGGTGGTGCAGTGGTTAGCGCACTCTGTGTGAGTGGGGAGTGGTGGAGCAGTGGTTAGGGCATTGTGTGTCTGAGTGGGGAGTGGTGGTGCAGTGGTTAGCGCACTGTGTGTGTGAGTGGGGAGTGATGGTGCAGTGGTTAGCGCACTGTGTGTGTGTGTGGGGAGTGATGGTGGTGGTGGTGTTGTAAACATCGCTAGAACTGGGAGAGAGACAAAGGCGGTCGGGCGTGGTGGTGCTGGCCACCCACTCCCTCTGTGTGTGTAGCCACAGTGCCGGTAGCCTTCATAGGCGCTATTGCTCACAGCACTTGCCCCTACAACCAGAAAGAGTCTACCTGGGGTAGCTTTGTCTGTGTCTCTGTGACAACATTTGCCCCGACAACCAGCTAGAGGCTACCTGGGGTAGGTTTGTCTATGTATGTTTTGACAGCACTTGCCCCTACAGCCCTGCTAGAATTTATCTGGGTTAGCTTTTTTGTATGTGTGTGGCAGCACTTGCCCCTACAGCCCTGCGAGAGGCTACCTAAGGTACCGGTATCCACTCACCTCTTCTTTACGCTGCCCGATGGGGCTTGGGGGGGGGGGAAAGGCTCGCCCTGAACTCCACCCTGCGAACCTCACGCGGAATGTTGAGGACGGCTGAGGCCGCCTGAACTTCGTGCCGACGTTCCTGAATGACGACTCCGCAGAATTTTTTTTTGCTCCGCCCCCACTCCCTTATATGGCAACAAAAACCCGTTAGTACCCGGATCATCTGACGTCATCCTGCGCATCCAATCGAACGCCCCCGGCCGTTGGGGGGTGGTGGGGGGGGAGGCTCGTCATCCCCCCCACCCGCGCCGCCGCCCCCGCCCCCCTCCCGCTGTTTACCCAGTGACAAATCGCTGCCCGTGGCGCTAACGGTGATTGGCTGGGACTGTTGCCGGGGGCTGCAGAGGCGCCGGGGGGTGTCTGAGAGGAGGCAGAAGCTGTGAGGTGACGTCATCGGTTGGGCCCAATCAAAGGTAGACGAGAAGCGACGGCGGTGATTGGCTGGGACTGTTGCCGGGGGCTGCAGAGGCGCCGGGGGGTGTCTGAGAGGAGGCAGAAGCTGTGAGGTGACGTCATCGGTTGGGCCCAATCAGGTAGCCTTTGGCAGGGGTGTAGGGGCAAGTGCTTTTACATAGACACAGACAAGGTAGCCCAGGTAGCCTCTAGCGCGGCTGTAGAGGCTAGTGCTGTTACTCTCAGAGAAAGCTACCCCAGGTAGCCTCTAGCAGGGCTGTAGGGGCAAGTGCTGTTACACAAACACATACAAAGCTACCCCAGGTAGCCTCTAGCAGGGCTGTAGGGGCAAGTGCTGTTACACAAACACATACAAAGCTACCTTACGTAGCCTCTCGCAGGGCTGTGGGGTAAGTGCTCTCACACAGATACAAACAAAGCTAACCCAGATAAATTCTAGCAGGGCTGTCGGGGCAGGTGCTGTCAAAACATACATAGACAAAGCTACCCCAGGTAGCCTCTAGCGGGGCTGTAGAGGCAAGTGCTCTCATACACAGACACAGACAAAGCTACCCCAGGTACCCTCTAGCAATGCTGTAGGGGCAAGTGCTGTTACACAAACACAGACAAAGCTACCCCATGTAGCCTCTAGCAATGCTGTAGGGGCAAGTGCTGTTACACAAACACAGACAAAGCTACCTTAGATAGCCTCTCGCAGGGCTGTAGGGGCAAGTGCTGCCACACAGATACAAAAAAGCTAACCCAGATAAATTCTAGCAGGGCTGTAGGGGCAAGTGCTGTCAAAACATACATAGACAAAGCTACCCCAGGTAGCCTCTAGCTGGTTGTCGGGGCAAATGTTGTCACAGCGACACAGACAAAGCTACCCCAGGTAGAATCTTTCTGGTTGTAGGGGCAAGTGCTTTGAGCAATAGCACCTATGAAGGCTACCGTCACTGTGGCTACACACACAGAGGGAGTGGGTGGCCAGCACCACCACGCCCGACCGCCTTTGTCTCTCTCCCAGTTCTAGTGATGTTTACAACACCACCACCACCATCACTCCCCACACACACACACAGTGCGCTAACCACTGCACCATCACTCCCCACTCACACACACAGTGCGCTAACCACTGCACCACCACTCCCCACTCAGACACACAATGCCCTAACCACTGCTCCACCACTCCCCACTCACACAGAGTGCGCTAACCACTGCACCACCACTCCCCACTCACACACAGTGCGCTAACCACTGCACCACCACTCCCCACTCACACACAGTGCGCTAACCACTGCACCACCACTCCCCACACACACTCAACGTGTGCTAACCACTGCACCACCACTCCCTCCACACAAATTATTTCGCGACTCAATGCTGCCCTCTTCTGGTAAAAAACTAGAATCTCACCCACCAACTCACCCACTCACCCACCCACCCATTCATCCAGACAAAGCTACCCCACGTAGCCTCTAGCTGGTTGTAGGGGCAAGTGCTGTTCCACAGACACTGTGTTTGTGTAACAGCACTTGCCCCTACAGCATTGCTAAAGGGTACCTGGGGTAGCTTTCTCTGTGTCTGTGTATGAGAGCACTTGCCCCTACAGCCCCGCTAGAGGCTACCTGGGGTAACTTTGTCTATGTATGTTTTGACAGCATTTGCCCCGTCAGCCCTGCTAGAATTTATCTGGGTTAGCTTTGTATGTATCTGTGTGAGAGCACTTGCCCCTACAGCCCTGCGAGAGGCTACCTAAGGTAGCTTTTTCTGTGTTTGTGTAACAGCACTTGCCCCTACAGCCCTGCTAGAGGCTACCCGGGGTAGCTTTCTCTGTGTGTAACAGCACTAGCCTCTACTGCCGCGCTAGAGGCTACCTGGGGTAGCTTTGTCTGTGTCTATGTAAAAGCACTTGCCCCTACAGCCCTGCCAAAGGCTACCTGGGGTAGCTTTGTCAGTGTCTGTGGAACAGCACTTGCCCCCACAGCCAGCTAGAGGCTACCTGGGGTAGCTTTGTCTGGATGAGTGGGTGGGTGGTTGAGTGAGGGGGTGAGTTGGTGAGTGAGATTCTAGTTTTTACCACAAGAGGGCAGCATTGAGTTGCGACATAATTTGTGTGGGGGGAGTGGTGGTGCAGTGGTTAGCGCACGTTGAGTGTGTGTGGGGAGTGGTGGTGCAGTGGTTAGCGCACTGTGTGTGAGTGGGGAGTGGTGGTGCAGTGGTTAGCGCACTGTGTGTGAGTGGGGAGTGGTGGAGCAGTGGTTAGGGCAATGTGTGTGTGAGTGGGGAGTGATGGTGCAGTGGTTAGTGCACTGTGTGTGTGTGTGGGGAGTGATGGTGGTGGTGGTGTTGTAAACATCGCTAGAACTGGGAGAGAGACAAAGTCGGTCGGGCGTTGTGGTGCTGGCCACCCACTCCCTTTGTGTGTAGCCACAGTGCCGGTAGCCTTCATAGGTGCTATTGCTCAAAGCACTTGCCCCTACAACCAGAAAGAGTCTACCTGGGGTAGCTTTGTCTGTGTCTCTGTGACAACATTTGCC
This sequence comes from Petromyzon marinus, assembly GCF_048934315.1. Classification (NCBI taxonomy): domain Eukaryota; kingdom Metazoa; phylum Chordata; class Hyperoartia; order Petromyzontiformes; family Petromyzontidae; genus Petromyzon; species Petromyzon marinus. The sequence continues at coordinate 41,853 of NW_027423045.1, forward strand.
CCGACAACCAGCTAGAGGCTACCTGGTGTAGCTTTGTCTATGTATGTTTTGACAGCACTTGCCCCTACAGCCCTGCTAGAATTTATCTGGGTTAGCTTTTTTGTATCTGTGTGGCAGCACTTGCCCCTACAGCCCTGCGAGAGGCTACCTAAGGTACCGGTATCCACTCACCTCTTCTTTACGCTGCCCGATGGGGCTTGGGGGGGGGGGAAAGGCTCGCCCTGAACTCCACCCTGCGAACCTCACGCGGAATGTTGAGGACGGCTGAGGCCGCTGAACTTCGTGCCGACGTTCCTGAATGACGACTCCGCAGAATTTTTTTTTGCTCCGCCCCCACTCCCTTATATGGCAACAAAAACCCGTTAGTACCCGGATCATCTGACGTCATCCTGCGCATCCAATCGAACGCCCCCGGCCGTTGGGGGGTGGTGGGGGGGGAGGCTCGTCATCCCCCCCACCCGCGCCGCCGCCCCCGCCCCCCTCCCGCTGTTTACCAAGTGACAAATCGCTGCCCGTGGCGCGAACGGTGATTGGCTGGGACTGTTGCCGGGGGCTGCAGAGGCGCCGGGGGGTGTCTGAGAGGAGGCAGAAGCTGTGAGGTGACGTCATCGGTTGGGCCCAATCAAAGGTAGACGAGAAGCGACGGCGGTGATTGGCTGGGACTGTTGCCGGGGGCTGCAGAGGCGCCGGGGGGTGTCTGAGAGGAGGCAGAAGCTGTGAGGTGACGTCATCGGTTGGGCCCAATCAGGTAGCCTTTGGCAGGGGTGTAGGGGCAAGTGCTTTTACATAGACACAGACAAGGTAGCCCAGGTAGCCTCTAGCGCGGCTGTAGAGGCTAGTGCTGTTACTCTCAGAGAAAGCTACCCCAGGTAGCCTCTAGCAGGGCTGTAGGGGCAAGTGCTGTTACACAAACACATACAAAGCTACCCCAGGTAGCCTCTAGCAGGGCTGTAGGGGCAAGTGCTGTTACACAAACACATACAAAGCTACCTTACGTAGCCTCTCGCAGGGCTGTGGGGTAAGTGCTCTCACACAGATACAAACAAAGCTAACCCAGATAAATTCTAGCAGGGCTGTCGGGGCAGGTGCTGTCAAAACATACATAGACAAAGCTACCCCAGGTAGCCTCTAGCGGGGCTGTAGAGGCAAGTGTTCTCATACACAGACACAGACAAAGCTACCCCAGGTACCCTCTAGCAATGCTGTAGGGGCAAGTGCTGTTACACAAACACAGACAAAGCTACCCCATGTAGCCTCTAGCAATGCTGTAGGGGCAAGTGCTGTTACACAAACACAGACAAAGCTACCTTAGATAGCCTCTCGCAGGGCTGTAGGGGCAAGTGCTGCCACACAGATACAAAAAAGCTAACCCAGATAAATTCTAGCAGGGCTGTAGGGGCAAGTGCTGTCAAAACATACATAGACAAAGCTACCCCAGGTAGCCTCTAGCTGGTTGTCGGGGCAAATGTTGTCACAGCGACACAGACAAAGCTACCCCAGGTAGAATCTTTCTGGTTGTAGGGGCAAGTGCTTTGAGCAATAGCACCTATGAAGGCTACCGTCACTGTGGCTACACACACAGAGGGAGTGGGTGGCCAGCACCACCACGCCCGACCGCCTTTGTCTCTCTCCCAGTTCTAGTGATGTTTACAACACCACCACCACCATCACTCCCCACACACACACACAGTGCGCTAACCACTGCACCATCACTCCCCACTCACACACACAGTGCGCTAACCACTGCACCACCACTCCCCACTCAGACACACAATGCTCTAACCACTGCTCCACCACTCCCCACTCACACAGAGTGCGCTAACCACTGCACCACCACTCCCCACTCACACACAGTGCGCTAACCACTGCATGAACCACTTCCCACTCACACACAGTGCGCTAACCACTGCACCACCACTCCCCACACACACTCAACGTGCGCTAACCACTGCACCACCACTCCCCCCACACAAATTATTTCGCGACTCAATGCTGCCCTCTTGTGGTAAAAAACTAGAATCTCACTAGCTTTGTCAGTGTCTGTGGAACAGCACTTGCCCCTACAACCAGCTAGAGGCTACGTGGGGTAGCTTTGTCTGGATGAATGGGTGGGTGAGTGGGTGAGTTTGTGAGTGAAATTCTAGTTTTTTACCACAAGAGGGCAGCATGGAGTCACGAAAAAATTTGTGTGGGGGGAGTGGTGGTGCAGTGGTTAGCGCACGTTAAGTGTGTGGGGAGTGGTGGTGCAGTGGTTAGCGCACTGTGTGTGAGTGGGGAGTGGTGGTGCAGTGGTTAGCGCACTGTGTGTGAGTGGGGAGTGGTGGTGCAGTGGTTAGCGCACTCTGTGTGAGTGGGGAGTGGTGGAGCAGTGGTTAGGGCATTGTGTGTCTGAGTGGGGAGTGGTGGTGCAGTGGTTAGCGCACTGTGTGTGTGAGTGGGGAGTGATGGTGCAGTGGTTAGCGCACTGTGTGTGTGTGTGGGGAGTGATGGTGGTGGTGGTGTTGTAAACATCGCTAGAACCTGGAGAGAGACAAAGGCGGTCGGGCGTGGTGGTGCTGGCCACCCACTCCCTCTGTGTGTGTAGCCACAGTGCCGGTAGCCTTCATAGGCGCTATTGCTCACAGCACTTGCCCCTACAACCAGAAAGAGTCTACCTGGGGTAGCTTTGTCTGTGTCTCTGTGACAACATTTGCCCCGACAACCAGCTAGAGGCTACCTGGGGTAGGTTTGTCTATGTATGTTTTGACAGCACTTGCCCCTACAGCCCTGCTAGAATTTATCTGGGTTAGCTTTTTTGTATGTGTGTGGCAGCACTTGCCCCTACAGCCCTGCGAGAGGCTACCTAAGGTACCGGTATCCACTCACCTCTTCTTTACGCTGCCCGATGGGGCTTGGGGGGGGGGGAAAGGCTCGCCCTGAACTCCACCCTGCGAACCTCACGCGGAATGTTGAGGACGGCTGAGGCCGCTGAACTTCGTGCCGACGTTCCTGAATGACGACTCCGCAGAATTTTTTTTTGCTCCGCCCCCACTCCCTTATATGGCAACAAAAACCCGTTAGTACCCGGATCATCTGACGTCATCCTGCGCATCCAATCGAACGCCCCCGGCCGTTGGGGGGTGGTGGGGGGGGAGGCTCGTCATCCCCCCCACCCGCGCCGCCGCCCCCGCCCCCCTCCCGCTGTTTACCAAGTGACAAATCGCTGCCCGTGGCGCGAACGGTGATTGGCTGGGACTGTTGCCGGGGGCTGCAGAGGCGCCGGGGGGTGTCTGAGAGGAGGCAGAAGCTGTGAGGTGACGTCATCGGTTGGGCCCAATCAAAGGTAGACGAGAAGCGACGGCGGTGATTGGCTGGGACTGTTGCCGGGGGCTGCAGAGGCGCCGGGGGGTGTCTGAGAGGAGGCAGAAGCTGTGAGGTGACGTCATCGGTTGGGCCCAATCAGGTAGCCTTTGGCAGGGGTGTAGGGGCAAGTGCTTTTACATAGACACAGACAAGGTAGCCCAGGTAGCCTCTAGCGCGGCTGTAGAGGCTAGTGCTGTTACTCTCAGAGAAAGCTACCCCAGGTAGCCTCTAGCAGGGCTGTAGGGGCAAGTGCTGTTACACAAACACATACAAAGCTACCCCAGGTAGCCTCTAGCAGGGCTGTAGGGGCAAGTGCTGTTACACAAACACATACAAAGCTACCTTACGTAGCCTCTCGCAGGGCTGTGGGGTAAGTGCTCTCACACAGATACAAACAAAGCTAACCCAGATAAATTCTAGCAGGGCTGTCGGGGCAGGTGCTGTCAAAACATACATAGACAAAGCTACCCCAGGTAGCCTCTAGCGGGGCTGTAGAGGCAAGTGCTCTCATACACAGACACAGACAAAGCTACCCCAGGTACCCTCTAGCAATGCTGTAGGGGCAAGTGCTGTTACACAAACACAGACAAAGCTACCTTAGATAGCCTCTCGCAGGGCTGTAGGGGCAAGTGCTGCCACACAGATACAAAAAAGCTAACCCAGATAAATTCTAGCAGGGCTGTAGGGGCAAGTGCTGTCAAAACATACATAGACAAAGCTACCCCAGGTAGCCTCTAGCTGGTTGTCGGGGCAAATGTTGTCACAGCGACACAGACAAAGCTACCCCAGGTAGAATCTTTCTGGTTGTAGGGGCAAGTGTTTTGAGCAATAGCACCTATGAAGGCTACCGTCACTGTGGCTACACACACAGAGGGAGTGGGTGGCCAGCACCACCACGCCCGACCGCCTTTGTCTCTCTCCCAGTTCTAGTGATGTTTACAACACCACCACCACCATCACTCCCCACACACACACACAGTGCGCTAACCACTGCACCATCACTCCCCACTCACACACACAGTGCGCTAACCACTGCACCACCACTCCCCACTCAGACACACAATGCCCTAACCACTGCTCCACCACTCCCCACTCACACAGAGTGCGCTAACCACTGCACCACCACTCCCCACTCACACACAGTGCGCTAACCACTGCATGAACCACTTCCCACTCACACACAGTGCGCTAACCACTGCACCACCACTCCCCACACACACTCAACGTGCGCTAACCACTGCACCACCACTCCCCCCACACAAATTATTTCGCGACTCAATGCTGCCCTCTTGTGGTAAAAAACTAGAATCTCACTAGCTTTGTCAGTGTCTGTGGAACAGCACTTGCCCCTACAACCAGCTAGAGGCTACGTGGGGTAACTTTGTCTGGATGAATGGGTGGGTGAGTGGGTGAGTTTGTGAGTGAAATTCTAGTTTTTTACCACAAGAGGGCAGCATGGAGTCACAAAAAAATTTGTGTGGGGGGAGTGGTGGTGCAGTGGTTAGCGCACGTTAAGTGTGTGGGGAGTGGTGGTGCAGTGGTTAGCGCACTGTGTGTGAGTGGGGAGTGGTGGTGCAGTGGTTAGCGCACTGTGTGTGAGTGGGGAGTGGTGGTGCAGTGGTTAGCGCACTCTGTGTGAGTGGGGAGTGGTGGAGCAGTGGTTAGGGCATTGTGTGTCTGAGTGGGGAGTGGTGGTGCAGTGGTTAGCGCACTGTGTGTGTGAGTGGGGAGTGATGGTGCAGTGGTTAGCGCACTGTGTGTGTGTGGGGAGTGATGGTGGTGGTGGTGTTGTAAACATCGCTAGAACTGGGAGAGAGACAAAGGCGGTCGGGCGTGGTGGTGCTGGCCACCCACTCCCTCTGTGTGTGTAGCCACAGTGCCGGTAGCCTTCATAGGCGCTATTGCTCACAGCACTTGCCCCTACAACCAGAAAGAGTCTACCTGGGGTAGCTTTGTCTGTGTCTCTGTGACAACATTTGCCCCGACAACCAGCTAGAGGCTACCTGGGGTAGGTTTGTCTATGTATGTTTTGACAGCACTTGCCCCTACAGCCCTGCTAGAATTTATCTGGGTTAGCTTTTTTGTATGTGTGTGGCAGCACTTGCCCCTACAGCCCTGCGAGAGGCTACCTAAGGTACCGGTATCCACTCACCTCTTCTTTACGCTGCCCGATGGGGCTTGGGGGGGGGGGAAAGGCTCGCCCTGAACTCCACCCTGCGAACCTCACGCGGAATGTTGAGGACGGCTGAGGCCGCCTGAACTTCGTGCCGACGTTCCTGAATGACGACTCCGCAGAATTTTTTTTTGCTCCGCCCCCACTCCCTTATATGGCAACAAAAACCCGTTAGTACCCGGATCATCTGACGTCATCCTGCGCATCCAATCGAACGCCCCCGGCCGTTGGGGGGTGGTGGGGGGGGAGGCTCGTCATCCCCCCCACCCGCGCCGCCGCCCCCGCCCCCCTCCCGCTGTTTACCCAGTGACAAATCGCTGCCCGTGGCGCTAACGGTGATTGGCTGGGACTGTTGCCGGGGGCTGCAGAGGCGCCGGGGGGTGTCTGAGAGGCGGCAGAAGCTGTGAGGTGACGTCATCGGTTGGGCCCAATCAAAGGTAGACGAGAAGCGACGGCGGTGATTGGCTGGGACTGTTGCCGGGGGCTGCAGAGGCGCCGGGGGGTGTCTGAGAGGAGGCAGAAGCTGTGAGGTGACGTCATCGGTTGGGCCCAATCAGGTAGCCTTTGGCAGGGGTGTAGGGGCAAGTGCTTTTACATAGACACAGACAAGGTAGCCCAGGTAGCCTCTAGCGCGGCTGTAGAGGCTAGTGCTGTTACTCTCAGAGAAAGCTACCCCAGGTAGCCTCTAGCAGGGCTGTAGGGGCAAGTGCTGTTACACAAACACATACAAAGCTACCCCAGGTAGCCTCTAGCAGGGCTGTAGGGGCAAGTGCTGTTACACAAACACATACAAAGCTACCTTACGTAGCCTCTCGCAGGGCTGTGGGGTAAGTGCTCTCACACAGATACAAACAAAGCTAACCCAGATAAATTCTAGCAGGGCTGTCGGGGCAGGTGCTGTCAAAACATACATAGACAAAGCTACCCCAGGTAGCCTCTAGCGGGGCTGTAGAGGCAAGTGCTCTCATACACAGACACAGACAAAGCTACCCCAGGTACCCTCTAGCAATGCTGTAGAGGCAAGTGCTGTTACACAAACACAGACAAAGCTACCCCATGTAGCCTCTAGCAATGCTGTAGGGGCAAGTGCTGTTACACAAACACAGACAAAGCTACCTTAGATAGCCTCTCGCAGGGCTGTAGGGGCAAGTGCTGCCACACAGATACAAAAAAGCTAACCCAGATAAATTCTAGCAGGGCTGTAGGGGCAAGTGCTGTCAAAACATACATAGACAAAGCTACCCCAGGTAGCCTCTAGCTGGTTGTCGGGGCAAATGTTGTCACAGCGACACAGACAAAGCTACCCCAGGTAGAATCTTTCTGGTTGTAGGGGCAAGTGCTTTGAGCAATAGCACCTATGAAGGCTACCGTCACTGTGGCTACACACACAGAGGGAGTGGGTGGCCAGCACCACCACGCCCGACCGCCTTTGTCTCTCTCCCAGTTCTAGTGATGTTTACAACACCACCACCACCATCACTCCCCACACACACACACAGTGCGCTAACCACTGCACCATCACTCCCCACTCACACACACAGTGCGCTAACCACTGCACCACCACTCCCCACTCAGACACACAATGCCCTAACCACTGCTCCACCACTCCCCACTCACACAGAGTGCGCTAACCACTGCACCACCACTCCCCACTCACACGCAGTGCGCTAACCACTGCACCACCACTCCCCACTCACACACAGTGCGCTAACCACTGCACCACCACTCCCCACACACACTCAACGTGTGCTAACCACTGCACCACCACTCCCTCCACACAAATTATTTCGCGACTCAATGCTGCCCTCTTCTGGTAAAAAACTAGAATCTCACCCACCAACTCACCCACTCACCCACCCACCCATTCATCCAGACAAAGCTACCCCACGTAGCCTCTAGCTGGTTGTAGGGGCAAGTGCTGTTCCACAGACACTGTGTTTGTGTAACAGCACTTGCCCCTACAGCATTGCTAAAGGGTACCTGGGGTAGCTTTCTCTGTGTCTGTGTATGAGAGCACTTGCCCCTACAGCCCCGCTAGAGGCTACCTGGGGTAACTTTGTCTATGTATGTTTTGACAGCATTTGCCCCGTCAGCCCTGCTAGAATTTATCTGGGTTAGCTTTGTATGTATCTGTGTGAGAGCACTTGCCCCTACAGCCCTGCGAGAGGCTACCTAAGGTAGCTTTTTCTGTGTTTGTGTAACAGCACTTGCCCCTACAGCCCTGCTAGAGGCTACCCGGGGTAGCTTTCTCTGTGTGTAACAGCACTAGCCTCTACTGCCGCGCTAGAGGCTACCTGGGGTAGCTTTGTCTGTGTCTATGTAAAAGCACTTGCCCCTACAGCCCTGCCAAAGGCTACCTGGGGTAGCTTTGTCAGTGTCTGTGGAACAGCACTTGCCCCCACAGCCAGCTAGAGGCTACCTGGGGTAGCTTTGTCTGGATGAGTGGGTGGGTGGTTGAGTGAGGGGGTGAGTTGGTGAGTGAGATTCTAGTTTTTACCACAAGAGGGCAGCATTGAGTTGCGACATAATTTGTGTGGGGGGAGTGGTGGTGCAGTGGTTAGCGCACGTTGAGTGTGTGTGGGGAGTGGTGGTGCAGTGGTTAGCGCACTGTGTGTGAGTGGGGAGTGGTGGTGCAGTGGTTAGCGCACTGTGTGTGAGTGGGGAGTGGTGGAGCAGTGGTTAGGGCAATGTGTGTGTGAGTGGGGAGTGATGGTGCAGTGGTTAGTGCACTGTGTGTGTGTGTGGGGAGTGATGGTGGTGGTGGTGTTGTAAACATCGCTAGAACTGGGAGAGAGACAAAGTCGGTCGGGCGTTGTGGTGCTGGCCACCCACTCCCTTTGTGTGTAGCCACAGTGCCGGTAGCCTTCATAGGTGCTATTGCTCAAAGCACTTGCCCCTACAACCAGAAAGAGTCTACCTGGGGTAGCTTTGTCTGTGTCTCTGTGACAACATTTGCCCCGACAACCAGCTAGAGGCTACCTGGTGTAGCTTTGTCTATGTATGTTTTGACAGCACTTGCCCCTACAGCCCTGCTAGAATTTATCTGGGTTAGCTTTTTTTATCTGTGTGGCAGCAATTGCCCCTACAGCCCTGCGAGAGGCTACCTAAGGTACCGGTATCCACTCACCTCTTCTTTACGCTGCCCGATGGGGCTTGGGGGGGGGGGGAAAGGCTCGCCCTGAACTCCACCCTGCGAACCTCACGCGGAATGTTGAGGACGGCTGAGGCCGCTGAACTTCGTGCCGACGTTCCTGAATGACGACTCCGCAGAATTTTTTTTTGCTCCGCCCCCACTCCCTTATATGGCAACAAAAACCCGTTAGTACCCGGATCATCTGACGTCATCCTGCGCATCCAATCGAACGCCCCCGGCCGTTGGGGGGTGGTGGGGGGGGAGGCTCGTCATCCCCCCCACCCGCGCCGCCGCCCCCGCCCCCCTCCCGCTGTTTACCAAGTGACAAATCGCTGCCCGTGGCGCGAACGGTGATTGGCTGGGACTGTTGCCGGGGGCTGCAGAGGCGCCGGGGGGTGTCTGAGAGGAGGCAGAAGCTGTGAGGTGACGTCATCGGTTGGGCCCAATCAGGTAGCCTTTGGCAGGGGTGTAGGGGCAAGTGCTTTTACATAGACACAGACAAGGTAGCCCAGGTAGCCTCTAGCGCGGCTGTAGAGGCTAGTGCTGTTACTCTCAGAGAAAGCTACCCCAGGTAGCCTCTAGCAGGGCTGTAGGGGCAAGTGCTGTTACACAAACACATACAAAGCTACCCCAGGTAGCCTCTAGCAGGGCTGTAGGGGCAAGTGCTGTTACACAAACACATACAAAGCTACCTTACGTAGCCTCTCGCAGGGCTGTGGGGTAAGTGCTCTCACACAGATACAAACAAAGCTAACCCAGATAAATTCTAGCAGGGCTGTCGGGGCAGGTGCTGTCAAAACATACATAGACAAAGCTACCCCAGGTAGCCTCTAGCGGGGCTGTAGAGGCAAGTGCTCTCATACACAGACACAGACAAAGCTACCCCAGGTACCCTCTAGCAATGCTGTAGGGGCAAGTGCTGTTACACAAACACAGACAAAGCTACCCCATGTAGCCTCTAGCAATGCTGTAGGGGCAAGTGCTGTTACACAAACACAGACAAAGCTACCTTAGATAGCCTCTCGCAGGGCTGTAGGGGCAAGTGCTGCCACACAGATACAAAAAAGCTAACCCAGATAAATTCTAGCAGGGCTGTAGGGGCAAGTGCTGTCAAAACATACATAGACAAAGCTACCCCAGGTAGCCTCTAGCTGGTTGTCGGGGCAAATGTTGTCACAGCGACACAGACAAAGCTACCCCAGGTAGAATCTTTCTGGTTGTAGGGGCAAGTGCTTTGAGCAATAGCACCTATGAAGGCTACCGTCACTGTGGCTACACACACAGAGGGAGTGGGTGGCCAGCACCACCACGCCCGACCGCCTTTGTCTCTCTCCCAGTTCTAGTGATGTTTACAACACCACCACCACCATCACTCCCCACACACACACACAGTGCGCTAACCACTGCACCATCACTCCCCACTCACACACACAGTGCGCTAACCACTGCACCACCACTCCCCACTCAGACACACAATGCCCTAACCACTGCTCCACCACTCCCCACTCACACAGAGTGCGCTAACCACTGCACCACCACTCCCCACTCACACACAGTGCGCTAACCACTGCACCACCACTCCCCACTCACACACAGTGCGCTAACCACTGCACCACCACTCCCCACACACACTCAACGTGTGCTAACCACTGCACCACCACTCCCCCCACACAAATTATTTCGCGACTCAATGCTGCCCTCTTGTGGTACAAAACTAGAATCTCACTCACAAACTCACCCACTCACCCACCCACCCATTCATCCAGACAAAGTTACCCCACGTAGCCTCTAGCTGGTTGTAGGGGCAAGTGCTGTTCCACAGACACTGACAAAGCTACCCCAGTTTGCCTTTGGCAGGGCTGTAGGGGCAAGTGCTGTTACATAGACACAGACAAAGGTACCCCAGGGAGCCTCTAGCGGGGCTGTAGGGGCAAGTGCTGTTACACACAGACAAAGCTACCCCAGGTAGCCTCTAGCAGGTTTTAGGGGCAAGTGCTGCTACAAAGACACAGACAAGCTATCCTAGGCAGCCTTTAGCAGGGCTGTAGGGGCAAGTGCTCTCATACGCATACACAGACACAGACAAAGCTACCCCAGGTAGCCTCTAGCAGGGCTGTCGGGGCAAGTGCTGTCAAAACATGCATAGACAAAGCTACCCCAGATAGCCTCTAGCGGGGCTGTAGGGGCAAGTGCTCTCATACACAGACACAGACAAAGCTACCCCAGGTACCCTCTAGCAGGGCTATAGGGGCAAGTGCTGTTACACAAACACAGACAAAGCTACCTTAGTTAGCCTCTCGCAGGGCTGTAGGGGCAATTGCTGCCACACAGATACAATAAAGCTAACCCAGATAAATTCTAGCAGGGCTGTAGGGGCAAGTGCTGTCAAAACATACATAGACAAAGCTACCCCAGGTAGCCTCTAGCTGGTTGTCGGGGCAAATGTTGTCACAGCGACACAGACAAATCTACCCCATGGTAGACTCTTTCTGGTTGTAGGGGCAAGTGCTTTGACCAATAGCACCTATGAAGGCTACCGGCACTGTGGGTACACACACAGAGGGAGTGGGTGGCCAGCACCACCACGCCCGACCGCTTTTGTCTCTCTCCCAGTTCTAGTGATGTTTACAACACCACCACCACCATCACTCCCCACACACACACACAGTGCGCTAACCACTGCACCATCACTCCCCACTCACACAGACAGTGCGCTAACCACTGCACCACCACTCCCCACTCAGACACAGAATGCCCTAACCACTGCTCCACCACTCCCCACTCACACAGAGTGCGCTGACCACTGCACCACCACTCCCCACTCACACACAGTGCGCTAACCACTGCACCACCACTCCCCACACACACTCAACGTGCGCTAACCACTGCACCACCACTCCCCCCACACAAATTATTTCGCGACTCAATGCTGCCCTCTTGTGGTAAAAAACTAGAATCTCACTCACCAACTCACCCACCCACCCATTCATCCAGACAAAGCTGCCCCACGTAGCCTCTAGCTGGTTGTAGGGGCAAGTGCTGTTCCACAGACACTGACAAAGCTACCCCAGTTTGCCTTTGGCAGGGCTGTAGGGGCAAGTGCTGTTACACAAACACATACAAAGCTACCCTAGGTAGCCTCTCGAAGGGCTGTGGGGAAAGTGCTCTCACACAGACACAAACAAAGCTAACCCAGATAAATTCTAGCAGGGCTGTCGGGGCAAGTGCTGTCAAAACATACATAGACAAAGCTACCCCAGGTAGCCTCTAGCGGGGCTGTAGGGGCAAGTGCTCTCATACACAGACAAAGCTACCCCAGGTAGCCTCTAGCGGGGCTGTAGGGGCAAGTGCTCTCATACACAGACAAAGCTACCCCAGGTAGCCTCTAGCAATGCTGTAGGGGCAAGTGCTGTTACACAAACACAGACAAAGCTACCTTAGTTAGCCTCTCGCAGGGCTGTAGGGGCAAGTGCTGCCACACAGATACAAAAAAGCTAACCCAGATAAATTCTAGCAGGGCTGTAGGGGCAAGTGCTGTCAAAACATACATAGACAAACCTACCCCAGGTAGCCTCTAGCTGGTTGTCGGGGCAAATGTTGTCACAGAGACACAGACAAAGCTACCCCAGGTAGACTCTTTCTGGTTGTAGGGGCAAGTGCTGTCACACAGACACAGTTACGCCCAGGTAGCCTTTAGCAGGACTGTAGGGGCAAGTGCTGTGAGCAATAGCGCCTATGAAGGCTACCGGCACTGTGGCTACACACACAGAGGGAGTGGGTGGCCAGCACCACCACGCCCGACCGCCTTTGTCTCTCTCCCAGTTCTAGCGATGTTTACAACACCACCACCATCACTCCCCACACACACACACACAGTGCGCTAACCACTGCACCAGCACTCCCCACTCAGACACAGTGCGCTAACCACTGCACCACCACTCCCCACTCACACACAGTGCGCTAACCACTGCACCACCACTCCCCACACACACTCAACGTGCGCTAACCACTGCACCACCACTCCCCCCAAACAAATTTTTTCGCGACTCAATGCTGCCCCCTTGTGGTAAAAAACTAGAATCTCACTCACCAACTCACCCACTCACCCACCCACCCATTCATCCAGACAAAGCTACCCCACGTAGCCTGTAGCTGGTTGTAGGGGCAAGTGCTGTTCCACAGACACTGACAAAGCTACCCCAGGTAGCCTTTGGCAGGGCTGTAGGGGCAAGTGCTGTTACATAGACACAGACAAAGGTACCCCAGGTAGCCTCTAGCGGGGCTGTAGGGGCAAGTGCTCTCACACAGATACAAACAAAGCTAACCCAGATAAATTCTAGCAGGGCTGTCGGGGCAAGTGCTGTCAAAACATACATAGACAAAGCTACCCCAGGTAGCCTCTAGCAATGCTGTAGAGGCAAGTGCTGTTACACAAACACAGACAAAGCTACCCCAGGTAGCCTCTAGCATGGCTATAGGGGCAAGTGCTGTTACACAAACACAGACAAAGCTACCTTAGGTAGCCTCTCGCAGGGCTGTAGGGGCAAGTGCTGTCACACAGATATAAACAAAGCTAACCCAGATACATTCTAGCAGGGCTGTAGGGGCAAGTGCTGTCAAAACATACATAGACAAAGCTACCCCAGGTAGCCTCTAGCTGGTTGTCGGGGAAAATGTTGTCACAGAGACACGGACAAAGCTACCCCAGGTAGACTCTTTCTGGTTGTAGGGGCAAGTGCTTTGAGCAATAGCACCTATGAAGGCTACCGGCACTGTGGCTACACACACAGAGGGAGTGGGTGGCCAGCACCACAACGCCCGACCGACTTTGTCTCTCTCCCAGTTCTAGCGATGTTTACAACACCACCACCACCACCATCACTCCCCACACACACACACAGTGCGCTAACCACTGCACCATCACTCCCCACTCACACACACAGTGCGCTAACCACTGCACCACCACTCCCCACTCAGACACACAATGCCCTAACCACTGCTCCACCACTCCCCACTCACACAGAGTGCGCTAACCACTGCACCACCACTCCCCACTCACACACAGTGCGCTATCCACTGCACCACCACTCCCCACTCACACACAGTGCGCTAACCACTGCACCACCACTCCCCACACACACTCAACGTGCGCTAACCACTGCACCACCACTCCCCCCACACAAATTATTTCGCGACTAAATGCTGCCCTCTTGTGGTAAAAACTAGAATCTCACTCACCAACTCACCCCCTCACTCAACCACCCACCCACTCATCCAGACAAAGCTACCCCAGGTAGCCTCTAGCTGGCTGTGGGGGCAAGTGCTGTTCCACAGACACTGACAAAGCTACCCCAGGTAGCCTTTGGCAGGGCTGTAGGGGCAAGTGCTGTTACATAGACACAGACAACGCTACCCCAGGTAGCCTCTAGCACGGCTGTAGGGGCTAGTGCTTTTACACACAGAGAAAGCTACCCCAGGTAGCCTCTAGCAGGGCTGTAGGGGCAAGTGCTGTTACACAAACACAGACAAAGATACCTTAGGTAGCCTCTCGCAGGGCTGTAGGGGCAAGTGCTCTCACACAGATACAAACAAAGCTAACCCAGATAAATTCGAGCAGGGCTGTCGGGGCAAGTGCTGTCAAAACATACATAGACAAAGCTACCCCAGGTAGCCATTAGCGGGGCTGTAGGGGCAAGTGCTCTCATACACAGACACAGACAAAGCTACCCCAGGTACCCTCTAGCAATGCTGTAGGGGCAAGTGCTGTTACACAAACACAGACAAAGCTACCTTAGGTAGCCTCTCGCAGGGCTGTAGGGGCAATTGCTGCCACACAGATACAAAAAAGCTAACCTAGATAAATTCTAGCAGGGCTGTAGGGGCAAGTGCTGTCAAAACATACATACACAAAGCTACCCCAGGTAGCCTCTAGCTGGTTGTCGGGGCAAATGTTGTCACAGAGACACAGACAAAGCTACCCCAGGTAGACTCTTTCTGGTTGTAGGGGCAAGTGCTTTGAGCAATAGCACCTATGAAGGCTACCGGCACTGTGGCTACACACACAGAGGGAGTGGGTGGCCAGCACCACCACGCCCGACCGCCTTTGTCTCTCTCCCAGTTCTAGCGATGTTTACAACACCACCACCATCACTCCCCACACACACACACATTGCGCTAACAACTGCACCACCACTCCCCACTCACACACAGTGCGCTAACCACTGCACCACCACTCACACACAGTGCGCTAACCAATGCACCACCACTCCCCACACACACTCAACGTGCGCTAACCACTGCACCACCACTCCCCCCACACAAATTATTTCGCGACTCAATGCTGCCCTCTTGTGGTAAAAACTAGAATCTCACTCACCAACTCACCCCCTCACTCAAACACCCACCCACTCATCCAGACAAAGCTACCCCAGGTAGCCTCTAGCTGGCTGTGGGGGCAAGTGCTGTTCCACAGACACTGACAAAGCTACCCCAGGTAGCCTTTGGCAGGGCTGTAGGGGGAAGTGCTTTTACATAGACACAGACAAAGCTACCCCAGGTAGCCTCTAGCAGGGCTGTAGGGGCAAGTGCTGTTACACAAACACAGACAAAGCTACCCCAGGTAGCCTCTCGCAGGGCTGTAGGGGCAAGTGCTCTCACACAGATACAAACAAAGCTAACCCAGATAAATTCTAGCAGGGCTGTCGGGGCAAGTGCTGTCAAAACATACATAGACAAAGCTACCCCAGGTAGCCTCTAGCGGGGCTGTAGGGGCAAGTGCTCTCATACAGACACAGACAAAGCTACCCCAGGTACCCTCTAGCAATGCTGTAGGGGCAAGTGCTGTTACACAAACGCAGACAAAGCTACCCCAGGTAGCCTCTTTATATAATACATAGTAATATATGTAGTGTGTGTGTACTGTGTATGTAGTGTGTGTGTACTGTGTGTGTAGTGTGTGAGTACTGTGTGTAGTGTGTAAGTACTGTGTGTGTAGCGTGCGTGTACTGTGTGTGTAGTGTGTGTGTACTGTGTGTGTGAGTACTGTGTGTGTAGTGTGTGAGCACTGTGTGTGTAGTGTGTGAGTACTCTGCGTGTAATGTCTGAATACTGTGTGTGTAGTGTGTGTGTACTGTGTGTGTAGTGTGTGAGTACTGTGTGTAGTGTGTGAGTACTGTGTGTGTAGTGTGTGAATACTGTGTGAGTACTGTGTGTGTAGTGTGTGTGTACTGTGTGTGTAGTGTGTGTGTACTGTGTGTGTAGTGTGTGAATACTGTGTGTAATGTGTGTAAGTACGGTGTGTGTAGTGTGTGAATACTGGGTGTGTAGTGTGTGAATACTGTGTGTAGTGTGTGAATACTGTGTGTGTAGTGTGTGTACCGTGTGTAGTGTGCGAGTACTGTGTGTGTATTGTGTGAATACTGTGTGTATTGTGTGAGTACTGTGTGTGTAGTGTGTGAGTACTGTGTGTAGTGTGTGAGTACTGTATGTGTAGTGTGTGAGCACTGTGTGTGTAGTGTGTGAGTACTCTGCGTGTAATGTCTGAATACTGTGTGTGTAGTGTGTGAGTACTGTGTGTAGTGTGTGAATAGTGTGTGAGTACTGTGTGTGTAGTGTGTGTGTAGTGTGTGTACTGTGTGTGTAGTGTGTGAATACTGTGTGTAATGTGTTTGAGTACGGTGTGTGTAGTGTGTGAATACTGTGTGTGTAGTGTGTGAGTACTGTGTGTGTAGGGTGTAAGTACTGTGTGTGTAGTGTGTGTGTAGTGTGTGAGTACTGTGTGTGTAGTGTGTGTGTAGTGTGTGAGTACTGTGTGTAGTGTGTGAGTACTGTGTGTGTAGCGTGTGAGTACTGTGTGTAGTGTGAGTACTGTGTGTGTAGTGTGTGTGTACTGTGTGTGTAGTGTGTGTGTACTGTGTGTGTAGTGTGTGAATACTGTGTGTAATGTGTGTAAGTACGGTGTGTGTAGTGTGTGAATACTGGGTGTGTAGTGTGTGAATACTGTGTGTAGTGTGTGAATACTGTGTGTAGTGTGTGAGTACTGTGTGTGTAGTGTGTGAGTACTGTGTGTGTAGTGTGTGAGTACTGTGTGTGTAGTGTGTGAGTACTGTGTGTGTAGTGTGTGAATACTGGGGGAAGCATACCAAAACAGACAAGGTTTAGCAAAATTTGGAAACCATATAAAGCAACGCAGACGGTCGGTCAAAACACAATCAACGCATAGTCTGATTGATGACGCTATTTCAAAGATTGCTAAACTGCAAGTTAAGTATGAACTTCAAAACACAGACCGCACACACACACAGACATTCAAGCAGAGCGGACCAGCACAGAGACAGCACACAGTGGGAGTCGCGTTCAAATTTAGCTCTTCTGTACCTGATGATGGCCGCTTGTGTTGCGGCCGAAACGTCCTACGCTATCACGTCATTTCATTAATTTATTTCTTATTCGTACGTGACTTTACCGAAAAAAACACGCAAAGAGTAATTCCTGCAAGTCACGAATGCTTCGAACCGAGTCTCAAGTACTGTTACAGGATAC
The DNA here is from genome assembly GCF_048934315.1 of Petromyzon marinus. Lineage (NCBI taxonomy): Eukaryota > Metazoa > Chordata > Hyperoartia > Petromyzontiformes > Petromyzontidae > Petromyzon > Petromyzon marinus. The sequence goes on from NW_027423045.1 coordinate 59,042, forward strand.
AAACGTGGCGAGTTTGGCTGTTTGCGTGAATACCGTCTGTTGTAAAACAGCGCGTGTGTAACAACACAACCTTGTGGCAACAACAACAACAACCCGCGTGTGGAACAACACAACCTTGCGGCAACAACAACCCGCGTGTGGAACAACACAACTTTGTGGCAACAACAACAACCCGCGTGTGGAACAACACAACCTTGCGGCAACAACAACCCGCGTGTGTAACAACACAACCTTGTGGCAACAACAACAACCCGCGTGTGGAACAACACAACCTTGCGGCAACAACCCGCGTGTGTAACAACACAACCTTGTGGCAACAACAACAACCCGCGTGTGGAACAACACAACCTTGTGGCAACAACAACAACCCGCGTGTGGAACAACACAACCTTGCGGCAACAACAACCCGCGTGTGGAACAACACAACCTTGTGGCAACAACAACAACCCGCGTGTGGAACAACACAACCTTGTGGCAACAACAACAACAACCCGCGTGTGGATGTCGCGCGCGTTATCCAGCACCGCATGTTCACACAGCGTGAGAGAGTGTGTTGCTTGTGAATCTCACCGTGTGTGTGCCGTGTGTGCGTGTGTGTGTGTACGTGTGTGTGTGTGCTGCAAGTGGCGGGAAGTCGTGGGCCGTGTTCAAGTCGGCGACGCGGGCACGAACCTTCACTTGGCTGCTCGCGTTCCCAAGGAAGAAGTTGTAACGCCGCTTGCTGTAGTTGTAACCCTGAGGTTGTAGTAGTAACAACGCCGCTTGCTGTAGTTGTAACCCTGAGGTTGTAGCAGTAACAACGCCGCTTGCTGTAGTTGTAACCCTGAGGTTGTAGTAGTAACAACGCCGCTTGCTGTAGTTGTAACCCTGAGGTTGTAGTAGTAACAACACCGCTGTAGTTATAACCCTGACGTTGTAGTAGTAACAACACCGCTGCTGTAGTAGTAACCCTGAGGTTGTAGTAGTAACAACACCGCTGTAGTTATAACCATGAGGTTGTAGTAGTAACAACACCGCTGTAGTTGTAACCCTGAGGTTGTAGTAGTAACAACACCGCTTGCTGTAGTTGTAACCCTGAGGTTGTAGTAGTAACAACACTGCTGCTGTAGTTTTAACCCTGAGGTTGTAGTAGTAACAACACTGCTGCTGTAGTTATAACTCTGAGGTTGTAGTAGTAACAACACTGCTGCTGTAGTTATAACCCTGAGGTTGTAGTAACACCGCTGCTGCTGCGATGTTGGCGGGGTAATGAACTCTGGCGATATCAAAAGTGTCGGGAAATCACGTGACGGGAAATCACGTGACGTTGCAACGTCTCTTTAGTTCCATCTGTCTGTTACAAACCCCCCCACCCCCACACCGGGATACAGAGGTCGCTGTTTTCACAACTGACACAGCCACCAAAGACAAAAGACCCCCCCACACCGGTGGTGTTGTTGTGGCCTGTGGCGGACTTCTGGGGCAAGTGCTGTTCAGCGAGCAGCGCCTCTTGAATGCCGGAACGGTACACGGAAAGGGGTGGGCGGCCAGCACCACGCCCGGCTGTCTTTGTCTCCCCGAGTAAACCGAATTTATTATCAAACGCATCACAACATTGTACCGCTAAAATAAAATGCAAAGACAATTTAACAAAAAAATGTTTAAAGTAGCGGCTTTGATTAGACGCCGCATCGGCTACTCAATTTGAGGCTGAGTCGACCTAGGGGAGGCCCAGGACCAGTTCGGATAATCGTCACTCGCGTTTGCTGACCGTGTGCGGGAATCGAACTCGGCGAGGCCGCTAACCGCTGCGCCACCGCTCCTCTCTGAAACAGAGGTCGCTGTTTTCACACAGCCTCGGGTCACTTAAGCATCATGGCACCGAGACAGAGGTTACAGCCTCGAGTTGCTTCTGTCTGTTACGAAGACAGAGGTTACTGAAACAGAGGTCGCTGTTTTCACACAGCCTCGGGTCACTTAAGAATCATGGCACCGAGACAGAGGTTACAGCCTCGAGTTGCTTCTGTCTATTACGAAGACAGAGGTTACTGAAACAGAGGTCGCTGTTTTCACACAGCCTCGGTTCACTTAAGCATCATGGCACCGAGACAGAGGTTACAGCCTCGAATTGCTTCTGTCTGTTACGAAGACAGAGGTCACTGTTTGGAAGAAAATAAGAATTAATGTTGATTTGAAGCTTTCGTGAATGCAGGAATCTATACTCTGGTTAAAATTCTGATTTATTTTATACCTACGTGACTTTACCGAAAGAACTAAAAAAATAAGAATTAAGTTTTACCCTGTCTGGCAATAAAAAAACCCCTTTTTTTGCGAGGAATCAACTCTGCTGCATTAACCGCACGCACTTGTGATGAACACGCAAACACATGCTCTAATATATGCAAATCTAGAATTAATATATGGCGTGTCTCCCGCACACAACGCGTCATCCACCACCAGACACCCCCCGGCGCCTCTGCAGCCCCCGGCAACAGTCCCAGCCAATCACCGCCGTCGCTTCTCGTCTACCTTTGATTGGGCCCAACCGATGACGTCACCTCACAGCTTCTGCCTCCTCTCAAGACACCCCCCGGCGCCTCTGCAGCCCCCGGCAACAGTCCCAGCCAATCACCGTTAGCGCCACGGGCAGCGATTTGTCACTGGGTAAACAGCGGGAGGGGGGCGGGGGCGGCGGCGCGGGTGGGGGGGATGACGAGACTCCCCCCCCCCACCACCCCCCAACGGCCGGGGGCGTTCGATTGAATGCGCAGGATGACGTCAGATGATCCGGGTACTAACGGGTTTTTGTTGCCATATAAGGGAGTGGGAGCGGAGCAAAAAAATTCTGCGGAGTCATTCAGGAACGTCGGCACGAAGTTCAGGCGGCCTCAGCCGTCCTCAACATTCCGCGTGAGGTTCGCAGGGTGGAGTTCAGGGCGAGCCTTTCCCCCCCCCAAGCCCCATCGGGCAGCGTAAAGAAGAGGTGAGTGGATACCGGTAAAAGGCGAGGTCGGCTGTTCCGGTCGAGCTTAGGCGATAGACTGCGCTCGGCGACGAGGCCTATTCTCTCACCCTCTCCTAGCCTCTCCACTGCTAGCCTGTTCTCTCTCACGCTCCTAGCCTCTCTACTGCTAGTCTGTTCTCTCACTCTCCTTAGCCTCTCCACTGCTAGCCTGTTCTCTCACGCTCCTAGCCTCTCCACTGCTAGCCTGTTCTCTCTCACGCTCCTAGCCTCTCCACTGCTGCCCTGTTCTCTCTCTCCAAGCCTCTCCACTGCTAGCCTGTTCTCTCACTCTCCTAGCCTCTCCACTGCTAGCCTGTTCTCTCACCCTCTCCTAGCCTCTCCACTGCTAGCCTGTTCTCTCACCCTCTCCTAGCCTCTCCACTGCTAGCCTGTTCTCTCTCTCTCTCCTAGCCTCTCCACTGCTAGCCTGTTCTCTCTCACGCTCCTAGCCTCTCCACTGCTAGCCTGTGCTCTCACCCTCCTGGCCTCTCCACTGCTAGCCTGTTCTCTCACGCTCCTAGCCTCTCCACTGCTAGCCTATTCTCTCTCTCCTAGCCTCTCTACTGCTAGCCTGTTCTCTCACGCTCCTAGCCACTCCACTGCTAGCCTATTCTCTCACCCTCCTTAGCCTCTCCACTGCTAGCCTGTTCTCTCTCACTCTCCTAGCCTCTCCACTGCTAGCCTGTTCTCTCACACTCCTTAGCCCCTCCACTGCTAGCCTGTTCTCTCTCTCACACTCCTTAGTCTCTCCACTGCTAGCCTATTCTCTCACCCTCCTTAGTCTCTCCACTGCTAGCCTGTTCTCTCTCTCACTCTCCTAGCCTCTCCACTGCTAGCCTGTTCTCTCTCACGCTCCTAGCCACTCTACTGCTAGCCTGTTCTCTCACTCTCCTTAGCCTCTCCACTGCTAGCCTGTTCTCTCACGCTCCTAGCCTCTCCACTGCTAGCCTGTTCTCTCTCACGCTCCTAGCCTCTCCACTGCTGCCCTGTTCTCTCTCTCCAAGCCTCTCCACTGCTAGCCTGTTCTCTCACTCTCCTAGCCTCTCCACTGCTAGCCTGTTCTCTCACCCTCTCCTAGCCTCTCCACTGCTAGCCTGTTCTCTCACCCTCTCCTAGCCTCTCCACTGCTAGCCTGTTCTCTCTCCCTCTCCTAGCCTCTCCACTGCTCGCCTGCTCTCTCTCTCTCCTAGCCTCTCCACTGCTAGCCTGTTCTCTCTCACGCTCCTAGCCTCTCCACTGCTAGCCTGTTCTCTCACCCTCCTGGCCTCTCCACTGCTAGCCTGTTCTCTCACGCTCCTAGCCTCTCCACTGCTAGCCTGTTCTCTCTCACGCTCCTAGCCTCTCTACTGCTAGCCTGTTCTCTCACTCTCCTTAGCCTCTCCACTGCTAGCCTGTTCTCTCACGCTCCTAGCCTCTCCACTGCTAGCCTGTTCTCTCTCACGCTCCTAGCCTCTCCACTGCTGCCCTGTTCTCTCTCTCCAAGCCTCTCCACTGCTAGCCTGTTCTCTCACTCTCCTAGCCTCTCCACTGCTAGCCTGTTCTCTCACCCTCTCCTAGCCTCTCCACTGCTAGCCTGTTCTCTCACCCTCTCCTAGCCTCTCCACTGCTAGCCTGTTCTCTCTCCCTCTCCTAGCCTCTCCACTGCTCGCCTGCTCTCTCTCTCTCCTAGCCTCTCCACTGCTAGCCTGTTCTCTCTCACGCTCCTAGCCTCTCCACTGCTAGCCTGTTCTCTCACCCTCCTGGCCTCTCCACTGCTAGCCTGTTCTCTCACGCTCCTAGCCTCTCCACTGCTAGCCTGTTCTCTCACCCTCCTAGCCTCTCCACTGCTAGCCTGTTCTCTCACTCTCCTAGCCTCTCCACTGCTAGCCTGTTCTCTCACCCTCCTAGCCTCTCCACTGCTAGCCTGTTCTCTCACCTTCCTAGCCTCTCCACTGCTAGCCTGTTCTCTCTCACGCTCCTAGCCTCTCTACTGCTAGCCTGTTCTCTCACGCTCCTAGCCTCTTCACTGCTAGCCTGTTCTCTCACTCTCCTAGCCTCTCCACTGCTAGCCTGTTCTCTCACTCTCCTAGCCTCTCCACTGCTAGCCTGTTCTCTCACTCTCCTAGCCTCTCCACTGCTAGCCTGTTCTCTCACTCTCCTAGCCTCTCCACTGCTAGCCTGTTCTCTCTCACTCTCCTAGCCTCTCCACTGCTAGCCTGTTCTCTCTCACTCTCCTAGCGTCTCCACTGCTAGCCTGTTCTCTCTCACCCTCCTAGCCTCTCCACTGCTAGCCTGTTCTCTCTCACTCTCCTAGCCTCTCCACTGCTAGCCTGTTCTCTCACGCTCCTAGCCTCTCTACTGCTAGCCTGTTCTCTCTCACCCTCCTAGCCTCTCCACGGCTAGCCTGTTCTCTCTCACCCTCCTAGCCTCTCTACTACTAGCCTGTTCTCTCACACTCCTAGCCTCTCCACTGCTAGCCTGTTCTCTCACGCTCCTAGCCTCTCCACTGCTAGCCTGTTCTCTCTCTCCTAGCCTCTCCACTGCTAGCCTGTTCTCTCACGCTCCTAGCCTCTCCACTGCTAGCCTGTTCTCTCACCTTCCTAGCCTCTCCACTGCTAGCCTGTTCTCTCTCACTCTCCTAGCCTCTCCACTGCCTGCCTGTTCTCTCTCACTCTCCTAGCCTCTCCACTGCTAGCCTGTTCTCTCTCACGCTCCTAGCCTCTCCACTGCTAGCCTGTTCTCTCACCCTCCTAGCCTCTCCACTGCTAGCCTGTTCTCTCTCACGCTCCTAGCCTCTCTACTGCTAGCCTGTTCCCTCACGCTCCTAGCCTCTCCACTGCTAGCCTGTTCTCTCTCACGCTCCTAGCCTCTCTACTGCTAGCCTGTTCTCTCACTCTCATAGCCTCTCCACGGCTCGCCTGTTCTCTCTCACCCTCCTAGCCTCTCTACTGCTAGCCTGTTCTCTCACGCTCCTAGCCTCTCCACTGCTAGCCTGTTCTCTCACGCTCCTTAGCCTCTCCACTGCTAGCCTGTTCTCTCACGCTCCTTAGCCTCTCCACTGCTAGCCTGTTCTCTCTCTCACTCTCCTAGCCTCTCCACTGCTAGCCTGTTCTCTCTCACGCTCCTAGCCTCTCTACTGCTAGCCTGTTCTCTCACTCTCCTTAGTCTCTCCACTGCTAGCCTGTTCTCTCACGCTCCTAGCCTCTCCACTGCTAGCCTGTTCTCTCTCACGCTCCTAGCCTCTCCACTGCTGCCCTGTTCTCTCTCTCCAAGCCTCTCCACTGCTAGCCTGTTCTCTCACCCTCCTGGCCTCTCCACTGCTAGCCTGTTCTCTCACGCTCCTAGCCTCTCCACTGCTAGCCTGTTCTCTCTCTCCTAGCCTCTCCACTGCTAGCCTGTTCTCTCACGCTCCTAGCCTCTCCACTGCTAGCCTGTTCTCTCACCCTCCTAGCCTCTCCACTGCTAGCCTGTTCTCTCACTCTCCTAGCCTCTCCACTGCCTGCCTGTTTTCTCTCACGCTCCTAGCCTCTCTACTGCTAGCCTGTTCTCTCACGCTCCTAGCCTCTCCACTGCTAGCCTGTTCTCTCACTCTCCTAGTCTCTCCACTGCTAGCCTGTTCTCTCACTCTCCTAGTCTCTCCACTGCTAGCCTGTTCTCTCACTCTCCTAGCCTCTCCACTGCTAGCCTGTTATCTCTCACTCTCCTAGCCTCTCCACTCCTAGCCTGTTCTCTCTCACGCTCCTAGCCTCTCTACTGCTAGCCTGTTCTCTCACGCTCCTAGCCTCTCCACTGCTAGCCTGTTCTCTCACCCTCCTAGCCTCTCCACTGCTAGCCTGTTCTCTCACCCTCCAAGCCTCTCCACTGCTAGCCTGTTCTCTCTCACTCTCCTAGCCTCTCCACTGCCTGCCTGTTCTCTCTCACTCTCCTAGCCTCTCCACTGCTAGCCTGTTCTCTCTCACGCTCCTAGCCTCTCCACTGCTAGCCTGTTCTCTCACCCTCCTAGCTTCTCCACTGCTAGCCTGTTCTCTCTCACGCTCCTAGCCTCTCTACTGCTAGCCTGTTCTCTCACGCTCCTAGCCTCTCCACTGCTAGCCTGTTCTCTCACTCTCCTAGCCTCTCCACTGCTAGCCTGTTCTCTCACTCTCCTAGCCTCCACTGGTAGCCTGTTCTCTCTCTCTCCTAGCCTCTCCACTGCTAGCCTGTTCTCTCTCACTCTCCTAGCCTCTCCACTGCTAGCCTGTTCTCTCTCACTCTCCTAGCCTCTCCACTGCTAGCCTGTTCTCTCTCACGCTCCTAGCCTCTCTACTGCTAGCCTGTTCTCTCACTCTCATAGCCTCTCCACGGCTAGCCTGTTCTCTCACCCTCCTAGCCTCTCTACTGCTAGCCTGTTCTCTCACGCTCCTAGCCACTCCACTGCTAGCCTGTTCTCTCACCCTCCTAGCCTCTCCACTGCTTGCCTGTTGTCTCACTCTCCTAGCCTCTCCACTGCTAGCCTGTTCTCTCTCACTCTCCTAGCCTCTCCACTGCTAGCCTGTTCTCTCTCACTCTTCTAGCCTCTCCACTGCTAGCCTGTTCTCTCACGCTCCTTAGCCTCTCCACTGCTAGCCTGTTCTCTCTCTCACTCTCCTAGCCTCTCCACTGCTAGCCTGTTCTCTCTCACGCTCCTAGCCTCTCTACTGCTAGCCTGTTCTCTCTCTCACTCTCCTAGCCTCTCCACTGCTAGCCTGTTCTCTCACTCTCCTTAGCCTCTCCACTGCTAGCCTGTTCTCTCACGCTCCTAGCCTCTCCACTGCTAGCCTGTTCTCTCACTCTCCTTAGCCTCTCCACTGCTAGCCTGTTCTCTCTCACGCTCCTAGCCTCTCCACTGCTGCCCTGTTCTCTCTCTCCAAGCCTCTCCACTGCTAGCCTGTTCTATCACTCTCCTAGCCTCTCCACTGCTAGCCTGTTCTCTCACCCTCTCCTAGCCTCTCCACTGCTAGCCTGTTCTCTCACCCTCTCCTAGCCTCTCCACTGCTAGCCTGTTCTCTCTCACTCTCCTAGCCTCTCCACTGCTCGCCTGTTCTCTCTCTCTCCCCTAGCCTCTCCACTGCTAGCCTGTTCTCTCTCACGCTCCTAGCCTCTCCACTGCTAGCCTGTTCTCTCACCCTCCTGGCCTCTCCACTGTTAGCCTGTTCTCTCACGCTCCTAGCCTCTCCACTGCTAGCCTATTCTCTCTCTCCTAGCCTCTCTACTGCTAGCCTGTTCTCTCACGCTCCTAGCCACTCCACTGCTAGCCTGTTCTCTCACCCTCCTAGCCTCTCCACTGCTTGCCTGTTGTCTCACTCTCCTAGCCTCTCCACTGCTAGCCTGTTCTCTCACACTCCTTAGCCTCTCCACTGCTAGCCTGTTCTCTCTCTCTCACTCTCCTAGCCTCTCCACTGCTAGCCTGTTCGCTCTCACACTCCTAGCCTCTCTACTGCTAGCCTGTTCTCTCACTCTCCTTAGCCTCTCCACTGCTAGCCTGTTCTCTCACGCTCCTAGCCTCTCCACTGCTAGCCTGTTCTCTCTCACGCTCCTAGCCTCTCCACTGCTGCCCTGTTTTCTCTCTCCAAGCCTCTCCACTGCTAGCCTGTTCTCTCACTCTCCTAGCCTCTCCACTGCTAGCCTGTTCTCTCACCCTCTCCTAGCCTCTCCACTGCTAGCCTGTTCTCTCACCCTCCTGGCCTCTCCACTGCTAGCCTGTGCTCTCACGCTCCTAGCCTCTCCACTGCTAGCCTGTTCTCTCACGCTCCTAGCCTCTCCACTGCTAGCCTGTTCTTTCACCCTCCTAGCCTCTCCACTGCTAGCCTGTTCTCTCACTCTCCTAGCCTCTCCACTGCTAGCCTGTTCTCTCACGCTCCTAGCCTCTCCACTGCTAGCCTGTTCTCTCACCCTCCTAGCCTCTCCACTGCTAGCCTGTTCTCTCACGCTCCTAGCCTCTCCACTGCTAGCCTGTTCTCTCACGCTCCTAGCCTCTCCACTGCTAGCCTGTTCTCTCTCACGCTCCTAGCCTCTCCACTGCTGCCCTGTTCTCTCTCTCCAAGCCTCTCCACTGCTAGCCTGTTCTCTCACTCTCCTAGCCTCTCCACTGCTAGCCTGTTCTCTCACCCCCTCTCCTAGCCTCTCCACTGCTAGCCTGTTCTCTCTCACTCTTCTAGCCTCTACACTGCTAGCCTGTTCTCTCACGCTCCTAGCCTCTCCACTGCTAGCCTGTTCTCTCACCCTCCTAGCCTCTCCACTGCTAGCCTGTTCTCTCACCCTCCTAGCCTCTCCACTGCTAGCCTGTTCTCTCTCACTCTCCTAGCCTCTCCACTGCTAGCCTGTTCTCTCACCCTCCTAGCCTCTCCACTGCTAGCCTGTTCTCTCTCACTCTCCTAGCCTCTCCACTGCCTGCCTGTTCTCTCTCACTCTCCTAGCCTCTCCACTGCTAGCCAGTTCTCTCTCACGCTCCTAGCCTCTCCACTGCTAGCCTGTTCTCTCACGCTCCTAGCCTCTCCACTGCTAGCCTGTTCTCTCTCACGCTCCTAGCCTCTCCACTGCTGCCCTGTTCTCTCTTTCCAAGCCGCTCCACTGCTAGCCTGTTCTCTCACTCTCCTAGCCTCTCCACTGCTAGCCTGTTCTCTCACCCTCTCCTAGCCTCTCCACTGCTAGCCTGTTCTCTCACCCTCTCCTAGCCTCTCCACTGCTAGCTTGTTCTCTCTCACTCTCCTAGCCTCTCCACTGCTAGCCTGTTCTTTCTCACTCTTCTAGCCTCTCCACTGCTAGCCTGTTCTCTCACGCTCCTTAGCCTCTCCACTGCTAGCCTGTTCTCTCACGCTCCTAGCCTCTCCACTGCTAGCCTGTTCTCTCTCACGCTCCTAGCCTCTCCACTGCTGCCCTGTTCTCTCTCTCCAAGCCTCTCCACTGCTAGCCTGTTCTCTCACTCTCCTAGCCTCTCTACTGCTAGCCTGTTCTCTCACCCTCTCCTAGCCTCTCCACTGCTAGCCTGTTCTCTCACCCTCTCCTAGCCTCTCCACTGCTAGCCTGTTCTCTCTCACTCTCCTAGCCTCTCCACTGCTCGCCTGTTCTCTCACGCTCCTAGCCTCTCCACTGCTAGCCTGTTCTCTCTCACGCTCCTAGCCTCTCCACTGCTGCCCTGTTCTCTCTCTCCAAGCCTCTCCACTGCTAGCCTGTTCTATCACTCTCCTAGCCTCTCCACTGCTAGCCTGTTCTCTCACCCTCTCCTAGCCTCTCCACTGCTAGCCTGTTCTCTCACCCTCTCCTAGCCTCTCCACTGCTAGCCTGTTCTCTCTCACTCTCCTAGCCTCTCCACTGCTCGCCTGTTCTCTCTCTCTCCCCTAGCCTCTCCACTGCTAGCCTGTTCTCTCTCACGCTCCTAGCCTCTCCACTGCTAGCCTGTTCTCTCACCCTCCTGGCCTCTCCACTGTTAGCCTGTTCTCTCACGCTCCTAGCCTCTCCACTGCTAGCCTATTCTCTCTCTCCTAGCCTCTCTACTGCTAGCCTGTTCTCTCACGCTCCTAGCCACTCCACTGCTAGCCTGTTCTCTCACCCTCCTAGCCTCTCCACTGCTTGCCTGTTGTCTCACTCTCCTAGCCTCTCCACTGCTAGCCTGTTCTCTCACACTCCTTAGCCTCTCCACTGCTAGCCTGTTCTCTCTCTCTCACTCTCCTAGCCTCTCCACTGCTAGCCTGTTCGCTCTCACACTCCTAGCCTCTCTACTGCTAGCCTGTTCTCTCACTCTCCTTAGCCTCTCCACTGCTAGCCTGTTCTCTCACGCTCCTAGCCTCTCCACTGCTAGCCTGTTCTCTCTCACGCTCCTAGCCTCTCCACTGCTGCCCTGTTTTCTCTCTCCAAGCCTCTCCACTGCTAGCCTGTTCTCTCACTCTCCTAGCCTCTCCACTGCTAGCCTGTTCTCTCACCCTCTCCTAGCCTCTCCACTGCTAGCCTGTTCTCTCACCCTCCTGGCCTCTCCACTGCTAGCCTGTGCTCTCACGCTCCTAGCCTCTCCACTGCTAGCCTGTTCTCTCACGCTCCTAGCCTCTCCACTGCTAGCCTGTTCTTTCACCCTCCTAGCCTCTCCACTGCTAGCCTGTTCTCTCACTCTCCTAGCCTCTCCACTGCTAGCCTGTTCTCTCACGCTCCTAGCCTCTCCACTGCTAGCCTGTTCTCTCACCCTCCTAGCCTCTCCACTGCTAGCCTGTTCTCTCACGCTCCTAGCCTCTCCACTGCTAGCCTGTTCTCTCACGCTCCTAGCCTCTCCACTGCTAGCCTGTTCTCTCACGCTCCTAGCCTCTCCACTGCTAGCCTGTTCTCTCTCACGCTCCTAGCCTCTCCACTGCTGCCCTGTTCTCTCTCTCCAAGCCTCTCCACTGCTAGCCTGTTCTCTCACTCTCCTAGCCTCTCCACTGCTAGCCTGTTCTCTCACCCCCTCTCCTAGCCTCTCCACTGCTAGCCTGTTCTCTCTCACTCTTCTAGCCTCTACACTGCTAGCCTGTTCTCTCACGCTCCTAGCCTCTCCACTGCTAGCCTGTTCTCTCACCCTCCTAGCCTCTCCACTGCTAGCCTGTTCTCTCACCCTCCTAGCCTCTCCACTGCTAGCCTGTTCTCTCTCACTCTCCTAGCCTCTCCACTGCTAGCCTGTTCTCTCACCCTCCTAGCCTCTCCACTGCTAGCCTGTTCTCTCTCACTCTCCTAGCCTCTCCACTGCCTGCCTGTTCTCTCTCACTCTCCTAGCCTCTCCACTGCTAGCCAGTTCTCTCTCACGCTCCTAGCCTCTCCACTGCTAGCCTGTTCTCTCACGCTCCTAGCCTCTCCACTGCTAGCCTGTTCTCTCTCACGCTCCTAGCCTCTCCACTGCTGCCCTGTTCTCTCTTTCCAAGCCGCTCCACTGCTAGCCTGTTCTCTCACTCTCCTAGCCTCTCCACTGCTAGCCTGTTCTCTCACCCTCTCCTAGCCTCTCCACTGCTAGCCTGTTCTCTCACCCTCTCCTAGCCTCTCCACTGCTAGCTTGTTCTCTCTCACTCTCCTAGCCTCTCCACTGCTAGCCTGTTCTTTCTCACTCTTCTAGCCTCTCCACTGCTAGCCTGTTCTCTCACGCTCCTTAGCCTCTCCACTGCTAGCCTGTTCTCTCACGCTCCTAGCCTCTCCACTGCTAGCCTGTTCTCTCTCACGCTCCTAGCCTCTCCACTGCTGCCCTGTTCTCTCTCTCCAAGCCTCTCCACTGCTAGCCTGTTCTCTCACTCTCCTAGCCTCTCTACTGCTAGCCTGTTCTCTCACCCTCTCCTAGCCTCTCCACTGCTAGCCTGTTCTCTCACCCTCTCCTAGCCTCTCCACTGCTAGCCTGTTCTCTCTCACTCTCCTAGCCTCTCCACTGCTCGCCTGTTCTCTCTCTCTCTCCTAGCCTCTCTACTGCTAGCCTGTTCTCTCTCACGCTCCTAGCCTCTCCACTGCTAGCCTGTTCTCTCACCCTCCTGGCCTCTCCACTGCTAGCCTGTTCTCTCACGCTCCTAGCCTCTCCACTGCTAGCCTATTCTCTCTCTCCTAGCCTCTCTACTGCTAGCCTGTTCTCTCACGCTCCTAGCCACTCCACTGCTAGCCTGTTCTCTCACCCTCCTAGCCTCTCCACTGCTTGCCTGTTGTCTCACTCTCCTAGCCTCTCCACTGCTAGCCTGTTCTTTCACACTTCTTAGCCTCTCCACTGCTAGCCTGTTCTCTCTCTCACTCTCCTAGCCTCTCCACTGCTAGCCTGTTCTCTCTCACACTCCTAGCCTCTCTACTGCTAGCCTGTTCTCTCACTCTCCTTAGCCTCTCCACTGCTAGCCTGTTCTCTCACGCTCCTAGCCTCTCCACTGCTAGCCTGTTCTCTCTCACGCTCCTAGCCTCTCCACTGCTGCCCTGTTCTCTCTCTCCAAGCCTCTCCACTGCTAGCCTGTTTTCTCACCCTCTCCTAGCCTCTCCACTGCTAGCCTGTTCTCTCTCACTCTCCTAGCCTCTCCACTGCTAGCCTGTTCTCTCTCACTCTCCTAGCCTCTCCACTGCTCGCCTGTTCTCTCTCTCTCTCCTAGCCTCTCCACTGCTAGCCTGTTCTCTCTCACGCTCCTAGCCTCTCCACTGCTAGCCTGTTCTCTCACCCTCCTGGCCTCTCCACTGCTAGCCTGTTCTCTCACGCTCCTAGCCTCTCCACTGCTAGCTTGTTCTCTCTCTCCTAGCCTCTCCACTGCTAGCCTGTTCTCTCACGCTCCTAGCCTCTCCACTGCTAGCCTGTTCTCTCACCCTCCTAGCCTCTCCACTGCTAGCCTGTTCTCTCACTCTCCTAGCCTCTCCACTGCTAGCCTGTTCTCTCACGCTCCTAGCCTCTCCACTGCTAGCCTGTTCTCTCACCCTCCTAGCCTCTCCACTGCTAGCCTGTTCTCTCTCACTCTCCTAGCCTCTCCACTGCTAGCCTTTTCTCTCACCCTCCTAGCCTCTCCACTGCTAGCCTGTTCTCTCTCACTCTCCTAGCCTCTCCACTGCCTGCCTGTTCTCTCTCACTCTCCTAGCCTCTCCACTGCTAGCCAGTTCTCTCACCCTCCTAGCCTCTCCACTGCTAGCCTGTTCTCTCTCACGCTCCTAGCCTCTCTACTGCTAGCCTGTTCTCTCACGCTCCTAGCCTCTCCACTGCTAGCCTGTTCTCTCACTCTCCTAGCCTCTCCACTGCTAGCCTGTTCTCTCACTCTCCTAGCCTCTCCACTGCTAGCCTGTTCTCTCTCACTCTCCTAGCCTCTCCACTGCCTGCCTGTTCTCTCTCACTCTCCTAGCCTCTCCACTGCTAGCCAGTTCTCTCACCCTCCTAGCCTCTCCACTGCTAGCCTGTTCTCTCTCACGCTCCTAGCCTCTCTACTGCTAGCCTGTTCTCTCACGCTCCTAGCCTCTCCACTGCTAGCCTGTTCTCTCACTCTCCTAGCCTCTCCACTGCTAGCCTGTTCTCTCACTCTCCTAGCCTCTCCACTGCTAGCCTGTTCTCTCACCCTCCTAGCCTCTCCACTGCTAGCCTGTTCTCTCTCACTCTCCTAGCCTCTCCACTGCTAGCCTGTTCTCTCTCACTCTCCTAGCCTCTCCACTGCTCGCCTGTTCTCTCTCTCTCTCCTAGCCTCTCCACTGCTAGCCTGTTCTCTCTCACGCTCCTAGCCTCTCCACTGCTAGCCTGTTCTCTCACCCTCCTGGCCTCTCCACTGCTAGCCTGTTCTCTCACGCTCCTAGCCTCTCCACTGCTAGCTTGTTCTCTCTCTCCTAGCCTCTCCACTGCTAGCCTGTTCTCTCACGCTCCTAGCCTCTCCACTGCTAGCCTGTTCTCTCACCCTCCTAGCCTCTCCACTGCTAGCCTGTTCTCTCACTCTCCTAGCCTCTCCACTGCTAGCCTGTTCTCTCACCCTCCTAGCCTCTCCACTGCTAGCCTGTTCTCTCTCACTCTCCTAGCCTCTCCACTGCTAGCCTTTTCTCTCACCCTCCTAGCCTCTCCACTGCTAGCCTGTTCTCTCTCACTCTCCTAGCCTCTCCACTGCCTGCCTGTTCTCTCTCACTCTCCTAGCCTCTCCACTGCTAGCCAGTTCTCTCACCCTCCTAGCCTCTCCACTGCTAGCCTGTTCTCTCTCACGCTCCTAGCCTCTCTACTGCTAGCCTGTTCTCTCACGCTCCTAGCCTCTCCACTGCTAGCCTGTTCTCTCACTCTCCTAGCCTCTCCACTGCTAGCCTGTTCTCTCACTCTCCTAGCCTCTCCACTGCTAGCCTGTTCTCTCTCACTCTCCTAGCCTCTCCACTGCTAGCCTGTTCTCTCTCACTCTCCTAGCCTCTCCACTGCTAGCCTGTTCTCTCTCACGCTCCTAGCCTCTCTACTGCCTGCCTGTTCTCTCTCACTCTCCTAGCCTCTCCACTGCTAGCCAGTTCTCTCACCCTCCTAGCCTCTCCACTGCTAGCCTGTTCTCTCTCACGCTCCTAGCCTCTCTACTGCTAGCCTGTTCTCTCACGCTCCTAGCCTCTCCACTGCTAGCCTGTTCTCTCACTCTCCTAGCCTCTCCACTGCTAGCCTGTTCTCTCACTCTCCTAGCCTCTCCACTGCTAGCCTGTTCTCTCTCACTCTCCTAGCCTCTCCACTGCTAGCCTGTTCTCTCTCACTCTCCTAGCCTCTCCACTGCTAGCCTGTTCTCTCTCACGCTCCTAGCCTCTCTACTGCTAGCCTGTTCTCTCACTCTCATAGCCTCTCCACGGCTAGCCTGTTCTCTCTCACCCTCCTAGCCTCTCTACTGCTATCCTGTTCTCTCACGCTCCTAGCCTCTCCACTGCTAGCCTGTTCTCTCACGCTCCTTAGCCTCTCCACTGCTAGCCTGTTCTCTCACGCTCCTTAGCCTCTCCACTGCTAGCCTGTTCTCTCTCTCACTCTCCTAGCCTCTCCACTGCTAGCCTGTTCTCTCTCACGCTCCTAGCCTCTCTACTGCTAGCCTGTTCTCTCACTCTCCTTAGCCTCTCCACTGTTAGCCTGTTCTCTCACGCTCCTAGCCTCTCCACTGCTGCCCTGTTCTCTCTCCAAGCCTCTCCACTGCTAGCCTGTTCTCTCACCCTCCTGGCCTCTCCACTACTAGCCTGTTCTCTCACGCTCCTAGCCTCTCCACTGCTAGCCTGTTCTCTCTCTCCTAGCCTCTCCACTGCTAGCCTGTTCTCTCACGCTCCTCGCCTCTCCACTGCTAGCCTGTTCTCTCACCCTCCTAGCCTCTCCACTGCTAGCCTGTTCTCTCACTCTCCTAGCCTCTCCACTGCTAGCCTGTTCTCTCACCCTCCTAGCCTCTCCACTGCTAGCCTGTTCTCTCTCACTCTCCTAGCCTCTCCACTTGCCTGCCTGTTCTCTCACTCTCCTAGCCTCTCCACTGCTAGCCTGTTCTCTCTCATGCTCCTAGCCTCTCCACTGCTAGCCTGTTCTCTCACCCTCCTAGCCTCTCCACTGCCTGCCTGTTCTCTCTCACTCTCCTAGCCTCTCCACTGCTAGCCAGTTCTCTCACCCTCCTAGCCTCTCCACTGCTAGCCTGTTCTCTCTCACGCTCCTAGCCTCTCTACTGCTAGCCTGTTCTCTCACGCTCCTAGCCTCTCCACTGCTAGCCTGTTCTCTCACTCTCCTAGCCTCTCCACTGCTAGCCTGTTCTCTCACTCTCCTAGCCTCTCCACTGCTAGCCTGTTCTCTCTCTCCTAGCCTCTCCACTGCTAGCCTGTTCTCTCTCACTCTCCTAGCCTCTCCACTGCTAGCCTGTTCTCTCTCACTCTCCTAGCCTCTCCACTGCTAGCCTGTTCTCTCTCACGCTCCTAGCCTCTCTACTGCTAGCCTGTTCTCTCACTCTCATAGCCGCTCCACGGCTAGCCTGTTCTCTCTCACCCTCCTAGCCTCTCTACTGCTATCCTGTTCTCTCACGCTCCTAGCCTCTCCACTGCTAGCCTGTTCTCTCACGCTCCTTAGCCTCTCCACTGCTAGCCTGTTCTCTCACGCTCCTTAGCCTCTCCACTGCTAGCCTGTTCTCTCTCTCACTCTCCTAGCCTCTCCACTGCTAGCCTGTTCTCTCTCACGCTCCTAGCCTCTCTACTGCTAGCCTGTTCTCTCACTCTCCTTAGCCTCTCCACTGCTAGCCTGTTCTCTCACGCTCCTAGCCTCTCCACTGCTGCCCTGTTCTCTCTCTCCAAGCCTCTCCACTGCTAGCCTGTTCTCTCACCCTCCTGGCCTCTCCACTACTAGCCTGTTCTCTCACGCTCCTAGCCTCTCCACTGCTAGCCTGTTCTCTCTCTCCTAGCCTCTCCACTGCTAGCCTGTTCTCTCACGCTCCTCGCCTCTCCACTGCTAGCCTGTTCTCTCACCCTCCTAGCCTCTCCACTGCTAGCCTGTTCTCTCACTCTCCTAGCCTCTCCACTGCTAGCCTGTTCTCTCACCCTCCTAGCCTCTCCACTGCTAGCCTGTTCTCTCTCACTCTCCTAGCCTCTCCACTGCCTGCCTGTTCTCTCACTCTCCTAGCCTCTCCACTGCTAGCCTGTTCTCTCTCATGCTCCTAGCCTCTCCACTGCTAGCCTGTTCTCTCACCCTCCTAGCCTCTCCACTGCTAGCCTGTTCTCTCACCCTCCTAGCCTCTCCACTGCTAGCCTGTTCTCTCTCACTCTCCTAGCCTCTCCACTGCCTGCCTGTTCTCTCTCACTCTCCTAGCCTCTCCACTGCTAGCCTGTTCTCTCTCACGCTCCTAGCCTCTCCACTGCTAGCCTGTTCTCTCACCCTCCTAGCCTCTCCACGGCTAGCCTGTTCTCTCTCACGCTCCTAGCCTCTCTACTGCTAGCCTGTTCTCTCACGCTCCTAGCCTCTCCACTGCTAGCCTGTTCTCTCACTCTCCTAGCCTCTCCACTGCTAGCCTGTTCTCTCACTCTCCTAGCCTCTCCACTGCTAGTCTGTTCTCTCTCTCCTAGCCTCTCCACTGCTAGCCTGTTCTCTCTCACTCTCCTAGCCTCTCCACTGCTAGCCTGTTCTCTCTCATTCTCCTAGCCTCTCCACTGCTAGCCTGTTCTCTCTCTCACTCTCCTAGCCTCTCCACTGCTAGCCTGTTCTCTCTCACGGTCCTAGCCTCTCCACTGCTGCCCTGTTCTCTCTCTCCAAGCCTCTCCACTGCTAGCCTGTTCTCTCACTCTCCTAGCCTCTCCACTGCTAGCCTGTTCTCTCACCCTCTCCTAGCCTCTCCACTGCTAGCCTGTTCTCTCACCCTCTCCTAGCCTCTCCACTGCTAGCCTGTTCTCTCTCACTCTCCTAGCCTCTCCACTGCTCGCCTGTTCTCTCTCACTCTCCTAGCCTCTCCACTGCTAGCCTGTTCTCTCTCACGCTCCTAGCCTCTCCACTGCTAGCCTGTTCTCTCACCCTCTCCTAGCCTCTCCACTGCTAGCCTGTTCTCTCTCCCTCTCCTAGCCTCTCCACTGCTCGCCTGCTCTCTCTCTCTCCTAGCCTCTCCACTGCTAGCCTGTTCTCTCTCACGCTCCTAGCCTCTCCACTGCTAGCCTGTTCTCTCACCCTCCTGGCCTCTCCACTGCTAGCCTGTTCTCTCACGCTCCTAGCCTCTCCACTGCTAGCCTGTTCTCTCACCCTCCTAGCCTCTCCACTGCTAGCCTGTTCTCTCACTCTCCTAGCCTCTCCACTGCTAGCCTGTTCTCTCACCCTCCTAGCCTCTCCACTGCTAGCCTGTTCTCTCTCACCTTCCTAGCCTCTCCACTGCTAGCCTGTTCTCTCTCACGCTCCTAGCCTCTCTACTGCTAGCCTGTTCTCTCACGCTCCTAGCCTCTCCACTGCTGCCCTGTTCTCTCTCTCCAAGCCTCTCCACTGCTAGCCTGTTCTCTCACTCTCCTAGCCTCTCCACTGCTAGCCTGTTCTCTCACCCTCTCCTAGCCTCTCCACTGCTAGCCTGTTCTCTCACCCTCTCCTAGACTCTCCACTGCTAGCCTGTTCTCTCTCCCTCTCCTAGCCTCTCCACTGCTCGCCTGCTCTCTCTCTCTCCTAGCCTCTCCACTGCTAGCCTGTTCTCTCACCCTCCTGGCCTCTCCACTGCTAGCCTGTTCTCTCACGCTCCTAGCCTCTCCACTGCTAGCCTGTTCTCTCACCCTCCTAGCCTCTCCACTGCTAGCCTGTTCTCTCACTCTCCTAGCCTCTCCACTGCTAGCCTGTTCTCTCACCCTCCTAGCCTCTCCACTGCTAGCCTGTTCTCTCACCTTCCTAGCCTCTCCACTGCTAGCCTGTTCTCTCTCACGCTCCTAGCCTCTCTACTGCTAGCCTGTTCTCTCACGCTCCTAGCCTCTTCACTGCTAGCCTGTTCTCTCACTCTCCTAGCCTCTCCACTGCTAGCCTGTTCTCTCACTCTCCTAGCCTCTCCACTGCTAGCCTGTTCTCTCACTCTCCTAGCCTCTCCACTGCTAGCCTGTTCTCTCACTCTCCTAGCCTCTCCACTGCTAGCCTGTTCTCTCTCTCCTCGCCTCTCCACTGCTAGCCTGTTCTCTCACTCTCCTAGCCTCTCCACTGCTAGCCTGTTCTCTCACTCTCCTAGCCTCTCCACTGCTAGCCTGTTCTCTCTCACTCTCCTAGCCTCTCCACTGCCTGCCTGTTCTCTCTCACTCTCCTAGCCTCTCCACTGCTAGCCTGTACTCTCTCACGCTCCTAGCCTCTCCACTGCTAGCCTGTTCTCTCACCCTCCTAGCCTCTCCACTGCTAGCCTGTTCTCTCTCACGCTCCTAGCCTCTCTACTGCTAGCCTGTTCCCTCACGCTCCTAGCCTCTCCACTGCTAGCCTGTTCTCTCTCACTCTCCTAGCCTCTCCACTGCTAGCCTGTTCTCTCACCCTCCTAGCCTCTCCACTGCTAACCTGTTCTCTCTCACTTTCCTAGCCTCTCCACTGCCTGCCTGTTCTCTCTCACTCTCCTAGCCTCTCCACTGCTAGCCTGTTCTCTCACGCTCCTAGCCTCTCCACTGCTAGCCTGTTCTCTCACCCTCCTAGCCTCTCCACTGCTAGCCTGTTCTCTCTCACGCTCCTAGCCTCTCTACTGCTAGCCTATTCTCTCACGCTCCTAGCCTCTCCACTGCTAGCCTGTGCTCTCACTCTCCTAGCCTCTCCACTGCTAGCCTGTTCTCTCTCTCCTAGCCTCTCCACTGCTAGCCTGTTCTCTCTCACTCTCCTAGCCTCTCCACTGCTAGCCTGTTCTCTCTCACTCTCCTAGCCTCTCCACTGCTAGCCTGTTCTCTCTCACGCTCCTAGCCTCTCTACTGCTAGCCTGTTCTCTCACGCTCCTAGCCTCTCCACTGCTAGCCTGTTCTCTCACGCTCCTTAGCCTCTCCACTGCTAGCCTGTTCTCTCTCTCACTCTCCTACCCTCTCCACTGCTAGCCTGTTCTCTCTCACGCTCCTAGCCTCTCTACTGCTAGCCTGTTCTCTCACTCTCCTTAGTCTCTCCACTGCTAGCCTGTTCTCTCACGCTCCTAGCCTCTCCACTGCTAGCCTGTTCTCTCTCACGCTCCTAGCCTCTCCACTGCTGCCCTGTTCTCTCTCTCCAAGCCTCTCCACTGCTAGCCTGTTCTCTCACCCTCCTGGCCTCTCCACTGCTAGCCTGTTCTCTCACGCTCCTAGCCTCTCCACTGCTAGCCTGTTCTCTCTCTCCTAGCCTCTCCACTGCTAGCCTGTTCTCTCACGCTCCTAGCCTCTCCACTGCTAGCCTGTTCTCTCACTCTCCTAGCCTCTCCACTGCTAGCCTGTTCTCTCACCCTCCTAGCCTCTCCACTGCTAGCCTGTTCTCTCACCTTCCTAGCCTCTCCACTGCTAGCCTGTTCTCTCTCACGCTCCTAGCCTCTCCACTGCTAGCCTGTTCTCTCACTCTCCTAGCCTCTCCACTGCTAGCCTGTTCTCTCTCTCCTAGCCTCTCCACTGCTAGCCTGTTCTCTCTCACTCTCCTAGCCTCTCCACTGCTAGCCTGTTATCTCTCACTCTCCTAGCCTCTCCACTGCTAGCCTGTTCTCTCACGCTCCTAGCCTCTCTACTGCTAGCCTGTTCTCTCACTCTCATAGCCTCTCCACGGCTAGCCTGTTCTCTCTCACCCTCCTAGCCTCTCTACTGCTAGCCTGTTCTCTCACACTCCTAGCCTCTCCACTGCTAGCCTGTTCTCTCACGCTCCTAGCCTCTCCACTGCTAGCCTGTTCTCTCTCTCCTAGCCTCTCCACTGCTAGCCTGTTCTCTCACGCTCCTAGCCTCTCCACTGCTAGCCTGTTCTCTCACCCTCCTAGCCTCTCCACTGCTAGCCTGTTCTCTCTCACTCTCCTAGCCTCTCCACTGCCTGCCTGTTCTCTCTCACTCTCCTAGCCTCTCCACTGCTAGCCTGTTCTCTCTCACGCTCCTAGCCTCTCCACTGCTAGCCTGTTCTCTCACCCTCCTAGCCTCTCCACTGCTAGCCTGTTCTCTCTCACGCTCCTAGCCTCTCTACTGCTAGCCTGTTCCCTCACGCTCCTAGCCTCTCCACTGCTAGCCTGTTCTCTCTCACTCTCCTAGCCTCTCCACTGCTAGCCTGTTCTCTCACCCTCCTAGCCTCTCCACTGCTAGCCTGTTCTCTCTCACTTTCCTAGCCTCTCCACTGCCTGCCTGTTCTCTCTCACTCTCCTAGCCTCTCCACTGCTAGCCTGTTCTCTCACGCTCCTAGCCTCTCCACTGCTAGCCTGTTCTCTCACCCTCCTAGCCTCTCCACTGCTAGCCTGTTCTCTCTCACGCTCCTAGCCTCTCTACTGCTAGCCTATTCTCTCACGCTCCTAGCCTCTCCACTGCTAGCCTGTTCTCTCACTCTCCTAGCCTCTCCACTGCTAGCCTGTGCTCTCACTCTCCTAGCCTCTCCACTGCTAGCCTGTGCTCTCACTCTCCTAGCCTCTCCACTGCTAGCCTGTTCTCTCTCTCCTAGCCTCTCCACTGCTAGCCTGTTCTCTCTCACTCTCCTAGCCTCTCCACTGCTAGCCTGTTCTCTCTCACGCTCCTAGCCTCTCTACTGCTAGCCTGTTCTCTCACTCTCATAGCCTCTCCACGGCTCGCCTGTTCTCTCTCACCCTCCTAGCCTCTCTACTGCTAGCCTGTTCTCTCACGCTCCTAGCCTCTCCACTGCTAGCCTGTTCTCTCACGCTCCTTAGCCTCTCCACTGCTAGCCTGTTCTCTCTCTCACTCTCCTAGCCTCTCCACTGCTAGCCTGTTCTCTCTCACGCTCCTAGCCTCTCTACTGCTAGCCTGTTCTCTCACTTTCCTTAGTCTCTCCACTGCTAGCCTGTTCTCTCACGCTCCTAGCCTCTCCACTGCTAGCCTGTTCTCTCTCACGCTCCTAGCCTCTCCACTGCTGCCCTGTTCTCTCTCTCCAAGCCTCTCCACTGCTAGCCTGTTCTCTCACCCTCCTGGCCTCTCCACTGCTAGCCTGTTCTCTCACGCTCCTAGCCTCTCCACTGCTAGCCTGTTCTCTCTCTCCTAGCCTCTCCACTGCTAGCCTGTTCTCTCACGCTCCTAGCCTCTCCACTGCTAGCCTGTTCTCTCACCCTCCTAGCCTCTCCACTGCTAGCCTGTTCTCTCACTCTCCTAGCCTCTCCACTGCCTGCCTGTTTTCTCTCACGCTCCTAGCCTCTCTACTGCTAGCCTGTTCTCTCTCACGCTCCTAGCCTCTCCACTGCTAGCCTGTTCTCTCACTCTCCTAGTCTCTCCACTGCTAGCCTGTTCTCTCACTCTCCTAGTCTCTCCACTGCTAGCCTGTTCTCTCACTCTCCTAGCCTCTCCACTGCTAGCCTGTTCTCTCTCACTCTCCTAGCCTCTCCACTGCTAGCCTGTTATCTCTCACTCTCCTAGCCTCTCCACTGCTAGCCTGTTATCTCTCACTCTCCTAGCCTCTCCACTCCTAGCCTGTTCTCTCTCACGCTCCTAGCCTCTCTACTGCTAGCCTGTTCTCTCACTCTCATAGCCTCTCCACGGCTAGCCTGTTCTCTCTCACCCTCCTAGCCTCTCTACTGCTAGCCTGTTCTCTCACGCTCCTAGCCTCTCCACTGCTAGCCTGTTCTCTCACCCTCCTAGCCTCTCCACTGCTAGCCTGTTCTCTCTCACTCTCCTAGCCTCTCCACTGCTAGCCTGTTCTCTCACCCTCCTAGCCTCTCCACTGCTAGCCTGTTCTCTCTCACTCTCCTAGCCTCTCCACTGCCTGCCTGTTCTCTCTCACTCTCCTAGCCTCTCCACTGCTAGCCTGTTCTCTCTCACGCTCCTAGCCTCTCCACTGCTAGCCTGTTCTCTCTTACTCTCCTAGCCTCTCCACTGCCTGCCTGTTCTCTCTCACTCTCCTAGCCTCTCCACTGCTAGCCTGTTCTCTCACCCTCCTAGCTTCTCCACTGCTAGCCTCTTCTCTCTCACGCTCCTAGCCTCTCTACTGCTAGCCTGTTCTCTCACGCTCCTAGCCTCTCCACTGCTAGCCTGTTCTCTCACTCTCCTAGCCTCCACTGGTAGCCTGTTCTCTCTCTCTCCTAGCCTCTCCACTGCTAGCCTGTTCTCTCTCACTCTCCTAGCCTCTCCACTGCTAGCCTGTTCTCTCTCACTCTCCTAGCCTCTCCACTGCTAGCCTGTTCTCTCTCACGCTCCTAGCCTCTCTACTGCTAGCCTGTTCTCTCACTCTCATAGCCTGTCCACGGCTAGCCTGTTCTCTCACCCTCCTAGCCTCTCTACTGCTAGCCTGTTCTCTCACGGTCCTAGCCTCTCCACTGCTAGCCTGTTCTCTCACGTTCCTTAGCCTCTCCACTGCTAGCCTGTTCTCTCTCTCACTCTCCTAGCCTCTCCACTGCTAGCCTGTTCTCTCTCTCCTAGCCTCTCCACTGCTAGCCTGTTCTCTCACGCTCCTCGCCTCTCCACTGCTAGCCTGTTCTCTCACCCTCCTAGCCTCTCCACTGCTAGCCTGTTCTCTCACTCTCCTAGCCTCTCCACTGCTAGCCTGTTCTCTCACCCTCCTAGCCTCTCCACTGCTAGCCTGTTCTCTCTCACTCTCCTAGCCTCTCCACTGCCTGCCTGTTCTCTCACTCTCCTAGCCTCTCCACTGCTAGCCTGTTCTCTCTCATGCTCCTAGCCTCTCCACTGCTAGCCTGTTCTCTCACCCTCCTAGCCTCTCCACTGCTAGCCTGTTCTCTCACCCTCCTAGCCTCTCCACTGCTAGCCTGTTCTCTCTCACTCTCCTAGCCTCTCCACTGCCTGCCTGTTCTCTCTCACTCTCCTAGCCTCTCCACTGCTAGCCTGTTCTCTCTCACGCTCCTAGCCTCTCCACTGCTAGCCTGTTCTCTCACCCTCCTAGCCTCTCCACTGCTAGCCTGTTCTCTCTCACGCTCCTAGCCTCTCTACTGCTAGCCTGTTCTCTCACGCTCCTAGCCTCTCCACTGCTAGCCTGTTCTCTCACTCTCCTAGCCTCTCCACTGCTAGCCTGTTCTCTCACTCTCCTAGCCTCTCCACTGCTAGTCTGTTCTCTCTCTCCTAGCCTCTCCACTGCTAGCCTGTTCTCTCTCACTCTCCTAGCCTCTCCACTGCTAGCCTGTTCTCTCTCATTCTCCTAGCCTCTCCACTGCTAGCCTGTTCTCTCTCTCACTCTCCTAGCCTCTCCACTGCTAGCCTGTTCTCTCTCACGGTCCTAGCCTCTCCACTGCTGCCCTGTTCTCTCTCTCCAAGCCTCTCCACTGCTAGCCTGTTCTCTCACTCTCCTAGCCTCTCCACTGCTAGCCTGTTCTCTCACCCTCTCCTAGCCTCTCCACTGCTAGCCTGTTCTCTCACCCTCTCCTAGCCTCTCCACTGCTAGCCTGTTCTCTCTCACTCTCCTAGCCTCTCCACTGCTCGCCTGTTCTCTCTCACTCTCCTAGCCTCTCCACTGCTAGCCTGTTCTCTCTCACGCTCCTAGCCTCTCCACTGCTAGCCTGTTCTCTCTCCCTCTCCTAGCCTCTCCACTGCTCGCCTTCTCTCTCTCTCTCCTAGCCTCTCCACTGCTAGCCTGTTCTCTCTCACGCTCCTAGCCTCTCCACTGCTAGCCTGTTCTCTCACCCTCCTGGCCTCTCCACTGCTAGCCTGTTCTCTCACGCTCCTAGCCTCTCCACTGCTAGCCTGTTCTCTCACCCTCCTAGCCTCTCCACTGCTAGCCTGTTCTCTCACTCTCCTAGCCTCTCCACTGCTAGCCTGTTCTCTCACCCTCCTAGCCTCTCCACTGCTAGCCTGTTCTCTCTCACCTTCCTAGCCTCTCCACTGCTAGCCTGTTCTCTCTCACGCTCCTAGCCTCTCCACTGCTGCCCTGTTCTCTCTCTCCAAGCCTCTCCACTGCTAGCCTGTTCTCTCACTCTCCTAGCCTCTCCACTGCTAGCCTGTTCTCTCACCCTCTCCTAGCCTCTCCACTGCTAGCCTGTTCTCTCACCCTCTCCTAGCCTCTCCACTGCTAGCCTGTTCTCTCTCCCTCTCCTAGCCTCTCCACTGCTCGCCTGCTCTCTCTCTCTCCTAGCCTCTCCACTGCTAGCCTGTTATCTCTCACTCTCCTAGCCTCTCCACTGCTAGCCTGTTCTCTCACCCTCCTGGCCTCTCCACTGCTAGCCTGTTCTCTCACGCTCCTAGCCTCTCCACTGCTAGCCTGTTCTCTCACCCTCCTAGCCTCTCCACTGCTAGCCTGTTCTCTCACTCTCCTAGCCTCTCCACTGCTAGCCTGTTCTCTCACCCTCCTAGCCTCTCCACTGCTAGCCTGTTCTCTCACCTTCCTAGCCTCTCCACTGCTAGCCTGTTCTCTCTCACGCTCCTAGCCTCTCTACTGCTAGCCTGTTCTCTCACGCTCCTAGCCTCTTCACTGCTAGCCTGTTCTCTCACTCTCCTAGCCTCTCCACTGCTAGCCTGTTCTCTCACTCTCCTAGCCTCTCCACTGCTAGCCTGTTCTCTCACTCTCCTAGCCTCTCCACTGCTAGCCTGTTCTCTCACTCTCCTAGCCTCTCCACTGCTAGCCTGTTCTCTCTCTCCTCGCCTCTCCACTGCTAGCCTGTTCTCTCACTCTCCTAGCCTCTCCACTGCTAGCCTGTTCTCTCACTCTCCTAGCCTCTCCACTGCTAGCCTGTTCTCTCTCACTCTCCTAGCCTCTCCACTGCCTGCATGTTCTCTCTCACTCTCCTAGCCTCTCCACTGCTAGCCTGTTCTCTCTCACGCTCCTAGCCTCTCCACTGCTAGCCTGTTCTCTCACCCTCCTAGCCTCTCCACTGCTAGCCTGTTCTCTCTCACGCTCCTAGCCTCTCTACTGCTAGCCTGTTCCCTCACGCTCCTAGCCTCTCCACTGCTAGCCTGTTCTCTCTCACTCTCCTAGCCTCTCCACTGCTAGCCTGTTCTCTCACCCTCCTAGCCTCTCCACTGCTAACCTGTTCTCTCTCACTTTCCTAGCCTCTCCACTGCCTGCCTGTTCTCTCTCACTCTCCTAGCCTCTCCACTGCTAGCCTGTTCTCTCACGCTCCTAGCCTCTCCACTGCTAGCCTGTTCTCTCACCCTCCTAGCCTCTCCACTGCTAGCCTGTTCTCTCTCACGCTCCTAGCCTCTCTACTGCTAGCCTATTCTCTCACGCTCCTAGCCTCTCCACTGCTAGCCTGTTCTCTCACTCTCCTAGCCTCTCCACTGCTAGCCTGTGCTCTCACTCTCCTAGCCTCTCCACTGCTAGCCTGTTCTCTCTCTCCTAGCCTCTCCACTGCTAGCCTGTTCTCTCTCACTCTCCTAGCCTCTCCACTGCTAGCCTGTTCTCTCTCACTCTCCTAGCCTCTCCACTGCTAGCCTGTTCTCTCTCACGCTCCTAGCCTCTCTACTGCTAGCCTGTTCTCTCACGCTCCTAGCCTCTCCACTGCTAGCCTGTTCTCTCTCTCCTAGCCTCTCCACTGCTAGCCTGTTCTCTCTCACTCTCCTAGCCTCTCCACTGCTAGCCTGTTCTCTCTCACTCTCCTAGCCTCTCCACTGCTAGCCTGTTCTCTCTCACGCTCCTAGCCTCTCTACTGCTAGCCTGTTCTCTCACGCTCCTAGCCTCTCCACTGCTAGCCTGTTCTCTCACGCTCCTTAGCCTCTCCACTGCTAGCCTGTTCTCTCTCTCACTCTCCTAGCCTCTCCACTGCTAGCCTGTTCTCTCTCACGCTCCTAGCCTCTCTACTGCTAGCCTGTTCTCTCACTCTCCTTAGTCTCTCCACTGCTAGCCTGTTCTCTCACGCTCCTAGCCTCTCTACTGCTAGCCTGTTCTCTCTCACTCTCCTAGCCTCTCCACTGCTAGCCTGTTCTCTCACTCTCCTAGCCTCTCCACTGCTAGCCTGTTATCTCTCACTCTCCTAGCCTCTCCACTGCTAGCCTGTTCTCTCACGCTCCTAGCCTCTCTACTGCTAGCCTGTTCTCTCACTCTCATAGCCTCTCCACGGCTAGCCTGTTCTCTCTCACCCTCCTAGCCTCTCTACTGCTAGCCTGTTCTCTCACACTCCTAGCCTCTCCACTGCTAGCCTGTTCTCTCACGCTCCTAGCCTCTCCACTGCTAGCCTGTTCTCTCTCTCCTAGCCTCTCCACTGCTAGCCTGTTCTCTCACGCTCCTAGCCTCTCCACTGCTAGCCTGTTCTCTCACCCTCCTAGCCTCTCCACTGCTAGCCTGTTCTCTCTCACTCTCCTAGCCTCTCCACTGCCTGCCTGTTCTCTCTCACTCTCCTAGCCTCTCCACTGCTAGCCTGTTCTCTCTCACGCTCCTAGCCTCTCCACTGCTAGCCTGTTCTCTCACCCTCCTAGCCTCTCCACTGCTAGCCTGTTCTCTCTCACGCTCCTAGCCTCTCTACTGCTAGCCTGTTCCCTCACGCTCCTAGCCTCTCCACTGCTAGCCTGTTCTCTCTCACTCTCCTAGCCTCTCCACTGCTAGCCTGTTCTCTCACCCTCCTAGCCTCTCCACTGCTAGCCTGTTCTCTCTCACTTTCCTAGCCTCTCCACTGCCTGCCTGTTCTCTCTCACTCTCCTAGCCTCTCCACTGCTAGCCTGTTCTCTCACGCTCCTAGCCTCTCCACTGCTAGCCTGTTCTCTCACCCTCCTAGCCTCTCCACTGCTAGCCTGTTCTCTCTCACGCTCCTAGCCTCTCTACTGCTAGCCTATTCTCTCACGCTCCTAGCCTCTCCACTGCTAGCCTGTTCTCTCACTCTCCTAGCCTCTCCACTGCTAGCCTGTGCTCTCACTCTCCTAGCCTCTCCACTGCTAGCCTGTTCTCTCTCTCCTAGCCTCTCCACTGCTAGCCTGTTCTCTCTCACTCTCCTAGCCTCTCCACTGCTAGCCTGTTCTCTCTCACTCTCCTAGCCTCTCCACTGCTAGCCTGTTCTCTCTCACGCTCCTAGCCTCTCTACTGCTAGCCTGTTCTCTCACTCTCATAGCCTCTCCACGGCTCGCCTGTTCTCTCTCACCCTCCTAGCCTCTCTACTGCTAGCCTGTTCTCTCACGCTCCTAGCCTCTCCACTGCTAGCCTGTTCTCTCACGCTCCTTAGCCTCTCCACTGCTAGCCTGTTCTCTCTCTCACTCTCCTAGCCTCTCCACTGCTAGCCTGTTCTCTCTCACGCTCCTAGCCTCTCCACTGCTAGCCTGTTCTCTCACTCTCCTTAGTCTCTCCACTGCTAGCCTGTTCTCTCACGCTCCTAGCCTCTCCACTGCTAGCCTGTTCTCTCTCACGCTCCTAGCCTCTCCACTGCTGCCCTGTTCTCTCTCTCCAAGCCTCTCCACTGCTAGCCTGTTCTCTCACCCTCCTGGCCTCTCCACTGCTAGCCTGTTCTCTCACGCTCCTAGCCTCTCCACTGCTAGCCTGTTCTCTCTCTCCTAGCCTCTCCACTGCTAGCCTGTTCTCTCACGCTCCTAGCCTCTCCACTGCTAGCCTGTTCTCTCACCCTCCTAGCCTCTCCACTGCTAGCCTGTTCTCTCACTCTCCTAGCCTCTCCACTGCCTGCCTGTTTTCTCTCACGCTCCTAGCCTCTCTACTGCTAGCCTGTTCTCTCTCACGCTCCTAGCCTCTCCACTGCTAGCCTGTTCTCTCACTCTCCTAGTCTCTCCACTGCTAGCCTGTTCTCTCACTCTCCTAGTCTCTCCACTGCTAGCCTGTTCTCTCACTCTCCTAGCCTCTCCACTGCTAGCCTGTTCTCTCTCACTCTCCTAGCCTCTCCACTGCTAGCCTGTTATCTCTCACTCTCCTAGCCTCTCCACTGCTAGCCTGTTATCTCTCACTCTCCTAGCCTCTCCACTGCTAGCCTGTTCTCTCTCACTCTCCTAGCCTCTCCACTGCCTGCATGTTCTCTCTCACTCTCCTAGCCTCTCCACTGCTAACCTGTTCTCTCTCACTTTCCTAGCCTCTCCACTGCCTGCCTGTTCTCTCTCACTCTCCTAGCCTCTCCACTGCTAGCCTGTTCTCTCACGCTCCTAGCCTCTCCACTGCTAGCCTGTTCTCTCACCCTCCTAGCCTCTCCACTGCTAGCCTGTTCTCTCTCACGCTCCTAGCCTCTCTACTGCTAGCCTATTCTCTCACGCTCCTAGCCTCTCCACTGCTAGCCTGTTCTCTCACTCTCCTAGCCTCTCCACTGCTAGCCTGTTCTCTCTCTCCTAGCCTCTCCACTGCTAGCCTGTTCTCTCTCACTCTCCTAGCCTCTCCACTGCTAGCCTGTTCTCTCTCACTCTCCTAGCCTCTCCACTGCTAGCCTGTTCTCTCTCACGCTCCTAGCCTCTCTACTGCTAGCCTGGTCTCTCACGCTCCTAGCCTCTCCACTGCTAGCCTGTTCTCTCACGCTCCTTAGCCTCTCCACTGCTAGCCTGTTCTCTCTCTCACTCTCCTAGCCTCTCCACTGCTAGCCTGTTCTCTCTCACGCTCCTAGCCTCTCTACTGCTAGCCTGTTCTCTCACTCTCCTTAGTCTCTCCACTGCTAGCCTGTTCTCTCACGCTCCTAGCCTCTCCACTGCTAGCCTGTTCTCTCTCACGCTCCTAGCCTCTCCACTGCTGCCCTGTTCTCTCTCTCCAAGCCTCTCCACTGCTAGCCTGTTCTCTCACCCTCCTGGCCTCTCCACTGCTAGCCTGTTCTCTCACGCTCCTAGCCTCTCCACTGCTAGCCTGTTCTCTCTCTCCTAGCCTCTCCACTGCTAGCCTGTTCTCTCACGCTCCTAGCCTCTCCACTGCTAGCCTGTTCTCTCACTCTCCTAGCCTCTCCACTGCTAGCCTGTTCTCTCACCCTCCTAGCCTCTCCACTGCTAGCCTGTTCTCTCACCTTCCTAGCCTCTCCACTGCTAGCCTGTTCTCTCTCACGCTCCTAGCCTCTCCACTGCTAGCCTGTTCTCTCACTCTCCTAGCCTCTCCACTGCTAGCCTGTTCTCTCTCTCCTAGCCTCTCCACTGCTAGCCTGTTCTCTCTCACTCTCCTAGCCTCTCCACTGCTAGCCTGTTATCTCTCACTCTCCTAGCCTCTCCACTGCTAGCCTGTTCTCTCACGCTCCTAGCCTCTCTACTGCTAGCCTGTTCTCTCACTCTCATAGCCTCTCCACGGCTAGCCTGTTCTCTCTCACCCTCCTAGCCTCTCTACTGCCAGCCTGTTCTCTCACACTCCTAGCCTCTCCACTGCTAGCCTGTTCTCTCACGCTCCTAGCCTCTCCACTGCTAGCCTGTTCTCTCTCTCCTAGCCTCTCCACTGCTAGCCTGTTCTCTCACGCTCCTAGCCTCTCCACTGCTAGCCTGTTCTCTCACCCTCCTAGCCTCTCCACTGCTAGCCTGTTCTCTCTCACTCTCCTAGCCTCTCCACTGCTAGCCTGTTCTCTCTCACGCTCCTAGCCTCTCCACTGCTAGCCTGTTCTCTCACCCTCCTAGCCTCTCCACTGCTAGCCTGTTCTCTCTCACGCTCCTAGCCTCTCTACTGCTAGCCTGTTCCCTCACGCTCCTAGCCTCTCCACTGCTAGCCTGTTCTCTCTCACTCTCCTAGCCTCTCCACTGCTAGCCTGTTCTCTCACCCTCCTAGCCTCTCCACTGCTAGCCTGTTCTCTCTCACTTTCCTAGCCTCTCCACTGCCTGCCTGTTCTCTCTCACTCTCCTAGCCTCTCCACTGCTAGCCTGTTCTCTCACGCTCCTAGCCTCTCCACTGCTAGCCTGTTCTCTCACCCTCCTAGCCTCTCCACTGCTAGCCTGTTCTCTCTCACGCTCCTAGCCTCTCTACTGCTAGCCTATTCTCTCACGCTCCTAGCCTCTCCACTGCTAGCCTGTTCTCTCACTCTCCTAGCCTCTCCACTGCTAGCCTGTGCTCTCACTCTCCTAGCCTCTCCACTGCTAGCCTGTTCTCTCTCTCCTAGCCTCTCCACTGCTAGCCTGTTCTCTCTCACTCTCCTGGCCTCTCCACTGCTAGCCTGTTCTCTCTCACTCTCCTAGCCTCTCCACTGCTAGCCTGTTCTCTCTCACGCTCCTAGCCTCTCTACTGCTAGCCTGTTCTCTCACTCTCATAGCCTCTCCACGGCTCGCCTGTTCTCTCTCACCCTCCTAGCCTCTCTACTGCTAGCCTGTTCTCTCACGCTCCTAGCCTCTCCACTGCTAGCCTGTTCTCTCACGCTCCTTAGCCTCTCCACTGCTAGCCTGTTCTCTCTCTCACTCTCCTAGCCTCTCCACTGCTAGCCTGTTCTCTCTCACGCTCCTAGCCTCTCTACTGCTAGCCTGTTCTCTCACTCTCCTTAGTCTCTCCACTGCTAGCCTGTTCTCTCATGCTCCTAGCCTCTCCACTGCTAGCCTGTTCTCTCTCACGCTCCTAGCCTCTCCACTGCTGCCCTGTTCTCTCTCTCCAAGCCTCTCCACTGCTAGCCTGTTCTCTCACCCTCCTGGCCTCTCCACTGCTAGCCTGTTCTCTCACGCTCCTAGCCTCTCCACTGCTAGCCTGTTCTCTCTCTCCTAGCCTCTCCACTGCTAGCCTGTTCTCTCACGCTCCTAGCCTCTCCACTGCTAGCCTGTTCTCTCACTCTCCTAGCCTCTCCACTGCCTGCCTGTTTTCTCTCACGCTCCTAGCCTCTCTACTGCTAGCCTGTTCTCTCTCACGCTCCTAGCCTCTCCACTGCTAGCCTGTTCTCTCACTCTCCTAGTCTCTCCACTGCTAGCCTGTTCTCTCACTCTCCTAGTCTCTCCACTGCTAGCCTGTTCTCTCACTCTCCTAGCCTCTCCACTGCTAGCCTGTTATCTCTCACTCTCCTAGCCTCTCCACTGCTAGCCTGTTATCTCTCACTCTCCTAGCCTCTCCACTCCTAGCCTGTTCTCTCTCACGCTCCTAGCCTCTCTACTGCTAGCCTGTTCTCTCACTCTCATAGCCTCTCCACGGCTAGCCTGTTCTCTCTCACCCTCCTAGCCTCTCTACTGCTAGCCTGTTCTCTCACGCTCCTAGCCTCTCCACTGCTAGCCTGTTCTCTCACGCTCCTAGCCTCTCCACTGCTAGCCTGTTCTCTCACCCTCCTAGCCTCTCCACTGCTAGCCTGTTCTCTCTCACTCTCCTAGCCTCTCCACTGCTAGCCTGTTCTCTCACCCTCCTAGCCTCTCCACTGCTAGCCTGTTCTCTCTCACTCTCCTAGCCTCTCCACTGCCTGCCTGTTCTCTCTCACTCTCCTAGCCTCTCCACGGCTAGCCTGTTCTCTCTCACGCTCCTAGCCTCTCCACTGCTAGCCTGTTCTCTCACCCTCCTAGCTTCTCCACTGCTAGCCTCTTCTCTCTCACGCTCCTAGCCTCTCTACTGCTATCCTGTTCTCTCACGCTCCTAGCCTCTCCACTGCTAGCCTGTTCTCTCACTCTCCTAGCCTCCACTGGTAGCCTGTTCTCTCTCTCTCCTAGCCTCTCCACTGCTAGCCTGTTCTCTCTCACTCTCCTAGCCTCTCCACTGCTAGCCTGTTCTCTCTCACTCTCCTAGCCTCTCCACTGCTAGCCTGTTCTCTCTCACGCTCCTAGCCTCTCTACTGCTAGCCTGTTCTCTCACTCTCATAGCCTCTCCACGGCTAGCCTGTTCTCTCACCCTCCTAGCCTCTCTACTGCTAGCCTGTTCTCTCACGCTCCTAGCCTCTCCACTGCTAGCCTGTTCTCTCACGTTCCTTAGCCTCTCCACTGCTAGCCTGTTCTCTCTCTCACTCTCCTAGCCTCTCCACTGCTCGCCTGTTCTCTCTCACTCTCCTAGCCTCTCCACTGCTAGCCTGTTCTCTCTCACGCTCCTAGCCTCTCCACTGCTAGCCTGTTCTCTCACCCTCTCCTAGCCTCTCCACTGCTAGCCTGTTCTCTCTCCCTCTCCTAGCCTCTCCACTGCTCGCCTGCTCTCTCTCTCTCCTAGCCTCTCCACTGCTAGCCTGTTCTCTCTCACGCTCCTAGCCTCTCCACTGCTAGCCTGTTCTCTCACCCTCCTGGCCTCTCCACTGCTAGCCTGTTCTCTCACGCTCCTAGCCTCTCCACTGCTAGCCTGTTCTCTCACCCTCCTAGCCTCTCCACTGCTAGCCTGTTCTCTCACTCTCCTAGCCTCTCCACTGCTAGCCTGTTCTCTCACCCTCCTAGCCTCTCCACTGCTAGCCTGTTCTCTCTCACCTTCCTAGCCTCTCCACTGCTAGCCTGTTCTCTCTCACGCTCCTAGCCTCTCTACTGCTAGCCTGTTCTCTCACGCTCCTAGCCTCTCCACTGCTGCCCTGTTCTCTCTCTCCAAGCCTCTCCACTGCTAGCCTGTTCTCTCACTCTCCTAGCCTCTCCACTGCTAGCCTGTTCTCTCACCCTCTCCTAGCCTCTCCACTGCTAGCCTGTTCTCTCTCCCTCTCCTAGCCTCTCCACTGCTCGCCTGCTCTCTCTCTCTCCTAGCCTCTCCACTGCTAGCCTGTTATCTCTCACTCTCCTAGCCTCTCCACTGCTAGCCTGTTCTCTCACCCTCCTGGCCTCTCCACTGCTAGCCTGTTCTCTCACGCTCCTAGCCTCTCCACTGCTAGCCTGTTCTCTCACCCTCCTAGCCTCTCCACTGCTAGCCTGTTCTCTCACTCTCCTAGCCTCTCCACTGCTAGCCTGTTCTCTCACCCTCCTAGCCTCTCCACTGCTAGCCTGTTCTCTCACCTTCCTAGCCTCTCCACTGCTAGCCTGTTCTCTCTCACGCTCCTAGCCTCTCTACTGCTAGCCTGTTCTCTCACGCTCCTAGCCTCTTCACTGCTAGCCTGTTCTCTCACTCTCCTAGCCTCTCCACTGCTAGCCTGTTCTCTCACTCTCCTAGCCTCTCCACTGCTAGCCTGTTCTCTCACTCTCCTAGCCTCTCCACTGCTAGCCTGTTCTCTCACTCTCCTAGCCTCTCCACTGCTAGCCTGTTCTCTCTCTCCTCGCCTCTCCACTGCTAGCCTGTTCTCTCACTCTCCTAGCCTCTCCACTGCTAGCCTGTTCTCTCACTCTCCTAGCCTCTCCACTGCTAGCCTGTTCTCTCTCACTCTCCTAGCCTCTCCACTGCCTGCCTGTTCTCTCTTACTCTCCTAGCCTCTCCACTGCTAGCCTGTTCTCTCTCACGCTCCTAGCCTCTCCACTGCTAGCCTGTTCTCTCACCCTCCTAGCCTCTCCACTGCTAGCCTGTTCTCTCTCACGCTCCTAGCCTCTCTACTGCTAGCCTGTTCCCTCACGCTCCTAGCCTCTCCACTGCTAGCCTGTTCTCTCTCACTCTCCTAGCCTCTCCACTGCTAGCCTGTTCTCTCACCCTCCTAGCCTCTCCACTGCTAACCTGTTCTCTCTCACTTTCCTAGCCTCTCCACTGCCTGCCTGTTCTCTCTCACTCTCCTAGCCTCTCCACTGCTAGCCTGTTCTCTCACGCTCCTAGCCTCTCCACTGCTAGCCTGTTCTCTCACCCTCCTAGCCTCTCCACTGCTAGCCTGTTCTCTCTCACGCTCCTAGCCTCTCTACTGCTAGCCTATTCTCTCACGCTCCTAGCCTCTCCACTGCTAGCCTGTTCTCTCACTCTCCTAGCCTCTCCACTGCTAGCCTGTGCTCTCACTCTCCTAGCCTCTCCACTGCTAGCCTGTTCTCTCTCTCCTAGCCTCTCCACTGCTAGCCTGTTCTCTCTCACTCTCCTAGCCTCTCCACTGCTAGCCTGTTCTCTCTCACTCTCCTAGCCTCTCCACTGCTAGCCTGTTCTCTCTCACGCTCCTAGCCTCTCTACTGCTAGCCTGTTCTCTCACGCTCCTAGCCTCTCCACTGCTAGCCTGTTCTCTCACGCTCCTTAGCCTCTCCACTGCTAGCCTGTTCTCTCTCTCTCACTCTCCTAGCCTCTCCACTGCTAGCCTGTTCTCTCTCACGCTCCTAGCCTCTCTACTGCTAGCCTGTTCTCTCACTCTCCTTAGTCTCTCCACTGCTAGCCTGTTCTCTCACGCTCCTAGCCTCTCCACTGCTAGCCTGTTCTCTCTCACGCTCCTAGCCTCTCCACTGCTGCCCTGTTCTCTCTCTCCAAGCCTCTCCACTGCTAGCCTGTTCTCTCACCCTCCTGGCCTCTCCACTGCTAGCCTGTTATCTCTCACTCTCCTAGCCTCTCCACTGCTAGCCTGTTCTCTCACGCTCCTAGCCTCTCTACTGCTAGCCTGTTCTCTCACTCTCATAGCCTCTCCACGGCTAGCCTGTTCTCTCTCACCCTCCTAGCCTCTCTACTGCTAGCCTGTTCTCTCACACTCCTAGCCTCTCCACTGCTAGCCTGTTCTCTCACGCTCCTAGCCTCTCCACTGCTAGCCTGTTCTCTCTCTCCTAGCCTCTCCACTGCTAGCCTGTTCTCTCACGCTCCTAGCCTCTCCACTGCTAGCCTGTTCTCTCACCCTCCTAGCCTCTCCACTGCTAGCCTGTTCTCTCTCACTCTCCTAGCCTCTCCACTGCCTGCCTGTTCTCTCTCACTCTCCTAGCCTCTCCACTGCTAGCCTGTTCTCTCTCACGCTCCTAGCCTCTCCACTGCTAGCCTGTTCTCTCACCCTCCTAGCCTCTCCACTGCTAGCCTGTTCTCTCTCACGCTCCTAGCCTCTCTACTGCTAGCCTGTTCCCTCACGCTCCTAGCCTCTCCACTGCTAGCCTGTTCTCTCTCACTCTCCTAGCCTCTCCACTGCTAGCCTGTTCTCTCACCCTCCTAGCCTCTCCACTGCTAGCCTGTTCTCTCTCACTTTCCTAGCCTCTCCACTGCCTGCCTGTTCTCTCTCACTCTCCTAGCCTCTCCACTGCTAGTCTGTTCTCTCACGCTCCTAGCCTCTCCACTGCTAGCCTGTTCTCTCACCCTCCTAGCCTCTCCACTGCTAGCCTGTTCTCTCTCACGCTCCTAGCCTCTCTACTGCTAGCCTATTCTCTCACGCTCCTAGCCTCTCCACTGCTAGCCTGTTCTCTCACTCTCCTAGCCTCTCCACTGCTAGCCTGTGCTCTCACTCTCCTAGCCTCTCCACTGCTAGCCTGTTCTCTCTCTCCTAGCCTCTCCACTGCTAGCCTGTTCTCTCTCACTCTCCTAGCCTCTCCACTGCTAGCCTGTTCTCTCTCACTCTCCTAGCCTCTCCACTGCTAGCCTGTTCTCTCTCACGCTCCTAGC
This sequence comes from Petromyzon marinus, assembly GCF_048934315.1. Classification (NCBI taxonomy): domain Eukaryota; kingdom Metazoa; phylum Chordata; class Hyperoartia; order Petromyzontiformes; family Petromyzontidae; genus Petromyzon; species Petromyzon marinus. The sequence goes on from NW_027423045.1 coordinate 95,128, forward strand.
CTCTCTACTGCTAGCCTGTTCTCTCACGCTCCTAGCCTCTCTACTGCTAGCCTGTTCTCTCACTCTCATAGCCTCTCCACGGCTCGCCTGTTCTCTCTCACCCTCCTAGCCTCTCTACTGCTAGCCTGTTCTCTCACGCTCCTAGCCTCTCCACTGCTAGCCTGTTCTCTCACGCTCCTTAGCCTCTCCACTGCTAGCCTGTTCTCTCTCTCACTCTCCTAGCCTCTCCACTGCTAGCCTGTTCTCTCTCACGCTCCTAGCCTCTCTACTGCTAGCCTGTTCTCTCACTCTCCTTAGTCTCTCCACTGCTAGCCTGTTCTCTCACGCTCCTAGCCTGTTCTCTCTCACGCTCCTAGCCTCTCCACTGCTGCCCTGTTCTCTCTCTCCAAGCCTCTCCACTGCTAGCCTGTTCTCTCACCCTCCTGGCCTCTCCACTGCTAGCCTGTTCTCTCACGCTCCTAGCCTCTCCACTGCTAGCCTGTTCTCTCTCTCCTAGCCTCTCCACTGCTAGCCTGTTCTCTCACGCTCCTAGCCTCTCCACTGCTAGCCTGTTCTCTCACCCTCCTAGCCTCTCCACTGCTAGCCTGTTCTCTCACTCTCCTAGCCTCTCCACTGCCTGCCTGTTTTCTCTCACGCTCCTAGCCTCTCTACTGCTAGCCTGTTCTCTCTCACGCTCCTAGCCTCTCCACTGCTAGCCTGTTCTCTCACTCTCCTAGTCTCTCCACTGCTAGCCTGTTCTCTCACTCTCCTAGCCTCTCCACTGCTAGCCTGTTCTCTCACTCTCCTAGCCTCTCCACTGCTAGCCTGTTCTCTCACTCTCCTAGCCTCTCCACTGCTAGCCTGTTCTCTCTCACTCTCCTAGCCTCTCCACTGCTAGCCTGTTATCTCACTCTCATAGCCTCTCCACGGCTAGCCTGTTCTCTCTCACCCTCCTAGCCTCTCTACTGCTAGCCTGTTCTCTCACGCTCCTAGCCTCTCCACTGCTAGCCTGTTCTCTCACGCTCCTAGCCTCTCCACTGCTAGCCTGTTCTCTCACCCTCCTAGCCTCTCCACTGCTAGCCTGTTCTCTCTCACTCTCCTAGCCTCTCCACTGCTAGCCTGTTCTCTCACCCTCCTAGCCTCTCCACTGCTAGCCTGTTCTCTCTCACTCTCCTAGCCTCTCCACTGCCTGCCTGTTCTCTCTCACTCTCCTAGCCTCTCCACTGCTAGCCTGTTCTCTCTCACGCTCCTAGCCTCTCCACTGCTAGCCTGTTCTCTCACCCTCCTAGCTTCTCCACTGCTAGCCTCTTCTCTCTCACGCTCCTAGCCTCTCTACTGCTAGCCTGTTCTCTCACGCTCCTAGCCTCTCCACTGCTAGCCTGTTCTCTCACTCTCCTAGCCTCCACTGCTAGCCTGTTCTCTCTCTCTCCTAGCCTCTCCACTGCTAGCCTGTTCTCTCTCTCTCCTAGCCTCTCCACTGCTAGCCTGTTCTCTCTCACTCTCCTAGCCTCTCCACTGCTAGCCTGTTCTCTCTCACGCTCCTAGCCTCTCTACTGCTAGCCTGTTCTCTCACTCTCATAGCCTCTCCACGGCTAGCCTGTTCTCTCACCCTCCTAGCCTCTCTACTGCTAGCCTGTTCTCTCACGCTCCTAGCCTCTCCACTGCTAGCCTGTTCTCTCACGTTCCTTAGCCTCTCCACTGCTAGCCTGTTCTCTCTCTCACTCTCCTAGCCTCTCCACTGCTAGCCTGTTCTCTCTCACGCTCCTAGCCTCTCTACTGCTAGCCTGTTCTCTCACTCTCCTTAGCCTCTCCACTGCTAGCCTGTGCTCTCATGCTCCTAGCCTCTCCACTGCTAGCCTGTTCTCTCTCACGCTCCTAGCCTCTCCACTGCTGCCCTGTTCTCTCTCTCCAAGCCTCTCCGCTGCTAGCCTGTTCTCTCACTCTCCTAGCCTCTCCACTGCTAGCCTGTTCTCTCACCCTCTCCTAGCCTCTCCACTGCTAGCCTGTTCTCTCTCACTCTGCTAGCCTCTCCACTGCTCGCGTGTTCTCTCTCCCTCTCCTAGCCTCTCCACTGCTAGCCTGTTCTCTCACCCTCCTGGCCTCTCCACTGCTAGCCTGTTCTCTCACGCTCCTGGCCTCTCCACTGCTAGCCTGTTCTCTCACGCTCCTAGCCTCTCCACTGCTAGCCTGTTCTCTCACGCTCCTAGCCTCTCCACTGCTAGCCTGTTCTCTCACCCTCCTAGCCTCTCCACTGCTAGCCTGTTCTCTCTCACTCTCCTAGCCTCTCCACTGCTAGCCTGTTCTCTCACCCTCCTAGCCTCTCCACTGCTAGCCTGTTCTCTCTCTCTCCTAGCCTCTCCACTGCCTGCCTGTTCTCTCTCACTCTCCTAGCCTCTCCACTGCTAGCCTGTTCTCTCACCCTCCTAGCCTCTCCACTGCTAGCCTGTTCTCTCTCACGCTCCTAGCCTCTCTACTGCTAGCCTGTTATCTCACTCTCATAGCCTCTCCACGGCTAGCCTGTTCTCTCTCACCCTCATAGCCTCTCTACTGCTAGCCTGTTCTCTCACGCTCCTAGCCTCTCCACTGCTAGCCTGTTCTCTCACGCTCCTAGCCTCTCCACTGCTAGCCTGTTCTCTCACCCTCCTAGCCTCTCCACTGCTAGCCTGTTCTCTCTCACTCTCCTAGCCTCTCCACTGCTAGCCTGTTCTCTCACCCTCCTAGCCTCTCCACTGCTAGCCTGTTCTCTCTCACTCTCCTAGCCTCTCCACTGCCTGCCTGTTCTCTCTCACTCTCCTAGCCTCTCCACTGCTAGCCTGTTCTCTCTCACGCTCCTAGCCTCTCCACTGCTAGCCTGTTCTCTCACCCTCCTAGCTTCTCCACTGCTAGCCTCTTCTCTCTCACGCTCCTAGCCTCTCTACTGCTAGCCTGTTCTCTCACGCTCCTAGCCTCTCCACTGCTAGCCTGTTCTCTCACTCTCCTAGCCTCCACTGCTAGCCTGTTCTCTCTCTCTCCTAGCCTCTCCACTGCTAGCCTGTTCTCTCTCTCTCCTAGCCTCTCCACTGCTAGCCTGTTCTCTCTCACTCTCCTAGCCTCTCCACTGCTAGCCTGTTCTCTCTCACGCTCCTAGCCTCTCTACTGCTAGCCTGTTCTCTCACTCTCATAGCCTCTCCACGGCTAGCCTGTTCTCTCACCCTCCTAGCCTCTCTACTGCTAGCCTGTTCTCTCACGCTCCTAGCCTCTCCACTGCTAGCCTGTTCTCTCACGTTCCTTAGTCTCTCCACTGCTAGCCTGTTCTCTCTCTCACTCTCCTAGCCTCTCCACTGCTAGCCTGTTCTCTCTCACGCTCCTAGCCTCTCTACTGCTAGCCTGTTCTCTCACTCTCCTTAGCCTCTCCACTGCTAGCCTGTGCTCTCATGCTCCTAGCCTCTCCACTGCTAGCCTGTTCTCTCTCACGCTCCTAGCCTCTCCACTGCTGCCCTGTTCTCTCTCTCCAAGCCTCTCCGCTGCTAGCCTGTTCTCTCACTCTCCTAGCCTCTCCACTGCTAGCCTGTTCTCTCACCCTCTCCTAGCCTCTCCACTGCTAGCCTGTTCTCTCTCACTCTGCTAGCCTCTCCACTGCTCGCGTGTTCTCTCTCCCTCTCCTAGCCTCTCCACTGCTAGCCTGTTCTCTCACCCTCCTGGCCTCTCCACTGCTAGCCTGTTCTCTCACGCTCCTGGCCTCTCCACTGCTAGCCTGTTCTCTCACGCTCCTAGCCTCTCCACTGCTAGCCTGTTCTCTCACGCTCCTAGCCTCTCCACTGCTAGCCTGTTCTCTCACCCTCCTAGCCTCTCCACTGCTAGCCTGTTCTCTCTCACTCTCCTAGCCTCTCCACTGCTAGCCTGTTCTCTCACCCTCCTAGCCTCTCCACTGCTAGCCTGTTCTCTCTCTCTCCTAGCCTCTCCACTGCCTGCCTGTTCTCTCTCACTCTCCTAGCCTCTCCACTGCTAGCCTGTTCTCTCACCCTCCTAGCCTCTCCACTGCTAGCCTGTTCTCTCTCACGCTCCTAGCCTCTCTACTGCTAGCCTGTTCTCTCACTCTCCTAGCCTCTCCACTGCTAGCCTGTTCTCTCTCTCCTAGCCTCTCCACTGCTAGCCTGTTCTCTCTCACTCTCCTAGCCTCTCCACTGCTAGCCTGTTCTCTCTCACTCTCCTAGCCTCTCCACTGCTAGCCTGTTATCTCTCACTCTCCTAGCCTCTCCACTGCTAGCCTGTTCTCTCTCACGCTCCTAGCCTCTCTACTGCTAGCCTGTTCTCTCACTCTCATAGCATCTCCACGGCTAGCCTGTTCTCTCTCACGCTCCTAGCCTCTCCACTGCTAGCCTGTTCTCTCACCCTCCTAGCTTCTCCACTGCTAGCCTCTTCTCTCTCACGCTCCTAGCCTCTCTACTGCTAGCCTGTTCTCTCACGCTCCTAGCCTCTCCACTGCTAGCCTGTTCTCTCACTCTCCTAGCCTCCACTGCTAGCCTGTTCTCTCTCTCTCCTAGCCTCTCCACTGCTAGCCTGTTCTCTCTCTCTCCTAGCCTCTCCACTGCTAGCCTGTTCTCTCTCACTCTCCTAGCCTCTCCACTGCTAGCCTGTTCTCTCTCACGCTCCTAGCCTCTCTACTGCTAGCCTGTTCTCTCACTCTCATAGCCTCTCCACGGCTAGCCTGTTCTCTCACCCTCCTAGCCTTTCTACTGCTAGCCTGTTCTCTCACGCTCCTAGCCTCTCCACTGCTAGCCTGTTCTCTCACGTTCCTTAGCCTCTCCACTGCTAGCCTGTTCTCTCTCTCACTCTCCTAGCCTCTCCACTGCTAGCCTGTTCTCTCTCACGCTCCTAGCCTCTCTACTGCTAGCCTGTTCTCTCACTCTCCTTAGCCTCTCCACTGCTAGCCTGTGCTCTCATGCTCCTAGCCTCTCCACTGCTAGCCTGTTCTCTCTCACGCTCCTAGCCTCTCCACTGCTGCCCTGTTCTCTCTCTCCAAGCCTCTCCGCTGCTAGCCTGTTCTCTCACTCTCCTAGCCTCTCCACTGCTAGCCTGTTCTCTCACCCTCTCCTAGCCTCTCCACTGCTAGCCTGTTCTCTCTCACTCTGCTAGCCTCTCCACTGCTCGCGTGTTCTCTCTCCCTCTCCTAGCCTCTCCACTGCTAGCCTGTTCTCTCACCCTCCTGGCCTCTCCACTGCTAGCCTGTTCTCTCACGCTCCTGGCCTCTCCACTGCTAGCCTGTTCTCTCACGCTCCTAGCCTCTCCACTGCTAGCCTGTTCTCTCACGCTCCTAGCCTCTCCACTGCTAGCCTGTTCTCTCACCCTCCTAGCCTCTCCACTGCTAGCCTGTTCTCTCTCACTCTCCTAGCCTCTCCACTGCTAGCCTGTTCTCTCACCCTCCTAGCCTCTCCACTGCTAGCCTGTTCTCTCTCTCTCCTAGCCTCTCCACTGCCTGCCTGTTCTCTCTCACTCTCCTAGCCTCTCCACTGCTAGCCTGTTCTCTCACCCTCCTAGCCTCTCCACTGCTAGCCTGTTCTCTCTCACGCTCCTAGCCTCTCTACTGCTAGCCTGTTCTCTCACTCTCCTAGCCTCTCCACTGCTAGCCTGTTCTCTCTCTCCTAGCCTCTCCACTGCTAGCCTGTTCTCTCTCACTCTCCTAGCCTCTCCACTGCTAGCCTGTTCTCTCTCACTCTCCTAGCCTCTCCACTGCTAGCCTGTTATCTCTCACTCTCCTAGCCTCTCCACTGCTAGCCTGTTCTCTCTCACGCTCCTAGCCTCTCTACTGCTAGCCTGTTCTCTCACTCTCATAGCATCTTCACGGCTAGCCTGTTCTCTCTCACCCTACTAGCCTCTCTACTGCTAGCCTGTTCTCTCACGCTCCTAGCCTCTCCACTGCTAGCCTGTTCTCTCTCACGCTCCTAGCCTCTCCACTGCTGCCCTGTTCTCTCTCTCCAAGCCTCTCCACTGCTAGCCTGTTCTCTCACTCTCCTAGCCTCTCCACTGCTAGCCTGTTCTCTCACCCCCTCTCCTAGCCTCTCCACTGCTAGCCTGTTCTCTCTCACTCTTCTAGCCTCTACACTGCTAGCCTGTTCTCTCACGCTCCTAGCCTCTCCACTGCTAGCCTGTTCTCTCACCCTCCTAGCCTCTCCACTGCTAGCCTGTTCTCTCACCCTCCTAGCCTCTCCACTGCTAGCCTGTTCTCTCTCACTCTCCTAGCCTCTCCACTGCTAGCCTGTTCTCTCACCCTCCTAGCCTCTCCACTGCTAGCCTGTTCTCTCTCACTCTCCTAGCCTCTCCACTGCCTGCCTGTTCTCTCTCACTCTCCTAGCCTCTCCACTGCTAGCCAGTTCTCTCTCACGCTCCTAGCCTCTCCACTGCTAGCCTGTTCTCTCACGCTCCTAGCCTCTCCACTGCTAGCCTGTTCTCTCTCACGCTCCTAGCCTCTCCACTGCTGCCCTGTTCTCTCTTTCCAAGCCGCTCCACTGCTAGCCTGTTCTCTCACTCTCCTAGCCTCTCCACTGCTAGCCTGTTCTCTCACCCTCTCCTAGCCTCTCCACTGCTAGCCTGTTCTCTCACCCTCTCCTAGCCTCTCCACTGCTAGCTTGTTCTCTCTCACTCTCCTAGCCTCTCCACTGCTAGCCTGTTCTTTCTCACTCTTCTAGCCTCTCCACTGCTAGCCTGTTCTCTCACGCTCCTTAGCCTCTCCACTGCTAGCCTGTTCTCTCACGCTCCTAGCCTCTCCACTGCTAGCCTGTTCTCTCTCACGCTCCTAGCCTCTCCACTGCTGCCCTGTTCTCTCTCTCCAAGCCTCTCCACTGCTAGCCTGTTCTCTCACTCTCCTAGCCTCTCTACTGCTAGCCTGTTCTCTCACCCTCTCCTAGCCTCTCCACTGCTAGCCTGTTCTCTCACCCTCTCCTAGCCTCTCCACTGCTAGCCTGTTCTCTCTCACTCTCCTAGCCTCTCCACTGCTCGCCTGTTCTCTCTCTCTCTCCTAGCCTCTCTACTGCTAGCCTGTTCTCTCTCACGCTCCTAGCCTCTCCACTGCTAGCCTGTTCTCTCACCCTCCTGGCCTCTCCACTGCTAGCCTGTTCTCTCACGCTCCTAGCCTCTCCACTGCTAGCCTATTCTCTCTCTCCTAGCCTCTCTACTGCTAGCCTGTTCTCTCACGCTCCTAGCCACTCCACTGCTAGCCTGTTCTCTCACCCTCCTAGCCTCTCCACTGCTTGCCTGTTGTCTCACTCTCCTAGCCTCTCCACTGCTAGCCTGTTCTTTCACACTTCTTAGCCTCTCCACTGCTAGCCTGTTCTCTCTCTCACTCTCCTAGCCTCTCCACTGCTAGCCTGTTCTCTCTCACACTCCTAGCCTCTCTACTGCTAGCCTGTTCTCTCACTCTCCTTAGCCTCTCCACTGCTAGCCTGTTCTCTCACGCTCCTAGCCTCTCCACTGCTAGCCTGTTCTCTCTCACGCTCCTAGCCTCTCCACTGCTGCCCTGTTCTCTCTCTCCAAGCCTCTCCACTGCTAGCCTGTTTTCTCACCCTCTCCTAGCCTCTCCACTGCTAGCCTGTTCTCTCTCACTCTCCTAGCCTCTCCACTGCTCGCCTGTTCTCTCTCTCTCTCCTAGCCTCTCCACTGCTAGCCTGTTCTCTCTCACGCTCCTAGCCTCTCCACTGCTAGCCTGTTCTCTCACCCTCCTGGCCTCTCCACTGCTAGCCTGTTCTCTCACGCTCCTAGCCTCTCCACTGCTAGCTTGTTCTCTCTCTCCTAGCCTCTCCACTGCTAGCCTGTTCTCTCACGCTCCTAGCCTCTCCACTGCTAGCCTGTTCTCTCACCCTCCTAGCCTCTCCACTGCTAGCCTGTTCTCTCACTCTCCTAGCCTCTCCACTGCTAGCCTGTTCTCTCACGCTCCTAGCCTCTCCACTGCTAGCCTGTTCTCTCACCCTCCTAGCCTCTCCACTGCTAGCCTGTTCTCTCTCACTCTCCTAGCCTCTCCACTGCTAGCCTTTTCTCTCACCCTCCTAGCCTCTCCACTGCTAGCCTGTTCTCTCTCACTCTCCTAGCCTCTCCACTGCCTGCCTGTTCTCTCTCACTCTCCTAGCCTCTCCACTGCTAGCCAGTTCTCTCACCCTCCTAGCCTCTCCACTGCTAGCCTGTTCTCTCTCACGCTCCTAGCCTCTCTACTGCTAGCCTGTTCTCTCACGCTCCTAGCCTCTCCACTGCTAGCCTGTTCTCTCACTCTCCTAGCCTCTCCACTGCTAGCCTGTTCTCTCACTCTCCTAGCCTCTCCACTGCTAGCCTGTTCTCTCTCACTCTCCTAGCCTCTCCACTGCTAGCCTGTTCTCTCTCACTCTCCTAGCCTCTCCACTGCTAGCCTGTTCTCTCTCACGCTCCTAGCCTCTCTACTGCTAGCCTGTTCTCTCACTCTCATAGCCTCTCCACGGCTAGCCTGTTCTCTCTCACCCTCCTAGCCTCTCTACTGCTATCCTGTTCTCTCACGCTCCTAGCCTCTCCACTGCTAGCCTGTTCTCTCACGCTCCTTAGCCTCTCCACTGCTAGCCTGTTCTCTCACGCTCCTTAGCCTCTCCACTGCTAGCCTGTTCTCTCTCTCACTCTCCTAGCCTCTCCACTGCTAGCCTGTTCTCTCTCACGCTCCTAGCCTCTCTACTGCTAGCCTGTTCTCTCACTCTCCTTAGCCTCTCCACTGCTAGCCTGTTCTCTCACGCTCCTAGCCTCTCCACTGCTGCCCTGTTCTCTCTCCAAGCCTCTCCACTGCTAGCCTGTTCTCTCACCCTCCTGGCCTCTCCACTACTAGCCTGTTCTCTCACGCTCCTAGCCTCTCCACTGCTAGCCTGTTCTCTCTCTCCTAGCCTCTCCACTGCTAGCCTGTTCTCTCACGCTCCTCGCCTCTCCACTGCTAGCCTGTTCTCTCACCCTCCTAGCCTCTCCACTGCTAGCCTGTTCTCTCACTCTCCTAGCCTCTCCACTGCTAGCCTGTTCTCTCACCCTCCTAGCCTCTCCACTGCTAGCCTGTTCTCTCTCACTCTCCTAGCCTCTCCACTTGCCTGCCTGTTCTCTCACTCTCCTAGCCTCTCCACTGCTAGCCTGTTCTCTCTCATGCTCCTAGCCTCTCCACTGCTAGCCTGTTCTCTCACCCTCCTAGCCTCTCCACTGCCTGCCTGTTCTCTCTCACTCTCCTAGCCTCTCCACTGCTAGCCAGTTCTCTCACCCTCCTAGCCTCTCCACTGCTAGCCTGTTCTCTCTCACGCTCCTAGCCTCTCTACTGCTAGCCTGTTCTCTCACGCTCCTAGCCTCTCCACTGCTAGCCTGTTCTCTCACTCTCCTAGCCTCTCCACTGCTAGCCTGTTCTCTCACTCTCCTAGCCTCTCCACTGCTAGCCTGTTCTCTCTCTCCTAGCCTCTCCACTGCTAGCCTGTTCTCTCTCACTCTCCTAGCCTCTCCACTGCTAGCCTGTTCTCTCTCACTCTCCTAGCCTCTCCACTGCTAGCCTGTTCTCTCTCACGCTCCTAGCCTCTCTACTGCTAGCCTGTTCTCTCACTCTCATAGCCTCTCCACGGCTAGCCTGTTCTCTCTCACCCTCCTAGCCTCTCTACTGCTATCCTGTTCTCTCACGCTCCTAGCCTCTCCACTGCTAGCCTGTTCTCTCACGCTCCTTAGCCTCTCCACTGCTAGCCTGTTCTCTCACGCTCCTTAGCCTCTCCACTGCTAGCCTGTTCTCTCTCTCACTCTCCTAGCCTCTCCACTGCTAGCCTGTTCTCTCTCACGCTCCTAGCCTCTCTACTGCTAGCCTGTTCTCTCACTCTCCTTAGCCTCTCCACTGCTAGCCTGTTCTCTCACGCTCCTAGCCTCTCCACTGCTGCCCTGTTCTCTCTCTCCAAGCCTCTCCACTGCTAGCCTGTTCTCTCACCCTCCTGGCCTCTCCACTACTAGCCTGTTCTCTCACGCTCCTAGCCTCTCCACTGCTAGCCTGTTCTCTCTCTCCTAGCCTCTCCACTGCTAGCCTGTTCTCTCACGCTCCTCGCCTCTCCACTGCTAGCCTGTTCTCTCACCCTCCTAGCCTCTCCACTGCTAGCCTGTTCTCTCACTCTCCTAGCCTCTCCACTGCTAGCCTGTTCTCTCACCCTCCTAGCCTCTCCACTGCTAGCCTGTTCTCTCTCACTCTCCTAGCCTCTCCACTGCCTGCCTGTTCTCTCACTCTCCTAGCCTCTCCACTGCTAGCCTGTTCTCTCTCATGCTCCTAGCCTCTCCACTGCTAGCCTGTTCTCTCACCCTCCTAGCCTCTCCACTGCTAGCCTGTTCTCTCACCCTCCTAGCCTCTCCACTGCTAGCCTGTTCTCTCTCACTCTCCTAGCCTCTCCACTGCCTGCCTGTTCTCTCTCACTCTCCTAGCCTCTCCACTGCTAGCCTGTTCTCTCTCACGCTCCTAGCCTCTCCACTGCTAGCCTGTTCTCTCACCCTCCTAGCCTCTCCACGGCTAGCCTGTTCTCTCTCACGCTCCTAGCCTCTCTACTGCTAGCCTGTTCTCTCACGCTCCTAGCCTCTCCACTGCTAGCCTGTTCTCTCACTCTCCTAGCCTCTCCACTGCTAGCCTGTTCTCTCACTCTCCTAGCCTCTCCACTGCTAGTCTGTTCTCTCTCTCCTAGCCTCTCCACTGCTAGCCTGTTCTCTCTCACTCTCCTAGCCTCTCCACTGCTAGCCTGTTCTCTCTCATTCTCCTAGCCTCTCCACTGCTAGCCTGTTCTCTCTCTCACTCTCCTAGCCTCTCCACTGCTAGCCTGTTCTCTCTCACGGTCCTAGCCTCTCCACTGCTGCCCTGTTCTCTCTCTCCAAGCCTCTCCACTGCTAGCCTGTTCTCTCACTCTCCTAGCCTCTCCACTGCTAGCCTGTTCTCTCACCCTCTCCTAGCCTCTCCACTGCTAGCCTGTTCTCTCACCCTCTCCTAGCCTCTCCACTGCTAGCCTGTTCTCTCTCACTCTCCTAGCCTCTCCACTGCTCGCCTGTTCTCTCTCACGCTCCTAGCCTCTCCACTGCTAGCCTGTTCTCTCACCCTCTCCTAGCCTCTCCACTGCTAGCCTGTTCTCTCTCCCTCTCCTAGCCTCTCCACTGCTCGCCTGCTCTCTCTCTCTCCTAGCCTCTCCACTGCTAGCCTGTTCTCTCTCACGCTCCTAGCCTCTCCACTGCTAGCCTGTTCTCTCACCCTCCTGGCCTCTCCACTGCTAGCCTGTTCTCTCACGCTCCTAGCCTCTCCACTGCTAGCCTGTTCTCTCACCCTCCTAGCCTCTCCACTGCTAGCCTGTTCTCTCACTCTCCTAGCCTCTCCACTGCTAGCCTGTTCTCTCACCCTCCTAGCCTCTCCACTGCTAGCCTGTTCTCTCTCACCTTCCTAGCCTCTCCACTGCTAGCCTGTTCTCTCTCACGCTCCTAGCCTCTCTACTGCTAGCCTGTTCTCTCACGCTCCTAGCCTCTCCACTGCTGCCCTGTTCTCTCTCTCCAAGCCTCTCCACTGCTAGCCTGTTCTCTCACTCTCCTAGCCTCTCCACTGCTAGCCTGTTCTCTCACCCTCTCCTAGCCTCTCCACTGCTAGCCTGTTCTCTCACCCTCTCCTAGCCTCTCCACTGCTAGCCTGTTCTCTCTCCCTCTCCTAGCCTCTCCACTGCTCGCCTGCTCTCTCTCTCTCCTAGCCTCTCCACTGCTAGCCTGTTATCTCTCACTCTCCTAGCCTCTCCACTGCTAGCCTGTTCTCTCACCCTCCTGGCCTCTCCACTGCTAGCCTGTTCTCTCACGCTCCTAGCCTCTCCACTGCTAGCCTGTTCTCTCACCCTCCTAGCCTCTCCACTGCTAGCCTGTTCTCTCACTCTCCTAGCCTCTCCACTGCTAGCCTGTTCTCTCACCCTCCTAGCCTCTCCACTGCTAGCCTGTTCTCTCACCTTCCTAGCCTCTCCACTGCTAGCCTGTTCTCTCTCACGCTCCTAGCCTCTCTACTGCTAGCCTGTTCTCTCACGCTCCTAGCCTCTTCACTGCTAGCCTGTTCTCTCACTCTCCTAGCCTCTCCACTGCTAGCCTGTTCTCTCACTCTCCTAGCCTCTCCACTGCTAGCCTGTTCTCTCACTCTCCTAGCCTCTCCACTGCTAGCCTGTTCTCTCACTCTCCTAGCCTCTCCACTGCTAGCCTGTTCTCTCTCTCCTCGCCTCTCCACTGCTAGCCTGTTCTCTCACTCTCCTAGCCTCTCCACTGCTAGCCTGTTCTCTCACTCTCCTAGCCTCTCCACTGCTAGCCTGTTCTCTCTCACTCTCCTAGCCTCTCCACTGCCTGCCTGTTCTCTCTCACTCTCCTAGCCTCTCCACTGCTAGCCTGTTCTCTCTCACGCTCCTAGCCTCTCCACTGCTAGCCTGTTCTCTCACCCTCCTAGCCTCTCCACTGCTAGCCTGTTCTCTCTCACGCTCCTAGCCTCTCTACTGCTAGCCTGTTCCCTCACGCTCCTAGCCTCTCCACTGCTAGCCTGTTCTCTCTCACTCTCCTAGCCTCTCCACTGCTAGCCTGTTCTCTCACCCTCCTAGCCTCTCCACTGCTAACCTGTTCTCTCTCACTTTCCTAGCCTCTCCACTGCCTGCCTGTTCTCTCTCACTCTCCTAGCCTCTCCACTGCTAGCCTGTTCTCTCACGCTCCTAGCCTCTCCACTGCTAGCCTGTTCTCTCACCCTCCTAGCCTCTCCACTGCTAGCCTGTTCTCTCTCACGCTCCTAGCCTCTCTACTGCTAGCCTATTCTCTCACGCTCCTAGCCTCTCCACTGCTAGCCTGTGCTCTCACTCTCCTAGCCTCTCCACTGCTAGCCTGTTCTCTCTCTCCTAGCCTCTCCACTGCTAGCCTGTTCTCTCTCACTCTCCTAGCCTCTCCACTGCTAGCCTGTTCTCTCTCACTCTCCTAGCCTCTCCACTGCTAGCCTGTTCTCTCTCACGCTCCTAGCCTCTCTACTGCTAGCCTGTTCTCTCACGCTCCTAGCCTCTCCACTGCTAGCCTGTTCTCTCACGCTCCTTAGCCTCTCCACTGCTAGCCTGTTCTCTCTCTCACTCTCCTAGCCTCTCCACTGCTAGCCTGTTCTCTCTCACGCTCCTAGCCTCTCTACTGCTAGCCTGTTCTCTCACTCTCCTTAGTCTCTCCACTGCTAGCCTGTTCTCTCACGCTCCTAGCCTCTCCACTGCTAGCCTGTTCTCTCTCACGCTCCTAGCCTCTCCACTGCTGCCCTGTTCTCTCTCTCCAAGCCTCTCCACTGCTAGCCTGTTCTCTCACCCTCCTGGCCTCTCCACTGCTAGCCTGTTCTCTCACGCTCCTAGCCTCTCCACTGCTAGCCTGTTCTCTCTCTCCTAGCCTCTCCACTGCTAGCCTGTTCTCTCACGCTCCTAGCCTCTCCACTGCTAGCCTGTTCTCTCACTCTCCTAGCCTCTCCACTGCTAGCCTGTTCTCTCACCCTCCTAGCCTCTCCACTGCTAGCCTGTTCTCTCACCTTCCTAGCCTCTCCACTGCTAGCCTGTTCTCTCTCACGCTCCTAGCCTCTCCACTGCTAGCCTGTTCTCTCACTCTCCTAGCCTCTCCACTGCTAGCCTGTTCTCTCTCTCCTAGCCTCTCCACTGCTAGCCTGTTCTCTCTCACTCTCCTAGCCTCTCCACTGCTAGCCTGTTATCTCTCACTCTCCTAGCCTCTCCACTGCTAGCCTGTTCTCTCACGCTCCTAGCCTCTCTACTGCTAGCCTGTTCTCTCACTCTCATAGCCTCTCCACGGCTAGCCTGTTCTCTCTCACCCTCCTAGCCTCTCTACTGCTAGCCTGTTCTCTCACACTCCTAGCCTCTCCACTGCTAGCCTGTTCTCTCACGCTCCTAGCCTCTCCACTGCTAGCCTGTTCTCTCTCTCCTAGCCTCTCCACTGCTAGCCTGTTCTCTCACGCTCCTAGCCTCTCCACTGCTAGCCTGTTCTCTCACCCTCCTAGCCTCTCCACTGCTAGCCTGTTCTCTCTCACTCTCCTAGCCTCTCCACTGCCTGCCTGTTCTCTCTCACTCTCCTAGCCTCTCCACTGCTAGCCTGTTCTCTCTCACGCTCCTAGCCTCTCCACTGCTAGCCTGTTCTCTCACCCTCCTAGCCTCTCCACTGCTAGCCTGTTCTCTCTCACGCTCCTAGCCTCTCTACTGCTAGCCTGTTCCCTCACGCTCCTAGCCTCTCCACTGCTAGCCTGTTCTCTCTCACTCTCCTAGCCTCTCCACTGCTAGCCTGTTCTCTCACCCTCCTAGCCTCTCCACTGCTAGCCTGTTCTCTCTCACTTTCCTAGCCTCTCCACTGCCTGCCTGTTCTCTCTCACTCTCCTAGCCTCTCCACTGCTAGCCTGTTCTCTCACGCTCCTAGCCTCTCCACTGCTAGCCTGTTCTCTCACCCTCCTAGCCTCTCCACTGCTAGCCTGTTCTCTCTCACGCTCCTAGCCTCTCTACTGCTAGCCTATTCTCTCACGCTCCTAGCCTCTCCACTGCTAGCCTGTTCTCTCACTCTCCTAGCCTCTCCACTGCTAGCCTGTGCTCTCACTCTCCTAGCCTCTCCTCTGCTAGCCTGTTCTCTCTCTCCTAGCCTCTCCACTGCTAGCCTGTTCTCTCTCACTCTCCTAGCCTCTCCACTGCTAGCCTGTTCTCTCTCACTCTCCTAGCCTCTCCACTGCTAGCCTGTTCTCTCTCACGCTCCTAGCCTCTCTACTGCTAGCCTGTTCTCTCACTCTCATAGCCTCTCCACGGCTCGCCTGTTCTCTCTCACCCTCCTAGCCTCTCTACTGCTAGCCTGTTCTCTCACGCTCCTAGCCTCTCCACTGCTAGCCTGTTCTCTCACGCTCCTTAGCCTCTCCACTGCTAGCCTGTTCTTTCTCTCACTCTCCTAGCCTCTCCACTGCTAGCCTGTTCTCTCTCACGCTCCTAGCCTCTCTACTGCTAGCCTGTTCTCTCACTTTCCTTAGTCTCTCCACTGCTAGCCTGTTCTCTCACGCTCCTAGCCTCTCCACTGCTAGCCTGTTCTCTCTCACGCTCCTAGCCTCTCCACTGCTGCCCTGTTCTCTCTCTCCAAGCCTCTCCACTGCTAGCCTGTTCTCTCACCCTCCTGGCCTCTCCACTGCTAGCCTGTTCTCTCACGCTCCTAGCCTCTCCACTGCTAGCCTGTTCTCTCTCTCCTAGCCTCTCCACTGCTAGCCTGTTCTCTCACGCTCCTAGCCTCTCCACTGCTAGCCTGTTCTCTCACCCTCCTAGCCTCTCCACTGCTAGCCTGTTCTCTCACTCTCCTAGCCTCTCCACTGCCTGCCTGTTTTCTCTCACGCTCCTAGCCTCTCTACTGCTAGCCTGTTCTCTCTCACGCTCCTAGCCTCTCCACTGCTAGCCTGTTCTCTCACTCTCCTAGTCTCTCCACTGCTAGCCTGTTCTCTCACTCTCCTAGTCTCTCCACTGCTAGCCTGTTCTCTCACTCTCCTAGCCTCTCCACTGCTAGCCTGTTCTCTCTCACTCTCCTAGCCTCTCCACTGCTAGCCTGTTATCTCTCACTCTCCTAGCCTCTCCACTGCTAGCCTGTTATCTCTCACTCTCCTAGCCTCTCCACTCCTAGCCTGTTCTCTCTCACGCTCCTAGCCTCTCTACTGCTAGCCTGTTCTCTCACTCTCATAGCCTCTCCACGGCTAGCCTGTTCTCTCTCACCCTCCTAGCCTCTCTACTGCTAGCCTGTTCTCTCACGCTCCTAGCCTCTCCACTGCTAGCCTGTTCTCTCACCCTCCTAGCCTCTCCACTGCTAGCCTGTTCTCTCTCACTCTCCTAGCCTCTCCACTGCTAGCCTGTTCTCTCACCCTCCTAGCCTCTCCACTGCTAGCCTGTTCTCTCTCACTCTCCTAGCCTCTCCACTGCCTGCCTGTTCTCTCTCACTCTCCTAGCCTCTCCACTGCTAGCCTGTTCTCTCTCACGCTCCTAGCCTCTCCACTGCTAGCCTGTTCTCTCTTACTCTCCTAGCCTCTCCACTGCCTGCCTGTTCTCTCTCACTCTCCTAGCCTCTCCACTGCTAGCCTGTTCTCTCACCCTCCTAGCTTCTCCACTGCTAGCCTCTTCTCTCTCACGCTCCTAGCCTCTCTACTGCTAGCCTGTTCTCTCACGCTCCTAGCCTCTCCACTGCTAGCCTGTTCTCTCACTCTCCTAGCCTCCACTGGTAGCCTGTTCTCTCTCTCTCCTAGCCTCTCCACTGCTAGCCTGTTCTCTCTCACTCTCCTAGCCTCTCCACTGCTAGCCTGTTCTCTCTCACTCTCCTAGCCTCTCCACTGCTAGCCTGTTCTCTCTCACGCTCCTAGCCTCTCTACTGCTAGCCTGTTCTCTCACTCTCATAGCCTGTCCACGGCTAGCCTGTTCTCTCACCCTCCTAGCCTCTCTACTGCTAGCCTGTTCTCTCACGGTCCTAGCCTCTCCACTGCTAGCCTGTTCTCTCACGTTCCTTAGCCTCTCCACTGCTAGCCTGTTCTCTCTCTCACTCTCCTAGCCTCTCCACTGCTAGCCTGTTCTCTCTCTCCTAGCCTCTCCACTGCTAGCCTGTTCTCTCACGCTCCTCGCCTCTCCACTGCTAGCCTGTTCTCTCACCCTCCTAGCCTCTCCACTGCTAGCCTGTTCTCTCACTCTCCTAGCCTCTCCACTGCTAGCCTGTTCTCTCACCCTCCTAGCCTCTCCACTGCTAGCCTGTTCTCTCTCACTCTCCTAGCCTCTCCACTGCCTGCCTGTTCTCTCACTCTCCTAGCCTCTCCACTGCTAGCCTGTTCTCTCTCATGCTCCTAGCCTCTCCACTGCTAGCCTGTTCTCTCACCCTCCTAGCCTCTCCACTGCTAGCCTGTTCTCTCACCCTCCTAGCCTCTCCACTGCTAGCCTGTTCTCTCTCACTCTCCTAGCCTCTCCACTGCCTGCCTGTTCTCTCTCACTCTCCTAGCCTCTCCACTGCTAGCCTGTTCTCTCTCACGCTCCTAGCCTCTCCACTGCTAGCCTGTTCTCTCACCCTCCTAGCCTCTCCACTGCTAGCCTGTTCTCTCTCACGCTCCTAGCCTCTCTACTGCTAGCCTGTTCTCTCACGCTCCTAGCCTCTCCACTGCTAGCCTGTTCTCTCACTCTCCTAGCCTCTCCACTGCTAGCCTGTTCTCTCACTCTCCTAGCCTCTCCACTGCTAGTCTGTTCTCTCTCTCCTAGCCTCTCCACTGCTAGCCTGTTCTCTCTCACTCTCCTAGCCTCTCCACTGCTAGCCTGTTCTCTCTCATTCTCCTAGCCTCTCCACTGCTAGCCTGTTCTCTCTCTCACTCTCCTAGCCTCTCCACTGCTAGCCTGTTCTCTCTCACGGTCCTAGCCTCTCCACTGCTGCCCTGTTCTCTCTCTCCAAGCCTCTCCACTGCTAGCCTGTTCTCTCACTCTCCTAGCCTCTCCACTGCTAGCCTGTTCTCTCACCCTCTCCTAGCCTCTCCACTGCTAGCCTGTTCTCTCACCCTCTCCTAGCCTCTCCACTACTAGCCTGTTCTCTCTCACTCTCCTAGCCTCTCCACTGCTCGCCTGTTCTCTCTCACTCTCCTAGCCTCTCCACTGCTAGCCTGTTCTCTCTCACGCTCCTAGCCTCTCCACTGCTAGCCTGTTCTCTCACCCTCTCCTAGCCTCTCCACTGCTAGCCTGTTCTCTCTCCCTCTCCTAGCCTCTCCACTGCTCGCCTTCTCTCTCTCTCTCCTAGCCTCTCCACTGCTAGCCTGTTCTCTCTCACGCTCCTAGCCTCTCCACTGCTAGCCTGTTCTCTCACCCTCCTGGCCTCTCCACTGCTAGCCTGTTCTCTCACGCTCCTAGCCTCTCCACTGCTAGCCTGTTCTCTCACCCTCCTAGCCTCTCCACTGCTAGCCTGTTCTCTCACTCTCCTAGCCTCTCCACTGCTAGCCTGTTCTCTCACCCTCCTAGCCTCTCCACTGCTAGCCTGTTCTCTCTCACCTTCCTAGCCTCTCCACTGCTAGCCTGTTCTCTCTCACGCTCCTAGCCTCTCTACTGCTAGCCTGTTCTCTCACGCTCCTAGCCTCTCCACTGCTGCCCTGTTCTCTCTCTCCAAGCCTCTCCACTGCTAGCCTGTTCTGTCACTCTCCTAGCCTCTCCACTGCTAGCCTGTTCTCTCACCCTCTCCTAGCCTCTCCACTGCTAGCCTGTTCTCTCACCCTCTCCTAGCCTCTCCACTGCTAGCCTGTTCTCTCTCCCTCTCCTAGCCTCTCCACTGCTCGCCTGCTCTCTCTCTCTCCTAGCCTCTCCACTGCTAGCCTGTTATCTCTCACTCTCCTAGCCTCTCCACTGCTAGCCTGTTCTCTCACCCTCCTGGCCTCTCCACTGCTAGCCTGTTCTCTCACGCTCCTAGCCTCTCCACTGCTAGCCTGTTCTCTCACCCTCCTAGCCTCTCCACTGCTAGCCTGTTCTCTCACTCTCCTAGCCTCTCCACTGCTAGCCTGTTCTCTCACCCTCCTAGCCTCTCCACTGCTAGCCTGTTCTCTCACCTTCCTAGCCTCTCCACTGCTAGCCTGTTCTCTCTCACGCTCCTAGCCTCTCTACTGCTAGCCTGTTCTCTCACGCTCCTAGCCTCTTCACTGCTAGCCTGTTCTCTCACTCTCCTAGCCTCTCCACTGCTAGCCTGTTCTCTCACTCTCCTAGCCTCTCCACTGCTAGCCTGTTCTCTCACTCTCCTAGCCTCTCCACTGCTAGCCTGTTCTCTCACTCTCCTAGCCTCTCCACTGCTAGCCTGTTCTCTCTCTCCTCGCCTCTCCACTGCTAGCCTGTTCTCTCACTCTCCTAGCCTCTCCACTGCTAGCCTGTTCTCTCACTCTCCTAGCCTCTCCACTGCTAGCCTGTTCTCTCTCACTCTCCTAGCCTCTCCACTGCCTGCATGTTCTCTCTCACTCTCCTAGCCTCTCCACTGCTAGCCTGTTCTCTCTCACGCTCCTAGCCTCTCCACTGCTAGCCTGTTCTCTCACCCTCCTAGCCTCTCCACTGCTAGCCTGTTCTCTCTCACGCTCCTAGCCTCTCTACTGCTAGCCTGTTCCCTCACGCTCCTAGCCTCTCCACTGCTAGCCTGTTCTCTCTCACTCTCCTAGCCTCTCCACTGCTAGCCTGTTCTCTCACCCTCCTAGCCTCTCCACTGCTAACCTGTTCTCTCTCACTTTCCTAGCCTCTCCACTGCCTGCCTGTTCTCTCTCACTCTCCTAGCCTCTCCACTGCTAGCCTGTTCTCTCACGCTCCTAGCCTCTCCACTGCTAGCCTGTTCTCTCACCCTCCTAGCCTCTCCACTGCTAGCCTGTTCTCTCTCACGCTCCTAGCCTCTCTACTGCTAGCCTATTCTCTCACGCTCCTAGCCTCTCCACTGCTAGCCTGTTCTCTCACTCTCCTAGCCTCTCCACTGCTAGCCTGTGCTCTCACTCTCCTAGCCTCTCCACTGCTAGCCTGTTCTCTCTCTCCTAGCCTCTCCACTGCTAGCCTGTTCTCTCTCACTCTCCTAGCCTCTCCACTGCTAGCCTGTTCTCTCTCACTCTCCTAGCCTCTCCACTGCTAGCCTGTTCTCTCTCACGCTCCTAGCCTCTCTACTGCTAGCCTGTTCTCTCACGCTCCTAGCCTCTCCACTGCTAGCCTGTTCTCTCTCTCCTAGCCTCTCCACTGCTAGCCTGTTCTCTCTCACTCTCCTAGCCTCTCCACTGCTAGCCTGTTCTCTCTCACTCTCCTAGCCTCTCCACTGCTAGCCTGTTCTCTCTCACGCTCCTAGCCTCTCTACTGCTAGCCTGTTCTCTCACGCTCCTAGCCTCTCCACTGCTAGCCTGTTCTCTCACGCTCCTTAGCCTCTCCACTGCTAGCCTGTTCTCTCTCTCACTCTCCTAGCCTCTCCACTGCTAGCCTGTTCTCTCTCACGCTCCTAGCCTCTCTACTGCTAGCCTGTTCTCTCACTCTCCTTAGTCTCTCCACTGCTAGCCTGTTCTCTCACGCTCCTAGCCTCTCTACTGCTAGCCTGTTCTCTCTCACTCTCCTAGCCTCTCCACTGCTAGCCTGTTCTCTCACTCTCCTAGCCTCTCCACTGCTAGCCTGTTATCTCTCACTCTCCTAGCCTCTCCACTGCTAGCCTGTTCTCTCACGCTCCTAGCCTCTCTACTGCTAGCCTGTTCTCTCACTCTCATAGCCTCTCCACGGCTAGCCTGTTCTCTCTCACCCTCCTAGCCTCTCTACTGCTAGCCTGTTCTCTCACACTCCTAGCCTCTCCACTGCTAGCCTGTTCTCTCACGCTCCTAGCCTCTCCACTGCTAGCCTGTTCTCTCTCTCCTAGCCTCTCCACTGCTAGCCTGTTCTCTCACGCTCCTAGCCTCTCCACTGCTAGCCTGTTCTCTCACCCTCCTAGCCTCTCCACTGCTAGCCTGTTCTCTCTCACTCTCCTAGCCTCTCGACTGCCTGCCTGTTCTCTCTCACTCTCCTAGCCTCTCCACTGCTAGCCTGTTCTCTCTCACGCTCCTAGCCTCTCCACTGCTAGCCTGTTCTCTCACCCTCCTAGCCTCTCCACTGCTAGCCTGTTCTCTCTCACGCTCCTAGCCTCTCTACTGCTAGCCTGTTCCCTCACGCTCCTAGCCTCTCCACTGCTAGCCTGTTCTCTCTCACTCTCCTAGCCTCTCCACTGCTAGCCTGTTCTCTCACCCTCCTAGCCTCTCCACTGCTAGCCTGTTCTCTCTCACTCTCCTAGCCTCTCCACTGCCTGCCTGTTCTCTCTCACTCTCCTAGCCTCTCCACTGCTAGCCTGTTCTCTCACGCTCCTAGCCTCTCCACTGCTAGCCTGTTCTCTCACCCTCCTAGCCTCTCCACTGCTAGCCTGTTCTCTCTCACGCTCCTAGCCTCTCTACTGCTAGCCTATTCTCTCACGCTCCTAGCCTCTCCACTGCTAGCCTGTTCTCTCACTCTCCTAGCCTCTCCACTGCTAGCCTGTGCTCTCACTCTCCTAGCCTCTCCACTGCTAGCCTGTTCTCTCTCTCCTAGCCTCTCCACTGCTAGCCTGTTCTCTCTCACTCTCCTAGCCTCTCCACTGCTAGCCTGTTCTCTCTCACTCTCCTAGCCTCTCCACTGCTAGCCTGTTCTCTCTCACGCTCCTAGCCTCTCTACTGCTAGCCTGTTCTCTCACTCTCATAGCCTCTCCACGGCTCGCCTGTTCTCTCTCACCCTCCTAGCCTCTCTACTGCTAGCCTGTTCTCTCACGCTCCTAGCCTCTCCACTGCTAGCCTGTTCTCTCACGCTCCTTAGCCTCTCCACTGCTAGCCTGTTCTCTCTCTCACTCTCCTAGCCTCTCCACTGCTAGCCTGTTCTCTCTCACGCTCCTAGCCTCTCCACTGCTAGCCTGTTCTCTCACTCTCCTTAGTCTCTCCACTGCTAGCCTGTTCTCTCACGCTCCTAGCCTCTCCACTGCTAGCCTGTTCTCTCTCACGCTCCTAGCCTCTCCACTGCTGCCCTGTTCTCTCTCTCCAAGCCTCTCCACTGCTAGCCTGTTCTCTCACCCTCCTGGCCTCTCCACTGCTAGCCTGTTCTCTCACGCTCCTAGCCTCTCCACTGCTAGCCTGTTCTCTCTCTCCTAGCCTCTCCACTGCTAGCCTGTTCTCTCACGCTCCTAGCCTCTCCACTGCTAGCCTGTTCTCTCACCCTCCTAGCCTCTCCACTGCTAGCCTGTTCTCTCACTCTCCTAGCCTCTCCACTGCCTGCCTGTTTTCTCTCACGCTCCTAGCCTCTCTACTGCTAGCCTGTTCTCTCTCACGCTCCTAGCCTCTCCACTGCTAGCCTGTTCTCTCACTCTCCTAGTCTCTCCACTGCTAGCCTGTTCTCTCACTCTCCTAGTCTCTCCACTGCTAGCCTGTTCTCTCACTCTCCTAGCCTCTCCACTGCTAGCCTGTTCTCTCTCACTCTCCTAGCCTCTCCACTGCTAGCCTGTTATCTCTCACTCTCCTAGCCTCTCCACTGCTAGCCTGTTATCTCTCACTCTCCTAGCCTCTCCACTGCTAGCCTGTTCTCTCTCACTCTCCTAGCCTCTCCACTGCCTGCATGTTCTCTCTCACTCTCCTAGCCTCTCCACTGCTAACCTGTTCTCTCTCACTTTCCTAGCCTCTCCACTGCCTGCCTGTTCTCTCTCACTCTCCTAGCCTCTCCACTGCTAGCCTGTTCTCTCACGCTCCTAGCCTCTCCACTGCTAGCCTGTTCTCTCACCCTCCTAGCCTCTCCACTGCTAGCCTGTTCTCTCTCACGCTCCTAGCCTCTCTACTGCTAGCCTATTCTCTCACGCTCCTAGCCTCTCCACTGCTAGCCTGTTCTCTCACTCTCCTAGCCTCTCCACTGCTAGCCTGTTCTCTCTCTCCTAGCCTCTCCACTGCTAGCCTGTTCTCTCTCACTCTCCTAGCCTCTCCACTGCTAGCCTGTTCTCTCTCACTCTCCTAGCCTCTCCACTGCTAGCCTGTTCTCTCTCACGCTCCTAGCCTCTCTACTGCTAGCCTGGTCTCTCACGCTCCTAGCCTCTCCACTGCTAGCCTGTTCTCTCACGCTCCTTAGCCTCTCCACTGCTAGCCTGTTCTCTCTCTCACTCTCCTAGCCTCTCCACTGCTAGCCTGTTCTCTCTCACGCTCCTAGCCTCTCTACTGCTAGCCTGTTCTCTCACTCTCCTTAGTCTCTCCACTGCTAGCCTGTTCTCTCACGCTCCTAGCCTCTCCACTGCTAGCCTGTTCTCTCTCACGCTCCTAGCCTCTCCACTGCTGCCCTGTTCTCTCTCTCCAAGCCTCTCCACTGCTAGCCTGTTCTCTCACCCTCCTGGCCTCTCCACTGCTAGCCTGTTCTCTCACGCTCCTAGCCTCTCCACTGCTAGCCTGTTCTCTCTCTCCTAGCCTCTCCACTGCTAGCCTGTTCTCTCACGCTCCTAGCCTCTCCACTGCTAGCCTGTTCTCTCACTCTCCTAGCCTCTCCACTGCTAGCCTGTTCTCTCACCCTCCTAGCCTCTCCACTGCTAGCCTGTTCTCTCACCTTCCTAGCCTCTCCACTGCTAGCCTGTTCTCTCTCACGCTCCTAGTCTCTCCACTGCTAGCCTGTTCTCTCACTCTCCTAGCCTCTCCACTGCTAGCCTGTTCTCTCTCTCCTAGCCTCTCCACTGCTAGCCTGTTCTCTCTCACTCTCCTAGCCTCTCCACTGCTAGCCTGTTATCTCTCACTCTCCTAGCCTCTCCACTGCTAGCCTGTTCTCTCACGCTCCTAGCCTCTCTACTGCTAGCCTGTTCTCTCACTCTCATAGCCTCTCCACGGCTAGCCTGTTCTCTCTCACCCTCCTAGCCTCTCTACTGCCAGCCTGTTCTCTCACACTCCTAGCCTCTCCACTGCTAGCCTGTTCTCTCATGCTCCTAGCCTCTCCACTGCTAGCCTGTTCTCTCTCTCCTAGCCTCTCCACTGCTAGCCTGTTCTCTCACGCTCCTAGCCTCTCCACTGCTAGCCTGTTCTCTCACCCTCCTAGCCTCTCCACTGCTAGCCTGTTCTCTCTCACTCTCCTAGCCTCTCCACTGCTAGCCTGTTCTCTCTCACGCTCCTAGCCTCTCCACTGCTAGCCTGTTCTCTCACCCTCCTAGCCTCTCCACTGCTAGCCTGTTCTCTCTCACGCTCCTAGCCTCTCTACTGCTAGCCTGTTCCCTCACGCTCCTAGCCTCTCCACTGCTAGCCTGTTCTCTCTCACTCTCCTAGCCTCTCCACTGCTAGCCTGTTCTCTCACCCTCCTAGCCTCTCCACTGCTAGCCTGTTCTCTCTCACTTTCCTAGCCTCTCCACTGCCTGCCTGTTCTCTCTCACTCTCCTAGCCTCTCCACTGCTAGCCTGTTCTCTCACGCTCCTAGCCTCTCCACTGCTAGCCTGTTCTCTCACCCTCCTAGCCTCTCCACTGCTAGCCTGTTCTCTCTCACGCTCCTAGCCTCTCTACTGCTAGCCTATTCTCTCACGCTCCTAGCCTCTCCACTGCTAGCCTGTTCTCTCACTCTCCTAGCCTCTCCACTGCTAGCCTGTGCTCTCACTCTCCTAGCCTCTCCACTGCTAGCCTGTTCTCTCTCTCCTAGCCTCTCCACTGCTAGCCTGTTCTCTCTCACTCTCCTAGCCTCTCCACTGCTAGCCTGTTCTCTCTCACTCTCCTAGCCTCTCCACTGCTAGCCTGTTCTCTCTCACGCTCCTAGCCTCTCTACTGCTAGCCTGTTCTCTCACTCTCATAGCCTCTCCACGGCTCGCCTGTTCTCTCTCACCCTCCTAGCCTCTCTACTGCTAGCCTGTTCTCTCACGCTCCTAGCCTCTCCACTGCTAGCCTGTTCTCTCACGCTCCTTAGCCTCTCCACTGCTAGCCTGTTCTCTCTCACGCTCCTAGCCTCTCTACTGCTAGCCTGTTCTCTCACTCTCCTTAGTCTCTCCACTGCTAGCCTGTTCTCTCACGCTCCTAGCCTCTCCACTGCTAGCCTGTTCTCTCTCACGCTCCTAGCCTCTCCACTGCTGCCCTGTTCTCTCTCTCCAAGCCTCTCCACTGCTAGCCTGTTCTCTCACCCTCCTGGCCTCTCCACTGCTAGCCTGTTCTCTCACGCTCCTAGCCTCTCCACTGCTAGCCTGTTCTCTCTCTCCTAGCCTCTCCACTGCTAGCCTGTTCTCTCACGCTCCTAGCCTCTCCACTGCTAGCCTGTTCTCTCACTCTCCTAGCCTCTCCACTGCCTGCCTGTTTTCTCTCACGCTCCTAGCCTCTCTACTGCTAGCCTGTTCTCTCTCACGCTCCTAGCCTCTCCACTGCTAGCCTGTTCTCTCACTCTCCTAGTCTCTCCACTGCTAGCCTGTTCTCTCACTCTCCTAGTCTCTCCACTGCTAGCCTGTTCTCTCACTCTCCTAGCCTCTCCACTGCTAGCCTGTTATCTCTCACTCTCCTAGCCTCTCCACTGCTAGCCTGTTATCTCTCACTCTCCTAGCCTCTCCACTCCTAGCCTGTTCTCTCTCACGCTCCTAGCCTCTCTACTGCTAGCCTGTTCTCTCACTCTCATAGCCTCTCCACGGCTAGCCTGTTCTCTCTCACCCTCCTAGCCTCTCTACTGCTAGCCTGTTCTCTCACGCTCCTAGCCTCTCCACTGCTAGCCTGTTCTCTCACGCTCCTAGCCTCTCCACTGCTAGCCTGTTCTCTCACCCTCCTAGCCTCTCCACTGCTAGCCTGTTCTCTCTCACTCTCCTAGCCTCTCCACTGCTAGCCTGTTCTCTCACCCTCCTAGCCTCTCCACTGCTAGCCTGTTCTCTCTCACTCTCCTAGCCTCTCCACTGCCTGCCTGTTCTCTCTCACTCTCCTAGCCTCTCCACGGCTAGCCTGTTCTCTCTCACGCTCCTAGCCTCTCCACTGCTAGCCTGTTCTCTCACCCTCCTAGCTTCTCCACTGCTAGCCTCTTCTCTCTCACGCTCCTAGCCTCTCTACTGCTATCCTGTTCTCTCACGCTCCTAGCCTCTCCACTGCTAGCCTGTTCTCTCACTCTCCTAGCCTCCACTGGTAGCCTGTTCTCTCTCTCCTAGCCTCTCCACTGCTAGCCTGTTCTCTCTCACTCTCCTAGCCTCTCCACTGCTAGCCTGTTCTCTCACTCTCATAGCCTCTCCACGGCTAGCCTGTTCTCTCACCCTCCTAGCCTCTCTACTGCTAGCCTGTTCTCTCACGCTCCTAGCCTCTCCACTGCTAGCCTGTTCTCTCACGTTCCTTAGCCTCTCCACTGCTAGCCTGTTCTCTCTCTCACTCTCCTAGCCTCTCCACTGCTCGCCTGTTCTCTCTCACTCTCCTAGCCTCTCCACTGCTAGCCTGTTCTCTCTCACGCTCCTAGCCTCTCCACTGCTAGCCTGTTCTCTCACCCTCTCCTAGCCTCTCCACTGCTAGCCTGTTCTCTCTCCCTCTCCTAGCCTCTCCACTGCTCGCCTGCTCTCTCTCTCTCCTAGCCTCTCCACTGCTAGCCTGTTCTCTCTCACGCTCCTAGCCTCTCCACTGCTAGCCTGTTCTCTCACCCTCCTGGCCTCTCCACTGCTAGCCTGTTCTCTCACGCTCCTAGCCTCTCCACTGCTAGCCTGTTCTCTCACCCTCCTAGCCTCTCCACTGCTAGCCTGTTCTCTCACTCTCCTAGCCTCTCCACTGCTAGCCTGTTCTCTCACCCTCCTAGCCTCTCCACTGCTAGCCTGTTCTCTCTCACCTTCCTAGCCTCTCCACTGCTAGCCTGTTCTCTCTCACGCTCCTAGCCTCTCTACTGCTAGCCTGTTCTCTCACGCTCCTAGCCTCTCCACTGCTGCCCTGTTCTCTCTCTCCAAGCCTCTCCACTGCTAGCCTGTTCTCTCACTCTCCTAGCCTCTCCACTGCTAGCCTGTTCTCTCACCCTCTCCTAGCCTCTCCACTGCTAGCCTGTTCTCTCTCCCTCTCCTAGCCTCTCCACTGCTCGCCTGCTCTCTCTCTCTCCTAGCCTCTCCACTGCTAGCCTGTTATCTCTCACTCTCCTAGCCTCTCCACTGCTAGCCTGTTCTCTCACCCTCCTGGCCTCTCCACTGCTAGCCTGTTCTCTCACGCTCCTAGCCTCTCCACTGCTAGCCTGTTCTCTCACCCTCCTAGCCTCTCCACTGCTAGCCTGTTCTCTCACTCTCCTAGCCTCTCCACTGCTAGCTTGTTCTCTCACCCTCCTAGCCTCTCCACTGCTAGCCTGTTCTCTCACCTTCCTAGCCTCTCCACTGCTAGCCTGTTCTCTCTCACGCTCCTAGCCTCTCTACTGCTAGCCTGTTCTCTCACGCTCCTAGCCTCTTCACTGCTAGCCTGTTCTCTCACTCTCCTAGCCTCTCCACTGCTAGCCTGTTCTCTCACTCTCCTAGCCTCTCCACTGCTAGCCTGTTCTCTCACTCTCCTAGCCTCTCCACTGCTAGCCTGTTCTCTCACTCTCCTAGCCTCTCCACTGCTAGCCTGTTCTCTCTCTCCTCGCCTCTCCACTGCTAGCCTGTTCTCTCACTCTCCTAGCCTCTCCACTGCTAGCCTGTTCTCTCACTCTCCTAGCCTCTCCACTGCTAGCCTGTTCTCTCTCACTCTCCTAGCCTCTCCACTGCCTGCCTGTTCTCTCTTACTCTCCTAGCCTCTCCACTGCTAGCCTGTTCTCTCTCACGCTCCTAGCCTCTCCACTGCTAGCCTGTTCTCTCACCCTCCTAGCCTCTCCACTGCTAGCCTGTTCTCTCTCACGCTCCTAGCCTCTCTACTGCTAGCCTGTTCCCTCACGCTCCTAGCCTCTCCACTGCTAGCCTGTTCTCTCTCACTCTCCTAGCCTCTCCACTGCTAGCCTGTTCTCTCACCCTCCTAGCCTCTCCACTGCTAACCTGTTCTCTCTCACTTTCCTAGCCTCTCCACTGCCTGCCTGTTCTCTCTCACTCTCCTAGCCTCTCCACTGCTAGCCTGTTCTCTCACGCTCCTAGCCTCTCCACTGCTAGCCTGTTCTCTCACCCTCCTAGCCTCTCCACTGCTAGCCTGTTCTCTCTCACGCTCCTAGCCTCTCTACTGCTAGCCTATTCTCTCACGCTCCTAGCCTCTCCACTGCTAGCCTGTTCTCTCACTCTCCTAGCCTCTCCACTGCTAGCCTGTGCTCTCACTCTCCTAGCCTCTCCACTGCTAGCCTGTTCTCTCTCTCCTAGCCTCTCCACTGCTAGCCTGTTCTCTCTCACTCTCCTAGCCTCTCCACTGCTAGCCTGTTCTCTCTCACTCTCCTAGCCTCTCCACTGCTAGCCTGTTCTCTCTCACGCTCCTAGCCTCTCTACTGCTAGCCTGTTCTCTCACGCTCCTAGCCTCTCCACTGCTAGCCTGTTCTCTCACGCTCCTTAGCCTCTCCACTGCTAGCCTGTTCTCTCTCTCTCACTCTCCTAGCCTCTCCACTGCTAGCCTGTTCTCTCTCACGCTCCTAGCCTCTCTACTGCTAGCCTGTTCTCTCACTCTCCTTAGTCTCTCCACTGCTAGCCTGTTCTCTCACGCTCCTAGCCTCTCCACTGCTAGCCTGTTCTCTCTCACGCTCCTAGCCTCTCCACTGCTGCCCTGTTCTCTCTCTCCAAGCCTCTCCACTGCTAGCCTGTTCTCTCACCCTCCTGGCCTCTCCACTGCTAGCCTGTTATCTCTCACTCTCCTAGCCTCTCCACTGCTAGCCTGTTCTCTCACGCTCCTAGCCTCTCTACTGCTAGCCTGTTCTCTCACTCTCATAGCCTCTCCACGGCTAGCCTGTTCTCTCTCACCCTCCTAGCCTCTCTACTGCTAGCCTGTTCTCTCACACTCCTAGCCTCTCCACTGCTAGCCTGTTCTCTCACGCTCCTAGCCTCTCCACTGCTAGCCTGTTCTCTCTCTCCTAGCCTCTCCACTGCTAGCCTGTTCTCTCACGCTCCTAGCCTCTCCACTGCTAGCCTGTTCTCTCACCCTCCTAGCCTCTCCACTGCTAGCCTGTTCTCTCTCACTCTCCTAGCCTCTCCACTGCCTGCCTGTTCTCTCTCACTCTCCTAGCCTCTCCACTGCTAGCCTGTTCTCTCTCACGCTCCTAGCCTCTCCACTGCTAGCCTGTTCTCTCACCCTCCTAGCCTCTCCACTGCTAGCCTGTTCTCTCTCACGCTCCTAGCCTCTCTACTGCTAGCCTATTCTCTCACGCTCCTAGCCTCTCCACTGCTAGCCTGTTCTCTCACTCTCCTAGCCTCTCCACTGCTAGCCTGTGCTCTCACTCTCCTAGCCTCTCCACTGCTAGCCTGTTCTCTCTCTCCTAGCCTCTCCACTGCTAGCCTGTTCTCTCTCACTCTCCTAGCCTCTCCACTGCTAGCCTGTTCTCTCTCACTCTCCTAGCCTCTCCACTGCTAGCCTGTTCTCTCTCACGCTCCTAGCCTCTCTACTGCTAGCCTGTTCTCTCACTCTCATAGCCTCTCCACGGCTCGCCTGTTCTCTCTCACCCTCCTAGCCTCTCTACTGCTAGCCTGTTCTCTCACGCTCCTAGCCTCTCCACTGCTAGCCTGTTCTCTCACGCTCCTTAGCCTCTCCACTGCTAGCCTGTTCTCTCTCTCACTCTCCTAGCCTCTCCACTGCTAGCCTGTTCTCTCTCACGCTCCTAGCCTCTCTACTGCTAGCCTGTTCTCTCACTCTCCTTAGTCTCTCCACTGCTAGCCTGTTCTCTCACGCTCCTAGCCTGTTCTCTCTCACGCTCCTAGCCTCTCCACTGCTGCCCTGTTCTCTCTCTCCAAGCCTCTCCACTGCTAGCCTGTTCTCTCACCCTCCTGGCCTCTCCACTGCTAGCCTGTTCTCTCACGCTCCTAGCCTCTCCACTGCTAGCCTGTTCTCTCTCTCCTAGCCTCTCCACTGCTAGCCTGTTCTCTCACGCTCCTAGCCTCTCCACTGCTAGCCTGTTCTCTCACCCTCCTAGCCTCTCCACTGCTAGCCTGTTCTCTCACTCTCCTAGCCTCTCCACTGCCTGCCTGTTTTCTCTCACGCTCCTAGCCTCTCTACTGCTAGCCTGTTCTCTCTCACGCTCCTAGCCTCTCCACTGCTAGCCTGTTCTCTCACTCTCCTAGTCTCTCCACTGCTAGCCTGTTCTCTCACTCTCCTAGCCTCTCCACTGCTAGCCTGTTCTCTCACTCTCCTAGCCTCTCCACTGCTAGCCTGTTCTCTCACTCTCCTAGCCTCTCCACTGCTAGCCTGTTCTCTCTCACTCTCCTAGCCTCTCCACTGCTAGCCTGTTATCTCACTCTCATAGCCTCTCCACGGCTAGCCTGTTCTCTCTCACCCTCCTAGCCTCTCTACTGCTAGCCTGTTCTCTCACGCTCCTAGCCTCTCCACTGCTAGCCTGTTCTCTCACGCTCCTAGCCTCTCCACTGCTAGCCTGTTCTCTCACCCTCCTAGCCTCTCCACTGCTAGCCTGTTCTCTCTCACTCTCCTAGCCTCTCCACTGCTAGCCTGTTCTCTCACCCTCCTAGCCTCTCCACTGCTAGCCTGTTCTCTCTCACTCTCCTAGCCTCTCCACTGCCTGCCTGTTCTCTCTCGCTCTCCTAGCCTCTCCACTGCTAGCCTGTTCTCTCTCACGCTCCTAGCCTCTCCACTGCTAGCCTGTTCTCTCACCCTCCTAGCTTCTCCACTGCTAGCCTCTTCTCTCTCACGCTCCTAGCCTCTCTACTGCTAGCCTGTTCTCTCACGCTCCTAGCCTCTCCACTGCTAGCCTGTTCTCTCACTCTCCTAGCCTCCACTGCTAGCCTGTTCTCTCTCTCTCCTAGCCTCTCCACTGCTAGCCTGTTCTCTCTCTCTCCTAGCCTCTCCACTGCTAGCCTGTTCTCTCTCACTCTCCTAGCCTCTCCACTGCTAGCCTGTTCTCTCTCACGCTCCTAGCCTCTCTACTGCTAGCCTGTTCTCTCACTCTCATAGCCTCTCCACGGCTAGCCTGTTCTCTCACCCTCCTAGCCTCTCTACTGCTAGCCTGTTCTCTCACGCTCCTAGCCTCTCCACTGCTAGCCTGTTCTCTCACGTTCCTTAGCCTCTCCACTGCTAGCCTGTTCTCTCTCTCACTCTCCTAGCCTCTCCACTGCTAGCCTGTTCTCTCTCACGCTCCTAGCCTCTCTACTGCTAGCCTGTTCTCTCACTCTCCTTAGCCTCTCCACTGCTAGCCTGTGCTCTCATGCTCCTAGCCTCTCCACTGCTAGCCTGTTCTCTCTCACGCTCCTAGCCTCTCCACTGCTGCCCTGTTCTCTCTCTCCAAGCCTCTCCGCTGCTAGCCTGTTCTCTCACTCTCCTAGCCTCTCCACTGGTAGCCTGTTCTCTCACCCTCTCCTAGCCTCTCCACTGCTAGCCTGTTCTCTCTCACTCTGCTAGCCTCTCCACTGCTCGCGTGTTCTCTCTCCCTCTCCTAGCCTCTCCACTGCTAGCCTGTTCTCTCACCCTCCTGGCCTCTCCACTGCTAGCCTGTTCTCTCACGCTCCTGGCCTCTCCACTGCTAGCCTGTTCTCTCACGCTCCTAGCCTCTCCACTGCTAGCCTGTTCTCTCACGCTCCTAGCCTCTCCACTGCTAGCCTGTTCTCTCACCCTCCTAGCCTCTCCACTGCTAGCCTGTTCTCTCTCACTCTCCTAGCCTCTCCACTGCTAGCCTGTTCTCTCACCCTCCTAGCCTCTCCACTGCTAGCCTGTTCTCTCTCTCTCCTAGCCTCTCCACTGCCTGCCTGTTCTCTCTCACTCTCCTAGCCTCTCCACTGCTAGCCTGTTCTCTCACCCTCCTAGCCTCTCCACTGCTAGCCTGTTCTCTCTCACGCTCCTAGCCTCTCTACTGCTAGCCTGTTCTCTCACTCTCCTAGCCTCTCCACTGCTAGCCTGTTCTCTCTCTCCTAGCCTCTCCACTGCTAGCCTGTTCTCTCTCACTCTCCTAGCCTCTCCACTGCTAGCCTGTTCTCTCTCACTCTCCTAGCCTCTCCACTGCTAGCCTGTTATCTCTCACTCTCCTAGCCTCTCCACTGCTAGCCTGTTCTCTCTCACGCTCCTAGCCTCTCTACTGCTAGCCTGTTCTCTCACTCTCATAGCATCTCCACGGCTAGCCTGTTCTCTCTCACCCTACTAGCCTCTCTACTGCTAGCCTGTTCTCTCACGCTCCTAGCCTCTCCACTGCTAGCCTGTTCTCTCACGCTCCTAGCCTCTCCACTGCTAGCCTGTTCTCTCTCCTAGCCTCTCCACTGCTAGCCTGTTCTCTCGCGCTCCTAGCCTCTCCACTGCTAGCCTGTTCTCTCACCCTCCTAGCCTCTCCACTGCTAGCCTGTTCTCTCACTCTCCTAGCCTCTCCACTGCTAGCCTGTTCTCTCACCCTCCTAGCCTCTCCACTGCTAGCCTGTTCTCTCTCACGCTCCTAGCCTCTCTACTGCTAGCCTGTTCTCTCACGCTCCTAGCCTCTCCACTGCTAGCCTGTTCTCTCACTCTCCTAGCCTCTCCACTGCTAGCCTGTTCTCTCACTCTCCTAGCCTCTCCACTGCTAGCCTGTTCTCTCTCTCCTAGCCTCTCCACTACTAGCCTGTTCTCTCTCACTCTCCTAGCCTCTCCACTGCTAGCCTGTTCTCTCTCACTCTCCTAGCCTCTCCACTGCTAGCCTGTTCTCTCTCACGCTCCTAGCCTCTCTACTGCTAGCCTGTTCTCTCACTCTCAGCCTCTCCACGGCTAGCCTGTTCTCTCTCACGCTCCTAGCCTCTCTACTGCTAGCCTGTGCTCTCACCCTCCTGGCCTCTCCACTGTTAGCCTGTTCTCTCACGCTCCTAGCCTCTCCACTGCTAGCCTATTCTCTCTCTCCTAGCCTCTCTACTGCTAGCCTGTTCTCTCACGCTCCTAGCCACTCCACTGCTAGCCTGTTCTCTCACCCTCCTAGCCTCTCCACTGCTTGCCTGTTGTCTCACTCTCCTAGCCTCTCCACTGCTAGCCTGTTCTCTCACACTCCTTAGCCTCTCCACTGCTAGCCTGTTCTCTCTCTCACTCTCCTAGCCTCTCCACTGCTAGCCTGTTCGCTCTCACACTCCTAGCCTCTCTACTGCTAGCCTGTTCTCTCACTCTCCTTAGCCTCTCCACTGCTAGCCTGTTCTCTCTCACGCTCCTAGCCTCTCCACTGCTAGCCTGTTCTCTCACCCTCCTAGCCTCTCCACTGCTAGCCTGTTCTCTCTCACGCTCCTAGCCTCTCTACTGCTAGCCTGTTCTCTCACTCTCCTTAGCCTCTCCACTGCTAGCCTGTTCTCTCACGCTCCTAGCCTCTCCACTGCTAGCCTGTTCTCTCACACTCCTTAGCCTCCACTGCTAGCCTGTTCTCTCTCTCACACTCCTTAGCCTCTCCACTGCTAGCCTGTTCTCTCTCTCACTCTCCTAGCCTCTCCACTGCTAGCCTGTTCTCTCTCACGCTCCTAGCCTCTCTACTGCTAGCCTGTTCTCTCACTCTCCTTAGCCTCTCCACTGCTAGCCTGTTCTCTCACGCTCCTAGCCTCTCCACTGCTGCCCTGTTCTCTCTCTCCAAGCCTCTCCACTGCTAGCCTGTTCTCTCACTCTCCTAGCCTCTCCACTGCTAGCCTGTTCTCTCACCCTCTCCTAGCCTCTCCACTGCTAGCCTGTTCTCTCACCCTCTCCTAGCCTCTCCACTGCTAGCCTGTTCTCTCTCCCTCTCCTAGCCTCTCCACTGCTCGCCTGCTCTCTCTCTCTCCTAGCCTCTCCACTGCTAGCCTGTTCTCTCTCACGCTCCTAGCCTCACCACTGCTAGCCTGTTCTCTCACCCTCCTGGCCTCTCCACTGCTAGCCTGTTCTCTCACGCTCCTAGCCTCTCCACTGCTAGCCTGTTCTCTCACCCTCCTAGCCTCTCCACTGCTAGCCTGTTCTCTCACGAGCCTAGCCTCTCCACTGCTAGCCTGTTCTCTCACCCTCCTAGCCTCTCCACTGCTAGCCTGTTCTCTCACCTTCCTAGCCTCTCCACTGCTAGCCTGTTCTCTCTCACGCTCCTAGCCTCTCTACTGCTAGCCTGTTCTCTCACGCTCCTAGCCTCTCCACTGCTGCCCTGTTCTCTCTCTCCAAGCCTCTCCACTGCTAGCTTGTTCTCTCACTCTCCTAGCCTCTCCACTGCTAGCCTGTTCTCTCACCCTCTCCTAGCCTCTCCACTGCTAGCCTGTTCTCTCTCCCTCTCCTAGCCTCTCCACTGCTCGCCTGCTCTCTCTCTCTCCTAGCCTCTCCACTGCTAGCCTGTTATCTCTCACTCTCCTAGCCTCTCCACTGCTAGCCTGTTCTCTCACCCTCCTGGCCTCTCCACTGCTAGCCTGTTCTCTCACGCTCCTAGCCTCTCCACTGCTAGCCTGTTCTCTCACCCTCCTAGCCTCTCCACTGCTAGCCTGTTCTCTCACCCTCCTAGCCTCTCCACTGCTAGCCTGTTCTCTCACTCTCCTAGCCTCTCCACTGCTAGCCTGTTCTCTCACCCTCCTAGCCTCTCCACTGCTAGCCTGTTCTCTCACCTTCCTAGCCTCTCCACTGCTAGCCTGTTCTCTCTCACGCTCCTAGCCTCTCTACTGCTAGCCTGTTCTCTCACGCTCCTAGCCTCTTCACTGCTAGCCTGTTCTCTCACTCTCCTAGCCTCTCCACTGCTAGCCTGTTCTCTCACTCTCCTAGCCTCTCCACTGCTAGCCTGTTCTCTCACTCTCCTAGCCTCTCCACTGCTAGCCTGTTCTCTCTCTCCTAGCCTCTCCACTGCTAGCCTGTTCTCTCTCACTCTCCTAGCCTCTCCACTGCTAGCCTGTTCTCTCACTCTCCTAGCCTCTCCACTGCTAGCCTGTTCTCTCACTCTCCTAGCCTCTCCACTGCTAGCCTGTTCTCTCACTCTCCTAGCCTCTCCACTGCTAGCCTGTTCTCTCTCTCCTAGCCTCTCCACTGCTAGCCTGTTCTCTCTCACTCTCCTAGCCTCTCCACTGCTAGCCTGTTCTCTCTCACGCTCCTAGCCTCTCTACTGCTAGCCTGTTCTCTCACTCTCATAGCCTCTCCACGGCTAGCCTGTTCTCTCTCACCCTCCTAGCCTCTCTACTGCTATCCTGTTCTCTCACGCTCCTAGCCTCTCCACTGCTAGCCTGTTCTCTCACGCTCCTTAGCCTCTCCACTGCTAGCCTGTTCTCTCTCTCACTCTCCTAGCCTCTCCACTGCTAGCCTGTTCTCTCTCACGCTCCTAGCCTCTCTACTGCTAGCCTGTTCTCTCACTCTCCTTAGCCTCTCCACTGCTAGCCTGTTCTCTCACGCTCCTAGCCTCTCCACTGCTGCCCTGTTCTCTATCTCCAAGCCTCTCCACTGCTAGCCTGTTATCTCACCCTCCTGGCCTCTCCACTACTAGCCTGTTCTCTCACGCTCCTAGCCTCTCCACTGCTAGCCTGTTCTCTCTCTCCTAGCCTCTCCACTGCTAGCCTGTTCTCTCACCCTCCTCGCCTCTCCACTGCTAGCCTGTTCTCTCACCCTCCTAGCCTCTCCACTGCTAGCCTGTTCTCTCACCCTCCTAGCCTCTCCACTGCTAGCCTGTTCTCTCTCACTCTCCTAGCCTCTCCACTGCCTGCCTGTTCTCTCACTCTCCTAGCCTCTCCACTGCCTGCCTGTTCTCTCACTCTCCTAGCCTCTCCACTGCTAGCCTGTTCTCTCACCCTCCTAGCCTCTCCACTGCTAGCCTGTTCTCTCTCACGCTCCTAGCCTCTCTACTGCTAGCCTGTTCTCTCTCTCCTAGCCTCTCCACTGCTAGCCTGTTCTCTCTCACTCTCCTAGCCTCTCCACTGCTAGCCTGTTCTCTCTCATTCTCCTAGCCTCTCCACTGCTAGCCTGTTCTCTCACGCTCCTTAGCCTCTCCACTGCTAGCCTGTTCTCTCTCTCACTCTCCTAGCCTCTCCACTGCTAGCCTGTTCTCTCTCACGGTCCTAGCCTCTCCACTGCTGCCCTGTTCTCTCTCTCCAAGCCTCTCCACTGCTAGCCTGTTCTCTCACTCTCCTAGCCTCTCCACTGCTAGCCTGTTCTCTCACCCTCTCCTAGCCTCTCCACTGCTAGCCTGTTCTCTCACCCTCTCCTAGCCTCTCCACTGCTAGCCTGTTCTCTCTCTCTCTCCTAGCCTCTCCACTGCTAGCCTGTTCTCTCTCACGCTCCTAGCCTCTCCACTGCTAGCCTGTGCTCTCACCCTCCTGGCCTCTCCACTGCTAGCCTGTTCTCTCACGCTCCTAGCCTCTCCACTGCTAGCCTATTCTCTCTCTCCTAGCCTCTCTACTGCTAGCCTGTTCTCTCACGCTCCTAGCCACTCCACTGCTAGCCTATTCTCTCACCCTCCTTAGCCTCTCCACTGCTAGCCTGTTCTCTCTCACTCTCCTAGCCTCTCCACTGCTAGCCTGTTCTCTCACACTCCTTAGCCTCCACTGCTAGCCTGTTCTCTCTCTCACACTCCTTAGCCTCTCCACTGCTAGCCTGTTCTCTCTCTCACTCTCCTAGCCTCTCCACTGCTAGCCTGTTCTCTCTCACGCTCCTAGCCTCTCTACTGCTAGCCTGTTCTCTCACTCTCCTTAGCCTCTCCACTGCTAGCCTGTTCTCTCACGCTCCTAGCCTCTCCACTGCTAGCCTGTTCTCTCACACTCCTTAGCCTCCACTGCTAGCCTGTTCTCTCTCTCACACTCCTTAGCCTCTCCACTGCTAGCCTGTTCTCTCTCTCACTCTCCTAGCCTCTCCACTGCTAGCCTGTTCTCTCACGCTCCTAGCCTCTCCACTGCTGCCCTGTTCTCTCTCTCCAAGCCTCTCCACTGCTAGCCTGTTCTCTCACTCTCCTAGCCTCTCCACTGCTAGCCTGTTCTCTCACCCTCTCCTAGCCTCTCCACTGCTAGCCTGTTCTCTCACCCTCTCCTAGCCTCTCCACTGCTAGCCTGTTCTCTCTCCCTCTCCTAGCCTCTCCACTGCTCGCCTGCTCTCTCTCTCTCCTAGCCTCTCCACTGCTAGCCTGTTCTCTCTCACGCTCCTAGCCTCACCACTGCTAGCCTGTTCTCT
The DNA here is from genome assembly GCF_048934315.1 of Petromyzon marinus. Taxonomy (NCBI): domain Eukaryota; kingdom Metazoa; phylum Chordata; class Hyperoartia; order Petromyzontiformes; family Petromyzontidae; genus Petromyzon; species Petromyzon marinus. The sequence goes on from NW_027423045.1 coordinate 131,717, forward strand.
CACCCTCCTGGCCTCTCCACTGCTAGCCTGTTCTCTCACGCTCCTAGCCTCTCCACTGCTAGCCTGTTCTCTCACCCTCCTAGCCTCTCCACTGCTAGCCTGTTCTCTCACGCGCCTAGCCTCTCCACTGCTAGCCTGTTCTCTCACCCTCCTAGCCTCTCCACTGCTAGCCTGTTCTCTCACCTTCCTAGCCTCTCCACTGCTAGCCTGTTCTCTCTCACGCTCCTAGCCTCTCTACTGCTAGCCTGTTCTCTCACGCTCCTAGCCTCTCCACTGCTGCCCTGTTCTCTCTCTCCAAGCCTCTCCACTGGTAGCTTGTTCTCTCACTCTCCTAGCCTCTCCACTGCTAGCCTGTTCTCTCACCCTCTCCTAGCCTCTCCACTGCTAGCCTGTTCTCTCACCCTCTCCTAGCCTCTCCACTGCTAGCCTGTTCTCTCTCCCTCTCCTAGCCTCTCCACTGCTCGCCTGCTCTCTCTCTCTCCTAGCCTCTCCACTGCTAGCCTGTTCTCTCACCCTCCTAGCCTCTCCACTGCTAGCCTGTTCTCTCACGCTCCTAGCCTCTCCACTGCTAGCCTGTTCTCTCACCCTCCTAGCCTCTCCACTGCTAGCCTGTTCTCTCACCCTCCTAGCCTCTCCACTGCTAGCCTGTTCTCTCACGCTCCTAGCCTCTCCACTGCTAGCCTGTTCTCTCACCCTCCTAGCCTCTCCACTGCTAGCCTGTTCTCTCACCTTCCTAGCCTCTCCACTGCTAGCCTGTTCTCTCTCACGCTCCTAGCCTCTCTACTGCTAGCCTGTTCTCTCACGCTCCTAGCCTCTTCACTGCTAGCCTGTTCTCTCACTCTCCTAGCCTCTCCACTGCTAGCCTGTTCTCTCACTCTCCTAGCCTCTCCACTGCTAGCCTGTTCTCTCACTCTCCTAGCCTCTCCACTGCTAGCCTGTTCTCTCACTCTCCTAGCCTCTCCACTGCTAGCCTGTTCTCTCTCTCCTAGCCTCTCCACTGCTAGCCTGTTCTCTCTCACTCTCCTAGCCTCTCCACTGCTAGCCTGTTCTCTCACTCTCCTAGCCTCTCCACTGCTAGCCTGTTCTCTCACTCTCCTAGCCTCTCCACTGCTAGCCTGTTCTCTCACTCTCCTAGCCTCTCCACTGCTAGCCTGTTCTCTCACTCTCCTAGCCTCTCCACTGCTAGCCTGTTCTCTCTCTCCTAGCCTCTCCACTGCTAGCCTGTTCTCTCTCACTCTCCTAGCCTCTCCACTGCTAGCCTGTTCTCTCTCTCTCCTAGCCTCTCCACTGCTAGCCTGTTCTCTCACGCTCCTAGCCTCTGTGTGAGTCTATGGGCCTCTGTGTGAGTCTGTGGGTCTCTGTGTGAGTCTATGGGTCTCTGTGTGAGTCTATGGGTCTCTGTGTGAGTCTATGGGTCTCTGTGTGAGTTTATGGGTCTCTGTGTGAGTTTATGGGTCTCTGTGTGAGTCTATGGGTCTATGTGTGAGTCTGTGGATTTCTGTGCGAGTCTGTGGGTCTCTGTGTGAGTCTTTGGGTCTCTGTGTGAGTCTGTGGGTCTCTATGTGAGTCTATGGGTCTCTGTGTGAATCTCTGTGCGAGTCTGTGGGTCTCTGTGTGAGTCTGTGGGTCTCTGTGTGAGTCTTTGGGTCTCTGTGTGAGTCTATGGGTCTCTGTGTGAGTCTATGTGTCTCTGTGTGAGTCTATGGGTCTCTGTGTGAGTCTATGGGTCTCTGTGTGAATCTATGGGTCTCTGTGTGAGTTTATGGGTCTCTGTGTTAGTCTATGGGTCTCTGTGTGAGTCTGTGGATCTCTGTGCGAGTCTGTGGGTCTCTGTGTGAGTCTGTGGGTCTCTGTGTGAGTCTATGGGTCTCTGTGTGAGTCTGTGGGTCTCTGTGTGAGTCTATGTGTCTCTGTGTGAGTCTATGGGTCTCTGTGTGAGTCTATGTGTCTCTGTGTGAGTCTATGGGTCTCTGTGTGAGTCTGTGGGTCTCTGTGTGAGTCTATGGGTCTCTGTGTGAGTCTGTGGGTCTCTGTGTGAGTCTGTGGGTCTCTGTGTGAGTCTATGTGTCTCTGCGTGAATCTATGGGTCTCTGTGTGAGTCTATGGGTCTCTGTGTGAGTCTATGGGTCTCTGTGTGAGTCTATGGGTCTCTGTGTGAGTCTGTGGCACTCTGTGTGAGTCTATGGGTCTCTGTGTGAGTCTGTGGGTCTCTGTGTAAGTCTATGGGTCTCTGTGTGAGTCTATGGGTCTCTGTGTGAGTCTATGGGTCTATGTGTGAGTCTGTGGATCTCTGTGCGAGTCTGTGGGTCTCTGTGTGAGTCTGTGGGTCTCTGTGTGAGTCTATGGGTCTCTGTGTGAGTCTATGTGTCTCTGTGTGAGTCTATGGGTCTCTGTGCGAGTCTTTTGGTCTCTGTGTGAGTCTATGGGTCTCTATGTGAGTCTATGGGTCTCTGTGTGAGTCTATGGGTCTCTGTGTGAGTCTATGGGTCGTTGTGTGAGTCTATGGGTCTCTGTGTGAGTCTATGGGTCTCTGTGTGAGTCTATGGATCTCTGTGCGAGTCTTTGGGTCTCTGTGTAAGTCTATGGGTCTCTGTGTGAGTCTATGGGTCTCTGTGTGAGTTTATGGGTCTCTGTGTGAGTCTATGGGTCTATGTGTGAGTCTGTGGATCTCTGTGCGAGTCTGTGGGTCTCTGTGTGAGTCTGTGGGTCTCTGTGTGAGTCTATGGGTCTCTGTGTGAGTCTATGTGTCTCTGTGTGAGTCTATGGGTCTCTGTGTGAGTCTATGTGTCTCTGTGTGAGTCTATGGGTCTCTGTGTGAGTCTATGGGTCTCTGTGTGAATCTATGGGTCTCTGTGTGAGTTTATGGGTCTCTGTGTTAGTCTATGGGTCTCTGTGTGAGTCTGTGGATCTCTGTGCGAGTCTGTGGGTCTCTGTGTGAGTCTGTGGGTCTCTGTGTGAGTCTATGGGTCTCTGTGTGAGTCTATGGGTCTCTGTGTGAGTCTATGTGTCTCTGTGTGAGTCTATGGGTCTCTGTGTGAGTCTATGTGTCTCTGTGTGAGTCTATGGGTCTCTGTGTGAGTCTGTGGGTCTCTGTGTGAGTCTATGGGTCTCTGTGTGAGTCTGTGGGTCTCTGTGTGAGTCTATGTGTCTCTGCGTGAATCTATGGGTCTCTGTGTGAGTCTATGGGTCTCTGTGTGAGTCTATGGGTCTCTGTGTGAGTCTATGTGTCTCTGTGTGAGTCTATGGGTCTCTGTGTGAGTTTATGGGTCTCTGTGTGAGTCTATGGGTCTATGTGTGAGTCTGTGGATCTCTGTGTGAGTCTATGGGTCGCTTTGTGAGTCTATGGGTCTCTGTGTGAGTCTGTGGGTCTCTGTGTGAGTCGATGGGTCTCTGTGTGAGTCTATGGGTCTCTGTGTGAGTCTATGTGTCTCTGTGTGAATCTGTGGGTCTCTGTGTGAGTCTATGGGTCTCTGCTGTGAGTCTATGGGTCTCGGCTGTGTGAGTCTATGGGGCTCTGTGCGAGTCTGTGGGTCTCTGTGCGAGTCTGTGGGTCTATGTGTGAGTCTATGGGTCTCTGCGTGAGTCTATGGGTCTCTGTGCGAGTCTTTTGGTCTCTGTGTGAGTCTATGGGTCTCTATGTGAGTCTATGGGTCTCTGTGTGAGTCTATGGGTCTTATTGTGAGTCTATGGGTCATTGTGTGAGTCTATGGGTCTCTGTGTGAGTCTATGGGTCTCTGTGTGAGTCTATGGATCTCTGTGCGAGTCTTTGGGTCTCTGTGTGAGTCTGTGGGTCTCTGTGTGAGTCTGTGGGTCTCTGTGTGAGTCTATGGGTCTCTGTGTGAGTCTGTGGGTCTCTGTGTAAGTCTATGGGTCTCTGTGTGAGTCTATGGGTCTCTGTGTGAGTTTATGGGTCTCTGTGTGAGTCTATGGGTCTATGTGTGAGTCTGTGGATCTCTGTGCGAGTCTGTGGGTGTCTGTGTGAGTCTGTGGGTCTCTGTGTGAGTCTGTGGGTCTCTGTGTGAGTCTGTGGGTCTCTATGTGAGTCTATGGGTCTCTGTGTGAGTCTATGTGTCTCTGTGTGAGTCTATGTGTCTCTGTGTGAGTCTATGGGTCTCTGTGTGAGTCTATGTGTCTCTGTGTGAGTCTATGGGTCTCTATGTGAGTCTATGTGTCTCTGTGTGAGTCTATGGGTCTCTGTGTGAGTCTATGGGTCTCTGTGTGAATCTATGGGTCTCTGTGTGAGTTTATGGGTCTCTGTGTTAGTCTATGGGTCTCTGTGTGAGTCTGTGGATCTCTGTGCGAGTCTGTGGGTCTCTGTGTGAGTCTGTGGGTCTCTGTGTGAGTCTATGGGTCTCTGTGTGAGTCTGTGGGTCTCTGTGTGAGTCTATGGGTCTCTGTGTGAGTCTATGTGTCTCTGTGTGAGTCTATGGGTCTCTGTGTGAGTCTATGTGTCTCTGTGTGAGTCTATGGGTCTCTGTGTGAGTCTGTGGGTCTCTGTGTGAGTCTATGGGTCTCTGTGTGAGTCTGTGGGTCTCTGTGTGAGTCTATGTGTCTCTGCGTGAATCTATGGGTCTCTGTGTGAGTCTATGGGTCTCTGTGTGAGTCTATGGGTCTCTGTGTGAGTCTATGTGTCTCTGTGTGAGTCTATGGGTCTCTGTGTGAGTTTATGGGTCTCTGTGTGAGTCTATGGGTCTATGTGTGAGTCTGTGGATCTCTGTGTGAGTCTATGGGTCGCTTTGTGAGTCGATGGGTCTCTGTGTGAGTCTGTGGGTCTCTGTGTGAGTCGATGGGTCTCTGTGTGAGTCTATGGGTCTCTGTGTGAGTCTATGGGTCTCTGTGTGAGTCTATGGGTCTCTGTGTGAGTCTGTGGGTCTCTGTGTGAGTCTATGGGTCTCTGTGTGAGTCTGTGGGTCTCTGTGTAAGTCTATGGGTCTCTGTGTGAGTCTATGGGTCTCTGTGTGAGTTTATGGGTCTCTGTGTGAGTCTATGGGTCTATGTGTGAGTCTGTGGATTTCTGTGCGAGTCTGTGGGTCTCTGTGTGAGTCTGTGGGTCTCTGTGTGAGTCTGTGGGTCTCTGTGTGAGTCTATGGGTCTCTGTGTGAGTCTATGGGTCTCTGTGTGAGTTTATGGGTCTCTGTGTGAGTCTATGGGTCTATGTGTGAGTCTGTGGATCTCTGCGCGAGTCTGTGGGTGTCTGTGTGAGTCTGTGGGTCTCTGTGTGAGTCTGTGGGTCTCTGTGTGAGTCTGTGGGTCTCTGTGTGAGTCTATGGGTCTCTGTGTGAGTCTATGTGTCTCTGTGTGAGTCTATGGGTCTCTGTGTGAGTCTATGTGTCTCTGTGTGAGTCTATGGGTCTCTGTGTGAGTCTATGTGTCTCTGTGTGAGTCTATGGGTCTCTGTGTGAGTCTATGTGTCTCTGTGTGAGTCTATGGGTCTCTGTGTGAGTCTATGGGTCTCTGTGTGAATCTATGGGTCTCTGTGTGAGTTTATGGGTCTCTGTGTTAGTCTATGGGTCTCTGTGTGAGTCTGTGGATCTCTGTGCGAGTCTGTGGGTCTCTGTGTGAGTCTGTGGGTCTCTGTGTGAGTCTATGGGTCTCTGTGTGAGTCTGTGGGTCTCTGTGTGAGTCTATGGGTCTCTGTGTGAGTCTACGTGTCTCTGTGTGAGTCTATGGGTCTCTGTGTGAGTCTATGTGTCTCTGTGTGAGTCTATGGGTCTCTGTGTGAGTCTGTGGGTCTCTGTGTGAGTCTATGGGCCTCTGTGTGAGTCTGTGGGTCTCTGTGTGAGTCTATGTGTCTCTGCGTGAGTCTATGGGTCTCTGTGTGAGTCTATGGGTCTCTGTGTGAGTCTATGGGTCTCTGTGTGAGTTTATGGGTCTCTGTGTGAGTCTATGGGTCTATGTGTGAGTCTGTGGATCTCTGTGTGAGTCTATGGGTCGCTTTGTGAGTCTATGGGTCTCTGTGTGAGTCTGTGGGTCTCTGTGTGAGTCGATGGGTCTCTGTGTGAGTCTATGGGTCTCTGTGTGAGTCTATGGGACTCTGTGTGAGTCTATGGGTCTCTGTGTGAGTCTGTGGGTCTCTGTGTGAGTCTATGGGTCTATGTGTGAGTCTGTGGATTTCTGTGCGAGTCTGTGGGTCTCTGTGTGAGTCTGTGGGTCTCTGTGTGAGTCTGTGGGTCTCTATGTGAGTCTATGGGTCTCTGTGTGATTGAAACCTCAGCCAATTAATGAGTATTTGCTGAAGCAGGCCTACTGCTGCACACCATGGTTTCAACATTTCGTTAACTTACGTAATCTTGCACATGGATTCATTGCCGTATACGTTTTGCCTTCGGGATAAGTTTCTTTATTGCCTTCGTGTGAATGTCGTTGCATGAATTTTTTAAGGACTTTTATTCCTTTTGATTTAAAGCTTTCGTGACTGCAGTAATTCATATTCTTAGCTCTTTCGGTAAAGTCACGTTGAAGGGAAACAATAAAATAATAAAATATATATAAAACAATAAAAATTCTCACGACGTTTGTGTTATGGTCGAAACGTCGTGAGAATTTTTATTGTTTTATATATTTTTTATTATTTTATTGTTGCCCTTCAACGTGACTTTACCGAAAGAGCTAAGAAGGACTTTTATTCCTATTTGCCGTATATGCTCGTGTTACTCTGATGAAGCAATCGTTTGTTCCGGTACCTAGTAAACAAACGTGATCATTGAGGGTTAAATGTATGAATCCATGAAGCCTTAGCCAATTGATGAGTATTTGCTGAAGCAGGCGTACTGCCACACACCCTTGTTCCAAGACATTTCGCAATTACGTAATCTTGCTCATGAATTAATTACCGTGTACTTTGCCTTCAGGACATGTTTCTTTATTGCCTTCGTATGAATATCGTTGCACGAATTTTTAAGGAGTTTTGTTCCCTATCGCCGTATATGGTCGTGTTACTCTGAGGAAGTAATCAATTGTTCTGGTACCCAGTTAACAAACGTGATTATTGAGGGTTAAATGTATGGATCAATGAGGGGAACATCTCGTGGAGTACTGTATTGACAATTTCAAGCATAAGAATTCGCATATTAGAGTGTTAAAGTTTTGTTTAGAAATTAAAATTGCTTAACACAGCAGTGTTTGAGTGTTTCTTTCCTAAGTTAATTCTTAATTATAAGAACTGTATCCTGCGGTGAGATTTGAATTTGGAGACCTGAGATAGCACACTAATACATAATCAGTAAATGTTAAAGCGAGAATAATTGTATCATAGTGATCGATAATACGAACCTAGACAACAAAGCCGAGCTCAATCTGGCATACTTACAGCACACCTGCATAACTTCATACAATTAATTGTATGCCGATTGATGATACGACCCTGGGCAACGAAGCTAAAAATCAGAAATCAGAAATCAGAATCAGAAAGGGTTTTATTCGCCATGTAAGTTCACACCGACACGGAATTTACTTTGGCAGGATGGTGCATACATTCAACATATAGGAATCTAAAATCTTAAATAAGTTTTAAACAAGTCTTACTATAATAAGGGTTAAAAGTCTAACATTAAGGGGCTGAAGTATATAAAATTAAATAAATATCGAATATAAAATAGCTTTAAGATATAATTTAAAAATACAAATAGGGAAACATAGTTAATATCAGCAACGTGTCGTTATGTAGATCAAATGTTAAAAACAGTGTTAGCCCTTGGCCTTGTTTAACAGGCCATCAGCAGATGGGAAGAAACTGTTTTTATGGCGTGAGGTTTTGGTCCTGATGGACCGAAGCCTTCTGCCGGAGGGGAGTAGCTGAAACAGAGAGTGTCCAGGGTGGGAGAAATCGGCCATAATCTTCCTCGCTCGCCTCATAGACCTTGTCGTGTGCAGGTCCTCGAGGGTCGGTAGATTGCAGGCAATTACCTTCTCAGCAGTGTGGATGATACGCTGCAGTCTGCTCTTGTCCTTGGCAGTGGCAGCAGCGTACCAGACGGTTATGGAGGAGGTGAGGATGGATTCAATGATCGCTGTATAGAATTGCACCATCATTGTCTTTGGCAGGTTGAATTTCTTCAGCTGCCGTAGAAAGTACATCCTCTGTTGAGCTTTCTTGGTGAGGGAGCTGATGTTCAATTCCCACTTGAGGTCCCGGGAGAGAATAGTGCCCAGGAAGCGGAAGGACTCTACAATTTTGACTGGGGAGTCTAACAGGGTGATGGGGGTGAGTGGTGCTGTATTCTTCCTGAAGTCCACAACCATCTCAACTGTCTTTAGAGCATTTAGCTCTAAGTTGTTCTGGCTACACCAGGTCACCAGATTGTCAGCTTCCCACCTATAGTCAGACTCATCCCCACCAGAGATCAGCCCAATGAGGGTGGTGTCATCCGCAAACTTCAATAGTTTGACGGACAGATGATTGGAGGTGCAGCTGTTGGTATACAGGGAGAAGAGCAGAGGGGAAAGGACGCAGCCCTGAGGAGTTCCGGTGCTGATGGACCTGGAGCCAGAGACTTGTGTTCCCAGCTTAACGCACTGCTTCCTGTCAGTGAGTCTATGGGTCTCTGTGTGGGTCTATGGGTCTCTGTGTGAGTCTATGTGTCTCTGTGTGAGTCTATGAGTCTCTGTGTGAGTCTATGTGTCTCTGTGTGAGTCTATGGGTCTCTGTGTGAGTCTATGGGACTCTGTGTGAGTCTATGGGTCTCTGTGTGAGTCTGTGGGTCTCTGTGTGAGTCTGTGGGTCTCTATGTGAGTCTATGGGTCTCTGTGTGAGTCTATGGGTCTCTGTGTGAGTCTATGTGTCTCTGTGTGAGTCTATGTGTCTCTGTGTGAGTCTATGGGTCTCTGTGTGAGTCTATGGGTCTCTGTGTGAGTCTATGTGTCTCTGTGTGAGTCTGTCGGTCTCTGTGTGAGTCTATGGGTCTCTGTGTGAGTCTAAGGGTCTCTGTGTGAGTCTATGGGTCTCTGAGTGAGTCTATGAGTCTCTATGTGAGTCTATGGGTCTCTGCGTGAGTCTATGGGTCTCTGAGTGAGTCTTTTGGTCTCTGTGTGAGTCTATGGGGTCTCTGTGTGAGTCTATGTGTCTCTGTGTGACTCTATGGGTCTCTGTGTGAGTCTATGGGTCTCTGTGTGAGTCTATGGGTCTCTGTGTGAGTCTATGGGTCTCTGTGTGAGTCTATGGGTCTCTGTGTGAGTCTGTGGATCTCTGTGCGAGTCTGTGGGTCTCTGTGTGAGTCTGTGGGTCTCTGTGTGAGTCTGTGGGTCTCTGTGTGAGTGTATGGGTCACTGCGTGAGTCTGTGGGTCTCTGTGTGAGTCTGTGGGTCTCTGTGTGAGTCTATGGGTCTCTGTGTGAGTCTGTGGGTCTCTGTGTAAGTCTATCGGTCTCTGTGTGAGTCTATGGGTCTCTGTGTGACTTTATGGGTCTCTGTGTGAGTCTATGGGTCTATGTGTGAGTCTGTGGATCTCTGTGCGAGTCTGTGGGTCTCTGTGTGAGTCTGTGGGTCTCTGTGTGAGTCTATGGGTCTCTGTGTGAGTCTGTGGGTCTCTGTGTGAGTCTATGGGTCTCTGTGTGAGTCTATGTGTCTCTGTGTGAGTCTATGGGTCTCTGTGTGAGTTTATGGGTCCCTGTGTTAGTCTATGGGTCTATGTGTGAGTCTGTGGATCTCTATGCGAGTCTATGGGTTTCTGTGTAAGTCTGTGGGTCTCTGTGTGAGTCTATGGGTCTCTGTGTGAGTCTATGGGTCTCTGTGTGGGTCTATGGGTCTCTGTGTGAGTCTATGTGTCTCTGTGTGAGTCTATGAGTCTCTGTGTGAGTCTATGTGTCTCTGTGTGAGTCTATGGGTCTCTGTGTGAGTCTATGGGTCTCTGTGTGAGTCTATGGGTCTCTGTGTGAGTCTATGGGTCTCTGTGTGAGTCTGTGGGTCTCTGTGTGAGTCTGTGGGTCTCTGTGTGAGTCTATGGGTCTCTGTGTGAGTCTATGGGTCTCTGTGTGAGTCTATGTGTCTCTGTGTGAGTCTATGGGTCTCTGTGTGAGTCTATGGGTCTCTGTGTGAGTCTATGTGTCTCTGTGTGAGTCTGTCGGTCTCTGTGTGAGTCTATGGGTCTCTGTGTGAGTCTAAGGGTCTCTGTGTGAGTCTATGGGTCTCTGAGTGAGTCTATGGGTCTCTATGTGAGTCTATGGGTCTCTGCGTGAGTCTATGGGTCTCTGAGTGAGTCTTTTGGTCTCTGTGTGAGTCTATGGGGTCTCTGTGTGAGTCTATGTGTCTCTGTGTGACTCTATGGGTCTCTGTGTGAGTCTATGGGTCTCTGTGTGAGTCTATGGGTCTCTGTGTGAGTCTATGGGTCTCTGTGTGAGTCTATGGGTCTCTGTGTGAGTCTGTGGGTCTCTGTGTGAGTCTGTGGGTCTCTGTGTGAGTCTGTGGGTCTCTGTGTGAGTGTATGGGTCACTGCGTGAGTCTGTGGGTCTCTGTGTGAGTCTATGGGTCTCTGTGTGAGTCTATGGGTCTCTGTGTGAGTCTATGTTTCTCTGTGTGAGTCTATGGGTCTCTGTGTGAGTCTATGTGTCTCTGTGTGAGTCTATGGGTCTCTGTGTGAGTCTGTGGGTCTCTGTGTGAGTCTACGGGTCTCTGTGTGAGTCTGTGGGTCTCTGTGTGAGTCTATGTGTCTCTGCGTGAATCTATGGGTCTCTGTGTGAGTCTATGGGTCTCTGTGTGAGTCTATGGGTCTCTGTGTGAGTCTATGGGTCTCTGTGTGAGTCTATGGGTCTCTGTGTGAGTTTATGGGTCTCTGTGTGAGTCTATGGGTCTATGTGTGAGTCTGTGGATCTCTGTGTGAGTCTATGGGTCGCTTTGTGAGTCTATGGGTCTCTGTGTGAGTCTGTGGGTCTCTGTGTGAGTCTATGGGTCTCTGTGTGAGTCTATGGGTCTCTGTGTGAGTCTATGGGTCTCTGTGTGAGTCTATGGGTCTCTGTGTGAGTCTGTGGGTCTCTGTGTGAGTCTATGGGTCTCTGTGTGAGTCTGTGGGTCTCTGTGTGAGTCTATGTGTCTCTGTGTGAGTCTATGGGTCTCTGTGTGAGTCTGTGGGTCTCTGTGTGAGACTATGTGTCTCTGTGTGAGTCTGTGGGTCTCTGTGTGAGTCTATGTGTCTCTGCGTGAATCTATGGGTCTCTGTGTGAGTCTATGGGTCTCTGTGTGAGTCTATGGGTCTTTGTGTGAGTCTATGGGTCTCTGTGTGAGTCTATGGGTCTCTGTGTGAGTCGATGGGTCTCTGTGTGAGTCTGTGGGTCTCTGTGTGAGTCTATGGGTCTCTGTGTGAGTCTATGGGTCTCTGTGTGAGTCTATGGATCTCTGTGTGAGTCTATGGGTCTATGTGTGAGTCTGTGGATCTCTGTGTGAGTCTATGGGTCGCTTTGTGAGTCTATGGGTCTCTGTGTGAGTCTATGTGTCTCTGTGTGAGTCTATGGGTCTCTGTGTGAGTCTATGTGTCTCTGTGTGAGTCTATGGGTCTCTGTGTGAGTCTATGTGTCTCTGTGTGATTCTATGGGTCTCTGTGTGAGTCTATGTGTCTCTGTGTGAGTCTCTGGGGGTCTCTGTGTGAGTCTATGGGTCTCTGTGTGAATCTATGGGTCTCTGTGTGAGTTTATGGGTCTCTGTGTTAGTCTATGGGTCTCTGTGTGAGTCTGTGGATCTCTGTGCGAGTCTGTGGGACTCTGTGTGAGTCTGTGGGTCTCTGTGTGAGTCTATGGGCCTCTGTGTGAGTCTGTGGGTCTCTGTGTGAGTCTATGGGTCTCTGTGTGAGTCTATGTGTCTCTGTGTGAGTCTATGGGTCTCTGTGTGAATCTATGTGTCTCTGTGTGAGTCTATGGGTCTCTGTGTGAGTCTGTGGGTGTCTGTGTGAGTCTATGGGTCTCTGTGTGAGTCTATGGGTCTCTGTGTGAGTCTGTGGGTCTCTGTGTGAGTCTATGTGTCTCTGCGTGCATCTATGGGTCTCTGTGTGAGTCTATGTGTCTCTGTGTGAGTCTCTGGGGGTCTCTGTGTGAGTCTATGGGTCTCTGTGTGAATCTATGGGTCTCTGTGTGAGTTTATGGGTCTCTGTGTTAGTCTATGGGTCTCTGTGTGAGTCTGTGGATCTCTGTGCGAGTCTGTGGGACTCTGTGTGAGTCTGTGGGTCTCTGTGTGAGTCTATGGGCCTCTGTGTGAGTCTGTGGGTCTCTGTGTGAGTCTATGGGTCTCTGTGTGAGTCTATGTGTCTCTGTGTGAGTCTATGGGTCTCTGTGTGAATCTATGTGTCTCTGTGTGAGTCTATGGGTCTCTGTGTGAGTCTGTGGGTGTCTGTGTGAGTCTATGGGTTTCTGTGTGAGTCTGTGGGTCTCTGTGTGAGTCTATGTGTCTCTGCGTGCATCTATGGGTCTCTGTGTGAGTCTATGGGTCTCTGTGTGAGTCTATGGGTCTCTGTGTGAGTCTATGGGTCTCTGTGTGAGTCTATGGGTCTCTGTGTGAGTTTATGGGTCTCTGTGTGAGTCTATGGGTCTATGTGTGAGTCTGTGGATCTCTGTGTGAGTCTATGGGTCGCTTTGTGAGTCTATGGGTCTCTGTGTGAGTCTGTGGGTCTCTGTGTGAGTCTATGGGTCTTTGTGTGAGTCTATGGGTCTCTGTGTGAGTCTATGGGTCTCTGTGTGAGTCGATGGGTCTCTGTGTGAGTCTGTGGGTCTCTGTGTGAGTCTATGGGTCTCTGTGTGAGTCTGTGGGTCTCTGTGTAAGTCTATCGGTCTCTGTGTGAGTCTATGGGTCTCTGTGTGACTTTATGGGTCTCTGTGTGAGTCTATGGGTCTATGTGTGAGTCTGTGGATCTCTGTGCGAGTCTGTGGGTCTCTGTGTGAGTCTGTGGGTCTCTGTGTGAGTCTATGGGTCTCTGTGTGAGTCTGTGGGTCTCTGTGTGAGTCTATGGGTCTCTGTGTGAGTCTATGTGTCTCTGTGTGAGTCTATGGGTCTCTGTGTGAGTTTATGGGTCTCTGTGTTAGTCTATGGGTCTATGTGTGAGTCTGTGGATCTCTATGCGAGTCTATGGGTTTCTGTGTAAGTCTGTGGGTCTCTGTGTGAGTCTATGGGTCTCTGTGTGAGTCTATGGGTCTCTGTGTGGGTCTATGGGTCTCTGTGTGAGTCTATGTGTCTCTGTGTGAGTCTATGAGTCTCTGTGTGAGTCTATGTGTCTCTGTGTGAGTCTATGGGTCTCTGTGTGAGTCTATGGGTCTCTGTGTGAGTCTATGGGTCTCTGTGTGAGTCTATGGGTCTCTGTGTGAGTCTGTGGGTCTCTGTGTGAGTCTGTGGGTCTCTGTGTGAGTCTATGGGTCTCTGTGTCAGTCTATGGGTCTCTGTGTGAGTCTATGTGTCTCTGTGTGAGTCTATGGGTCTCTGTGTGAGTCTATGGGTCTCTGTGTGAGTCTATGTGTCTCTGTGTGAGTCTGTCGGTCTCTGTGTGAGTCTATGGGTCTCTGTGTGAGTCTAAGGGTCTCTGTGTGAGTCTATGGGTCTCTGAGTGAGTCTATGAGTCTCTATGTGAGTCTATGGGTCTCTGCGTGAGTCTATGGGTCTCTGAGTGAGTCTTTTGGTCTCTGTGTGAGTCTATGGGGTCTCTGTGTGAGTCTATGTGTCTCTGTGTGACTCTATGGGTCTCTGTGTGAGTCTATGGGTCTCTGTGTGAGTCTATGGGTCTCTGTGTGAGTCTATGGGTCTCTGTGTGAGTCTATGGGTCTCTGTGTGAGTCTGTGGATCTCTGTGCGAGTCTGTGGGTCTCTGTGTGAGTCTGTGGGTCTCTGTGTGAGTCTGTGGGTCTCTGTGTGAGTGTATGGGTCACTGCGTGAGTCTGTGGGTCTCTGTGTGAGTCTGTGGGTCTCTGTGTGAGTCTATGGGTCTCTGTGTGAGTCTGTGGGTCTCTGTGTAAGTCTATCGGTCTCTGTGTGAGTCTATGGGTCTCTGTGTGACTTTATGGGTCTCTGTGTGAGTCTATGGGTCTATGTGTGAGTCTGTGGATCTCTGTGCGAGTCTGTGGGTCTCTGTGTGAGTCTGTGGGTCTCTGTGTGAGTCTATGGGTCTCTGTGTGAGTCTGTGGGTCTCTGTGTGAGTCTATGGGTCTCTGTGTGAGTCTATGTGTCTCTGTGTGAGTCTATGGGTCTCTGTGTGAGTTTATGGGTCTCTGTGTTAGTCTATGGGTCTATGTGTGAGTCTGTGGATCTCTATGCGAGTCTATGGGTTTCTGTGTAAGTCTGTGGGTCTCTGTGTGAGTCTATGGGTCTCTGTGTGAGTCTATGGGTCTCTGTGTGGGTCTATGGGTCTCTGTGTGAGTCTATGTGTCTCTGTGTGAGTCTATGAGTCTCTGTGTGAGTCTATGTGTCTCTGTGTGAGTCTATGGGTCTCTGTGTGAGTCTATGGGTCTCTGTGTGAGTCTATGGGTCTCTGTGTGAGTCTATGGGTCTCTGTGTGAGTCTGTGGGTCTCTGTGTGAGTCTGTGGGTCTCTGTGTGAGTCTATGGGTCTCTGTGTGAGTCTATGGGTCTCTGTGTGAGTCTATGTGTCTCTGTGTGAGTCTATGTGTCTCTGTGTGAGTCTATGGGTCTCTGTGTGAGTCTATGGGTCTCTGTGTGAGTCTATGTGTCTCTGTGTGAGTCTGTCGGTCTCTGTGTGAGTCTATGGGTCTCTGTGTGAGTCTAAGGGTCTCTGTGTGAGTCTATGGGTCTCTGAGTGAGTCTATGGGACTCTATGTGAGTCTATGGGTCTCTGCGTGAGTCTATGGGTCTCTGAGTGAGTCTTTTGGTCTCTGTGTGAGTCTATGGGGTCTCTGTGTGAGTCTATGTGTCTCTGTGTGACTCTATGGGTCTCTGTGTGAGTCTATGGGTCTCTGTGTGAGTCTATGGGTCTCTGTGTGAGTCTATGGGTCTCTGTGTGAGTCTATGGGTCTCTGTGTGAGTCTGTGGATCTCTGTGCGAGTCTGTGGGTCTCTGTGTGAGTCTGTGGGTCTCTGTGTGAGTCTGTGGGTCTCTGTGTGAGTGTATGGGTCACTGCGTGAGTCTGTGGGTCTCTGTGTGAGTCTATGGGTCTCTGTGTGAGTCTATGAGTCTCTGTGTGAGTCTATGTTTCTCTGTGTGAGTCTATGGGTCTCTGTGTGAGTCTATGTGTCTCTGTGTGAGTCTATGGGTCTCTGTGTGAGTCTGTGGGTCTCTGTGTGAGTCTACGGGTCTCTGTGTGAGTCTGTGGGTCTCTGTGTGAGTCTATGTGTCTCTGCGTGAATCTATGGTTCTCTGTGTGAGTCTATGGGTCTCTGTGTGAGTCTATCGGTCTCTGTGTGAGTCTATGGGTCTCTGTGTGAGTCTATGGGTCTCTGTGTGAGTTTATGGGTCTCTGTGTGAGTCTATGGGTCTATGTGTGAGTCTGTGGATCTCTGTGTGAGTCTATGGGTCGCTTTGTGAGTCTATGGGTCTCTGTGTGAGTCTGTGGGTCTCTGTGTGAGTCTATGGGTCTCTGTGTGAGTCTATGGGTCTCTGTGTGAGTCTATGGGTCTCTGTGTGAGTCTATGGGTCTCTGTGTGAGTCTGTGGGTCTCTGTGTGAGTCTATGGGTCTCTGTGTGAGTCTGTGGGTCTCTGTGTGAGTCTATGTGTCTCTGTGTGAGTCTATGGGTCTCTGTGTGAGTCTGTGGGTCTCTGTGTGAGTCTATGGGTCTCTGTGTGAGTCTGTGGGTCTCTGTGTGAGTCTATGTGTCTCTGCGTGAATCTATGGGTCTCTGTGTGAGTCTATGGGTCTATGTGTGAGTCTATGGGTCTTTGTGTGAGTCTATGGGTCTCTGTGTGAGTCTATGGGTCTCTGTGTGAGTCTATGGGTCTCTGTGTGAGTCTATGGGTCTCTGTGTGAGTCTATGGGTCTATGTGTGAGTCTGTGGATCTCTGTGTGAGTCTATGGGTCGCTTTGTGAGTCTATGGGTCTCTGTGTGAGTCTATGTGTCTCTGTGTGAG
This sequence comes from Petromyzon marinus, assembly GCF_048934315.1. NCBI lineage: Eukaryota > Metazoa > Chordata > Hyperoartia > Petromyzontiformes > Petromyzontidae > Petromyzon > Petromyzon marinus. Next base: position 147,697 of record NW_027423045.1, read on the forward strand.
TCTATGGGTCTCTGTGTGAGTCTATGTGTGTCTGTGTGAGTCTATGGGTCTCTGTGTGAGTCTATGTGTCTCTGTGTGATTCTATGGGTCTCTGTGTGAGTCTATGTGTCTCTGTGTGAGTCTCTGGGGGTCTCTGTGTGAGTCTGTGGATCTCTGTGCGAGTCTGTGGGACTCTGTGTGAGTCTGTGGGTCTCTGTGTGAGTCTATGGGCCTCTGTGTGAGTCTGTGGGTCTCTGTGTGAGTCTATGGGTCTCTGTGTGAGTCTATGGGTCTCTGTGTGAGTCTAAGGGTCTCTGTGTGAGTCTATGGGTCTCTGAGTGAGTCTATGGGTCTCTATGTGAGTCTATGGGTCTCTGCGTGAGTCTATGGGTCTCTGAGTGAGTCTTTTGGTCTCTGTGTGAGTCTATGGGGTCTCTGTGTGAGTCTATGTGTCTCTGTGTGACTCTATGGGTCTCTGTGTGAGTCTATGGGTCTCTGTGTGAGTCTATGGGTCTCTGTGTGAGTCTATGGGTCTCTGTGTGAGTCTATGGGTCTCTGTGTGAGTCTGTGGATCTCTGTGCGAGTCTGTGGGTCTCTGTGTGAGTCTGTGGGTCTCTGTGTGAGTCTGTGGGTCTCTGTGTGAGTGTATGGGTCACTGCGTGAGTCTGTGGGTCTCTGTGTGAGTCTATGGGTCTCTGTGTGAGTCTATGGGTCTCTGTGTGAGTCTATGTTTCTCTGTGTGAGTCTATGGGTCTCTGTGTGAGTCTATGTGTCTCTGTGTGAGTCTATGGGTCTCTGTGTGAGTCTGTGGGTCTCTGTGTGAGTCTACGGGTCTCTGTGTGAGTCTGTGGGTCTCTGTGTGAGTCTATGTGTCTCTGCGTGAATCTATGGGTCTCTGTGTGAGTCTATGGGTCTCTGTGTGAGTCTATGGGGCTCTGTGTGAGTCTATGGGTCTCTGTGTGAGTCTATGGGTCTCTGTGTGAGTTTATGGGTCTCTGTGTGAGTCTATGGGTCTATGTGTGAGTCTGTGGATCTATGTGTGAGTCTATGGGTCGCTTTGTGAGTCTATGGGTCTCTGTGTGAGTCTGTGGGTCTCTGTGTGAGTCTATGGGTCTCTGTGTGAGTCTATGGGTCTCTGTGTGAGTCTATGGGTCTCTGTGTGAGTCTATGGGTCTCTGTGTGAGTCTGTGGGTCTCTGTGTGAGTCTATGGGTCTCTGTGTGAGTCTGTGGGTCTCTGTGTGAGTCTATGTGTCTCTGTGTGAGTCTATGGGTCTCTGTGTGAGTCTGTGGGTCTCTGTGTGAGTCTATGGGTCTCTGTGTGAGTCTGTGGGTCTCTGTGTGAGTCTATGTGTCTCTGCGTGAATCTATGGGTCTCTGTGTGAGTCTATGGGTCTCTGTGTGAGTCTATGGGTCTTTGTGTGAGTCTATGGGTCTCTGTGTGAGTCTATGGGCCTCTGTGTGAGTCGATGGGTCTCTGTGTGAGTCTGTGGGTCTCTGTGTGAGTCTATGGGTCTCTGTGTGAGTCTATGGGTCTATGTGTGAGTCTATGGGTCTCTGTGTGAGTCTATGGGTCTATGTGTGAGTCTGTGGATCTCTGTGTGAGTCTATGGGTCGCTTTGTGAGTCTATGGGTCTCTGTGTGAGTCTATGTGTCTCTGTGTGAGTCTATGGGTCTCTGTGTGAGTCTATGTGTCTCTGTGTGAGTCTATGGGTCTCTGTGTGAGTCTATGTGTCTCTGTGTGATTCTATGGGTCTCTGTGTGAGTCTATGTGTCTCTGTGTGAGTCTCTGGGGGTCTCTGTGTGAGTCTATGGGTCTCTGTGTGAACCTATGGGTCTCTGTGTGAGTTTATGGGTCTCTGTGCGAGTCTGTGGGACTCTGTGTGAGTCTGTGGGTCTCTGTGTGAGTCTATGGGCCTCTGTGTGAGTCTGTGGGTCTCTGTGTGAGTCTATGGGTCTCTGTGTGAGTCTATGTGTCTCTGTGTGAGTCTATGGGTCTCTGTGTGAATCTATGTGTCTCTGTGTGAGTCTATGGGTCTCTGTGTGAGTCTGTGTGTCTCTGTGTGAGTCTATGGGTCTCTGTGTGAGTCTGTGGGTCTCTGTGTGAGTCTATGTGTCTCTGCGTGCATCTATGGGTCTCTGTGTGAGTCTATGGGTCTCTGTGTGAGTCTATGGGTCTCTGTGTGAGTCTATGGGTCTCTGTGTGAGTCTATGGGTCTCTGTGTGAGTTTATAGGTCTCTGTGTGAGTCTATGGGTCTATGTGTGAGTCTGTGGATCTCTGTGTGAGTCTATGGGTCGCTTTGTGAGTCTATGGGTCTCTGTGTGAGTCTGTGGGTCTCTGTGTGAGTCTATGGGTCTTTGTGTGAGTCTATGGGTCTCTGTGTGAGTCTATGGGTCTCTGTGTGAGTCGATGGGTCTCTGTGTGAGTCTGTGGGTCTCTGTGTGAGTCTATGGGTCTCTGTGTGAGTCTGTGGGTCTCTGTGTGAGTCTGTGGGTCTCTGTGTAAGTCTATCGGTCTCTGTGTGAGTCTATGGGTCTCTGTGTGACTTTATGGGTCTCTGTGTGAGTCTATGGGTCTATGTGTGAGTCTGTGGATCTCTGTGCGAGTCTGTGGGTCTCTGTGTGAGTCTGTGGGTCTCTGTGTGAGTCTATGGGTCTCTGTGTGAGTCTGTGGGTCTCTGTGTGAGTCTATGGGTCTCTGTGTGAGTCTATGGGTCTCTGTGTGAGTTTATGGGTCTCTGTGTTAGTCTATGGGTCTATGTGTGAGTCTGTGGATCTCTATGCGAGTCTATGGGTTTCTGTGTAAGTCTGTGGGTCTCTGTGTAAGTCTGTGGGTCTCTGTGTGAGTCTATGGGTCTCTGTGTGAGTCTATGGGTCTCTGTGTGGGTCTATGGGTCTCTGTGTGAGTCTATGTGTCTCTGTGTGAGTCTATGAGTCTCTGTGTGAGTCTATGTGTCTCTGTGTGAGTCTATGGGTCTCTGTGTGAGTCTATGGGTCTCTGTGTGAGTCTATGGGTCTCTGTGTGAGTCTATGGGTCTCTGTGTGAGTCTGTGGGTCTCTGTGTGAGTCTGTGGGTCTCTGTGTGAGTCTATGGGTCTCTGTGTGAGTCTATGGGTCTCTGTGTGAGTCTATGGGTGTCTGTGTGAGTCTATGGGTCTCTGTGTGAGTCTATGTGTCTCTGTGTGAGTCTGTCGGTCTCTGTGTGAGTCTGTCGGTCTCTGTGTGAGTCTATGGGTCTCTGTGTGAGTCTAAGGGTCTCTGTGTGAGTCTATGGGTCTCTGAGTGAGTCTATGAGTCTCTATGTGAGTCTATGGGTCTCTGCGTGAGTCTATGGGTCTCTGAGTGAGTCTTTTGGTCTCTGTGTGAGTCTATGGGGTCTCTGTGTGAGTCTATGTGTCTCTGTGTGACTCTATGGGTCTCTGTGTGAGTCTATGGGTCTCTGTGTGAGTCTATGGGTCTCTGTGTGAGTCTATGGGTCTCTGTGTGAGTCTATGGGTCTCTGTGTGAGTTTGTGGGTCTCTGCGTGAGTCTGTGGGTCTCTGTGTGAGTGTATGGGTCACTGCGTGAGTCTGTGGGTCTCTGTGTGAGTCTGTGGGTCTCTGTGTGAGTCTATGGGTCTCTGTGTGAGTCTGTGGGTCTCTGTGTAAGTCTATCGGTCTCTGTGTGAGTCTATGGGTCTCTGTGTGACTTTATGGGTCTTTGTGTGAGTCTATGGGTCTATGTGTGAGTCTGTGGATCTCTGTGCGAGTCTGTGGGTCTCTGTGTGAGTCTGTGGATCTCTGTGCGAGTCTGTGGGTCTCTGTGTGAGTCTGTGGGTCTCTGTGTGAGTCTGTGGGTCTCTGTGTGAGTGTATGGGTCACTGCGTGAGTCTGTGGGTCTCTGTGTGAGTCTATGGGTCTCTGTGTGAGTCTATGGGTCTCTGTGTGAGTCTATGTTTCTCTGTGTGAGTCTATGGGTCTCTGTGTGAGTCTATGTGTCTCTGTGTGAGTCTATGGGTCTCTGTGTGAGTCTGTGGGTCTCTGTGTGAGTCTACGGGTCTCTGTGTGAGTCTGTGGGTCTCTGTGTGAGTCTATGTGTCTCTGCGTGAATCTATGGGTCTCTGTGTGAGTCTATGGGTCTCTGTGTGAGTCTATGGGTCTCTGTGTGAGTCTATGGGTCTCTGTGTGAGTCTATGGGTCTCTGTGTGAGTTTATGGGTCTCTGTGTGAGTCTATGGGTCTATGTGTGAGTCTGTGGGTCTCTGTGTGAGTCTATGGGTGGCTTTGTGAGTCTATGGGTCTCTGTGTGAGTCTGTGGGTCTCTGTGTGAGTCTATGGGTCTCTGTGTGAGTCTATGGGTCTCTGTGTGAGTCTATGGGTCTCTGTGTGAGTCTGTGGGTCTCTGTGTGAGTCTATAGGTCTCTGTGTGAGTCTGTGGGTCTCTGTGTGAGTCTATGTGTCTCTGTGTGAGTCTATGGGTCTCTGTGTGAGTCTGTGGGTCTCTGTGTGAGTCTATGGGTCTCTGTGTGAGTCTGTGGGTCTCTGTGTGAGTCTATGTGTCTCTGCGTGAATCTATGGGTCTCTGTGTGAGTCTATGGGTCTCTGTGTGAGTCTATGGGTCTTTGTGTGAGTCTATGGGTCTCTGTGTGAGTCTGTGGGTCTCTGTGTGAGTCTATGGGTCTCTGTGTGAGTCTATGGGTCTCTGTGTGAGTCTATGGGTCTCTGTGTGAGTCTATGGGTCTATGTGTGAGTCTGTGGATCTCTGTGTGAGTCTATGGGTCGCTTTGTGAGTCTATGGGTCTCTGTGTGAGTCTATGTGTCTCTGTGTGAGTCTATGGGTCTCTGTGTGAGTCTATGTGTCTCTGTGTGAGTCTATGTGTCTCTGTGTGAGTCTATGTGTCTCTGTGTGATTCTATGGGTCTCTGTGTGAGTCTATGTGTCTCTGTGTGAGTCTCTGGGGGTCTCTGTGTGAGTCTATGGGTCTCTGTGTGAATCTATGGGTCTCTGTGTGAGTTTATGGGTCTCTGTGTTAGTCTATGGGTCTCTGTGTGAGTCTGTGGATCTCTGTGCGAGTCTGTGGGACTCTGTGTGAGTCTGTGGGTCTCTGTGTGAGTCTATGGGCCTCTGTGTGAGTCTGTGGGTCTCTGTGTGAGTCTATGGGTCTCTGTGTGAGTCTATGTGTCTCTGTGTGAGTCTATGGGTCTCTGTGTGAATCTATGTGTCTCTGTGTGAGTCTATGGGTCTCTGTGTGAGTCTGTGGGTGTCTGTGTGAGTCTATGGGTCTCTGTGTGAGTCTGTGGGTCTCTGTGTGAGTCTATGTGTCTCTGCGTGCATCTATGGGTCTCTGTGTGAGTCTATGGGTCTCTGTGTGAGTCTATGGGTCTCTGTGTGAGTCTATGGGTCTCTGTGTGAGTCTATGGGTCTCTGTGTGAGTTTATAGGTCTCTGTGTGAGTCTATGGGTCTATGTGTGAGTCTGTGGATCTCTGTGTGAGTCTATGGGTCGCTTTGTGAGTCTATGGGTCTCTGTGTGAGTCTGTGGGTCTCTGTGTGAGTCTATGGGTCTTTGTGTGAGTCTATGGGTCTCTGTGTGAGTCTATGGGTCTCTGTGTGAGTCGATGGGTCTCTGTGTGAGTCTGTGGGTCTCTGTGTGAGTCTATGGGTCTCTGTGTGAGTCTGTGGGTCTCTGTGTAAGTCTATCAGTCTCTGTGTGAGTCTATGGGTCTCTGTGTGACTTTATGGGTCTCTGTGTGAGTCTATGGGTCTATGTGTGAGTCTGTGGATCTCTGTTGCGAGTCTGTGGGTCTCTGTGTGAGTCTGTGGGTCTCTGTGTGAGTCTATGGGTCTCTGTGTGAGTCTGTGGGTCTCTGTGTGAGTCTATGGGTCTCTGTGTGAGTCTATGTGTCTCTGTGTGAGTCTATGGGTCTCTGTGTGAGTTTATGGGTCTCTGTGTTAGTCTATGGGTCTATGTGTGAGTCTGTGGATCTCTATGCGAGTCTATGGGTTTCTGTGTAAGTCTGTGGGTCTCTGTGTGAGTCTATGGGTCTCTGTGTGAGTCTATGGGTCTCTGTGTGGGTCTATGGGTCTCTGTGTGAGTCTATGTGTCTCTGTGTGAGTCTATGAGTCTCTGTGTGAGTCTATGTGTCTCTGTGTGAGTCTATGGGTCTCTGTGTGAGTCTATGGGTCTCTGTGTGAGTCTATGGGTCTCTGTGTGAGTCTATGGGTCTCTGTGTGAGTCTGTGGGTCTCTGTGTGAGTCTGTGGGTCTCTGTGTGAGTCTATGGGTCTCTGTGTGAGTCTATGGGTCTCTGTGTGAGTCTATGTGTCTCTGTGTGAGTCTATGTGTCTCTGTGTGAGTCTGTGGGTCTCTGTGTGAGTCTATGGGTCTCTGTTTGAGTCTATGTGTCTCTGTGTGAGTCTGTCGGTCTCTGTGTGAGTCTATGGGTCTCTGTGTGAGTCTAAGGGTCTCTGTGTGAGTCTATGGGTCTCTGAGTGAGTCTATGAGTCTCTATGTGAGTCTATGGGTCTCTGCGTGAGTCTATGGGTCTCTGAGTGAGTCTTTTGGTCTCTGTGTGAGTCTATGGGGTCTCTGTGTGAGTCTATGTGTCTCTGTGTGACTCTATGGGTCTCTGTGTGAGTCTATGGGTCTCTGTGTGAGTCTATGGGTCTCTGTGTGAGTCTATGGGTCTCTGTGTGAGTCTATGGGTCTCTGTGTGAGTTTGTGGGTCTCTGCGTGAGTCTGTGGGTCTCTGTGTGAGTGTATGGGTCACTGCGTGAGTCTGTGGGTCTCTGTGTGAGTCTGTGGGTCTCTGTGTGAGTCTATGGGTCTCTGTGTGAGTCTGTGGGTCTCTGTGTAAGTCTATCGGTCTCTGTGTGAGTCTATGGGTCTCTGTGTGACTTTATGGGTCTTTGTGTGAGTCTATGGGTCTATGTGTGAGTCTGTGGATCTCTGTGCGAGTCTGTGGGTCTCTGTGTGAGTCTGTGGATCTCTGTGCGAGTCTGTGGGTCTCTGTGTGAGTCTGTGGGTCTCTGTGTGAGTCTGTGGGTCTCTGTGTGAGTGTATGGGTCACTGCGTGAGTCTGTGGGTCTCTGTGTGAGTCTATGGGTCTCTGTGTGAGTCTATGGGTCTCTGTGTGAGTCTATGTTTCTCTGTGTGAGTCTATGGGTCTCTGTGTGAGTCTATGTGTCTCTGTGTGAGTCTATGGGTCTCTGTGTGAGTCTGTGGGTCTCTGTGTGAGTCTACGGGTCTCTGTGTGAGTCTGTGGGTCTCTGTGTGAGTCTATGTGTCTCTGCGTGAATCTATGGGTCTCTGTGTGAGTCTATGGGTCTCTGTGTGAGTCTATGGGTCTCTGTGTGAGTCTATGGGTCTCTGTGTGAGTCTATGGGTCTCTGTGTGAGTTTATGGGTCTCTGTGTGAGTCTATGGGTCTATGTGTGAGTCTGTGGGTCTCTGTGTGAGTCTATGGGTCGCTTTGTGAGTCTATGGGTCTCTGTGTGAGTCTGTGGGTCTCTGTGTGAGTCTATGGGTCTCTGTGTGAGTCTATGGGTCTCTGTGTGAGTCTATGGGTCTCTGTGTGAGTCTATGGGTCTCTGTGTGAGTCTGTGGGTCTCTGTGTGAGTCTGTGGGTCTCTGTGTGAGTCTATGTGTCTCTGTGTGAGTCTATGGGTCTCTGTGTGAGTCTGTGGGTCTCTGTGTGAGTCTATGGGTCTCTGTGTGAGTCTGTGGGTCTCTGTGTGAGTCTATGTGTCTCTGCGTGAATCTATGGGTCTCTGTGTGAGTCTATGGGTCTCTGTGTGAGTCTATGGGTCTTTGTGTGAGTCTATGGGTCTCTGTGTGAGTCTGTGGGTCTCTGTGTGAGTCTATGGGTCTCTGTGTGAGTCTATGGGTCTCTGTGTGAGTCTATGGGTCTCTGTGTGAGTCTATGGGTCTATGTGTGAGTCTGTGGATCTCTGTGTGAGTCTATGGGTCGCTTTGTGAGTCTATGGGTCTCTGTGTGAGTCTATGTGTCTCTGTGTGAGTCTATGGGTCTCTGTGTGAGTCTATGTGTCTCTGTGTGAGTCTATGGGTCTCTGTGTGAGTCTATGTGTCTCTGTGTGATTCTATGGGTCTCTGTGTGAGTCTATGTGTCTCTGTGTGAGTCTCTGGGGGTCTCTGTGTGAGTCTATGGGTCTCTGTGTGAATCTATGGGTCTCTGTGTGAGTTTATGGGTCTCTGTGTTAGTCTATGGGTCTCTGTGTGAGTCTGTGGATCTCTGTGCGAGTCTGTGGGACTCTGTGTGAGTCTGTGGGTCTCTGTGTGAGTCTATGGGCCTCTGTGTGAGTCTGTGGGTCTCTGTGTGAGTCTATGGGTCTCTGTGTGAGTCTATGTGTCTCTGTGTGAGTCTATGGGTCTCTGTGTGAATCTATGTGTCTCTGTGTGAGTCTATGGGTCTCTGTGTGAGTCTGTGGGTGTCTGTGTGAGTCTATGGGTCTCTGTGTGAGTCTGTGGGTCTCTGTGTGAGTCTATGTGTCTCTGCGTGCATCTATGGGTCTCTGTGTGAGTCTATGGGTCTCTGTGTGAGTCTATGGGTCTCTGTGTGAGTCTATGGGTCTCTGTGTGAGTCTATGGGTCTCTGTGTGAGTTTATAGGTCTCTGTGTGAGTCTATGGGTCTATGTGTGAGTCTGTGGATCTCTGTGTGAGTCTATGGGTCGCTTTGTGAGTCTATGGGTCTCTGTGTGAGTCTGTGGGTCTCTGTGTGAGTCTATGGGTCTTTGTGTGAGTCTATGGGTCTCTGTGTGAGTCTATGGGTCTCTGTGTGAGTCGATGGGTCTCTGTGTGAGTCTGTGGGTCTCTGTGTGAGTCTATGGGTCTCTGTGTGAGTCTGTGGGTCTCTGTGTAAGTCTATCAGTCTCTGTGTGAGTCTATGGGTCTCTGTGTGACTTTATGGGTCTCTGTGTGAGTCTATGGGTCTATGTGTGAGTCTGTGGATCTCTGTTGCGAGTCTGTGGGTCTCTGTGTGAGTCTGTGGGTCTCTGTGTGAGTCTATGGGTCTCTGTGTGAGTCTGTGGGTCTCTGTGTGAGTCTATGGGTCTCTGTGTGAGTCTATGTGTCTCTGTGTGAGTCTATGGGTCTCTGTGTGAGTTTATGGGTCTCTGTGTTAGTCTATGGGTCTATGTGTGAGTCTGTGGATCTCTATGCGAGTCTATGGGTTTCTGTGTAAGTCTGTGGGTCTCTGTGTGAGTCTATGGGTCTCTGTGTGAGTCTATGGGTCTCTGTGTGGGTCTATGGGTCTCTGTGTGAGTCTATGTGTCTCTGTGTGAGTCTATGAGTCTCTGTGTGAGTCTATGTGTCTCTGTGTGAGTCTATGGGTCTCTGTGTGAGTCTATGGGTCTCTGTGTGAGTCTATGGGTCTCTGTGTGAGTCTATGGGTCTCTGTGTGAGTCTGTGGGTCTCTGTGTGAGTCTGTGGGTCTCTGTGTGAGTCTATGGGTCTCTGTGTGAGTCTATGGGTCTCTGTGTGAGTCTATGTGTCTCTGTGTGAGTCTATGTGTCTCTGTGTGAGTCTGTGGGTCTCTGTGTGAGTCTATGGGTCTCTGTTTGAGTCTATGTGTCTCTGTGTGAGTCTGTCGGTCTCTGTGTGAGTCTATGGGTCTCTGTGTGAGTCTAAGGGTCTCTGTGTGAGTCTATGGGTCTCTGAGTGAGTCTATGAGTCTCTATGAGAGTCTATGGGTCTCTGCGTGAGTCTATGGGTCTCTGAGTGAGTCTTTTGGTCTCTGTGTGAGTCTATGGGGTCTCTGTGTGAGTCTATGTGTCTCTGTGTGACTCTATGGGTCTCTGTGTGAGTCTATGGGTCTCTGTGTGAGTCTATGGGTCTCTGTGTGAGTCTATGGGTCTCTGTGTGAGTCTATGGGTCTCTGTGTGAGTCTGTGGATCTCTGTGCGAGTCTGTGGGTCTCTGTGTGAGTCTGTGGGTCTCTGTGTGAGTCTGTGGGTCTCTGTGTGAGTGTATGGGTCACTGCGTGAGTCTGTGGGTCTCTGTGTGAGTCTGTGGGTCTCTGTGTGAGTCTATGGGTCTCTGTGTGAGTCTGTGGGTCTCTGTGTAAGTCTATCGGTCTCTGTGTGAGTCTATGGGTCTCTGTGTGACTTTATGGGTCTCTGTGTGAGTCTATGGGTCTATGTGTGAGTCTGTGGATCTCTGTGCGAGTCTGTGGGTCTCTGTGTGAGTCTGTGGGTCTCTGTGTGAGTCTATGGGTCTCTGTGAGAGTCTGTGGGTCTCTGTGTGATTCTATGGGTCTCTGTGTGAGTCTATGTGTCTCTGTGTGAGTCTATGGGTCTCTGTGTGAGTTTATGGGTCTCTGTGTTAGTCTATGGGTCTATGTGTGAGTCTGTGGATCTCTATGCGAGTCTATGGGTTTCCATGTAAGTCTGTGGGTCTCTGTGTGAGTCTATGGGGCTCTGTGTGAGTCTATGGGTCTCTGTGTGGGTCTATGGGTCTCTGTGTGAGTCTATGTGTCTCTGTGTGAGTCTATGAGTCTCTGTGTGAGTCTATGTGTCTCTGTGTGAGTCTATGGGTCTCTGTGTGAGTCTATGGGTCTCTGTGTGAGTCTATGGGTCTCTGTGTGAGTCTATGGGTCTCTGTGTGAGTCTGTGGGTCTCTGTGTGAGTCTGTGGGTCTCTGTGTGAGTCTATGGGTCTCTGTGTGAGTCTATGTGTCTCTGTGTGAGTCTATGTGTCTCTGTGTGAGTCTATGGGTCTCTGTGTGAGTCTATGGGTCTCTGTGTGAGTCTATGTGTCTCTGTGTGAGTCTGTCGGTCTCTGTGTGAGTCTATGGGTCTCTGTGTGAGTCTAAGGGTCTCTGTGTGAGTCTATGGGTCTCTGAGTGAGTCTATGGGTCTCTATGTGAGTCTATGGGTCTCTGCGTGAGTCTATGGGTCTCTGAGTGAGTCTTTTGGTCTCTGTGTGAGTCTATGGGGTCTCTGTGTGAGTCTATGTGTCTCTGTGTGACTCTATGGGTCTCTGTGTGAGTCTATGGGTCTCTGTGTGAGTCTATGGGTCTCTGTGTGAGTCTATGGGTCTCTGTGTGAGTCTGTGGATCTCTGTGCGAGTCTGTGGGTCTCTGTGTGAGTCTGTGGGTCTCTGTGTGAGTCTGTGGGTCTCTGTGTGAGTGTATGGGTCACTGCGTGAGTCTGTGGGTCTCTGTGTGAGTCTGTGGGTCTCTGTGTGAGTCTATGGGCCTCTGTGTGAGTCTGTGGGTCTCTGTGTGAGTCTATGGGTCTCTGTGTGAGTCTATGTGTCTCTGTGTGAGTCTATGGGTCTCTGTGTGAATCTATGTGTCTCTGTGTGAGTCTATGGGTCTCTGTGTGAGTCTGTGGGTGTCTGTGTGAGTCTATGGGTCTCTGTGTGAGTCTGTGGGTCTCTGTGTGAGTCTATGTGTCTCTGCGTGCATCTATGGGTCTCTGTGTGAGTCTATGGGTCTCTGTGTGAGTCTATGGGTCTCTGTGTGAGTCTATGGGTCTCTGTGTGAGTCTATGGGTCTCTGTGTGAGTTTATGGGTCTCTGTGTGAGTCTATGGGTCTATGTGTGAGTCTGTGGATCTCTGTGTGAGTCTATGGGTCGCTTTGTGAGTCTATGGGTCTCTGTGTGAGTCTGTGGGTCTCTGTGTGAGTCTATGGGTCTTTGTGTGAGTCTATGGGTCTCTGTGTGAGTCTATGGGTCTCTGTGTGAGTCGATGGGTCTCTGTGTGAGTCTGTGGGTCTCTGTGTGAGTCTATGGGTCTCTGTGCGAGTCTGTGGGTCTCTGTGTAAGTCTATCAGTCTCTGTGTGAGTCTATGGGTCTCTGTGTGACTTTATGGGTCTCTGTGTGAGTCTATGGGTCTATGTGTGAGTCTGTGGATCTCTGTTGCGAGTCTGTGGGTCTCTGTGTGAGTCTGTGGGTCTCTGTGTGAGTCTATGGGTCTCTGTGTGAGTCTGTGGGTCTCTGTGTGAGTCTATGGGTCTCTGTGTGAGTCTATGTGTCTCTGTGTGAGTCTATGGGTCTCTGTGTGAGTCTATGTGTCTCTGTGTGAGTCTATGGGTCTCTGTGTGAGTCTATGGGTCTCTGTGTGAGTCTATGTGTCTCTGTGTGAGTCTGTCGGTCTCTGTGTGAGTCTATGGTTCTCTGTGTGAGTCTAAGGGTCTCTGTGTGAGTCTATGGGTCTCTGAGTGATTCTATGAGTCTCTATGTGAGTCTATGGGTCTCTGCGTGAGTCTATGGGTCTCTGAGTGAGTCTTTTGGTCTCTGTGTGAGTCTATGGGGTCTCTGTGTGAGTCTATGTATCTCTGTGTGACTCTATGGGTCTCTGTGTGAGTCTATGGGTCTCTGTGTGAGTCTATGGGTCTCTGTGTGAGTCTATGGGTCTCTGTGTGAGTCTATGGGTCTCTGTGTGAGTCTGTGGATCTCTGTGCGAGTCTGTGGGTCTCTGTGTGAGTCTGTGGGTCTCTGTGTGAGTCTGTGGGTCTCTGTGTGAGTGTATGGGTCACTGCGTGAGTCTGTGGGTCTCTGTGTGAGTCTGTGGGTCTCTGTGTGAGTCTATGGGTCTCTGTGTGAGTCTGTGGGTCTCTGTGTAAGTCTATCGGTCTCTGTGTGAGTCTATGGGTCTCTGTGTGACTTTATGGGTCTCTGTGTGAGTCTATGGGTCTATGTGTGAGTCTGTGGATCTCTGTGCGAGTCTGTGGGTCTCTGTGTGAGTCTGTGGGTCTCTGTGTGAGTCTATGGGTCTCTGTGTGAGTCTGTGGGTCTCTGTGTGAGTCTATAGGTCTCTGTGTGAGTCTATGTGTCTCTGTGTGAGTCTATGGGTCTCTGTGTGAGTTTATGGGTCTCTGTGTTAGTCTATGGGTCTATGTGTGAGTCTGTGGATCTCTATGCGAGTCTATGGGTTTCTGTGTAAGTCTGTGGGTCTCTGTGTGAGTCTATGGGTCTCTGTGTGAGTCTATGGGTCTCTGTGTGGGTCTATGGGTCTCTGTGTGAGTCTATGTGTCTCTGTGTGAGTCTATGAGTCTCTGTGTGAGTCTATGTGTCTCTGTGTGAGTCTATGGGTCTCTGTGTGAGTCTATGGGTCTCTGTGTGAGTCTATGGGTCTCTGTGTGAGTCTGTGGGTCTCTGTGTGAGTCTGTGGGTCTCTGTGTGAGTCTATGGGTCTCTGTGTGAGTCTATGGGTCTCTGTGTGAGTCTATGTGTCTCTGTGTGAGTCTATGTGTCTCTGTGTGAGTCTATGGGTCTCTGTGTGAGTCTATGGGTCTCTGTGTGAGTCTATGTGTCTCTGTGTGAGTCTGTCGGTCTCTGTGTGAGTCTATGGGTCTCTGTGTGAGTCTAAGGGTCTCTGTGTGAGTCTATGGGTCTCTGAGTGAGTCTATGGGTCTCTATGTGAGTCTATGGGTCTCTGCGTGAGTCTATGGGTCTCTGAGTGAGTCTTTTGGTCTCTGTGTGAGTCTATGGGGTCTCTGTGTGAGTCTATGTGTCTCTGTGTGACTCTATGGGTCTCTGTGTGAGTCTATGGGTCTCTGTGTGAGTCTATGGGTCTCTGTGTGAGTCTATGGGTCTCTGTGTGAGTCTATGGGTCTCTGTGTGAGTCTGTGGATCTCTGTGCGAGTCTGTGGGTCTCTGTGTGAGTCTGTGGGTCTCTGTGTGAGTCTGTGGGTCTCTGTGTGAGTGTATGGGTCACTGCGTGAGTCTGTGGGTCTCTGTGTGAGTCTATGGGTCTCTGTGTGAGTCCATGGGTCTCTGTGTGAGTCTATGTTTCTCTGTGTGAGTCTATGGGTCTCTGTGTGAGTCTATGGGTCTCTGTGTGAGTCTATGGGTCTCTGTGTGAGTCTATGGGTCTCTGTGTGAGTCTGTGGGTCTCTGTGTGAGTCTATGGGTCTCTGTGTGAGTTTATGGGTCTCTGTGTGAGTCTATGGGTCTATGTGTGAGTCTGTGGATCTCTGTGTGAGTCTATGGGTCGCTTTGTGAGTCTATGGGTCTCTGTGTGAGTCTGTGGGTCTCTGTGTGAGTCTATGGGTCTCTGTGTGAGTCTATGGGTCTCTGTGTGAGTCTATGGGTCTCTGTGTGAGTCTATGGGTCTCTGTGTGAGTCTGTGGGTCTCTGTGTGAGTCTATGGGTCTCTGTGTGAGTCTGTGGGTCTCTGTGTGAGTCTATGTGTCTCTGTGTGAGTCTATGGGTCTCTGTGTGAGTCTGTGGGTCTCTGTGTGAGTCTATGGGTCTCTGTGTGAGTCTGTGGGTCTCTGTGTGAGTCTATGTGTCTCTGCGTGAATCTATGGGTCTCTGTGTGAGTCTATGGGTCTCTGTGTGAGTCTATGGGTCTCTGTGTGAGTCTATGGGTCTCTGTGTGAGTCTATGGGTCTCTGTGTGAGTTTATGGGTCTCTGTGTGAGTCTATGGGTCTATGTGTGAGTCTGTGGATCTCTGTGTGAGTCTATGGGTCGCTTTGTGAGTCTATGGGTCTCTGTGTGAGTCTGTGGGTCTCTGTGTGAGTCTATGGGTCTCTGTGTGAGTCTATGGGTCTCTGTGTGAGTCTATGGGTCTCTGTGTGAGTCTGTGGGTCTCTGTGTAAGTCTATGGGTCTCTGTGTGAGTCTATGGGTCTCTGTGTGAGTTTATGGGTCTCTGTGTGAGTCTATGGGTCTATGTGTGAGTCTGTGGATCTCTGTGGGAGTCTGTGGGTCTCTGTGTGAGTCTGTGGGGCTCTGTGTGAGTCTATGGGTCTCTGTGTGAGTCTGTGGGTCTCTGTGTGAGTCTATGGGTCTCTGTGTGAGTCTATGTGTCTCTGTGTGAGTCTATGGGTCTCTGTGTGAGTCTATGTGTCTCTGTGTGAGTCTCTGAGTCTCTGTGTGAGTCTATGTGTCTCTGTGTGAGTCTATGGGTCTCTGTGTGAGTCTATGGGTCTCTGTGTGAGTCTGTGGGTCTCTGTGTGAGTCTATGGGTCTCTGTGTGAGTCTATGGGTCTCTGTGTGGGTCTATGTGTCTCTGTGTGAGTCTATGGGTCTCTGTGTGAGGCTATGTGTCTCTGTGTGAGTCTATGGGTCTCTGTGTGAGTCAATGGGTCTCTGTGTGAGTCTATGGGTCTCTGTGTGAGTCTATGGGTCTCTGTGTGACTCTGTGGGTCTCTGTGTGAGTCTGTGGGTCTCTGTGTGAGTCTATGTGTCTCTGTGTGCGTCTATGGGTCTCTGTGTGAGTCTATGGGTCTCTGTGTGAGTCTATGGGTCTCTGTGTGAGTCTATGTGTCTCTGTGTGAGTCTGTGGGACTCTGCTGTGAGTCTATGGGTCTCTGCTGTGTGAGTCTATGGGTCTCTGTGCGAGTCTGTGGGTCTCTGTGCGAGTCTGTGGGTCTCTGCGTGAGTCTATGGGTCTCTGCTGTGTGAGTCTATGGGTCTCTGTGCGAGTCTGTGGGTCTCTGTGCGAGTCTATGTGTCTCTGTGTGAGTCTATGGGTCTCTGTGTGAGTCTATGGGTCTCTGTGTGAGTCTATGTGTCTCTGTGTGAATCTGTGGGTCTCTGCGTGAGTCTATGGGTCTCTGCTGTGAGTCTATGGGTCTCTGCTGTGTGAGTCTATGGGTCTCTGTGCGGGTCTGTGGGTCTCTGTGCGAGTCTGTGGGTCTCTGCGTGAGTCTATGGGTCTCTGTGTGAGTCTATGTGTCTCTGCGTGAATCTATGGGTCTGTGTGAGTCTATGGGTCTCTGTGTGAGTCTATGGGTCTCTGTGTGAGTCTATGGGTCTCTGTGTGAGTCTATGGGTCTCTGTGTGAGTTTATGGGTCTCTGTGTGAGTCTATGGGTCTATGTGTGAGTCTGTGGATCTCTGTGTGAGTCTATGGGTCGCTTTGTGAGTCTATGGGTCTCTGTGTGAGTCTGTGGGTCTCTGTGTGAGTCTATGGGTCTCTCTGTGAGTCGATGGGTCTCTGTGTGAGTCTGTGGGTCTCTGTGTGAGTCTATGGGTCTCTGTGTGAGTCTGTGGGTCTCTGTGTAAGTCTATCGGTCTCTGTGTGAGTCTATGGGTCTCTGTGTGACTTTATGGGTCTCTGTGTGAGTCTATGGGTCTATGTGTGAGTCTGTGGATCTCTGTGCGAGTCTGTAGGTCTCTGTGTGAGTCTGTGGGTCTCTGTGTGAGTCTATGGGTCTCTGTGTGAGTCTGTGGGTCTCTGTGTGAGTCTATGGGTCTCTGTGTGAGGCTATGTGTCTCTGTGTGAGTCTATGGGTCTCTGTGTGAGTTTATGGGTCTCTGTGTTAGTCTATGGGTCTATGTGTGAGTCTGTGGATCTATATGCGAGTCTATGGGTTTCTGTGTAAGTCTGTGGGTCTCTGTGTGAGTCTATGGGTCTCTGTGTGAGTCTATGGGTCTCTGTGTGGGTCTATGGGTCTCTGTGTGAGTCTATGTGTCTCTGTGTGAGTCTATGGGTCTCTGTGTGAGTCTATGGGTCTCTGTGTGAGTCTATGGGTCTCTGTGTGAGTCTATGGGTCTCTGTGTGAGTCTGTGGGTCTCTGTGTGAGTCTATGGGTCTCTGTGTGAGTCTATGGGTCTCTGTGTGAGTCTATGTGTCTCTGTGTGAGTCTATGTGTCTCTGTGTGAGTCTATGGGTCTCTGTGTGAGTCTATGGGTCTCTGTGTGAGTCTATGTGTCTCTGTGTGAGTCTGTGGGTCTCTGTGTGAGTCTATGGGTCTCTGTGTGAGTCTAAGGGTCTCTGTGTGAGTCTATGGGTCTCTGTGTGAGTCTATGGGTCTCTGTGTGAGTCTGTGGGTCTCTGTGTGAGTCTATGGGTCTCTGAGTGAGTCTATGGGTCTCTATGTGAGTCTATGGGTCTCTGCGTGAGTCTATGGGTCTCTGAGTGAGTCTTTTGGTCTCTGTGTGAGTCTATGGGGTCTCTGTGTGAGTCTATGTGTCTCTGTGTGACTCTATGGGTCTCTGTGTGAGTCTATGGGTCTCTGTGTGAGTCTATGGGTCTCTGTGTGAGTCTATGGGTCTCTGTGTGAGTCTATGGGTCTCTGTGTGAGTCTGTGGATCTCTGTGCGAGTCTGTGGGTCTCTGTGTGAGTCTATGGGTATCTGTGTGAGTCTATGGGTCTCTGTGTGAGTCTATGGGTCTCTGTGTGAGTTTATGGGTCTCTGTGTGAGTCTATGGGTCTATGTGTGAGTCTGTGGATCTCTGTGTGAGTCTATGGGTCGCTTTGTGAGTCTATGGGTCTCTGTGTGAGTCTGTGGGTCTCTGTGTGAGTCTATGGGTCTCTGTGTGAGTCTATGGGTCTCTGTGTGAGTCTATGGGTCTCTGTGTGAGTCTATGGGTCTCTGTGTGAGTCTGTGGGTCTCTGTGTGAGTCTATGGGTCTCTGTGTGAGTCTGTGGGTCTCTGTGTGAGTCTATGTGTCTCTGTGTGAGTCTATGGGTCTCTGTGTGAGTCTATGGGTCTCTGAGTGAGTCTTTTGGTCTCTGTGTGAGTCTATGGGGTCTCTGTGTGAGTCTATGTGTCTCTGTGTGAGTCTATGGGTCTCTGTGTGAGTCTATGGGTCTCTGTGTGAGTCTATGGGTCTCTGTGTGAGTCTATGGGTCTCTGTGTGAGTCTGTGGATCTCTGTGCGAGTCTGTGGGTCTCTGTGTGAGTCTATGGGTCTCTGTGTGAGTCTATGGGTCTCTGTGTGAGTCTATGGGTCTCTGTGTGAGTTTATGGGTCTCTGTGTGAGTCTATGGGTCTATGTGTGAGTCTGTGGATCTCTGTGTGAGTCTATGGGTCGCTTTGTGAGTCTATGGGTCTCTGTGTGAGTCTGTGGGTCTCTGTGTGAGTCTATGGGTCTCTGTGTGAGTCTATGGGTCTCTGTGTGAGTCTATGGGTCTCTGTGTGAGTCTGTGGGTCTCTGTGTGAGTCTATGGGTCTCTGTGTGAGTCTGTGGGTCTCTGTGTGAGTCTATGTGTCTCTGTGTGAGTCTATGGGTCTCTGTGTGAGTCTGTGGGTCTCTGTGTGAGTCTATGGGTCTCTATGTGAGTCTGTGGGTCTCTGTGTGAGTCTATGTGTCTCTGCGTGAATCTATGGGTCTCTGTGTGAGTCTATGGGCCTCTGTGTGAGTCTATGGGTCTCTGTGTGAGTCTATGGGTCTCTGTGTGAGTCTATGGGTCTCTGTGTGAGTTTATGGGTCTCTGTGTGAGTCTATGGGTCTATGTGTGAGTCTGTGGATCTCTGTGTGAGTCTATGGGTCGCTTTGTGAGTCTATGGGTCTCTGTGTGAGTCTGTGGGTCTCTGTGTGAGTCTATGGGTCTCTGTGTGAGTCTATGGGTCTCTGTGTGAGTCTATGGGTCTCTGTGTGAGTCTATGGGTCTCTGTGTGAGTCTGTGGGTCTCTGTGTGAGTCTATGGGTCTCTGTGTGAGTCTGTGGGTCTCTGTGTAAGTCTATGGGTCTCTGTGTGAGTCTATGGGTCTCTGTGTGAGTTTATGGGTCTCTGTGTGAGTCTATGGGTCTATGTGTGAGTCTGTGGATCTCTGTGGGAGTCTGTGGGTCTCTGTGTGAGTCTGTGGGTCTCTGTGTGAGTCTATGGGTCTCTGTGTGAGTCTGTGGGTCTCTGTGTGAGTCTATGGGTCTCTGTGTGAGTCTATGTGTCTCTGTGTGAGTCTATGGGTCTCTGTGTGAGTTTATGGGTCTCTGTGTTAGTCTATGGGTCTATGTGTGAGTCTGTGGATCTCTGTGCGAGTCTATGGGTTTCTGTGTGAGTCTGTGGGTCTCTGTGTGAGTCTATGGGTCTCTGTGTGAGTCTATGGGTCTCTGTGTGAGTCTATGTGTCTCTGTGTGAGTCTATGAGTCTCTGTGTGAGTCTATGTGTCTCTGTGTGAGTCTATGGGTCTCTGTGTGAGTCTATGGGTCTCTGTGTGAGTCTGTGGGTCTCTGTGTGAGTCTATGGGTCTCTGTGTGAGTCTATGGGTCTCTGTGTGGGTCTATGTGTCTCTGTGTGAGTCTATAGGTCTCTGTGTGAGGCTATGTGTCTCTGTGTGAGTCTATGGGTCTCTGTGTGAGTCAATGGGTCCCTGTGTGAGTCTATGGGTCTCTGTGTGAGTCTATGGGTCTCTGTGTGACTCTGTGGGTCTCTGTGTGAGTCTGTGGGTCTCTGTGTGAGTCTATGTGTCTCTGTGTGCGTCTATGGGTCTCTGTGTGAGTCTATGGGTCTCTGTGTGAGTCTATGGGTCTCTGTGTGAGTCTATGTGTCTCTGTGTGAGTCTGTGGGACTCTGCTGTGAGTCTATGGGTCTCTGCTGTGTGAGTCTATGGGTCTCTGTGCGAGTCTGTGGGTCTCTGTGCGAGTCTGTGGGTCTCTGTGTGAGTCTATGGGTCTCTGCGTGAGTCTATGGGTCTCTGCTGTGTGAGTCTATGGGTCTCTGTGCGAGTCTGTGGGTCTCTGTGCGAGTCTATGTGTCTCTGTGTGAGTCTATGGGTCTCTGTGTGAGTCTATGGGTATCTGTGTGAGTCTATGTGTCTCTGTGTGAATCTGTGGGTCTCTGCGTGAGTCTATGGGTCTCTGCTGTGAGTCTATGGGTCTCTGCTGTGTGAGTCTATGGGTCTCTGTGCGAGTCTGTGGGTCTCTGTGCGAGTCTGTGGGTCTCTGTGTGAGTCTATGGGTCTCTGCGTGAGTCTATGGGTCTCTGTGTGAGTCTATGTGTCTGTGCGTGAATCTATGGGTCTGTGTGAGTCTATGGGTCTCTGTGTGAGTCTATGGGTCTCTGTGTGAGTCTATGGGTCTCTGTGTGAGTCTATGGGTCTCTGTGTGAGTTTATGGGTCTCTGTGTGAGTCTATGGGTCTATGTGTGAGTCTGTGGATCTCTGTGTGAGTCTATGGGTCGCTTTGTGAGTCTATGGGTCTCTGTGTGAGTCTGTGGGTCTCTGTGTAAGTCTATCGGTCTCTGTGTGAGTCTATGGGTCTCTGTGTGACTTTATGGGTCTCTGTGTGAGTCTATGGGTCTATGTGTGAGTTTGTGGATCTCTGTGCGAGTCTGTGGGTTTCTGTGTGAGTCTGTGGGTCTCTGTGTGAGTCTATGGGTCTCTGTGTGAGTCTGTGGGTCTCTGTGTGAGTCTATGGGTCTCTGTGTGAGGCTATGTGTCTCTGTGTGAGTCTATGGGTCTCTGTGTGAGTTTATGGGTCTCTGTGTTAGTCTATGGGTCTATGTGTGAGTCTGTGGATCTATATGCGAGTCTATGGGTTTCTGTGTAAGTCTGTGGGTCTCTGTGTGAGTCTATGGGTCTCTGTGTGAGTCTATGGGTCTCTGTGTGGGTCTATGGGTCTCTGTGTGAGTCTATGTGTCTCTGTGTGAGTCTATGAGTCTCTGTGTGAGTCTATGTGTCTCTGTGTGAGTCTATGGGTCTCTGTGTGAGTCTATGGGTCTCTGTGTGAGTCTATGGGTCTCTGTGTGAGTCTATGGGTCTCTGTGTGAGTCTATGGGTCTCTGTGTGAGTCTATGGGTCTCTGTGTGAGTCTGTGGGTCTCTGTGTGAGTCTGTGGGTCTCTGTGTGAGTCTATGGGTCTCTGTGTGAGTCTATGGGTCTCTGTGTGAGTCTATGTGTCTCTCTGTGAGTCTATGTGTCTCTGTGTGAGTCTATGGGTCTCTGTGTGAGTCTATGGGTCTCTGTGTGAGTCTATGTGTCTCTGTGTGAGTCTTTGGGTCTCTGTGTGAGTCTATGGGTCTCTGTGTGAGTCTAAGGGTCTCTGTGTGAGTCTATGGGTCTCTGAGTGAGTCTATGGGTCTCTATGTGAGTCTATGGGTCTCTGCGTGAGTCTATGGGTCTCTGAGTGAGTCTTTTGGTCTCTGTGTGAGTCTATGGGGTCTCTGTGTGAGTCTATGTGTCTCTGTGTGACTCTATGGGTCTCTGTGTGAGTCTATGGGTCTCTGTGTGAGTCTATGGGTCTCTGTGTGAGTCTGTGGGTCTCTGTGTGAGTCTATGGGTCTCTGTGTGAGGCTATGTGTCTCTGTGTGAGTCTATGGGTCTCTGTGTGAGTTTATGGGTCTCTGTGTTAGTCTATGGGTCTATGTGTGAGTCTGTGGATCTATATGCGAGTCTATGGGTCTCTGTGTGAGTTTATGGGTCTCTGTGTGAGTCTATGGGTCTCTGTGTGAGTCTGTGGATCTCTGTGTGAGTCTATGGGTCGCTTTGTGAGTCTATGGGTCTCTGTGTGAGTCTATGGGTCTCTGTGTGAGTCTATGGGTTCTCTGTGTGAGTCTGTGGGTCTCTGTGTGAGTCTGTGGGTCTCTGTGTGAGTCTATGGGTCTCTGTGTGAGTCTATGGGTCTCTGTGTGAGTCTATGTGTCTCTGTGTGAGTCTATGTGTCTCTGTGTGAGTCTACGGGTCTCTGTGTGAGTCTATGGGTCTCTGTGTGAGTCTATGTGTCTCTGTGTGAGTCTGTGGGTCTCTGTGTGAGTCTGTGGGTCTCTGTGTGAGTCTATGTGTCTCTGCGTGAATCTATGGGTCTCTGTGTGAGTCTATGGGCCTCTGTGTGAGTCTATGGGTCTCTGTGTGAGTCTATGGGTCTCTGTGTGAGTCTATGGGTCTCTGTGTGAGTTTATGGGTCTCTGTGTGAGTCTATGGGTCTATGTGTGAGTCTGTGGATCTCTGTGTGAGTCTATGGGTGGCTTTGTGAGTCTATGGGTCTCTGTGTGAGTCTGTGGGTCTCTGTGTGAGTCTATGGGTCTCTGTGTGAGTCTATGGGTCTCTGTGTGAGTCTATGGGTCTCTGTGTGAGTCTATGGGTCTCTGTGTGAGTCTGTGGGTCTCTGTGTGAGTCTATGGGTCTCTGTGTGAGTCTGTGGGTCTCTGTGTAAGTCTATGGGTCTCTGTGTGAGTCTATGGGTCTCTGTGTGAGTTTATGGGTCTCTGTGTGAGTCTATGGGTCTATGTGTGAGTCTGTGGATCTCTGTGTGAGTCTGTGGGTCTCTGTGTGAGTCTGTGGGTCTCTGTGTGAGTCTATGGGTCTCTGTGTGAGTCTGTGGGTCTCTGTGTGAGTCTATGGGTCTCTGTGTGAGTCTATGTGTCTCTGTGTGAGTCTATGGGTCTCTGTGTGAGTTTATGGGTCTCTGTGTTAGTCTATGGGTCTATGTGTGAGTCTGTGGATCTCTGTGCGAGTCTATGGGTTTCTGTGTGAGTCTGTGGGTCTCTGTGTGAGTCTATGGGTCTCTGTGTGAGTCTATGGGTCTCTGTGTGAGTCTATGTGTCTCTGTGTGAGTCTATGAGTCTCTGTGTGAGTCTATGTGTCTCTGTGTGAGTCTATGGGTCTCTGTGTGAGTCTATGGGTCTCTGTGTGAGTCTATGGGTCTCTGTGTGAGTCTGTGGGTCTCTGTGTGAGTCTATGGGTCTCTGTGTGAGTCTGTGGGTCTCTGTGTAAGTCTATGGGTCTCTGTGTGAGTCTATGGGTCTCTGTGTGAGTTTATGGGTCTCTGTGTGAGTCTATGGGTCTATGTGTGAGTCTGTGGATCTCTGTGTGAGTCTGTGGGTCTCTGTGTCAGTCTGTGGGTCTCTGTGTGAGTCTATGGGTCTCTGTGTGAGTCTGTGGGTCTCTGTGTGAGTCTATGGGTCTCTGTGTGAGTCTATGTGTCTCTGTGTGAGTCTATGGGTCTCTGTGTGAGTTTATGGGTCTCTGTGTTAGTCTATGGGTCTATGTGTGAGTCTGTGGATCTCTGTGCGAGTCTATGGGTTTCTGTGTGAGTCTGTGGGTCTCTGTGTGAGTCTATGGGTCTCTGTGTGAGTCTATGGGTCTCTGTGTGAGTCTATGTGTCTCTGTGTGAGTCTATGAGTCTCTGTGTGAGTCTATGTGTCTCTGTGTGAGTCTATGGGTCTCTGTGTGAGTCTATGGGTCTCTGTGTGAGTCTGTGGGTCTCTGTGTGAGTCTATGGGTCTCTGTGTGAGTCTATGGGTCTCTGTGTGAGTTTATGGGTCTCTGTGTTAGTCTATGGGTCTATGTGTGAGTCTGTGGATCTCTATGCGAGTCTATGGGTTTCTGTGTAAGTCTGTGGGTCTCTGTGTGAGTCTATGGGTCTCTGTGTGAGTCTATGGGTCTCTGTGTGGGTCTATGGGTCTCTGTGTGAGTCTATGTGTCTCTGTGTGAGTCTATGGGTCTCTGTGTGGGTCTATGGGTCTCTGTGTGAGTCTATGGGTCTCTGTGTGAGTCTATGGGTCTCTGTGTGGGTCTATGGGTCTCTGTGTGAGTCTATGTGTCTCTGTGTGAGTCTATGAGTCTCTGTGTGAGTCTATGTGTCTCTCTGTGAGTCTATGGGTCTCTGTGTGAGTCTATGGGTCTCTGTGTGAGTCTATGGGTCTCTGTGTGAGTCTATGGGTCTCTGTGTGAGTCTGTGGGTCTCTGTGTGAGTCTGTGGGTCTCTGTGTGAGTCTGTGGGTCTCTGTGTGAGTCTATGGGTCTCTGTGTGAGTCTATGTGTCTCTGTGTGAGTCTATGTGTCTCTGTGTGAGTCTATGGGTCTCTGTGTGAGTCTATGGGTCTCTGTGTGAGTCTATGTGTCTCTGTGTGAGTCTGTCGGTCTCTGTGTGAGTCTATGGGTCTCTGTGTGAGTCTAAGGGTCTCTGTGTGAGTCTATGGGTCTCTGAGTGAGTCTATGGGTCTCTATGTGAGTCTATGGGTCTCTGCGTGAGTCTATGGGTCTCTGAGTGAGTCTTTTGGTCTCTGTGTGAGTCTATGGGGTCTCTGTGTGAGTCTATGTGTCTCTGTGTGACTCTATGGGTCTCTGTGTGAGTCTATGGGTCTCTGTGTGAGTCTATGGGTCTCTGTGTGAGTCTGTGGATCTCTGTGCGAGTCTGTGGGTCTCTGTGTGAGTCTGTGGGTCTCTGTGTGAGTCTGTGGGTCTCTGTGTGAGTGTATGGGTCACTGCGTGAGTCTGTGGGTCTCTGTGTGAGTCTATGGGTCTCTGTGTGAGTCTATGGGTCTCTGTGTGAGTCTATGTTTCTCTGTGTGAGTCTATGGGTCTCTGTGTGAGTCTATGTGTCTCTGTGTGAGTCTATGGGTCTCTGTGTGAGTCTGTGGGTCTCTGTGTGAGTCTATGGGTCTCTGTGTGAGTCTGTGGGTCTCTGTGTGAGTCTATGTGTCTCTGCGTGAATCTATGGGTCTCTGTGTGAGTCTATGGGTCTCTGTGTGAGTCTATGGGTCTCTGTGTGAGTCTATGGGTCTCTGTGTGAGTCTATGGGTCTCTGTGTGAGTTTATGGGTCTCTGTGTGAGTCTATGGGTCTATGTGTGAGTCTGTGGATCTCTGTGTGAGTCTATGGGTCGCTTTGTGAGTCTATGGGTCTCTGTGTGAGTCTGTGGGTCTCTGTGTGAGTCTATGGGTCTCTGTGTGAGTCTATGGGTCTCTGTGTGAGTCTATGGGTCTCTGTGTGAGTCTATGGGTCTCTGTGTGAGTCTGTGGGTCTCTGTGTGAGTCTATGGGTCTCTGTGTGAGTCTGTGGGTCTCTGTGTGAGTCTATGTGTCTCTGTGTGAGTCTATGGGTCTCTGTGTGAGTCTGTGGGTCTCTGTGTGAGTCTATGGGTCTCTGTGTGAGTCTGTGGGTCTCTGTGTGAGTCTATGTGTCTCTGCGTGAATCTATGGGTCTCTGTGTGAGTCTATGGGTCTCTGTGTGAGTCTATGGGTCTCTGTGTGAGTCTATGGGTCTCTGTGTGAGTCTATGGGTCTCTGTGTGAGTTTATGGGTCTCTGTGTGAGTCTATGGGTCTATGTGTGAGTCTGTGGATCTCTGTGTGAGTCTATGGGTCGCTTTGTGAGTCTATGGGTCTCTGTGTGAGTCTGTGGGTCTCTGTGTGAGTCTATGGGTCTCTGTGTGAGTCTATGGGTCTCTGTGTGAGTCTATGGGTCTCTGTGTGAGTCTGTGGTCTCTGTGTAAGTCTATGGGTCTCTGTGTGAGTCTATGGGTCTCTGTGTGAGTTTATGGGTCTCTGTGTGAGTCTATGGGTCTATGTGTGAGTCTGTGGATCTCTGTGGGAGTCTGTGGGTCTCTGTGTGAGTCTGTGGGGCTCTGTGTGAGTCTATGGGTCTCTGTGTGAGTCTGTGGGTCTCTGTGTGAGTCTATGGGTCTCTGTGTGAGTCTATGTGTCTCTGTGTGAGTCTATGGGTCTCTGTGTGAGTTTATGGGTCTCTGTGTTAGTCTATGGGTCTATGTGTGAGTCTGTGGATCTCTGTGCGAGTCTATGGGTTTCTGTGTGAGTCTGTGGGTCTCTGTGTGAGTCTATGGGTCTCTGTGTGAGTCTATGGGTCTCTGTGTGAGTCTATGTGTCTCTGTGTGAGTCTCTGAGTCTCTGTGTGAGTCTATGTGTCTCTGTGTGAGTGTATGGGTCTCTGTGTGAGTCTATGGGTCTCTGTGTGAGTCTGTGGGTCTCTGTGTGAGTCTATGGGTCTCTGTGTGAGTCTATGGGTCTCTGTGTGGGTCTATGTGTCTCTGTGTGAGTCTATGGGTCTCTGTGTGAGGCTATGTGTCTCTGTGTGAGTCTATGGGTCTCTGTGTGAGTCAATGGGTCTCTGTGTGAGTCTATGGGTCTCTGTGTGAGTCTATGGGTCTCTGTGTGACTCTGTGGGTCTCTGTGTGAGTCTGTGGGTCTCTGTGTGAGTCTATGTGTCTCTGTGTGCGTCTATGGGTCTCTGTGTGAGTCTATGGGTCTCTGTGTGAGTCTATGGGTCTCTGTGTGAGTCTATGTGTCTCTGTGTGAGTCTGTGGGACTCTGCTGTGAGTCTATGGGTCTCTGCTGTGTGAGTCTATGGGTCTCTGTGCGAGTCTGTGGGTCTCTGTGCGAGTCTGTGGGTCTCTGTGTGAGTCTATGGGTCTCTGCGTGAGTCTATGGGTCTCTGCTGTGTGAGACTATGGGTCTCTGTGCGAGTCTGTGGGTCTCTGTGCGAGTCTATGTGTCTCTGTGTGAGTCTATGGGTCTCTGTGTGAGTCTATGGGTCTCTGTGTGAGTCTATGTGTCTCTGTGTGAATCTGTGGGTCTCTGCGTGAGTCTATGGGTCTCTGCTGTGAGTCTATGGGTCTCTGCTGTGTGAGTCTATGGGTCTCTGTGCGGGTCTGTGGGTCTCTGTGCGAGTCTGTGGGTCTCTGCGTGAGTCTATGGGTCTCTGTGTGAGTCTATGTGTCTCTGCGTGAATCTATGGGTCTGTGTGAGTCTATGGGTCTCTGTGTGAGTCTATGGGTCTCTGTGTGAGTCTATGGGTCTCTGTGTGAGTCTATGGGTCTCTGTGTGAGTTTATGGGTTTCTGTGTGAGTCTATGGGTCTATGTGTGAGTCTGTGGATCTCTGTGTGAGTCTATGGGTCGCTTTGTGAGTCTATGGGTCTCTGTGTGAGTCTGTGGGTCTCTGTGTGAGTCTATGGGTCTCTCTGTGAGTCGATGGGTCTCTGTGTGAGTCTGTGGGTCTCTGTGTGAGTCTATGGGTCTCTGTGTGAGTCTGTGGGTCTCTG
Organism: Petromyzon marinus; assembly: GCF_048934315.1. Classification (NCBI taxonomy): domain Eukaryota; kingdom Metazoa; phylum Chordata; class Hyperoartia; order Petromyzontiformes; family Petromyzontidae; genus Petromyzon; species Petromyzon marinus. The sequence continues at coordinate 174,060 of NW_027423045.1, forward strand.
TGTAAGTCTATCGGTCTCTGTGTGAGTCTATGGGTCTCTGTGTGACTTTATGGGTCTCTGTGTGAGTCTATGGGTCTATGTGTGAGTCTGTGGATCTCTGTGCGAGTCTGTAGGTCTCTGTGTGAGTCTGTGGGTCTCTGTGTGAGTCTATGGGTCTCTGTGTGAGTCTGTGGGTCTCTGTGTGAGTCTATGGGTCTCTGTGTGAGGCTATGTGTCTCTGTGTGAGTCTATGGGTCTCTGTGTGAGTTTATGGGTCTCTGTGTTAGTCTATGGGTCTCTGTGTGAGTCTATGGGTCTCTGTGTGAGTTTATGGGTCTCTGTGTTAGTCTATGGGTCTATGTGTGAGTCTGTGGATCTATATGCGAGTCTATGGGTTTCTGTGTAAGTCTGTGGGTCTCTGTGTGAGTCTATGGGTCTCTGTGTGAGTCTATGGGTCTCTGTGTGGGTCTATGGGTCTCTGTGTGAGTCTATGTGTCTCTGTGTGAGTCTATGAGTCTCTGTGTGAGTCTATGTGTCTCTGTGTGAGTCTATGGGTCTCTGTGTGAGTCTATGGGTCTCTGTGTGAGTCTATGGGTCTCTGTGTGAGTCTATGGGTCTCTGTGTGAGTCTATGGGTCTCTGTGTGAGTCTGTGGGTCTCTGTGTGAGTCTGTGGGTCTCTGTGTGAGTTTATGGGTCTCTGTGTGAGTCTATGGGTCTCTGTGTGAGTCTATGTGTCTCTGTGTGAGTCTATGTGTCTCTGTGTGAGTCTATGGGTCTCTGTGTGAGTCTATGGGTCTCTGTGTGAGTCTATGTGTCTCTGTGTGAGTCTGTGGGTCTCTGTGTGAGTCTATGGGTCTCTGTGTGAGTCTAAGGGTCTCTGTGTGAGTCTATGGGTCTCTGTGTGAGTCTATGGGTCTCTGTGTGAGTCTGTGGGTCTCTGTGTGAGTCTATGGGTCTCTGAGTGAGTCTATGGGTCTCTATGTGAGTCTATGGGTCTCTGCGTGAGTCTATGGGTCTCTGAGTGAGTCTTTTGGTCTCTGTGTGAGTCTATGGGGTCTCTGTGTGAGTCTATGTGTCTCTGTGTAACTCTATGGGTCTCTGTGTGAGTCTATGGGTCTCTGTGTGAGTCTATGGGTCTCTGTGTGAGTCTATGGGTCTCTGTGTGAGTCTATGGGTCTCTGTGTGAGTCTTTGGATCTCTGTGCGAGTCTGTGGGTCTCTGTGTGAGTCTATGGGTCTCTGTGTGAGTCTATGGGTCTCTGTGTGAGTCTATGGGTCTCTGTGTGAGTTTATGGGTCTCTGTGTGAGTCTATGGGTCTATGTGTGAGTCTGTGGATCTCTGTGTGAGTCTATGGGTCGCTTTGTGAGTCTATGGGTCTCTGTGTGAGTCTGTGGGTCTCTGTGTGAGTCTATGGGTCTCTGTGTGAGTCTATGGGTCTCTGTGTGAGTCTATGGGTCTCTGTGTGAGTCTATGGGTCTCTGTGTGAGTCTGTGGGTCTCTGTGTGAGTCTATGGGTCTCTGTGTGAGTCTGTGGGTCTCTGTGTGAGTCTATGTGTCTCTGTGTGAGTCTATGGGTCTCTGTGTGAGTCTATGGGTCTCTGAGTGAGTCTTTTGGTCTCTGTGTGAGTCTATGGGGTCTCTGTGTGAGTCTATGTGTCTCTGTGTGACTCTATGGGTCTCTGTGTGAGTCTATGGGTCTCTGTGTGAGTCTATGGGTCTCTGTGTGAGTCTATGGGTCTCTGTGTGAGTCTATGGGTCTCTGTGTGAGTCTGTGGATCTCTGTGCGAGTCTGTGGGTCTCTGTGTGAGTCTATGGGTCTCTGTGTGAGTCTATGGGTCTCTGTGTGAGTCTATGGGTCTCTGTGTGAGTTTATGGGTCTCTGTGTGAGTCTATGGGTCTATGTGTGAGTCTGTGGATCTCTGTGTGAGTCTATGGGTCGCTTTGTGAGTCTATGGGTCTCTGTGTGAGTCTGTGGGTCTCTGTGTGAGTCTATGGGTCTCTGTGTGAGTCTATGGGTCTCTGTGTGAGTCTATGGGTCTCTGTGTGAGTCTATGGGTCTCTGTGTGAGTCTGTGGGTCTCTGTGTGAGTCTATGGGTCTCTGTGTGAGTCTATGGGTCTCTGTGTGAGTCTATGGGTCTCTGTGTGAGTTTATGGGTCTCTGTGTGAGTCTATGGGTCTATGTGTGAGTCTGTGGATCTCTGTGGGAGTCTGTGGGTCTCTGTGTGAGTCTGTGGGTCTCTGTGTGAGTCTATGGGTCTCTGTGTGAGTCTGTGGGTCTCTGTGTGAGTCTATGGGTCTCTGTGTGAGTCTATGTGTCTCTGTGTGAGTCTATGGGTCTCTGTGTGAGTTTATGGGTCTCTGTGTTAGTCTATGGGTCTATGTGTGAGTCTGTGGATCTCTGTGCGAGTCTATGGGTTTCTGTGTGAGTCTGTGGGTCTCTGTGTGAGTCTATGGGTCTCTGTGTGAGTCTATGGGTCTCTGTGTGAGTCTATGTGTCTCTGTGTGAGTATATGAGTCTCTGTGTGAGTCTATGTGTCTCTGTGTGAGTCTATGGGTCTCTGTGTGAGTCTATGGGTCTCTGTGTGAGTCTGTGGGTCTCTGTGTGAGTCTATGGGTCTCTGTGTGAGTCTATGGGTCTCTGTGTGGGTCTATGTGTCTCTGTGTGAGTCTATAGGTCTCTGTGTGAGGCTGTGTCTCTGTGTGAGTCTATGGGTCTCTGTGTGAGTCAATGGGTCCCTGTGTGAGTCTATGGGTCTCTGTGTGAGTCTATGGGTCTCTGTGTGACTCTGTGGGTCTCTGTGTGAGTCTGTGGGTCTCTGTGTGAGTCTATGTGTCTCTGTGTGCGTCTATGGGTCTCTGTGTGAGTGTATGGGTCTCTGTGTGAGTCTATGGGTCTCTGTGTGAGTCTATGGTCTCTGTGTGAGTCTGTGGGACTCTGCTGTGAGTCTATGGGTCTCTGCTGTGTGAGTCTATGGGTCTCTGTGCGAGTCTGTGGGTCTCTGTGCGAGTCTGTGGGTCTCTGTGTGAGTCTATGGGTCTCTGCGTGAGTCTATGGGTCTCTGCTGTGTGAGTCTATGGGTCTCTGTGCGAGTCTGTGGGTCTCTGTGCGAGTCTATGTGTCTCTGTGTGAGTCTATGGGTCTCTGTGTGAGTCTATGGGTCTCTGTGTGAGTCTATGTGTCTCTGTGTGAATCTGTGGGTCTCTGCGTGAGTCTATGGGTCTCTGCTGTGAGTCTATGGGTCTCTGCTGTGTGAGTCTATGGGTCTCTGTGCGAGTCTGTGGGTCTCTGTGCGAGTCTGTGGGTCTCTGTGTGAGTCTATGGGTCTCTGCGTGAGTCTATGGGTCTCTGTGTGAGTCTATGTGTCTCTGCGTGAATCTATGGGTCTGTGTGAGTCTATGGGTCTCTGTGTGAGTCTATGGGTCTCTGTGTGAGTCTATGGGTCTCTGTGTGAGTCTATGGGTCTCTGTGTGAGTTTATGGGTCTCTGTGTGAGTCTATGGGTCTATGTGTGAGTCTGTGGATCTCTGTGTGAGTCTATGGGTCGCTTTGTGAGTCTATGGGTCTCTGTGTGAGTCTGTGGGTCTCTGTGTGAGTCTATGGGTCTCTGTGTGAGTCGATGGGTCTCTGTGTGAGTCTGTGGGTCTCTGTGTGAGTCTATGGGTCTCTGTGTGAGTCTGTGGGTCTCTGTGTAAGTCTATCGGTCTCTGTGTGAGTCTATGGGTCTCTGTGTGACTTTATGGGTCTCTGTGTGAGTCTATGGGTCTATGTGTGAGTTTGTGGATCTCTGTGCGAGTCTGTGGGTTTCTGTGTGAGTCTGTGGGTCTCTGTGTGAGTCTATGGGTCTCTGTGTGAGTCTGTGGGTCTCTGTGTGAGTCTATGGGTCTCTGTGTGAGGCTATGTGTCTCTGTGTGAGTCTATGGGTCTCTGTGTGAGTTTATGGGTCTCTCTGTTAGTCTATGGGTCTATGTGTGAGTCTGTGGATCTATATGCGAGTCTATGGGTTTCTGTGTAAGTCTGTGGGTCTCTGTGTGAGTCTATGGGTCTCTGTGTGAGTCTATGGGTCTCTGTGTGGGTCTATGGGTCTCTGTGTGAGTCTATGTGTCTCTGTGTGAGTCTATGAGTCTCTGTGTGAGTCTATGGGTCTCTGTGTGAGTCTATGGGTCTCTGTGTGAGTCTATGGGTCTCTGTGTGAGTCTATGGGTCTCTGTGTGAGTCTATGGGTCTCTGTGTGAGTCTATGGGTCTCTGTGTGAGTCTGTGGGTCTCTGTGTGAGTCTGTGGGTCTCTGTGTGAGTCTATGGGTCTCTGTGTGAGTCTATGGGTCTCTGTGTGAGTCTATGTGTCTCTCTGTGAGTCTATGTGTCTCTGTGTGAGTCTATGGGTCTCTGTGTGAGTCTATGGGTCTCTGTGTGAGTCTATGTGTCTCTGTGTGAGTCTGTGGGTCTCTGTGTGAGTCTATGGGTCTCTGTGTGAGTCTAAGGGTCTCTGTGTGAGTCTATGGGTCTCTGAGTGAGTCTATGGGTCTCTATGTGAGTCTATGGGTCTCTGCGTGAGTCTATGGGTCTCTGAGTGAGTCTTTTGGTCTCTGTGTGAGTCTATGGGGTCTCTGTGTGAGTCTATGTGTCTCTGTGTGACTCTATGGGTCTCTGTGTGAGTCTATGGGTCTCTGTGTGAGTCTATGGGTCTCTGTGTGAGTCTGTGGGTCTCTGTGTGAGTCTATGGGTCTCTGTGTGAGGCTATGTGTCTCTGTGTGAGTCTATGGGTCTCTGTGTGAGTTTATGGGTCTCTGTGTTAGTCTATGGGTCTATGTGTGAGTCTGTGGATCTATATGCGAGTCTATGGGTCTCTGTGTGAGTTTATGGGTCTCTGTGTGAGTCTATGGGTCTCTGTGTGAGTCTGTGGATCTCTGTGTGAGTCTATGGGTCGCTTTGTGAGTCTATGGGTCTCTGTGTGAGTCTATGGGTCTCTGTGTGAGTCTATGGGTTCTCTGTGTGAGTCTGTGGGTCTCTGTGTGAGTCTGTGGGTCTCTGTGTGAGTCTATGGGTCTCTGTGTGAGTCTATGGGTCTCTGTGTGAGTCTATGTGTCTCTGTGTGAGTCTATGTGTCTCTGTGTGAGTCTACGGGTCTCTGTGTGAGTCTATGGGTCTCTGTGTGAGTCTATGTGTCTCTGTGTGAGTCTGTGGGTCTCTGTGTGAGTCTGTGGGTCTCTGTGTGAGTCTATGTGTCTCTGCGTGAATCTATGGGTCTCTGTGTGAGTCTATGGGCCTCTGTGTGAGTCTATGGGTCTCTGTGTGAGTCTATGGGTCTCTGTGTGAGTCTATGGGTCTCTGTGTGAGTTTATGGGTCTCTGTGTGAGTCTATGGGTCTATGTGTGAGTCTGTGGATCTCTGTGTGAGTCTATGGGTCGCTTTGTGAGTCTATGGGTCTCTGTGTGAGTCTGTGGGTCTCTGTGTGAGTCTATGGGTCTCTGTGTGAGTCTATGGGTCTCTGTGTGAGTCTATGGGTCTCTGTGTGAGTCTGTGGGTCTCTGTGTGAGTCTATGGGTCTCTGTGTGAGTCTGTGGGTCTCTGTGTAAGTCTATGGGTCTCTGTGTGAGTCTATGGGTCTCTGTGTGAGTTTATGGGTCTCTGTGTGAGTCTATGGGTCTATGTGTGAGTCTGTGGATCTCTGTGGGAGTCTGTGGGTCTCTGTGTGAGTCTGTGGGTCTCTGTGTGAGTCTATGGGTCTCTGTGTGAGTCTGTGGGTCTCTGTGTGAGTCTATGGGTCTCTGTGTGAGTCTATGGGTCTCTGTGTGAGTTTATGGGTCTCTGTGTTAGTCTATGGGTCTATGTGTGAGTCTGTGGATCTCTGTGCGAGTCTATGTGTCTCTGTGTGAGTCTATGGGTCTCTGTGTGGGTCTATGGGTCTCTGTGTGAGTCTATGTGTCTCTGTGTGAGTCTATGAGTCTCTGTGTGAGTCTATGTGTCTCTGTGTGAGTCTATGGGTCTCTGTGTGAGTCTATGGGTCTCTGTGTGAGTCTATGGGTCTCTGTGTGAGTCTATGGGTCTCTGTGTGAGTCTATGGGTCTCTGTGTGAGTCTATGGGTCTCTGTGTGAGTCTGTGGGTCTCTGTGTGAGTCTGTGGGTCTCTGTGTGAGTCTATGGGTCTCTGTGTGAGTCTATGGGTCTCTGTGTGAGTCTATGTGTCTCTCTGTGAGTCTATGTGTCTCTGTGTGAGTCTATGGGTCTCTGTGTGAGTCTATGGGTCTCTGTGTGAGTCTATGGGTCGCTTTGTGAGTCTATGGGTCTCTGTGTGAGTCTGTGGGTCTCTGTGTGAGTCTATGGGTCTCTGTGTGAGTCTATGGGTCTCTGTGTGAGTCTATGGGTCTCTGTGTGAGTCTATGGGTCTCTGTGTGAGTCTGTGGGTCTCTGTGTGAGTCTATGGGTCTCTGTGTGAGTCTGTGGGTCTCTGTGTAAGTCTATGGGTCTCTGTGTGAGTCTATGGGTCTCTGTGTGAGTTTATGGGTCTCTGTGTGAGTCTATGGGTCTATGTGTGAGTCTGTGGATCTCTGTGGGAGTCTGTGGGTCTCTGTGTGAGTCTGTGGGTCTCTGTGTGAGTCTATGGGTCTCTGTGTGAGTCTGTGGGTCTCTGTGTGAGTCTATGGGTCTCTGTGTGAGTCTATGTGTCTCTGTGTGAGTCTATGGGTCTCTGTGTGAGTTTATGGGTCTCTGTGTTAGTCTATGGGTCTATGTGTGAGTCTGTGGATCTCTGTGCGAGTCTATGGGTTTCTGTGTGAGTCTATGGGTCTCTGTGTGGGTCTATGGGTCTCTGTGTGAGTCTATGTGTCTCTGTGTGAGTCTATGAGTCTCTGTGTGAGTCTATGTGTCTCTGTGTGAGTCTATGGGTCTCTGTGTGAGTCTATGGGTCTCTGTGTGAGTCTATGGGTCTCTGTGTGAGTCTATGGGTCTCTGTGTGAGTCTATGGGTCTCTGTGTGAGTCTATGGGTCTCTGTGTGAGTCTGTGGGTCTCTGTGTGAGTCTGTGGGTCTCTGTGTGAGTCTATGGGTCTCTGTGTGAGTCTATGGGTCTCTGTGTGAGTCTATGTGTCTCTCTGTGAGTCTATGTGTCTCTGTGTGAGTCTATGGGTCTCTGTGTGAGTCTATGGGTCTCTGTGTGAGTCTATGTGTCTCTGTGTGAGTCTGTGGGTCTCTGTGTGAGTCTATGGGTCTCTGTGTGAGTCTAAGGGTCTCTGTGTGAGTCTATGGGTCTCTGAGTGAGTCTATGGGTCTCTATGTGAGTCTATGGGTCTCTGCGTGAGTCTATGGGTCTCTGAGTGAGTCTTTTGGTCTCTGTGTGAGTCTATGGGGTCTCTGTGTGAGTCTATGTGTCTCTGTGTGACTCTATGGGTCTCTGTGTGAGTCTATGGGTCTCTGTGTGAGTCTATGGGTCTCTGTGTGAGTCTGTGGGTCTCTGTGTGAGTCTATGGGTCTCTGTGTGAGGCTATGTGTCTCTGTGTGAGTCTATGGGTCTCTGTGTGAGTTTATGGGTCTCTGTGTTAGTCTATGGGTCTATGTGTGAGTCTGTGGATCTATATGCGAGTCTATGGGTCTCTGTGTGAGTTTATGGGTCTCTGTGTGAGTCTATGGGTCTCTGTGTGAGTCTGTGGATCTCTGTGTGAGTCTATGGGTCGCTTTGTGAGTCTATGGGTCTCTGTGTGAGTCTGTGGGTCTCTGTGTGAGTCTATGGGTTCTCTGTGTGAGTCTGTGGGTCTCTGTGTGAGTCTGTGGGTCTCTGTGTGAGTCTATGGGTCTCTGTGTGAGTCTATGGGTCTCTGTGTGAGTCTATGTGTCTCTGTGTGAGTCTATGTGTCTCTGTGTGAGTCTACGGGTCTCTGTGTGAGTCTATGGGTCTCTGTGTGAGTCTATGTGTCTCTGTGTGAGTGTGTGGGTCTCTGTGTGAGTCTGTGGGTCTCTGTGTGAGTCTATGTGTCTCTGCGTGAATCTATGGGTCTCTGTGTGAGTCTATGGGCCTCTGTGTGAGTCTATGGGTCTCTGTGTGAGTCTATGGGTCTCTGTGTGAGTCTATGGGTCTCTGTGTGAGTCTATGGGTCTCTGTGTGAGTTTATGGGTCTCTGTGTGAGTCTATGGGTCTATGTGTGAGTCTGTGGATCTCTGTGTGAGTCTATGGGTCGCTTTGTGAGTCTATGGGTCTCTGTGTGAGTCTATGGGTCTCTGTGTGAGTCTATGGGTCTCTGTGTGAGTCTATGGGTCTCTGTGTGAGTCTATGGGTCTCTGTGTGAGTCTGTGGGTCTCTGTGTGAGTCTATGGGTCTCTGTGTGAGTCTGTGGGTCTCTGTGTAAGTCTATGGGTCTCTGTGTGAGTCTATGGGTCTCTGTGTGAGTTTATGGGTCTCTGTGTGAGTCTATGGGTCTATGTGTGAGTCTGTGGATCTCTGTGGGAGTCTGTGGGTCTCTGTGTGAGTCTGTGGGTCTCTGTGTGAGTCTATGGGTCTCTGTGTGAGTCTGTGGGTCTCTGTGTGAGTCTATGGGTCTCTGTGTGAGTCTATGTGTCTCTGTGTGAGTCTATGGGTCTCTGTGTGAGTTTATGGGTCTCTGTGTTAGTCTATGGGTCTATGTGTGAGTCTGTGGATCTCTGTGCGAGTCTATGGGTTTCTGTGTGAGTCTGTGGGTCTCTGTGTGAGTCTATGGGTCTCTGTGTGAGTCTATGGGTCTCTGTGTGAGTCTATGTGTCTCTGTGTGAGTCTATGAGTCTCTGTGTGAGTCTATGTGTCTCTGTGTGAGTCTATGGGTCTCTGTGTGAGTCTATGGGTCTCTGTGTGAGTCTGTGGGTCTCTGTGTGAGTCTATGGGTCTCTGTGTGAGTCTATGGGTCTCTGTGTGGGTCTATGTGTCTCTGTGTGAGTCTATAGGTCTCTGTGTGAGGCTATGTGTCTCTGTGTGAGTCTATGGGTCTCTGTGTGAGTCAATGGGTCCCTGTGTGAGTCTATGGGTCTCTGTGTGAGTCTATGGGTCTCTGTGTGACTCTGTGGGTCTCTGTGTGAGTCTGTGGGTCTCTGTGTGAGTCTATGTGTCTCTGTGTGCGTCTATGGGTCTCTGTGTGAGTCTATGGGTCTCTGTGTGAGTCTATGGGTCTCTGTGTGAGTCTATGTGTCTCTGTGTGAGTCTGTGGGACTCTGCTGTGAGTCTATGGGTCTCTGCTGTGTGAGTCTATGGGTCTCTGTGCGAGTCTGTGGGTCTCTGTGCGAGTCTGTGGGTCTCTGTGTGAGTCTATGGGTCTCTGCGTGAGTCTATGGGTCTCTGCTGTGTGAGTCTATGGGTCTCTGTGCGAGTCTGTGGGTCTCTGTGCGAGTCTATGTGTCTCTGTGTGAGTCTATGGGTCTCTGTGTGAGTCTATGGGTCTCTGTGTGAGTCTATGTGTCTCTGTGTGAATCTGTGGGTCTCTGCGTGAGTCTATGGGTCTCTGCTGTGAGTCTATGGGTCTCTGCTGTGTGAGTCTATGGGTCTCTGTGCGAGTCTGTGGGTCTCTGTGCGAGTCTGTGGGTCTCTGTGTGAGTCTATGGGTCTCTGCGTGAGTCTATGGGTCTCTGTGTGAGTCTATGTGTCTCTGCGTGAATCTATGGATCTGTGTGAGTCTATGGGTCTCTGTGTGAGTCTATGGGTCTCTGTGTGAGTCTATGGGTCTCTGTGTGAGTCTATGGGTCTCTGTGTGAGTTTATGGGTCTCTGTGTGAGTCTATGGGTCTATGTGTGAGTCTGTGGATCTCTGTGTGAGTCTATGGGTCGCTTTGTGAGTCTATGGGTCTCTGTGTGAGTCTGTGGGTCTCTGTGTGAGTCTATGGGTCTCTGTGTGAGTCGATGGGTCTCTGTGTGAGTCTGTGGGTCTCTGTGTGAGTCTATGGGTCTCTGTGTGAGTCTGTGGGTCTCTGTGTAAGTATATCGGTCTCTGTGTGAGTCTATGGGTCTCTGTGTGACTTTATGGGTCTCTGTGTGAGTCTATGGGTCTATGTGTGAGTTTGTGGATCTCTGTGCGAGTCTGTGGGTTTCTGTGTGAGTCTGTGGGTCTCTGTGTGAGTCTATGGGTCTCTGTGTGAGTCTGTGGGTCTCTGTGTGAGTCTATGGGTCTCTGTGTGAGGCTATGTGTCTCTGTGTGAGTCTATGGGTCTCTGTGTGAGTTTATGGGTCTCTGTGTTAGTCTATGGGTCTATGTGTGAGTCTGTGGATCTATATGCGAGTCTATGGGTTTCTGTGTAAGTCTGTGGGTCTCTGTGTGAGTCTATGGGTCTCTGTGTGAGTCTATGGGTCTCTGTGTGGGTCTATGGGTCTCTGTGTGAGTCTATGTGTCTCTGTGTGAGTCTATGAGTCTCTGTGTGAGTCTATGTGTCTCTGTGTGAGTCTATGGGTCTCTGTGTGAGTCTATGGGTCTCTGTGTGAGTCTATGTGCCTCTGTGTGAGTCTATGGGTCTCTGTGTGAGTCTATGTGTCTCTGTGTGAGTCTATGGGTCTCTGTGTGAGTCTGTGGGTCTCTGTGTGAGTCTGTGGGTCTCTGTGTGAGTCTATGGGTCTCTGTGTGAGTCTATGGGTCTCTGTGTGAGTCTGTGGGTCTCTGTGTGAGTCTGTGGGTCTCTGTGTGAGTCTGTGGGTCTCTGTGTGAGTCTATGGGTCTCTGTGTGAGTCTATGGGTCTCTGTGTGAGTCTATGGGTCTCTGTGTGAGTCTATGGGTCGCTTTGTGAGTCTATGGGTCTCTGTGTGAGTCTGTGGGTCTCTGTGTGAGTCTATGGGTCTCTGTGTGAGTCTATGGGTCTCTGTGTGAGTCTATGGGTCTCTGTGTGAGTCTATGGGTCTCTGTGTGAGTCTGTGGGTCTCTGTGTGAGTCTATGGGTCTCTGTGTGAGTCTGTGGGTCTCTGTGTAAGTCTATGGGTCTCTGTGTGAGTCTATGGGTCTCTGTGTGAGTTTATGGGTCTCTGTGTGAGTCTATGGGTCTATGTGTGAGTCTGTGGATCTCTGTGGGAGTCTGTGGGTCTCTGTGTGAGTCTGTGGGTCTCTGTGTGAGTCTATGGGTCTCTGTGTGAGTCTGTGGGTCTCTGTGTGAGTCTATGGGTCTCTGTGTGAGTCTATGTGTCTCTGTGTGAGTCTATGGGTCTCTGTGTGAGTTTATGGGTCTCTGTGTTAGTCTATGGGTCTATGTGTGAGTCTGTGGATCTCTGTGCGAGTCTATGGGTTTCTGTGTGAGTCTATGGGTCTCTGTGTGGGTCTATGGGTCTCTGTGTGAGTCTATGTGTCTCTGTGTGAGTCTATGAGTCTCTGTGTGAGTCTATGTGTCTCTGTGTGAGTCTATGGGTCTCTGTGTGAGTCTATGGGTCTCTGTGTGAGTCTATGGGTCTCTGTGTGAGTCTATGGGTCTCTGTGTGAGTCTATGGGTCTCTGTGTGAGTCTATGGGTCTCTGTGTGAGTCTGTGGGTCTCTGTGTGAGTCTGTGGGTCTCTGTGTGAGTCTATGGGTCTCTGTGTGAGTCTATGGGTCTCTGTGTGAGTCTATGTGTCTCTCTGTGAGTCTATGTGTCTCTGTGTGAGTCTATGGGTCTCTGTGTGAGTCTATGGGTCTCTGTGTGAGTCTATGTGTCTCTGTGTGAGTCTGTGGGTCTCTGTGTGAGTCTATGGGTCTCTGTGTGAGTCTAAGGGTCTCTGTGTGAGTCTATGGGTCTCTGAGTGAGTCTATGGGTCTCTATGTGAGTCTATGGGTCTCTGCGTGAGTCTATGGGTCTCTGAGTGAGTCTTTTGGTCTCTGTGTGAGTCTATGGGGTCTCTGTGTGAGTCTATGTGTCTCTGTGTGACTCTATGGGTCTCTGTGTGAGTCTATGGGTCTCTGTGTGAGTCTATGGGTCTCTGTGTGAGTCTGTGGGTCTCTGTGTGAGTCTATGGGTCTCTGTGTGAGGCTATGTGTCTCTGTGTGAGTCTATGGGTCTCTGTGTGAGTTTATGGGTCTCTGTGTTAGTCTATGGGTCTATGTGTGAGTCTGTGGATCTATATGCGAGTCTATGGGTCTCTGTGTGAGTTTATGGGTCTCTGTGTGAGTCTATGGGTCTCTGTGTGAGTCTGTGGATCTCTGTGTGAGTCTATGGGTCGCTTTGTGAGTCTATGGGTCTCTGTGTGAGTCTATGGGTTCTCTGTGTGAGTCTGTGGGTCTCTGTGTGAGTCTGTGGGTCTCTGTGTGAGTCTATGGGTCTCTGTGTGAGTCTATGGGTCTCTGTGTGAGTCTGTGGGTCTCTGTGTGAGTCTGTGGGTCTCTGTGTGAGTCTATGGGTCTCTGTGTGAGTCTATGGGTCTCTGTGTGAGTCTATGTGTCTCTGTGTGAGTCTATGTGTCTCTGTGTGAGTCTACGGGTCTCTGTGTGAGTCTATGGGTCTCTGTGTGAGTCTATGTGTCTCTGTGTGAGTGTGTGGGTCTCTGTGTGAGTCTGTGGGTCTCTGTGTGAGTCTATGTGTCTCTGCGTGAATCTATGGGTCTCTGTGTGAGTCTATGGGCCTCTGTGTGAGTCTATGGGTCTCTGTGTGAGTCTATGGGTCTCTGTGTGAGTCTATGGGTCTCTGTGTGAGTTTATGGGTCTCTGTGTGAGTCTATGGGTCTATGTGTGAGTCTGTGGATCTCTGTGTGAGTCTATGGGTCGCTTTGTGAGTCTATGGGTCTCTGTGTGAGTCTATGGGTCTCTGTGTGAGTCTATGGGTCTCTGTGTGAGTCTATGGGTCTCTGTGTGAGTCTATGGGTCTCTGTGTGAGTCTGTGGGTCTCTGTGTGAGTCTATGGGTCTCTGTGTGAGTCTGTGGGTCTCTGTGTAAGTCTATGGGTCTCTGTGTGAGTCTATGGGTCTCTGTGTGAGTTTATGGGTCTCTGTGTGAGTCTATGGGTCTATGTGTGAGTCTGTGGATCTCTGTGGGAGTCTGTGGGTCTCTGTGTGAGTCTGTGGGTCTCTGTGTGAGTCTATGGGTCTCTGTGTGAGTCTGTGGGTCTCTGTGTGAGTCTATGGGTCTCTGTGTGAGTCTATGTGTCTCTGTGTGAGTCTATGGGTCTCTGTGTGAGTTTATGGGTCTCTGTGTTAGTCTATGGGTCTATGTGTGAGTCTGTGGATCTCTGTGCGAGTCTATGGGTTTCTGTGTGAGTCTGTGGGTCTCTGTGTGAGTCTATGGGTCTCTGTGTGAGTCTATGGGTCTCTGTGTGAGTCTATGTGTCTCTGTGTGAGTCTATGAGTCTCTGTGTGAGTCTATGTGTCTCTGTGTGAGTCTATGGGTCTCTGTGTGAGTCTATGGGTCTCTGTGTGAGTCTGTGGGTCTCTGTGTGAGTCTATGGGTCTCTGTGTGAGTCTATGGGTCTCTGTGTGGGTCTATGTGTCTCTGTGTGAGTCTATAGGTCTCTGTGTGAGGCTATGTGTCTCTGTGTGAGTCTATGGGTCTCTGTGTGAGTCAATGGGTCCCTGTGTGAGTCTATGGGTCTCTGTGTGAGTCTATGGGTCTCTGTGTGACTCTGTGGGTCTCTGTGTGAGTCTGTGGGTCTCTGTGTGAGTCTATGTGTCTCTGTGTGCGTCTATGGGTCTCTGTGTGAGTCTATGGGTCTCTGTGTGAGTCTATGGGTCTCTGTGTGAGTCTATGTGTCTCTGTGTGAGTCTGTGGGACTCTGCTGTGAGTCTATGGGTCTCTGCTGTGTGAGTCTATGGGTCTCTGTGCGAGTCTGTGGGTCTCTGTGCGAGTCTGTGGGTCTCTGTGTGAGTCTATGGGTCTCTGCGTGAGTCTATGGGTCTCTGCTGTGTGAGTCTATGGGTCTCTGTGCGAGTCTGTGGGTCTCTGTGCGAGTCTATGTGTCTCTGTGTGAGTCTATGGGTCTCTGTGTGAGTCTATGGGTCTCTGTGTGAGTCTATGTGTCTCTGTGTGAATCTGTGGGTCTCTGCGTGAGTCTATGGGTCTCTGCTGTGAGTCTATGGGTCTCTGCTGTGTGAGTCTATGGGTCTCTGTGCGAGTCTGTGGGTCTCTGTGCGAGTCTGTGGGTCTCTGTGTGAGTCTATGGGTCTCTGCGTGAGTCTATGGGTCTCTGTGTGAGTCTATGTGTCTCTGCGTGAATCTATGGATCTGTGTGAGTCTATGGGTCTCTGTGTGAGTCTATGGGTCTCTGTGTGAGTCTATGGGTCTCTGTGTGAGTCTATGGGTCTCTGTGTGAGTTTATGGGTCTCTGTGTGAGTCTATGGGTCTATGTGTGAGTCTGTGGATCTCTGTGTGAGTCTATGGGTCGCTTTGTGAGTCTATGGGTCTCTGTGTGAGTCTGTGGGTCTCTGTGTGAGTCTATGGGTCTCTGTGTGAGTCGATGGGTCTCTGTGTGAGTCTGTGGGTCTCTGTGTGAGTCTATGGGTCTCTGTGTGAGTCTGTGGGTCTCTGTGTAAGTCTATCGGTCTCTGTGTGAGTCTATGGGTCTCTGTGTGACTTTATGGGTCTCTGTGTGAGTCTATGGGTCTATGTGTGAGTTTGTGGATCTCTGTGCGAGTCTGTGGGTTTCTGTGTGAGTCTGTGGGTCTCTGTGTGAGTCTATGGGTCTCTGTGTGAGTCTGTAGGTCTCTGTGTGAGTCTATGGGTCTCTGTGTGAGGCTATGTGTCTCTGTGTGAGTCTATGGGTCTCTGTGTGAGTTTATGGGTCTCTGTGTTAGTCTATGGGTCTATGTGTGAGTCTGTGGATCTATATGCGAGTCTATGGGTTTCTGTGTAAGTCTGTGGGTCTCTGTGTGAGTCTATGGGTCTCTGTGTGAGTCTATGGGTCTCTGTGTGGGTCTATGGGTCTCTGTGTGAGTCTATGTGTCTCTGTGTGAGTCTATGAGTCTCTGTGTGAGTCTATGTGTCTCTGTGTGAGTCTATGGGTCTCTGTGTGAGTCTATGGGTCTCTGTGTGAGTCTATGGGTCTCTGTGTGAGTCTATGGGTCTCTGTGTGAGTCTATGGGTCTCTGTGTGAGTCTATGGGTCTCTGTGTGAGTCTGTGGGTCTCTGTGTGAGTCTGTGGGTCTCTGTGTGAGTCTATGGGTCTCTGTGTGAGTCTATGGGTCTCTGTGTGAGTCTATGTGTCTCTCTGTGAGTCTATGTGTCTCTGTGTGAGTCTATGGGTCTCTGTGTGAGTCTATGGGTCTCTGTGTGAGTCTATGTGTCTCTGTGTGAGTCTGTGGGTCTCTGTGTGAGTCTATGGGTCTCTGTGTGAGTCTAAGGGTCTCTGTGTGAGTCTATGGGTCTCTGAGTGAGTCTATGGGTCTCTATGTGAGTCTATGGGTCTCTGCGTGAGTCTATGGGTCTCTGAGTGAGTCTTTTGGTCTCTGTGTGAGTCTATGGGGTCTCTGTGTGAGTCTATGTGTCTCTGTGTGACTCTATGGGTCTCTGTGTGAGTCTATGGGTCTCTGTGTGAGTCTATGGGTCTCTGTGTGAGTCTGTGGGTCTCTGTGTGAGTCTATGGGTCTCTGTGTGAGGCTATGTGTCTCTGTGTGAGTCTATGGGTCTCTGTGTGAGTTTATGGGTCTCTGTGTTAGTCTATGGGTCTATGTGTGAGTCTGTGGATCTATATGCGAGTCTATGGGTTTCTGTGTAAGTCTGTGGGTCTCTGTGTGAGTCTATGGGTCTCTGTGTGAGTCTATGGGTCTCTGTGTGGGTCTATGGGTCTCTGTGTGAGTCTATGGGTCTCTGTGTGAGTCTATGGGTCTCTGTGTGAGTCTATGGGTTCTCTGTGTGAGTCTGTGGGTCTCTGTGTGAGTCTACGGGTCTCTGTGTGAGTCTATGGGTCTCTGTGTGAGTCTATGTGTCTCTGTGTGAGTCTGTGGGTCTCTGTGTGAGTCTATGGGTCTCTGTGTGAGTCTGTGGGTCTCTGTGTGAGTCTGTGGGTCTCTGTGTGAGTCTATGGGTCTCTGTGTGAGTCTGTGGGTCTCTGTGTGAGTCTATGGGTCTCTGTGTGAGTCTATGTGTCTCTGTGTGAGTCTATGGGTCTCTGTGTGAGTTTATGGGTCTCTGTGTTAGTCTATGGGTCTATGTGTGAGTCTGTGGATCTCTGTGCGAGTCTATGGGTTTCTGTGTGAGTCTATGGGTCTCTGTGTGGGTCTATGGGTCTCTGTGTGAGTCTATGTGTCTCTGTGTGAGTCTATGAGTCTCTGTGTGAGTCTATGTGTCTCTGTGTGAGTCTATGGGTCTCTGTGTGAGTCTATGGGTCTCTGTGTGAGTCTATGGGTCTCTGTGTGAGTCTATGGGTCTCTGTGTGAGTCTATGGGTCTCTGTGTGAGTCTATGGGTCTCTGTGTGAGTCTGTGGGTCTCTGTGTGAGTCTATGGGTCTCTGTGTGAGTCTATGGGTCTCTGTGTGAGTCTGTGGGTCTCTGTGTGAGTCTATGTGTCTCTCTGTGAGTCTATGTGTCTCTGTGTGAGTCTATGGGTCTCTGTGTGAGTCTATGGGTCTCTGTGTGAGTCTATGTGTCTCTGTGTGAGTCTGTGGGTCTCTGTGTGAGTCTATGGGTCTCTGTGTGAGTCTAAGGGTCTCTGTGTGAGTCTATGGGTCTCTGAGTGAGTCTATGGGTCTCTATGTGAGTCTATGGGTCTCTGCGTGAGTCTATGGGTCTCTGAGTGAGTCTTTTGGTCTCTGTGTGAGTCTATGGGGTCTCTGTGTGAGTCTATGTGTCTCTGTGTGACTCTATGGGTCTCTGTGTGAGTCTATGGGTCTCTGTGTGAGTCTATGGGTCTCTGTGTGAGTCTATGGGTCTCTGTGTGAGTCTATGGGTCTCTGTGTGAGTCTGTGGGTCTCTGTGTGAGTCTATGGGTCTCTGTGTGAGTCTATGGGTCTCTGTGTGAGTCTATGGGTCTATGTGTGAGTCTGTGGATCTATATGCGAGTCTATGGGTCTCTGTGTGAGTTTATGGGTCTCTGTGTGAGTCTATGGGTCTCTGTGTGAGTCTGTGGATCTCTGTGTGAGTCTATGGGTCGCTTTGTGAGTCTATGGGTCTCTGTGTGAGTCTGTGGGTCTCTGTGTGAGTCTATGGGTTCTCTGTGTGAGTCTGTGGGTCTCTGTGTGAGTCTGTGGGTCTCTGTGTGAGTCTATGGGTCTCTGTGTGAGTCTATGGGTCTCTGTGTGAGTCTATGTGTCTCTGTGTGAGTCTATGTGTCTCTGTGTGAGTCTACGGGTCTCTGTGTGAGTCTATGGGTCTCTGTGTGAGTCTATGTGTCTCTGTGTGAGTGTGTGGGTCTCTGTGTGAGTCTGTGGGTCTCTGTGTGAGTCTATGTGTCTCTGTGTGAGTGTGTGGGTCTCTGTGTGAGTCTATGGGTCTCTGTGTGAGTCTATGGGTCTCTGTGTGAGTCTATGGGTCTCTGTGTGAGTTTATGGGTCTCTGTGTGAGTCTATGGGTCTATGTGTGAGTCTGTGGATATCTGTGTGAGTCTATGGGTCGCTTTGTGAGTCTATGGGTCTCTGTGTGAGTCTGTGGGTCTCTGTGTGAGTCTATGGGTTCTCTGTGTGAGTCTATGGGTCTCTGTGTGAGTCTGTGGGTCTCTGTGTGAGTCTATGGGTCTCTGTGTGAGTCTATGGGTCTCTGTGTGAGTCTATGTGTCTCTGTGTGAGTCTATGTGTCTCTGTGTGAGTCTGTGGGTCTCTGTGTAAGTCTATGGGTCTCTGTGTGAGTCTATGTGTCTCTGTGTGAGTGTGTGGGTCTCTGTGTGAGTCTGTGGGTCTCTGTGTGAGTCTATGTGTCTCTGCGTGAATCTATGGGTCTCTGTGTGAGTCTATGGGCCTCTGTGTGAGTCTATGGGTCTCTGTGTGAGTCTATGGGTCTCTGTGTGAGTCTATGGGTCTCTGTGTGAGTTTATGGGTCTCTGTGTGAGTCTATGGGTCTATGTGTGAGTCTGTGGATCTCTGTGTGAGTCTATGGGTCGCTTTGTGAGTCTATGGGTCTCTGTGTGAGTCTATGGGTCTCTGTGTGAGTCTATGGGTCTCTGTGTGAGTCTATGGGTCTCTGTGTGAGTCTATGGGTCTCTGTGTGAGTCTGTGGGTCTCTGTGTGAGTCTATGGGTCTCTGTGTGAGTCTGTGGGTCTCTGTGTAAGTCTATGGGTCTCTGTGTGAGTCTATGGGTCTCTGTGTGAGTTTATGGGTCTCTGTGTGAGTCTATGGGTCTATGTGTGAGTCTGTGGATCTCTGTGGGAGTCTGTGGGTCTCTGTGTGAGTCTGTGGGTCTCTGTGTGAGTCTATGGGTCTCTGTGTGAGTCTGTGGGTCTCGGTGTGAGTCTATGGGTCTCTGTGTGAGTCTATGTGTCTCTGTGTGAGTCTATGGGTCTCTGTGTGAGTTTATGGGTCTCTGTGTTAGTCTATGGGTCTATGTGTGAGTCTGTGGATCTCTGTGCGAGTCTATGGGTTTCTGTGTGAGTCTGTGGGTCTCTGTGTGAGTCTATGGGTCTCTGTGTGAGTCTATGGGTCTCTGTGTGAGTCTATGTGTCTCTGTGTGAGTCTATGAGTCTCTGTGTGAGTCTATGTGTCTCTGTGTGAGTCTATGGGTCTCTGTGTGAGTCTATGGGTCTTTGTGTGAGTCTGTGGGTCTCTGTGTGAGTCTCTGGGTCTCTGTGTGAGTCTATGGGTCTCTGTGTGGGTCTATGTGTCTCTGTGTGAGTCTATAGGTCTCTGTGTGAGGCTATGTGTCTCTGTGTGAGTCTATGGGTCTCTGTGTGAGTCAATGGGTCCCTGTGTGAGTCTATGGGTCTCTGTGTGAGTCTATGGGTCTCTGTGTGACTCTGTGGGTCTCTGTGTGAGTCTTTGGGTCTCTGTGTGAGTCTATGTGTCTCTGTGTGCGTCTATGGGTCTCTGTGTGAGTCTATGGGTCTCTGTGTGAGTCTATGGGTCTCTGTGTGAGTCTATGTGTCTCTGTGTGAGTCTGTGGGACTCTGCTGTGAGTCTATGGGTCTCTGCTGTGTGAGTCTATGGGTCTCTGTGCGAGTCTGTGGGTCTCTGTGCGAGTCTGTGGGTCTCTGTGTGAGTCTATGGGTCTCTGCGTGAGTCTATGGGTCTCTGCGTGAGTCTATGGGTCTCTGCTGTGTGAGTCTATGGGTCTCTGTGCGAGTCTGTGGGTCTCTGTGCGAGTCTATGTGTCTCTGTGTGAGTCTATGGGTCTCTGTGTGAGTCTATGGGTCTCTGTGTGAGTCTATGTGTCTCTGTGTGAATCTGTGGGTCTCTGCGTGAGTCTATGGGTCTCTGCTGTGAGTCTATGGGTCTCTGCTGTGTGAGTCTATGGGTCTCTGTGCGAGTCTGTGGGTCTCTGTGCGAGTCTGTGGGTCTCTGTGTGAGTCTATGGGTCTCTGCGTGAGTCTATGGGTCTCTGTGTGAGTCTATGTGTCTCTGCGTGAATCTATGGGTCTGTGTGAGTCTATGGGTCTCTGTGTGAGTCTATGGGTCTCTGTGTGAGTCTATGGGTCTCTGTGTGAGTCTATGGGTCTCTGTGTGAGTTTATGGGTCTCTGTGTGAGTCTATGGGTCTATGTGTGAGTCTGTGGATCTCTGTGTGAGTCTATGGGTCGCTTTGTGAGTCTATGGGTCTCTGTGTGAGTCTGTGGGTCTCTGTGTGAGTCTATGGGTCTCTGTGTGAGTCGATGGGTCTCTGTGTGAGTCTGTGGGTCTCTGTGTGAGTCTATGGGTCTCTGTGTGAGTCTGTGGGTCTCTGTGTAAGTCTATCGGTCTCTGTGTGAGTCTATGGGTCTCTGTGTGACTTTATGGGTCTCTGTGTGAGTCTATGGGTCTATGTGTGAGTTTGTGGATCTCTGTGCGAGTCTGTGGGTTTCTGTGTGAGTCTGTGGGTCTCTGTGTGAGTCTATGGGTCTCTGTGTGAGTCTGTGGGTCTCTGTGTGAGTCTATGGGTCTCTGTGTGAGGCTATGTGTCTCTGTGTGAGTCTATGGGTCTCTGTGTGAGTTTATGGGTCTCTGTGTTAGTCTATGGGTCTATGTGTGAGTCTGTGGATCTATATGCGAGTCTATGGGTTTCTGTGTAAGTCTGTGGGTCTCTGTGTGAGTCTATGGGTCTCTGTGTGAGTCTATGGGTCTCTGTGTGGGTCTATGGGTCTCTGTGTGAGTCTATGTGTCTCTGTGTGAGTCTATGAGTCTCTGTGTGAGTCTATGTGTCTCTGTGTGAGTCTATGGGTCTCTGTGTGAGTCTATGGGTCTCTGTGTGAGTCTATGGGTCTCTGTGTGAGTCTATGGGTCTCTGTGTGAGTCTGTGGGTCTCTGTGTGAGTCTGTGGGTCTCTGTGTGAGTCTATGGGTCTCTGTGTGAGTCTATGGGTCTCTGTGTGAGTCTATGTGTCTCTCTGTGAGTCTATGTGTCTCTGTGTGAGTCTATGGGTCTCTGTGTGAGTCTATGGGTCTCTGTGTGAGTCTATGTGTCTCTGTGTGAGTCTGTGGGTCTCTGTGTGAGTCTATGGGTCTCTGTGTGAGTCTAAGGGTCTCTGTGTGAGTCTATGGGTCTCTGAGTGAGTCTATGGGTCTCTATGTGAGTCTATGGGTCTCTGCGTGAGTCTATGGGTCTCTGAGTGAGTCTTTTGGTCTCTGTGTGAGTCTATGGGGTCTCTGTGTGAGTCTATGTGTCTCTGTGTGACTCTATGGGTCTCTGTGTGAGTCTATGGGTCTCTGTGTGAGTCTATGGGTCTCTGTGTGAGTCTGTGGGTCTCTGTGTGAGTCTATGGGTCTCTGTGTGAGGCTATGTGTCTCTGTGTGAGTCTATGGGTCTCTGTGTGAGTTTATGGGTCTCTGTGTTAGTCTATGGGTCTATGTGTGAGTCTGTGGATCTATATGCGAGTCTATGGGTTTCTGTGTAAGTCTGTGGGTCTCTGTGTGAGTCTATGGGTCTCTGTGTGAGTCTATGGGTCTCTGTGTGGGTCTATGGGTCTCTGTGTGAGTCTATGGGTCTCTGTGTGAGTCTATGGGTCTCTGTGTGAGTCTATGGGTTCTCTGTGTGAGTCTGTGGGTCTCTGTGTGAGTCTACGGGTCTCTGTGTGAGTCTATGGGTCTCTGTGTGAGTCTATGTGTCTCTGTGTGAGTCTGTGGGTCTCTGTGTGAGTATATGGGTCTCTGTGTGAGTCTAAGGGTCTCTGTGTGAGTCTATGGGTCTCTGAGTGAGTCTATGGGTCTCTATGTGAATCTATGGGTCTCTGCGTGAGTCTATGGGTCTCTGAGTGAGTCTTTTGGTCTCTGTGTGAGTCTATGGGGTCTCTGTGTGAGTCTATGTGTCTCTGTGTGACTCTATGGGTCTCTGTGTGAGTCTATGGGTCTCTGTGTGAGTCTATGGGTCTCTGTGTGAGTCTATGGGTCTCTGTGTGAGTCTATGGGTCTCTGTGTGAGTCTGTGGATCTCTGTGCGAGTCTGTGGGTCTCTGTGTGAGTCTATGGGTCTCTGTGTGAGTCTATGGGTCTCTGTGTGAGTCTATGGGTCTCTGTGTGAGTTTATGGGTCTCTGTGTGAGTCTATGGGTCTATGTGTGAGTCTGTGGATCTCTGTGTGAGTCTATGGGTCGCTTTGTGAGTCTATGGGTCTCTGTGTGAGTCTATGTGTCTCTGTGTGAGTCTGTGGGTCTCTGTGTGAGTCTATGGGTCTCTGTGTGAGTCTAAGGGTCTCTGTGTGAGTCTATGGGTCTCTGAGTGAGTCTATGGGTCTCTATGTGAATCTATGGGTCTCTGCGTGAGTCTATGGGTCTCTGAGTGAGTCTTTTGGTCTCTGTGTGAGTCTATGGGATCTCTGTTTGAGTCTATGTGTCTCTGTGTGACTCTATGGGTCTCTGTGTGAGTCTATGGGTCTCTGTGTGAGTCTATGGGTCTCTGTGTGAGTCTATGGGTCTCTGTGTGAGTCTATGGGTCTCTGTGTGAGTCTGTGGATCTCTGTGCGAGTCTGTGGGTCTCTGTGTGAGTCTATGGGTCTCTGTGTGAGTCTATGGGTCTCTGTGTGAGTCTATGGGTCTCTGTGTGAGTTTATGGGTCTCTGTGTGAGTCTATGGGTCTATGTGTGAGTCTGTGGATCTCTGTGTGAGTCTATGGGTCGCTTTGTGAGTCTATGGGTCTCTGTGTGAGTCTAAGGGTCTCTGTGTGAGTCTATGGGTCTCTGAGTGAGTCTATGGGTCTCTATGTGAGTCTATGGGTCTCTGCGTGAGTCTATGGGTCTCTGAGTGAGTCTTTTGGTCTCTGTGTGAGTCTATGGGGTCTCTGTGTGAGTCTATGTGTCTCTGTGTGACTCTATGGGTCTCTGTGTGAGTCTATGGGTCTCTGTGTGAGTCTATGGGTCTCTGTGTGAGTCTATGGGTCTCTGTGTGAGTCTGTGGATCTCTGTGCGAGTCTGTGGGTCTCTGTGTGAGTCTATGGGTCTCTGTGTGAGTCTATGGGTCTCTGTGTGAGTCTATGGGTCTCTGTGTGAGTTTATGGGTCTCTGTGTGAGTCTATGGGTCTATGTGTGAGTCTGTGGATCTCTGTGTGAGTCTATGGGTCGCTTTGTGAGTCTATGGGTCTCTGTGTGAGTCTATGGGTCTCTGTGTGAGTCTATGGGTCTCTGTGTGAGTCTATGGGTCTCTGTGTGAGTCTGTGGGTCTCTGTGTGAGTCTATGGGTCTCTGTGTGAGTCTGTGGGTCTCTGTGTGAGTCTATGTGTCTCTGTGTGAGTCTATGGGTCTCTGTGTGAGTCTGTGGGTCTCTGTGTGAGTCTATGGGTCTCTGTGTGAGTCTGTGGGTCTCTGTGTGAGTCTATGGGTCTCTGTGTGAGTCTATGGGTCTCTGTGTGAGTTTATGGGTCACTGTGTGAGTCTATGGGTCTATGTGTGAGTCTGTGGATCTCTGTGTGAGTCTATGGGTTGCTTTGTGAGTCTATGGGTCTCTGTGTGAGTCTGTGGGTCTCTGTGTGAGTCTATGGGTCTCTGTGTGAGTCTATGGGTCTCTGTGTGAGTCTATGGGTCTCTGTGTGAGTCTATGGGTCTCTGTGTGAGTCTGTGGGTCTCTGTGTAAGTCTATGGGTCTCTGTGTGAGTCTATGGGTCTCTGTGTGAGTTTATGGGTCTCTGTGTGAGTCTATGGGTCTATGTGTGAGTCTGTGGATCTCTGTGGGAGTCTGTGGGTCTGTGTGTGAGTCTGTGGGTCTCTGTGTGAGTCTATGGGTCTCTGTGTGAGTCTGTGGGTCTCTGTGTGAGTCTATGGGTCTCTGTGTGAGTCTATGTGTCTCTGTGTGAGTCTATGTGTCTCTGTGTGAGTCTATGGGTCTCTGTGTGAGTCTATGGGTCTCTGTGTGAGTCTGTGGGTCTCTGTGTGAGTCTATGGGTCTCTGTGTGAGTCTATGGGTCTCTGTGTGGGTCTATGTGTCTCTGTGTGAGTCTATGGGTCTCTGTGTGAGGCTATGTGTCTCTGTGTGAGTCTATGGGTCTCTGTGTGAGTCAATGGGTCTCTGTGTGAGTCTATGGGTCTCTGTGTGAGTCTATGGGTCTCTGTGTGACTCTGTGGGTCTCTGTGTGAGTCTGTGGGTCTCTGTGTGAGTCTATGTGTCTCTGTGTGCGTCTATGGGTCTCTGTGTGAGTCTATGTGTCTCTGTGTGAGTCTGTGGGACTCTGCTGTGAGTCTATGGGTCTATGTGTGAGTCTGTGGATCTCTGTGTGAGTCTATGGGTCGCTTTGTGAGTCTATGGGTCTCTGTGTGAGTCTGTGGGTCTCTGTGTGAGTCTATGGGTCTCTGTGTGAGTCGATGGGTCTCTGTGTGAGTCTGTGGGTCTCTGTGTGAGTCGATGGGTCTCTATGTGAGTCTGTGGGTCTCTGTGTAAGTCTATCGGTCTCTGTGTGAGTCTATGGGTCTCTGTGTGACTTTATGGGTCTCTGTGTGAGTCTATGGGTCTATGTGTGAGTCTGTGGATCTCTGTGCGAGTCTGTGGGTCTCTGTGTGAGTCTGTGGGTCTCTGTGTGAGTCTATGGGTCTCTGTGTGAGTCTGTGGGTCTCTGTGTGAGTCTATGGGTCTCTGTGTGAGGCTATGTGTCTCTGTGTGAGTCTATGGGTCTCTGTGTGAGTTTATGGGTCTCTGTGTTAGTCTATGGGTCTATGTGTGAGTCTGTGGATCCATATGCGAGTCTATGGGTTTCTGTGTAAGTCTGTGGGTCTCTGTGTGAGTCTATGGGTCTCTGTGTGAGTCTATGGGTCTCTGTGTGGGTCTATGGGTCTCTGTGTGAGTCTATGTGTCTCTGTGTGAGTCTATGAGTCTCTGTGTGAGTCTATGTGTCTCTGTGTGAGTCTATGGGTCTCTGTGTGAGTCTATGGGTCTCTGTGTGAGTCTATGGGTCTCTGTGTGAGTCTATGGGTCTCTGTGTGAGTCTATGGGTCTCTGTGTGAGTCTATGGGTCTCTGTGTGAGTCTATGGGTCTCTGTGTGAGTCTATGGGTCTCTGTGTGAGTCTGTGGGTCTCTGTGTGAGTCTATGTGTCTCTGTGTGAGTCTATGGGTCTCTGTGTGAGTCTATGTGTCTCTGTGTGAGTCTATGTGTCTCTGTGTGAGTCTATGGGTCTCTGTGTGAGTCTATGGGTCTCTGTGTGAGTCTATGTGTCTCTGTGTGAGTCTGTGGGTCTCTGTGTGAGTCTATGGGTCTCTGTGTGAGTCTAAGGGTCTCTGTGTGAGTCTATGGGTCTCTGAGTGAGTCTATGGGTCTCTACGTGAGTCTATGGGTCTCTGCGTGAGTCTATGGGTCTCTGAGTGAGTCTTTTGGTCTCTGTGTGAGTCTATGGGGTCTCTGTGTGAGTCTATGTGTCTCTGTGTGACTCTATGGGTCTCTGTGTGAGTCTATGGGTCTCTGTGTGAGTCTATGGGTCTCTGTGTGAGTCTGTGGATCTCTGTGCGAGTCTGTGGGTCTCTGTGTGAGTCTGTGGGTCTCTGTGTGAGTCTGTAGGTCTCTGTGTGAGTGTATGGGTCACTGCGTGAGTCTGTGGGTCTCTGTGTGAGTCTATGGTCTCTGTGTGAGTCTATGTGTCTCTGTGTGAGTCTATGGGTCTCTGTGTGAGTCTGTGGGTCTCTGTGTGAGTCTATGGGTCTCTGTGTGAGTTTATGGGTCTCTGTGTGAGTCTATGGGTCTATGTGTGAGTCTGTGGATCTCTGTGTGAGTCTATGGGTCGCTTTGTGAGTCTATGGGTCTCTGTGTGAGTCTATGGGTCTCTGTGTGAGTCTATGGGTCTCTGTGTGAGTCTATGGGTCTCTGTGTGAGTCTATGGGTCTCTGTGTGAGTCTGTGGGTCTCTGTGTGAGTCTATGGGTCTCTGTGTGAGTCTGTGGGTCTCTGTGTGAGTCTATGTGTCTCTGTGTGAGTCTATGGGTCTCTGTGTGAGTCTGTGGGTCTCTGTGTGAGTCTATGGGTCTCTGTGTGAGTCTGTGGGTCTCTGTGTGAGTCTATGGGTCTCTGTGTGAGTCTATGGGTCTCTGTGTGAGTTAATGGTCTCTGTGTGAGTCTATGGGTCTATGTGTGAGTCTGTGGATCTCTGTGTGAGTCTATGGGTCGCTTTGTGAGTCTATGGGTCTCTGTGTGAGTCTGTGGGTCTCTGTGTGAGTCTATGGGTCTCTGTGTGAGTCTATGGGTCTCTGTGTGAGTCTATGGGTCTCTGTGTGAGTCTGTGGGTCTCTGTGTGAGTCTATGGGTCTCTGTGTGAGTCTGTGGGTCTCTGTGTAAGTCTATGGGTCTCTGTGTGAGTCTATGGGTCTCTGTGTGAGTTTATGGGTCTCTGTGTGAGTCTATGGGTCTATGTGTGAGTCTGTGGATCTCTGTGGGAGTCTGTGGGTCTCTGTGTGAGTCTGTGGGTCTCTGTGTGAGTCTTTGGGTCTCTGTGTGAGTCTGTGGGTCTCTGTGTGAGTCTATGGGTCTCTGTGTGAGTCTATGTGTCTCTGTGTGAGTCTATGTGTCTCTGTGTGAGTCTATGGGTCTCTGTGTGAGTCTATGGGTCTCTGTGTGAGTCTGTGGGTCTCTGTGTGAGTCTATGGGTCTCTGTGTGAGTCTATGGGTCTCTGTGTGGGTCTATGTGTCTCTGTGTGAGTCTATGGGTCTCTGTGTGAGGCTATGTGTCTCTGTGTGAGTCTATGGGTCTCTGTGTGAGTCAATGGGTCTCTGTGTGAGTCTATGGGTCTCTGTGTGAGTCTATGGGTCTCTGTGTGACTCTGTGGGTCTCTGTGTGAGTCTGTGGGTCTCTGTGTGAGTCTATGTGTCTCTGTGTGCGTCTATGGGTCTCTGTGTGAGTCTATGTGTCTCTGTGTGAGTCTGTGGGACTCTGCTGTGAGTCTATGGGTCTATGTGTGAGTCTGTGGATCTCTGTGTGAGTCTATGGGTCGCTTTGTGAGTCTATGGGTCTCTGTGTGAGTCTGTGGGTCTCTGTGTGAGTCTATGGGTCTCTGTGTGAGTCGATGGGTCTCTGTGTGAGTCTATGGGTCTCTGTGTGAGTCTATGGGTCTCTGTGTGAGTCTATGGGTCTCTGTGTGAGTCTGTGGGTCTCTGTGTGAGTCTATGGGTCTCTGTGTGAGTCTGTGGGTCTCTGTGTGAGTCTATGTGTCTCTGTGTGAGTCTATGGGTCTCTGTGTGAGTCTGTGGGTCTCTGTGTGAGTCTATGGGTCTCTGTGTGAGTCTGTGGGTCTCTGTGTGAGTCTATGGGTCTCTGTGTGAGTCTATGGGTCTCTGTGTGAGTTAATGGTCTCTGTGTGAGTCTATGGGTCTATGTGTGAGTCTGTGGATCTCTGTGTGAGTCTGTGGGTCGCTTTGTGAGTCTATGGGTCTCTGTGTGAGTCTGTGGGTCTCTGTGTGAGTCTATGGGTCTCTGTGTGAGTCTATGGGTCTCTGTGTGAGTCTATGGGTCTCTGTGTGAGTCTGTGGGTCTCTGTGTGAGTCTATGGGTCTCTGTGTGAGTCTGTGGGTCTCTGTGTAAGTCTATGGGTCTCTGTGTGAGTCTATGGGTCTCTGTGTGAGTTTATGGGTCTCTGTGTGAGTCTATGGGTCTATGTGTGAGTCTGTGGATCTCTGTGGGAGTCTGTGGGTCTCTGTGTGAGTCTGTGGGTCTCTGTGTGAGTCTTTGGGTCTCTGTGTGAGTCTGTGGGTCTCTGTGTGAGTCTATGGGTCTCTGTGTGAGTCTATGTGTCTCTGTGTGAGTCTATGTGTCTCTGTGTGAGTCTATGGGTCTCTGTGTGAGTCTATGGGTCTCTGTGTGAGTCTGTGGGTCTCTGTGTGAGTCTATGGGTCTCTGTGTGAGTCTATGGGTCTCTGTGTGGGTCTATGTGTCTCTGTGTGAGTCTATGGGTCTCTGTGTGAGGCTATGTGTCTCTGTGTGAGTCTATGGGTCTCTGTGTGAGTCAATGGGTCTCTGTGTGAGTCTATGGGTCTCTGTGTGAGTCTATGGGTCTCTGTGTGACTCTGTGGGTCTCTGTGTGAGTCTGTGGGTCTCTGTGTGAGTCTATGTGTCTCTGTGTGCGTCTATGGGTCTCTGTGTGAGTCTATGTGTCTCTGTGTGAGTCTATGAGTCTCTGTGTGAGTCTATGTGTCTCTGTGTGAGTCTATGGGTCTCTGTGTGAGTCTATGGGTCTCTGTGTGAGTCTATGGGTCTCTGTGTGAGTCTATGGGTCTCTGTGTGAGTCTATGGGTCTCTGTGTGAGTCTATGGGTCTCTGTGTGAGTCTGTGGGTCTCTGTGTGAGTCTGTGGGTCTCTGTGTGAGTCTATGGGTCTCTGTGTGAGTCTATGGGTCTCTGTGTGAGTCTATGTGTCTCTCTGTGAGTCTATGTGTCTCTGTGTGAGTCTATGGGTCTCTGTGTGAGTCTATGGGTCTCTGTGTGAGTCTATGTGTCTCTGTGTGAGTCTGTGGGTCTCTGTGTGAGTCTATGGGTCTCTGTGTGAGTCTAAGGGTCTCTGTGTGAGTCTATGGGTCTCTGAGTGAGTCTATGGGTCTCTATGTGAGTCTATGGGTCTCTGCGTGAGTCTATGGGTCTCTGAGTGAGTCTTTTGGTCTCTGTGTGAGTCTATGGGGTCTCTGTGTGAGTCTATGTGTCTCTGTGTGACTCTATGGGTCTCTGTGTGAGTCTATGGGTCTCTGTGTGAGTCTATGGGTCTCTGTGTGAGTCTGTGGGTCTCTGTGTGAGTCTATGGGTCTCTGTGTGAGGCTATGTGTCTCTGTGTGAGTCTATGGGTCTCTGTGTGAGTTTATGGGTCTCTGTGTTAGTCTATGGGTCTATGTGTGAGTCTGTGGATCTATATGCGAGTCTATGGGTCTCTGTGTGAGTTTATGGGTCTCTGTGTGAGTCTATGGGTCTCTGTGTGAGTCTGTGGATCTCTGTGTGAGTCTATGGGTCGCTTTGTGAGTCTATGGGTCTCTGTGTGAGTCTATGGGTTCTCTGTGTGAGTCTGTGGGTCTCTGTGTGAGTCTGTGGGTCTCTGTGTGAGTCTATGGGTCTCTGTGTGAGTCTATGGGTCTCTGTGTGAGTCTGTGGGTCTCTGTGTGAGTCTGTGGGTCTCTGTGTGAGTCTATGGGTCTCTGTGTGAGTCTATGGGTCTCTGTGTGAGTCTATGTGTCTCTGTGTGAGTCTATGTGTCTCTGTGTGAGTCTACGGGTCTCTGTGTGAGTCTATGGGTCTCTGTGTGAGTCTATGTGTCTCTGTGTGAGTGTGTGGGTCTCTGTGTGAGTCTGTGGGTCTCTGTGTGAGTCTATGTGTCTCTGCGTGAATCTATGGGTCTCTGTGTGAGTCTATGGGCCTCTGTGTGAGTCTATGGGTCTCTGTGTGAGTCTATGGGTCTCTGTGTGAGTCTATGGGTCTCTGTGTGAGTTTATGGGTCTCTGTGTGAGTCTATGGGTCTATGTGTGAGTCTGTGGATCTCTGTGTGAGTCTATGGGTCGCTTTGTGAGTCTATGGGTCTCTGTGTGAGTCTATGGGTCTCTGTGTGAGTCTATGGGTCTCTGTGTGAGTCTATGGGTCTCTGTGTGAGTCTATGGGTCTCTGTGTGAGTCTGTGGGTCTCTGTGTGAGTCTATGGGTCTCTGTGTGAGTCTGTGGGTCTCTGTGTAAGTCTATGGGTCTCTGTGTGAGTCTATGGGTCTCTGTGTGAGTTTATGGGTCTCTGTGTGAGTCTATGGGTCTATGTGTGAGTCTGTGGATCTCTGTGGGAGTCTGTGGGTCTCTGTGTGAGTCTGTGGGTCTCTGTGTGAGTCTATGGGTCTCTGTGTGAGTCTGTGGGTCTCTGTGTGAGTCTATGGGTCTCTGTGTGAGTCTATGTGTCTCTGTGTGAGTCTATGGGTCTCTGTGTGAGTTTATGGGTCTCTGTGTTAGTCTATGGGTCTATGTGTGAGTCTGTGGATCTCTGTGCGAGTCTATGGGTTTCTGTGTGAGTCTGTGGGTCTCTGTGTGAGTCTATGGGTCTCTGTGTGAGTCTATGGGTCTCTGTGTGAGTCTATGTGTCTCTGTGTGAGTCTATGAGTCTCTGTGTGAGTCTATGTGTCTCTGTGTGAGTCTATGGGTCTCTGTGTGAGTCTATGGGTCTCTGTGTGAGTCTGTGGGTCTCTGTGTGAGTCTATGGGTCTCTGTGTGAGTCTATGGGTCTCTGTGTGGGTCTATGTGTCTCTGTGTGAGTCTATAGGTCTCTGTGTGAGGCTATGTGTCTCTGTGTGAGTCTATGGGTCTCTGTGTGAGTCAATGGGTCCCTGTGTGAGTCTATGGGTCTCTGTGTGAGTCTATGGGTCTCTGTGTGACTCTGTGGGTCTCTGTGTGAGTCTGTGGGTCTCTGTGTGAGTCTATGTGTC
The DNA here is from genome assembly GCF_048934315.1 of Petromyzon marinus. Taxonomy (NCBI): domain Eukaryota; kingdom Metazoa; phylum Chordata; class Hyperoartia; order Petromyzontiformes; family Petromyzontidae; genus Petromyzon; species Petromyzon marinus. The sequence continues at coordinate 203,809 of NW_027423045.1, forward strand.
TCTGTGTGCGTCTATGGGTCTCTGTGTGAGTCTATGGGTCTCTGTGTGAGTCTATGGGTCTCTGTGTGAGTCTATGTGTCTCTGTGTGAGTCTGTGGGACTCTGCTGTGAGTCTATGGGTCTCTGCTGTGTGAGTCTATGGGTCTCTGTGCGAGTCTGTGGGTCTCTGTGCGAGTCTGTGGGTCTCTGTGTGAGTCTATGGGTCTCTGCGTGAGTCTATGGGTCTCTGCTGTGTGAGTCTATGGGTCTCTGTGCGAGTCTGTGGGTCTCTGTGCGAGTCTATGTGTCTCTGTGTGAGTCTATGGGTCTCTGTGTGAGTCTATGGGTCTCTGTGTGAGTCTATGTGTCTCTGTGTGAATCTGTGGGTCTCTGCGTGAGTCTATGGGTCTCTGCTGTGAGTCTATGGGTCTCTGCTGTGTGAGTCTATGGGTCTCTGTGCGAGTCTGTGGGTCTCTGTGCGAGTCTGTGGGTCTCTGTGTGAGTCTATGGGTCTCTGCGTGAGTCTATGGGTCTCTGTGTGAGTCTATGTGTCTCTGCGTGAATCTATGGATCTGTGTGAGTCTATGGGTCTCTGTGTGAGTCTATGGGTCTCTGTGTGAGTCTATGGGTCTCTGTGTGAGTCTATGGGTCTCTGTGTGAGTTTATGGGTCTCTGTGTGAGTCTATGGGTCTATGTGTGAGTCTGTGGATCTCTGTGTGAGTCTATGGGTCGCTTTGTGAGTCTATGGGTCTCTGTGTGAGTCTGTGGGTCTCTGTGTGAGTCTATGGGTCTCTGTGTGAGTCGATGGGTCTCTGTGTGAGTCTGTGGGTCTCTGTGTGAGTCTATGGGTCTCTGTGTGAGTCTGTGGGTCTCTGTGTAAGTCTATCGGTCTCTGTGTGAGTCTATGGGTCTCTGTGTGACTTTATGGGTCTCTGTGTGAGTCTATGGGTCTATGTGTGAGTTTGTGGATCTCTGTGCGAGTCTGTGGGTTTCTGTGTGAGTCTGTGGGTCTCTGTGTGAGTCTATGGGTCTCTGTGTGAGTCTGTAGGTCTCTGTGTGAGTCTATGGGTCTCTGTGTGAGGCTATGTGTCTCTGTGTGAGTCTATGGGTCTCTGTGTGAGTTTATGGGTCTCTGTGTTAGTCTATGGGTCTATGTGTGAGTCTGTGGATCTATATGCGAGTCTATGGGTTTCTGTGTAAGTCTGTGGGTCTCTGTGTGAGTCTATGGGTCTCTGTGTGAGTCTATGGGTCTCTGTGTGGGTCTATGGGTCTCTGTGTGAGTCTATGTGTCTCTGTGTGAGTCTATGAGTCTCTGTGTGAGTCTATGTGTCTCTGTGTGAGTCTATGGGTCTCTGTGTGAGTCTATGGGTCTCTGTGTGAGTCTATGGGTCTCTGTGTGAGTCTATGGGTCTCTGTGTGAGTCTATGGGTCTCTGTGTGAGTCTATGGGTCTCTGTGTGAGTCTGTGGGTCTCTGTGTGAGTCTGTGGGTCTCTGTGTGAGTCTATGGGTCTCTGTGTGAGTCTATGGGTCTCTGTGTGAGTCTATGTGTCTCTCTGTGAGTCTATGTGTCTCTGTGTGAGTCTATGGGTCTCTGTGTGAGTCTATGGGTCTCTGTGTGAGTCTATGTGTCTCTGTGTGAGTCTGTGGGTCTCTGTGTGAGTCTATGGGTCTCTGTGTGAGTCTAAGGGTCTCTGTGTGAGTCTATGGGTCTCTGAGTGAGTCTATGGGTCTCTATGTGAGTCTATGGGTCTCTGCGTGAGTCTATGGGTCTCTGAGTGAGTCTTTTGGTCTCTGTGTGAGTCTATGGGGTCTCTGTGTGAGTCTATGTGTCTCTGTGTGACTCTATGGGTCTCTGTGTGAGTCTATGGGTCTCTGTGTGAGTCTATGGGTCTCTGTGTGAGTCTGTGGGTCTCTGTGTGAGTCTATGGGTCTCTGTGTGAGGCTATGTGTCTCTGTGTGAGTCTATGGGTCTCTGTGTGAGTTTATGGGTCTCTGTGTTAGTCTATGGGTCTATGTGTGAGTCTGTGGATCTATATGCGAGTCTATGGGTTTCTGTGTAAGTCTGTGGGTCTCTGTGTGAGTCTATGGGTCTCTGTGTGAGTCTATGGGTCTCTGTGTGGGTCTATGGGTCTCTGTGTGAGTCTATGGGTCTCTGTGTGAGTCTATGGGTCTCTGTGTGAGTCTATGGGTTCTCTGTGTGAGTCTGTGGGTCTCTGTGTGAGTCTACGGGTCTCTGTGTGAGTCTATGGGTCTCTGTGTGAGTCTATGTGTCTCTGTGTGAGTCTGTGGGTCTCTGTGTGAGTCTATGGGTCTCTGTGTGAGTCTGTGGGTCTCTGTGTGAGTCTGTGGGTCTCTGTGTGAGTCTATGGGTCTCTGTGTGAGTCTGTGGGTCTCTGTGTGAGTCTATGGGTCTCTGTGTGAGTCTATGTGTCTCTGTGTGAGTCTATGGGTCTCTGTGTGAGTTTATGGGTCTCTGTGTTAGTCTATGGGTCTATGTGTGAGTCTGTGGATCTCTGTGCGAGTCTATGGGTTTCTGTGTGAGTCTATGGGTCTCTGTGTGGGTCTATGGGTCTCTGTGTGAGTCTATGTGTCTCTGTGTGAGTCTATGAGTCTCTGTGTGAGTCTATGTGTCTCTGTGTGAGTCTATGGGTCTCTGTGTGAGTCTATGGGTCTCTGTGTGAGTCTATGGGTCTCTGTGTGAGTCTATGGGTCTCTGTGTGAGTCTATGGGTCTCTGTGTGAGTCTGTGGGTCTCTGTGTGAGTCTATGGGTCTCTGTGTGAGTCTGTGGGTCTCTGTGTGAGTCTGTGGGTCTCTGTGTGAGTCTATGTGTCTCTCTGTGAGTCTATGTGTCTCTGTGTGAGTCTATGGGTCTCTGTGTGAGTCTATGGGTCTCTGTGTGAGTCTATGTGTCTCTGTGTGAGTCTGTGGGTCTCTGTGTGAGTCTATGGGTCTCTGTGTGAGTCTAAGGGTCTCTGTGTGAGTCTATGGGTCTCTGAGTGAGTCTATGGGTCTCTATGTGAGTCTATGGGTCTCTGCGTGAGTCTATGGGTCTCTGAGTGAGTCTTTTGGTCTCTGTGTGAGTCTATGGGGTCTCTGTGTGAGTCTATGTGTCTCTGTGTGACTATGGGTCTCTGTGTGAGTCTATGGGTCTCTGTGTGAGTCTATGGGTCTCTGTGTGAGTCTATGGGTCTCTGTGTGAGTCTATGGGTCTCTGTGTGAGTCTGTGGGTCTCTGTGTGAGTCTATGGGTCTCTGTGTGAGTCTATGGGTCTCTGTGTGAGTCTATGGGTCTATGTGTGAGTCTGTGGATCTATATGCGAGTCTATGGGTCTCTGTGTGAGTTTATGGGTCTCTGTGTGAGTCTATGGGTCTCTGTGTGAGTCTGTGGATCTCTGTGTGAGTCTATGGGTCGCTTTGTGAGTCTATGGGTCTCTGTGTGAGTCTGTGGGTCTCTGTGTGAGTCTATGGGTTCTCTGTGTGAGTCTGTGGGTCTCTGTGTGAGTCTGTGGGTCTCTGTGTGAGTCTATGGGTCTCTGTGTGAGTCTATGGGTCTCTGTGTGAGTCTATGTGTCTCTGTGTGAGTCTATGTGTCTCTGTGTGAGTCTACGGGTCTCTGTGTGAGTCTATGGGTCTCTGTGTGAGTCTGTGTGTCTCTGTGTGAGTGTGTGGGTCTCTGTGTGAGTCTGTGGGTCTCTGTGTGAGTCTATGTGTCTCTGCGTGAATCTATGGGTCTCTGTGTGAGTCTATGGGCCTCTGTGTGAGTCTATGGGTCTCTGTGTGAGTCTATGGGTCTCTGTGTGAGTCTATGGGTCTCTGTGTGAGTTTATGGGTCTCTGTGTGAGTCTATGGGTCTATGTGTGAGTCTGTGGATCTCTGTGTGAGTCTATGGGTCGCTTTGTGAGTCTGTGGGTCTCTGTGTGAGTCTGTGGGTCTCTGTGTGAGTCTATGGGTTCTCTGTGTGAGTCTATGGGTCTCTGTGTGAGTCTGTGGGTCTCTGTGTGAGTCTATGGGTCTCTGTGTGAGTCTATGGGTCTCTGTGTGAGTCTATGTGTCTCTGTGTGAGTCTATGTGTCTCTGTGTGAGTCTGTGGGTCTCTGTGTAAGTCTATGGGTCTCTGTGTGAGTCTATGTGTCTCTGTGTGAGTGTGTGGGTCTCTGTGTGAGTCTGTGGGTCTCTGTGTGAGTCTATGTGTCTCTGCGTGAATCTATGGGTCTCTGTGTGAGTCTATGGGCCTCTGTGTGAGTCTATGGGTCTCTGTGTGAGTCTATGGGTCTCTGTGTGAGTCTATGGGTCTCTGTGTGAGTTTATGGGTCTCTGTGTGAGTCTATGGGTCTATGTGTGAGTCTGTGGATCTCTGTGTGAGTCTATGGGTCGCTTTGTGAGTCTATGGGTCTCTGTGTGAGTCTATGGGTCTCTGTGTGAGTCTATGGGTCTCTGTGTGAGTCTATGGGTCTCTGTGTGAGTCTATGGGTCTCTGTGTGAGTCTGTGGGTCTCTGTGTGAGTCTATGGGTCTCTGTGTGAGTCTGTGGGTCTCTGTGTAAGTCTATGGGTCTCTGTGTGAGTCTATGGGTCTCTGTGTGAGTTTATGGGTCTCTGTGTGAGTCTATGGGTCTATGTGTGAGTCTGTGGATCTCTGTGGGAGTCTGTGGGTCTCTGTGTGAGTCTGTGGGTCTCTGTGTGAGTCTGTGGGTCTCTGTGTGAGTCTGTGGGTCTCGGTGTGAGTCTATGGGTCTCTGTGTGAGTCTATGTGTCTCTGTGTGAGTCTATGGGTCTCTGTGTGAGTTTATGGGTCTCTGTGTTAGTCTATGGGTCTATGTGTGAGTCTGTGGATCTCTGTGCGAGTCTATGGGTTTCTGTGTGAGTCTGTGGGTCTCTGTGTGAGTCTATGGGTCTCTGTGTGAGTCTATGGGTCTCTGTGTGAGTCTATGTGTCTCTGTGTGAGTCTATGAGTCTCTGTGTGAGTCTATGTGTCTCTGTGTGAGTCTATGGGTCTCTGTGTGAGTCTATGGGTCTTTGTGTGAGTCTGTGGGTCTCTGTGTGAGTCTCTGGGTCTCTGTGTGAGTCTATGGGTCTCTGTGTGGGTCTATGTGTCTCTGTGTGAGTCTATAGGTCTCTGTGTGAGGCTATGTGTCTCTGTGTGAGTCTATGGGTCTCTGTGTGAGTCAATGGGTCCCTGTGTGAGTCTATGGGTCTCTGTGTGAGTCTATGGGTCTCTGTGTGACTCTGTGGGTCTCTGTGTGAGTCTGTGGGTCTCTGTGTGAGTCTATGTGTCTCTGTGTGCGTCTATGGGTCTCTGTGTGAGTCTATGGGTCTCTGTGTGAGTCTATGGGTCTCTGTGTGAGTCTATGTGTCTCTGTGTGAGTCTGTGGGACTCTGCTGTGAGTCTATGGGTCTCTGCTGTGTGAGTCTATGGGTCTCTGTGCGAGTCTGTGGGTCTCTGTGCGAGTCTGTGGGTCTCTGTGTGAGTCTATGGGTCTCTGCGTGAGTCTATGGGTCTCTGTGTGAGTCTATGGGTCTCTGTGTGAGTCTGTGGGTCTCTGTGTGAGTCTGTGGGTCTCTGTGTGAGTCTATGGGTCTCTGTGTGAGTCTATGGGTCTCTGTGTGAGTCTATGTGTCTCTCTGTGAGTCTATGTGTCTCTGTGTGAGTCTATGGGTCTCTGTGTGAGTCTATGGGTCTCTGTGTGAGTCTATGTGTCTCTGTGTGAGTCTGTGGGTCTCTGTGTGAGTCTATGGGTCTCTGTGTGAGTCTAAGGGTCTCTGTGTGAGTCTATGGGTCTCTGAGTGAGTCTATGGGTCTCTATGTGAGTCTATGGGTCTCTGCGTGAGTCTATGGGTCTCTGAGTGAGTCTTTTGGTCTCTGTGTGAGTCTATGGGGTCTCTGTGTGAGTCTATGTGTCTCTGTGTGACTCTATGGGTCTCTGTGTGAGTCTATGGGTCTCTGTGTGAGTCTATGGGTCTCTGTGTGAGTCTGTGGGTCTCTGTGTGAGTCTATGGGTCTCTGTGTGAGGCTATGTGTCTCTGTGTGAGTCTATGGGTCTCTGTGTGAGTTTATGGGTCTCTGTGTTAGTCTATGGGTCTATGTGTGAGTCTGTGGATCTATATGCGAGTCTATGGGTTTCTGTGTAAGTCTGTGGGTCTCTGTGTGAGTCTATGGGTCTCTGTGTGAGTCTATGGGTCTCTGTGTGGGTCTATGGGTCTCTGTGTGAGTCTATGGGTCTCTGTGTGAGTCTATGGGTCTCTGTGTGAGTCTATGGGTTCTCTGTGTGAGTCTGTGGGTCTCTGTGTGAGTCTACGGGTCTCTGTGTGAGTCTATGGGTCTCTGTGTGAGTCTATGTGTCTCTGTGTGAGTCTGTGGGTCTCTGTGTGAGTCTATGGGTCTCTGTGTGAGTCTGTGGGTCTCTGTGTGAGTCTGTGGGTCTCTGTGTGAGTCTATGGGTCTCTGTGTGAGTCTGTGGGTCTCTGTGTGAGTCTATGGGTCTCTGTGTGAGTCTATGTGTCTCTGTGTGAGTCTATGGGTCTCTGTGTGAGTTTATGGGTCTCTGTGTTAGTCTATGGGTCTATGTGTGAGTCTGTGGATCTCTGTGCGAGTCTATGGGTTTCTGTGTGAGTCTATGGGTCTCTGTGTGGGTCTATGGGTCTCTGTGTGAGTCTATGTGTCTCTGTGTGAGTCTATGAGTCTCTGTGTGAGTCTATGTGTCTCTGTGTGAGTCTATGGGTCTCTGTGTGAGTCTATGGGTCTCTGTGTGAGTCTATGGGTCTCTGTGTGAGTCTATGGGTCTCTGTGTGAGTCTATGGGTCTCTGTGTGAGTCTGTGGGTCTCTGTGTGAGTCTATGGGTCTCTGTGTGAGTCTGTGGGTCTCTGTGTGAGTCTGTGGGTCTCTGTGTGAGTCTATGTGTCTCTCTGTGAGTCTATGTGTCTCTGTGTGAGTCTATGGGTCTCTGTGTGAGTCTATGGGTCTCTGTGTGAGTCTATGTGTCTCTGTGTGAGTCTGTGGGTCTCTGTGTGAGTCTATGGGTCTCTGTGTGAGTCTAAGGGTCTCTGTGTGAGTCTATGGGTCTCTGAGTGAGTCTATGGGTCTCTATGTGAGTCTATGGGTCTCTGCGTGAGTCTATGGGTCTCTGAGTGAGTCTTTTGGTCTCTGTGTGAGTCTATGGGGTCTCTGTGTGAGTCTATGTGTCTCTGTGTGACTCTATGGGTCTCTGTGTGAGTCTATGGGTCTCTGTGTGAGTCTATGGGTCTCTGTGTGAGTCTATGGGTCTCTGTGTGAGTCTATGGGTCTCTGTGTGAGTCTGTGGGTCTCTGTGTGAGTCTATGGGTCTCTGTGTGAGTCTATGGGTCTCTGTGTGAGTCTATGGGTCTATGTGTGAGTCTGTGGATCTATATGCGAGTCTATGGGTCTCTGTGTGAGTTTATGGGTCTCTGTGTGAGTCTATGGGTCTCTGTGTGAGTCTGTGGATCTCTGTGTGAGTCTATGGGTCGCTTTGTGAGTCTATGGGTCTCTGTGTGAGTCTGTGGGTCTCTGTGTGAGTCTATGGGTTCTCTGTGTGAGTCTGTGGGTCTCTGTGTGAGTCTGTGGGTCTCTGTGTGAGTCTATGGGTCTCTGTGTGAGTCTATGGGTCTCTGTGTGAGTCTATGTGTCTCTGTGTGAGTCTATGTGTCTCTGTGTGAGTCTACGGGTCTCTGTGTGAGTCTATGGGTCTCTGTGTGAGTCTGTGTGTCTCTGTGTGAGTGTGTGGGTCTCTGTGTGAGTCTGTGGGTCTCTGTGTGAGTCTATGTGTCTCTGCGTGAATCTATGGGTCTCTGTGTGAGTCTATGGGCCTCTGTGTGAGTCTATGGGTCTCTGTGTGAGTCTATGGGTCTCTGTGTGAGTCTATGGGTCTCTGTGTGAGTTTATGGGTCTCTGTGTGAGTCTATGGGTCTATGTGTGAGTCTGTGGATCTCTGTGTGAGTCTATGGGTCGCTTTGTGAGTCTGTGGGTCTCTGTGTGAGTCTGTGGGTCTCTGTGTGAGTCTATGGGTTCTCTGTGTGAGTCTATGGGTCTCTGTGTGAGTCTGTGGGTCTCTGTGTGAGTCTATGGGTCTCTGTGTGAGTCTATGGGTCTCTGTGTGAGTCTATGTGTCTCTGTGTGAGTCTATGTGTCTCTGTGTGAGTCTGTGGGTCTCTGTGTAAGTCTATGGGTCTCTGTGTGAGTCTATGTGTCTCTGTGTGAGTGTGTGGGTCTCTGTGTGAGTCTGTGGGTCTCTGTGTGAGTCTATGTGTCTCTGCGTGAATCTATGGGTCTCTGTGTGAGTCTATGGGCCTCTGTGTGAGTCTATGGGTCTCTGTGTGAGTCTATGGGTCTCTGTGTGAGTCTATGGGTCTCTGTGTGAGTTTATGGGTCTCTGTGTGAGTCTATGGGTCTATGTGTGAGTCTGTGGATCTCTGTGTGAGTCTATGGGTCGCTTTGTGAGTCTATGGGTCTCTGTGTGAGTCTATGGGTCTCTGTGTGAGTCTATGGGTCTCTGTGTGAGTCTATGGGTCTCTGTGTGAGTCTATGGGTCTCTGTGTGAGTCTGTGGGTCTCTGTGTGAGTCTATGGGTCTCTGTGTGAGTCTGTGGGTCTCTGTGTAAGTCTATGGGTCTCTGTGTGAGTCTATGGGTCTCTGTGTGAGTTTATGGGTCTCTGTGTGAGTCTATGGGTCTATGTGTGAGTCTGTGGATCTCTGTGGGAGTCTGTGGGTCTCTGTGTGAGTCTGTGGGTCTCTGTGTGAGTCTGTGGGTCTCTGTGTGAGTCTGTGGGTCTCGGTGTGAGTCTATGGGTCTCTGTGTGAGTCTATGTGTCTCTGTGTGAGTCTATGGGTCTCTGTGTGAGTTTATGGGTCTCTGTGTTAGTCTATGGGTCTATGTGTGAGTCTGTGGATCTCTGTGCGAGTCTATGGGTTTCTGTGTGAGTCTGTGGGTCTCTGTGTGAGTCTATGGGTCTCTGTGTGAGTCTATGGGTCTCTGTGTGAGTCTATGTGTCTCTGTGTGAGTCTATGAGTCTCTGTGTGAGTCTATGTGTCTCTGTGTGAGTCTATGGGTCTCTGTGTGAGTCTATGGGTCTTTGTGTGAGTCTGTGGGTCTCTGTGTGAGTCTCTGGGTCTCTGTGTGAGTCTATGGGTCTCTGTGTGGGTCTATGTGTCTCTGTGTGAGTCTATAGGTCTCTGTGTGAGGCTATGTGTCTCTGTGTGAGTCTATGGGTCTCTGTGTGAGTCAATGGGTCCCTGTGTGAGTCTATGGGTCTCTGTGTGAGTCTATGGGTCTCTGTGTGACTCTGTGGGTCTCTGTGTGAGTCTGTGGGTCTCTGTGTGAGTCTATGTGTCTCTGTGTGCGTCTATGGGTCTCTGTGTGAGTCTATGGGTCTCTGTGTGAGTCTATGGGTCTCTGTGTGAGTCTATGTGTCTCTGTGTGAGTCTGTGGGACTCTGCTGTGAGTCTATGGGTCTCTGCTGTGTGAGTCTATGGGTCTCTGTGCGAGTCTGTGGGTCTCTGTGCGAGTCTGTGGGTCTCTGTGTGAGTCTATGGGTCTCTGCGTGAGTCTATGGGTCTCTGCTGTGTGAGTCTATGGGTCTCTGTGCGAGTCTGTGGGTCTCTGTGCGAGTCTATGTGTCTCTGTGTGAGTCTATGGGTCTCTGTGTGAGTCTATGGGTCTCTGTGTGAGTCTATGTGTCTCTGTGTGAATCTGTGGGTCTCTGCGTGAGTCTATGGGTCTCTGCTGTGAGTCTATGGGTCTCTGCTGTGTGAGTCTATGGGTCTCTGTGCGAGTCTGTGGGTCTCTGTGCGAGTCTGTGGGTCTCTGTGTGAGTCTATGGGTCTCTGCGTGAGTCTATGGGTCTCTGTGTGAGTCTATGTGTCTCTGCGTGAATCTATGGGTCTGTGTGAGTCTATGGGTCTCTGTGTGAGTCTATGGGTCTCTGTGTGAGTCTATGGGTCTCTGTGTGAGTCTATGGGTCTCTGTGTGAGTTTATGGGTCTCTGTGTGAGTCTATGGGTCTATGTGTGAGTCTGTGGATCTCTGTGTGAGTCTATGGGTCGCTTTGTGAGTCTATGGGTCTCTGTGTGAGTCTGTGGGTCTCTGTGTGAGTCTATGGGTCTCTGTGTGAGTCGATGGGTCTCTGTGTGAGTCTGTGGGTCTCTGTGTGAGTCTATGGGTCTCTGTGTGAGTCTGTGGGTCTCTGTGTAAGTCTATCGGTCTCTGTGTGAGTCTATGGGTCTCTGTGTGACTTTATGGGTCTCTGTGTGAGTCTATGGGTCTATGTGTGAGTTTGTGGATCTCTGTGCGAGTCTGTGGGTTTCTGTGTGAGTCTGTGGGTCTCTGTGTGAGTCTATGGGTCTCTGTGTGAGTCTGTGGGTCTCTGTGTGAGTCTATGGGTCTCTGTGTGAGGCTATGTGTCTCTGTGTGAGTCTATGGGTCTCTGTGTGAGTTTATGGGTCTCTGTGTTAGTCTATGGGTCTATGTGTGAGTCTGTGGATCTATATGCGAGTCTATGGGTTTCTGTGTAAGTCTGTGGGTCTCTGTGTGAGTCTATGGGTCTCTGTGTGAGTCTATGGGTCTCTGTGTGGGTCTATGGGTCTCTGTGTGAGTCTATGTGTCTCTGTGTGAGTCTATGAGTCTCTGTGTGAGTCTATGTGTCTCTGTGTGAGTCTATGGGTCTCTGTGTGAGTCTATGGGTCTCTGTGTGAGTCTATGGGTCTCTGTGTGAGTCTATGGGTCTCTGTGTGAGTCTGTGGGTCTCTGTGTGAGTCTGTGGGTCTCTGTGTGAGTCTATGGGTCTCTGTGTGAGTCTATGGGTCTCTGTGTGAGTCTATGTGTCTCTCTGTGAGTCTATGTGTCTCTGTGTGAGTCTATGGGTCTCTGTGTGAGTCTATGGGTCTCTGTGTGAGTCTATGTGTCTCTGTGTGAGTCTGTGGGTCTCTGTGTGAGTCTATGGGTCTCTGTGTGAGTCTAAGGGTCTCTGTGTGAGTCTATGGGTCTCTGAGTGAGTCTATGGGTCTCTATGTGAGTCTATGGGTCTCTGCGTGAGTCTATGGGTCTCTGAGTGAGTCTTTTGGTCTCTGTGTGAGTCTATGGGGTCTCTGTGTGAGTCTATGTGTCTCTGTGTGACTCTATGGGTCTCTGTGTGAGTCTATGGGTCTCTGTGTGAGTCTATGGGTCTCTGTGTGAGTCTGTGGGTCTCTGTGTGAGTCTATGGGTCTCTGTGTGAGGCTATGTGTCTCTGTGTGAGTCTATGGGTCTCTGTGTGAGTTTATGGGTCTCTGTGTTAGTCTATGGGTCTATGTGTGAGTCTGTGGATCTATATGCGAGTCTATGGGTTTCTGTGTAAGTCTGTGGGTCTCTGTGTGAGTCTATGGGTCTCTGTGTGAGTCTATGGGTCTCTGTGTGGGTCTATGGGTCTCTGTGTGAGTCTATGGGTCTCTGTGTGAGTCTATGGGTCTCTGTGTGAGTCTATGGGTTCTCTGTGTGAGTCTGTGGGTCTCTGTGTGAGTCTACGGGTCTCTGTGTGAGTCTATGGGTCTCTGTGTGAGTCTATGTGTCTCTGTGTGAGTCTGTGGGTCTCTGTGTGAGTATATGGGTCTCTGTGTGAGTCTAAGGGTCTCTGTGTGAGTCTATGGGTCTCTGAGTGAGTCTATGGGTCTCTATGTGAATCTATGGGTCTCTGCGTGAGTCTATGGGTCTCTGAGTGAGTCTTTTGGTCTCTGTGTGAGTCTATGGGGTCTCTGTGTGAGTCTATGTGTCTCTGTGTGACTCTATGGGTCTCTGTGTGAGTCTATGGGTCTCTGTGTGAGTCTATGGGTCTCTGTGTGAGTCTATGGGTCTCTGTGTGAGTCTATGGGTCTCTGTGTGAGTCTGTGGATCTCTGTGCGAGTCTGTGGGTCTCTGTGTGAGTCTATGGGTCTCTGTGTGAGTCTATGGGTCTCTGTGTGAGTCTATGGGTCTCTGTGTGAGTTTATGGGTCTCTGTGTGAGTCTATGGGTCTATGTGTGAGTCTGTGGATCTCTGTGTGAGTCTATGGGTCGCTTTGTGAGTCTATGGGTCTCTGTGTGAGTCTATGTGTCTCTGTGTGAGTCTGTGGGTCTCTGTGTGAGTCTATGGGTCTCTGTGTGAGTCTAAGGGTCTCTGTGTGAGTCTATGGGTCTCTGAGTGAGTCTATGGGTCTCTATGTGAATCTATGGGTCTCTGCGTGAGTCTATGGGTCTCTGAGTGAGTCTTTTGGTCTCTGTGTGAGTCTATGGGATCTCTGTTTGAGTCTATGTGTCTCTGTGTGACTCTATGGGTCTCTGTGTGAGTCTATGGGTCTCTGTGTGAGTCTATGGGTCTCTGTGTGAGTCTATGGGTCTCTGTGTGAGTCTATGGGTCTCTGTGTGAGTCTGTGGATCTCTGTGCGAGTCTGTGGGTCTCTGTGTGAGTCTATGGGTCTCTGTGTGAGTCTATGGGTCTCTGTGTGAGTCTATGGGTCTCTGTGTGAGTTTATGGGTCTCTGTGTGAGTCTATGGGTCTATGTGTGAGTCTGTGGATCTCTGTGTGAGTCTATGGGTCGCTTTGTGAGTCTATGGGTCTCTGTGTGAGTCTAAGGGTCTCTGTGTGAGTCTATGGGTCTCTGAGTGAGTCTATGGGTCTCTATGTGAGTCTATGGGTCTCTGCGTGAGTCTATGGGTCTCTGAGTGAGTCTTTTGGTCTCTGTGTGAGTCTATGGGGTCTCTGTGTGAGTCTATGTGTCTCTGTGTGACTCTATGGGTCTCTGTGTGAGTCTATGGGTCTCTGTGTGAGTCTATGGGTCTCTGTGTGAGTCTATGGGTCTCTGTGTGAGTCTATGGGTCTCTGTGTGAGTCTGTGGATCTCTGTGCGAGTCTGTGGGTCTCTGTGTGAGTCTATGGGTCTCTGTGTGAGTCTATGGGTCTCTGTGTGAGTCTATGGGTCTCTGTGTGAGTTTATGGGTCTCTGTGTGAGTCTATGGGTCTATGTGTGAGTCTGTGGATCTCTGTGTGAGTCTATGGGTCGCTTTGTGAGTCTATGGGTCTCTGTGTGAGTCTATGGGTCTCTGTGTGAGTCTATGGGTCTCTGTGTGAGTCTATGGGTCTCTGTGTGAGTCTGTGGGTCTCTGTGTGAGTCTATGGGTCTCTGTGTGAGTCTGTGGGTCTCTGTGTGAGTCTATGTGTCTCTGTGTGAGTCTATGGGTCTCTGTGTGAGTCTGTGGGTCTCTGTGTGAGTCTATGGGTCTCTGTGTGAGTCTGTGGGTCTCTGTGTGAGTCTATGGGTCTCTGTGTGAGTCTATGGGTCTCTGTGTGAGTTTATGGGTCACTGTGTGAGTCTATGGGTCTATGTGTGAGTCTGTGGATCTCTGTGTGAGTCTATGGGTTGCTTTGTGAGTCTATGGGTCTCTGTGTGAGTCTGTGGGTCTCTGTGTGAGTCTATGGGTCTCTGTGTGAGTCTATGGGTCTCTGTGTGAGTCTATGGGTCTCTGTGTGAGTCTATGGGTCTCTGTGTGAGTCTGTGGGTCTCTGTGTAAGTCTATGGGTCTCTGTGTGAGTCTATGGGTCTCTGTGTGAGTTTATGGGTCTCTGTGTGAGTCTATGGGTCTATGTGTGAGTCTGTGGATCTCTGTGGGAGTCTGTGGGTCTGTGTGTGAGTCTGTGGGTCTCTGTGTGAGTCTATGGGTCTCTGTGTGAGTCTGTGGGTCTCTGTGTGAGTCTATGGGTCTCTGTGTGAGTCTATGTGTCTCTGTGTGAGTCTATGTGTCTCTGTGTGAGTCTATGGGTCTCTGTGTGAGTCTATGGGTCTCTGTGTGAGTCTGTGGGTCTCTGTGTGAGTCTATGGGTCTCTGTGTGAGTCTATGGGTCTCTGTGTGGGTCTATGTGTCTCTGTGTGAGTCTATGGGTCTCTGTGTGAGGCTATGTGTCTCTGTGTGAGTCTATGGGTCTCTGTGTGAGTCAATGGGTCTCTGTGTGAGTCTATGGGTCTCTGTGTGAGTCTATGGGTCTCTGTGTGACTCTGTGGGTCTCTGTGTGAGTCTGTGGGTCTCTGTGTGAGTCTATGTGTCTCTGTGTGCGTCTATGGGTCTCTGTGTGAGTCTATGTGTCTCTGTGTGAGTCTGTGGGACTCTGCTGTGAGTCTATGGGTCTATGTGTGAGTCTGTGGATCTCTGTGTGAGTCTATGGGTCGCTTTGTGAGTCTATGGGTCTCTGTGTGAGTCTGTGGGTCTCTGTGTGAGTCTATGGGTCTCTGTGTGAGTCGATGGGTCTCTGTGTGAGTCTGTGGGTCTCTGTGTGAGTCGATGGGTCTCTATGTGAGTCTGTGGGTCTCTGTGTAAGTCTATCGGTCTCTGTGTGAGTCTATGGGTCTCTGTGTGACTTTATGGGTCTCTGTGTGAGTCTATGGGTCTATGTGTGAGTCTGTGGATCTCTGTGCGAGTCTGTGGGTCTCTGTGTGAGTCTGTGGGTCTCTGTGTGAGTCTATGGGTCTCTGTGTGAGTCTGTGGGTCTCTGTGTGAGTCTATGGGTCTCTGTGTGAGGCTATGTGTCTCTGTGTGAGTCTATGGGTCTCTGTGTGAGTTTATGGGTCTCTGTGTTAGTCTATGGGTCTATGTGTGAGTCTGTGGATCCATATGCGAGTCTATGGGTTTCTGTGTAAGTCTGTGGGTCTCTGTGTGAGTCTATGGGTCTCTGTGTGAGTCTATGGGTCTCTGTGTGGGTCTATGGGTCTCTGTGTGAGTCTATGTGTCTCTGTGTGAGTCTATGAGTCTCTGTGTGAGTCTATGTGTCTCTGTGTGAGTCTATGGGTCTCTGTGTGAGTCTATGGGTCTCTGTGTGAGTCTATGGGTCTCTGTGTGAGTCTATGGGTCTCTGTGTGAGTCTATGGGTCTCTGTGTGAGTCTCTGGGTCTCTGTGTGAGTCTGTGGGTCTCTGTGTGAGTCTATGTGTCTCTGTGTGAGTCTATGGGTCTCTGTGTGAGTCTATGTGTCTCTGTGTGAGTCTATGTGTCTCTGTGTGAGTCTATGGGTCTCTGTGTGAGTCTATGGGTCTCTGTGTGAGTCTATGTGTCTCTGTGTGAGTCTGTGGGTCTCTGTGTGAGTCTATGGGTCTCTGTGTGAGTCTAAGGGTCTCTGTGTGAGTCTATGGGTCTCTGAGTGAGTCTATGGGTCTCTACGTGAGTCTATGGGTCTCTGCGTGAGTCTATGGGTCTCTGAGTGAGTCTTTTGGTCTCTGTGTGAGTCTATGGGGTCTCTGTGTGAGTCTATGTGTCTCTGTGTGACTCTATGGGTCTCTGTGTGAGTCTATGGGTCTCTGTGTGAGTCTATGGGTCTCTGTGTGAGTCTGTGGATCTCTGTGCGAGTCTGTGGGTCTCTGTGTGAGTCTGTGGGTCTCTGTGTGAGTCTGTAGGTCTCTGTGTGAGTGTATGGGTCACTGCGTGAGTCTGTGGGTCTCTGTGTGAGTCTATGGTCTCTGTGTGAGTCTATGTGTCTCTGTGTGAGTCTATGGGTCTCTGTGTGAGTCTGTGGGTCTCTGTGTGAGTCTATGGGTCTCTGTGTGAGTTTATGGGTCTCTGTGTGAGTCTATGGGTCTATGTGTGAGTCTGTGGATCTCTGTGTGAGTCTATGGGTCGCTTTGTGAGTCTATGGGTCTCTGTGTGAGTCTATGGGTCTCTGTGTGAGTCTATGGGTCTCTGTGTGAGTCTATGGGTCTCTGTGTGAGTCTATGGGTCTCTGTGTGAGTCTGTGGGTCTCTGTGTGAGTCTATGGGTCTCTGTGTGAGTCTGTGGGTCTCTGTGTGAGTCTATGGGTCTCTGTGTGAGTCTGTGGGTCTCTGTGTGAGTCTATGGGTCTCTGTGTGAGTCTGTGGGTCTCTGTGTGAGTCTATGGGTCTCTGTGTGAGTCTATGGGTCTCTGTGTGAGTTAATGGTCTCTGTGTGAGTCTATGGGTCTATGTGTGAGTCTGTGGATCTCTGTGTGAGTCTATGGGTCGCTTTGTGAGTCTATGGGTCTCTGTGTGAGTCTGTGGGTCTCTGTGTGAGTCTATGGGTCTCTGTGTGAGTCTATGGGTCTCTGTGTGAGTCTATGGGTCTCTGTGTGAGTCTGTGGGTCTCTGTGTGAGTCTGTGGGTCTCTGTGTAAGTCTATGGGTCTCTGTGTGAGTCTATGGGTCTCTGTGTGAGTTTATGGGTCTCTGTGTGAGTCTATGGGTCTATGTGTGAGTCTGTGGATCTCTGTGGGAGTCTGTGGGTCTCTGTGTGAGTCTGTGGGTCTCTGTGTGAGTCTTTGGGTCTCTGTGTGAGTCTGTGGGTCTCTGTGTGAGTCTATGGGTCTCTGTGTGAGTCTATGTGTCTCTGTGTGAGTCTATGTGTCTCTGTGTGAGTCTATGGGTCTCTGTGTGAGTCTATGGGTCTCTGTGTGAGTCTGTGGGTCTCTGTGTGAGTCTATGGGTCTCTGTGTGAGTCTATGGGTCTCTGTGTGGGTCTATGTGTCTCTGTGTGAGTCTATGGGTCTCTGTGTGAGGCTATGTGTCTCTGTGTGAGTCTATGGGTCTCTGTGTGAGTCAATGGGTCTCTGTGTGAGTCTATGGGTCTCTGTGTGAGTCTATGGGTCTCTGTGTGACTCTGTGGGTCTCTGTGTGAGTCTGTGGGTCTCTGTGTGAGTCTGTGGGACTCTGCTGTGAGTCTATGGGTCTATGTGTGAGTCTGTGGATCTCTGTGTGAGTCTATGGGTCGCTTTGTGAGTCTATGGGTCTCTGTGTGAGTCTGTGGGTCTCTGTGTGAGTCTATGGGTCTCTGTGTGAGTCGATGGGTCTCTGTGTGAGTCTATGGGTCTCTGTGTGAGTCTATGGGTCTCTGTGTGAGTCTATGGGTCTCTGTGTGAGTCTGTGGGTCTCTGTGTGAGTCTATGGGTCTCTGTGTGAGTCTGTGGGTCTCTGTGTGAGTCTATGTGTCTCTGTGTGAGTCTATGGGTCTCTGTGTGAGTCTGTGGGTCTCTGTGTGAGTCTATGGGTCTCTGTGTGAGTCTGTGGGTCTCTGTGTGAGTCTATGGGTCTCTGTGTGAGTCTATGGGTCTCTGTGTGAGTTAATGGTCTCTGTGTGAGTCTATGGGTCTATGTGTGAGTCTGTGGATCTCTGTGTGAGTCTATGGGTCGCTTTGTGAGTCTATGGGTCTCTGTGTGAGTCTGTGGGTCTCTGTGTGAGTCTATGGGTCTCTGTGTGAGTCTATGGGTCTCTGTGTGAGTCTATGGGTCTCTGTGTGAGTCTGTGGGTCTCTGTGTGAGTCTATGGGTCTCTGTGTGAGTCTGTGGGTCTCTGTGTAAGTCTATGGGTCTCTGTGTGAGTCTATGGGTCTCTGTGTGAGTTTATGGGTCTCTGTGTGAGTCTATGGGTCTATGTGTGAGTCTGTGGATCTCTGTGGGAGTCTGTGGGTCTCTGTGTGAGTCTGTGGGTCTCTGTGTGAGTCTTTGGGTCTCTGTGTGAGTCTGTGGGTCTCTGTGTGAGTCTATGGGTCTCTGTGTGAGTCTATGTGTCTCTGTGTGAGTCTATGTGTCTCTGTGTGAGTCTATGGGTCTCTGTGTGAGTCTATGGGTCTCTGTGTGAGTCTGTGGGTCTCTGTGTGAGTCTATGGGTCTCTGTGTGAGTCTATGGGTCTCTGTGTGGGTCTATGTGTCTCTGTGTGAGTCTATGGGTCTCTGTGTGAGGCTATGTGTCTCTGTGTGAGTCTATGGGTCTCTGTGTGAGTCAATGGGTCTCTGTGTGAGTCTATGGGTCTCTGTGTGAGTCTATGGGTCTCTGTGTGACTCTGTGGGTCTCTGTGTGAGTCTGTGGGTCTCTGTGTGAGTCTATGTGTCTCTGTGTGCGTCTATGGGTCTCTGTGTGAGTCTATGTGTCTCTGTGTGAGTCTGTGGGACTCTGCTGTGAGTCTATGGGTCTATGTGTGAGTCTGTGGATCTCTGTGTGAGTCTATGGGTCGCTTTGTGAGTCTATGGGTCTCTGTGTGAGTCTGTGGGTCTCTGTGTGAGTCTATGGGTCTCTGTGTGAGTCGATGGGTCTCTGTGTGAGTCTGTGGGTCTCTGTGTGAGTCTATGGGTCTCTGTGTGAGTCTGTGGGTCTCTGTGTAAGTCTATCGGTCTCTGTGTGAGTCTATGGGTCTCTGTGTGACTTTATGGGTCTCTGCGTGAGTCTATGGGTCTATGTGTGAGTCTGTGGATCTCTGTGCGAGTCTGTGGGTCTCTGTGTGAGTCTGTGGGTCTCTGTGTGAGTCTATGGGTCTCTGTGTGAGTCTGTGGGTCTCTGTGTGAGTCTATGGGTCTCTGTGTGAGGCTATGTGTCTCTGTGTGAGTCTATGGGTCTCTGTGTGAGTTTATGGGTCTCTGTGTTAGTCTATGGGTCTATGTGTGAGTCTATGGGTTTCTGTGTAAGTCTGTGGGTCTCTGTGTGAGTCTATGGGCCTCTGTGTGAGTCTATGGGTCTCTGTGTGGGTCTATGGGTCTCTGTGTGAGTCTATGTGTCTCTGTGTGAGTCTATGAGTCTCTGTGTGAGTCTATGTGTCTCTGTGTGAGTCTATGGGTCTCTGTGTGAGTCTATGGGTCTCTGTGTGAGTCTATGGGTCTCTGTGTGAGTCTATGGGTCTCTGTGTGAGTCTATGGGTCTCTGTGTGAGTCTGTGGGTCTCTGTGTGAGTCTGTGGGTCTCTGTGTGAGTCTATGGGTCTCTGTGTGAGTCTATGGGTCTCTGTGTGAGTCTATGTGTCTCTGTGTGAGTCTATGTGTCTCTGTGTGAGTCTATGGTTCTCTGTGTGAGTCTATGGGTCTCTGTGTGAGTCTATGTGTCTCTGCGTGAGTCTATGGGTCTCTGCTGTGTGAGTCTATGGGTCTCTGTGCGAGTCTGTGGGTCTCTGTGCGAGTCTTTTGGTCTCTGTGTGAGTCTATGGGTCTCTATGTGAGTCTATGGGTCTCTGTGTGAGTCTATGGGTCTCTGTGTGAGTCTATGGGTCGTTGTGTGAGTCTATGGGTCTCTGTGTGAGTCTATGGGTCTCTGTGTGAATCTGTGGGTCTCTGCGTGAGTCTATGGGTCTCTGCTGTGAGTCTATGGGTCTCTGCTGTGAGTCTATGGGTCTCTGTGCGAGTCTGTGGGTCTCTGTGCGAGTCTGTGGGTCTATGTGTGAGTCTATGGGTCTCTGCGTGAGTCTATGGGTCTCTGCTGTGTGAGTCTATGGGTCTCTGTGCGAGTCTGTGGGTCTCTGTGCGAGTCTTTTGGTCTCTGTGTGAGTCTATGGGTCTCTATGTGAGTCTATGGGTCTCTGTGTGAGTCTATGGGTCTCTGTGTGAGTCTGTGGATCTCTGTGCGAGTTTTTGGGTCTCTGTGTGAGTCTGTGGGTCTCTGTGTGAGTCTGTGGATCTCTGTGCGAGTTTTTGGGTCTCTGTGTGAGTCTGTGGGTCTCTGTGTGAGTCTGTGGGTCTCTGTGTGAGTCTATGGGTCTCTGTGTGAGTCTGTGGGTCTCTGTGTAAGTCTATGGGTCTCTGTGTGAGTCTATGGGTCTCTGTGTGAGTTTATGGGTCTCTGTGTGAGTCTATGGGTCTATGTGTGAGTCTGTGGATCTCTGTGCGAGTCTGTGGGTGTCTGTGTGAGTCTGTGGGTTACTGTGTGAGTCTGTGGGTCTCTGTGTGAGTCTGTGGGTCTCTGTGTGAGTCTATGGGTCTCTGTGTGAGTCTATGTGTCTCTGTGTGAGTTTATGGGTCTCTGTGTGAGTCTATGGGTCTATGTGTGAGTCTGTGGATCTCTGTGTGAGTCTATGGGTCGCTTTGTGAGTCTATGGGTCTCTGTGTGAGTCTGTGGGTCTCTGTGTGAGTCGATGGGTCTCTGTGTGAGTCTATGGGTCTCTGTGTGAGTCTATGGGTCTCTGTGTGAGTCTATGGGTCTCTGTGCGAGTCTGTGGGTCTCTGTGCGAGTCTATGTGTCTCTGTGTGAGTCTGTGGGTCTCTGTGTGAGTCTATGGGTCTCTGTGTGAGTCTATGTGCCTCTGTGTGAATCTGTGGGTCTCTGCGTGAGTCTATGGGTCTCTGCTGTGAGTCTATGGGTCTCTGCTGTGTGAGTCTATGGGTCTCTGTGCGAGTCTGTGGGTCTCTGTGCGAGTCTGTGGGTCTATGTGTGAGTCTATGGGTCTCTGCGTGAGTCTATGGGTCTCTGCTGTGTGAGTCTATGGGTCTCTGTGCGAGTCTGTGGGTCTCTGTGCGCGTCTTTTGGTCTCTGTGTGAGTCTATGGGTCTCTATGTGAGTCTATGGGTCTCTGTGTGAGTCTATGGGTCTCTGTGTGAGTCTATGGGTCGTTGTGTGAGTCTATGGGTCTCTGTGTGAGTCTATGGGTCTCTGTGTGAGTCTATGGATCTCTGTGCGAGTCTTTGGGTCTCTGTGTAAGTCTATGGGTCTCTGTGTGAGTCTATGGGTCTATGTGTGAGTCTGTGGATCTCTGTGCGAGTCTGTGGGTCTCTGTGTGAGTCTGTGGGTCTCTGTGTGAGTCTATGGGTCTCTGTCTGAGTCTG
Organism: Petromyzon marinus; assembly: GCF_048934315.1. Lineage (NCBI taxonomy): Eukaryota > Metazoa > Chordata > Hyperoartia > Petromyzontiformes > Petromyzontidae > Petromyzon > Petromyzon marinus. The sequence goes on from NW_027423045.1 coordinate 224,314, forward strand.
TGGGTCTCTGTGTGAGTCTATGGGTCTCTGTGTGAGTCTATGTGTCTCTGTGTGAGTCTATGGGTCTCTGTGCGAGTTTATGGGTCTCTGTGTTAGTCTATGGGTCTATGTGTGAGTCTGTGGATCTCTGTCCGAGTCTATGGGTTTCTGTGTGAGTCTGTGGGTCTCTGTGTGAGTCTATGGGTCTCTGTGTGAGTCTATGGGTCTCTGTGTGAGTCTATGTGTCTCTGTGTGAGTCTATGTGTCTCTGTGTGAGTCTATGAGTCTCTGTGTGAGTCTATGTGTCTCTGTGTGAGTCTATGGGTCTTTGTGTGAGTCTATGGGTCTCTGTGTGAGTCTGTGGGTCTCTGTGTGAGTCTATGGGTCTCTGTGTGAGTCTATGGGTCTCTGTGTGGGTCTATGTGTCTCTGTGTGAGTCTATGGGTCTCTGTGTGAGGCTATGTGTCTCTGTGTGAGTCTATGGGTCTCTGTGTGAGTCAATGGGTCTCTGTGTGAGTCTATGGGTCTCTGTGTGAGTCTATGGGTCTCTGTGTGACTCTGTGGGTCTCTGTGTGAGTCTGTGGGTCTCTGTGTGAGTCTATGTGTCTCTGTGTGCGTCTATGGGTCTCTGTGTGAGTCTATGGGTCTCTGTGTGAGTCTATGGGTCTCTGTGTGAGTCTATGTGTCTCTGTGTGAGTCTGTGGGACTCTGCTGTGAGTCTATGGGTCTCTGCTGTGTGAGTCTATGGGTCTCTGTGCGAGTCTGTGGGTCTCTGTGCGAGTCTGTGGGTCTCTGTGTGAGTCTATGGGTCTCTGCGTGAGTCTATGGGTCTCTGCTGTGTGAGTCTGTGGGTCTCTGTGTGAGTCTATGGGTCTCTGTGTGAGTCTATGTGTCTCTGTGTGAGTCTGTGGGACTCTGCTGTGAGTCTATGGGTCTCTGCTGTGTGAGTCTATGGGTCTCTGTGCGAGTCTGTGGGTCTCTGTGCGAGTCTGTGGGTCTCTGTGTGAGTCTATGGGTCTCTGCGTGAGTCTATGGGTCTCTGCTGTGTGAGTCTATGGGTCTCTGTGCGAGTCTGTGGGTCTCTGTGCGAGTCTATGTGTCTCTGTGTGAGTCTATGGGTCTCTGTGTGAGTCTATGGGTCTCTGTGTGAGTCTATGTGTCTCTGTGTGAATCTGTGGGTCTCTGCGTGAGTCTATGGGTCTCTGCTGTGAGTCTATGGGTCTCTGCTGTGAGTCTATGGGTCTCTGTGCGAGTCTGTGGGTCTCTGTGCGAGTCTGTGGGTCTATGTGTGAGTCTATGGGTCTCTGCGTGAGTCTATGGGTCTCTGCTGTGTGAGTCTATGGGTCTCTGTGCGAGTCTGTGGGTCTCTGTGCGAGTCTTTTGGTCTCTGTGTGAGTCTATGGGTCTCTATGTGAGTCTATGGGTCTCTGTGTGAGTCTATGGGTCTCTGTGTGAGTCTATGGGTCGTTGTGTGAGTCTATGGGTCTCTGTGTGAGTCTATGGGTCTCTGTGTTGGTCTGTGGATCTCTGTGCGAGTCTTTGGGTCTTTGTGTGAGTCTGTGGGTCTCTGTGTGAGTCTGTGGGTCTCTGTGTGAGTCTATGGGTCTCTGTGTGAGTCTGTGGGTCTCTGTGTAAGTCTATGGGTCTCTGTGTGAGTCTATGGGTCTCTGTGTGAGTTTATGGGTCTCTGTGTGAGTCTATGGGTCTATGTGTGAGTCTGTGGATCTCTGTGCGAGTCTGTGGGTGTCTGTGTGAGTCTGTGGGTCTCTGTGTGAGTCTGTGGATCTCTGTGTGAGTCGGTGGGTCTCTGTGTGAGTCAATGGGTCTCTGTGTGAGTCTATGTGTCTCTGTGTGAGTCTATGGGTCTGTGTGTGAGTCTATGTGTCTCTGTGTGAGTCTATGGGTCTCTGTGTGAGTCTATGGGTCTCTGTGTGAAACTATGGGTCTCTGTGTGAGTTTATGGGTCTCTGTGTTAGTCTATGGGTCTCTGTGTGAGTCTGTGGATCTCTGTGCGAGTCTGTGGGTCTCTGTGTGAGTCTGTGGGTCTCTGTGTGAGTCTATGGGTCTCTGTGTGAGTCTGTGGGTCTCTGTGTGAGTCTATGGGTCTCTGTGTGAGTCTATGTGTCTCTGTGTGAGTCTATGGGTCTCTGTGTGAGTCTATGTGTCTCTGTGTGAGTCTATGGGTCTCTGTGTGAGTCTGTGGGTCTCTGTGTGAGTCTATGGGTCTCTGTGTGAGTCTGTGGGTCTCTGTGTGAGTCTATGTTTCTCTGCGTGAATCTATGGGTCTCTGTGTGAGTCTATGGGTCTCTGTGTGAGTCTATGTGTCTCTGTGTGAGTCTATGGGTCTCTGTGTGAGTTTATGGGTCTCTGTGTGAGTCTATGGGTCTATGTGTGAGTCTGTGGATCTCTGTGTGAGTCTATGGGTCTCTGTGTGACTCTGTGGGTCTCTGTGTGAGTCTGTGGGTCTCTGTGTGAGACTATGTGTCTCTGTGTGCGTCTATGGGTCTCTGTGTGAGTCTATGGGTCTCTGTGTGAGTCTATGGGTCTCTGTGTGAGTCTATGAGTCTCTGTGTGAGTCTATGTGTCTCTGTGTGAGTCTATGGGTCTCTGTGCGAGTCTGTGGGTGTCTGTGTGAGTCTGTGGGTCTCTGTGTGAGTCTGTGGGTCTCTGTGTGAGTCTGTGGGTCTCTGTGTGAGTCTATGGGTCTCTGTGTGAGTCTATGTGTCTCTGTGTGAGTTTATGGGTCTCTGTGTGAGTCTATGGGTCTATGTGTGAGTCTGTGGATCTCTGTGTGAGTCTATGGGTCGCTTTGTGAGTCTATGGGTCTCTGTGTGAGTCTGTGGGTCTCTGTGTGAGTCGATGGGTCTCTGTGTGAGTCTATGGGTCTCTGTGTGAGTCTATGGGTCTCTGTGTGAGTCTATGGGTCTCTGTGTGAGTCTGTGGGTCTCTGTGTGAGTCTATGGGTCTCTGTGTGAGTCTATGGGTCTCTGCTGTGTGAGTCTATGGGTCTCTGTGCGAGTCTGTGGGTCTCTGTGCGAGTCTATGTGTCTCTGTGTGAGTCTGTGGGTCTCTGCGTGAGTCTATGGGTCTCTGTGTGAGTCTATGTGTCTCTGTGTGAATCTGTGGGTCTCTGCGTGAGTCTATGGGTCTCTGCTGTGAGTCTATGGGTCTCTGCTGTGTGAGTCTATGGGTCTCTGTGCGAGTCTGTGGGTCTCTGTGCGAGTCTGTGGGTCTATGTGTGAGTCTATGGGTCTCTACGTGAGTCTATGGGTCTCTGCTGTGTGAGTCTATGGGTCTCTGTGCGAGTCTTTGGGTCTCTGTGTAAGTCTATGGGTCTCTGTGTGAGTCTATGGGTCTATGTGTGAGTCTGTGGATCTCTGTGCGAGTCTGTGGGTCTCTGTGTGAGTCTGTGGGTCTCTGTGTGAGTCTATGGGTCTCTGTCTGAGTCTGTGGGTCTCTGTGTGAGTCTATGGGTCTCTGTGTGAGTCTATGTGTCTCTGTGTGAGTCTATGGGTCTCTGTGCGAGTTTATGGGTCTCTGTGTTAGTCTATGGGTCTATGTGTGAGTCTGTGGATCTCTGTCCGAGTCTATGGGTTTCTGTGTGAGTCTGTGGGTCTCTGTGTGAGTCTATGGGTCTCTGTGTGAGTCTATGGGTCTCTGTGTGAGTCTATGTGTCTCTGTGTGAGTCTATGTGTCTCTGTGTGAGTCTATGAGTCTCTGTGTGAGTCTATGTGTCTCTGTGTGAGTCTATGGGTCTTTGTGTGAGTCTATGGGTCTCTGTGTGAGTCTGTGGGTCTCTGTGTGAGTCTATGGGTCTCTGTGTGAGTCTATGGGTCTCTGTGTGGGTCTATGTGTCTCTGTGTGAGTCTATGGGTCTCTGTGTGAGGCTATGTGTCTCTGTGTGAGTCTATGGGTCTCTGTGTGAGTCAATGGGTCTCTGTGTGAGTCTATGGGTCTCTGTGTGAGTCTATGGGTCTCTGTGTGACTCTGTGGGTCTCTGTGTGAGTCTGTGGGTCTCTGTGTGAGTCTATGTGTCTCTGTGTGCGTCTATGGGTCTCTGTGTGAGTCTATGGGTCTCTGTGTGAGTCTATGGGTCTCTGTGTGAGTCTATGTGTCTCTGTGTGAGTCTGTGGGACTCTGCTGTGAGTCTATGGGTCTCTGCTGTGTGAGTCTATGGGTCTCTGTGCGAGTCTGTGGGTCTCTGTGCGAGTCTGTGGGTCTCTGTGTGAGTCTATGGGTCTCTGCGTGAGTCTATGGGTCTCTGCTGTGTGAGTCTGTGGGTCTCTGTGTGAGTCTATGGGTCTCTGTGTGAGTCTATGTGTCTCTGTGTGAGTCTGTGGGACTCTGCTGTGAGTCTATGGGTCTCTGCTGTGTGAGTCTATGGGTCTCTGTGCGAGTCTGTGGGTCTCTGTGCGAGTCTGTGGGTCTCTGTGTGAGTCTATGGGTCTCTGCGTGAGTCTATGGGTCTCTGCTGTGTGAGTCTATGGGTCTCTGTGCGAGTCTGTGGGTCTCTGTGCGAGTCTATGTGTCTCTGTGTGAGTCTATGGGTCTCTGTGTGAGTCTATGGGTCTCTGTGTGAGTCTATGTGTCTCTGTGTGAATCTGTGGGTCTCTGCGTGAGTCTATGGGTCTCTGCTGTGAGTCTATGGGTCTCTGCTGTGAGTCTATGGGTCTCTGTGCGAGTCTGTGGGTCTCTGTGCGAGTCTGTGGGTCTATGTGTGAGTCTATGGGTCTCTGCGTGAGTCTATGGGTCTCTGCTGTGTGAGTCTATGGGTCTCTGTGCGAGTCTGTGGGTCTCTGTGCGAGTCTTTTGGTCTCTGTGTGAGTCTATGGGTCTCTATGTGAGTCTATGGGTCTCTGTGTGAGTCTATGGGTATCTGTGTGAGTCTATGGGTCGTTGTGTGAGTCTATGGGTCTCTGTGTGAGTCTATGGGTCTCTGTGTTGGTCTGTGGATCTCTGTGCGAGTCTTTGGGTCTTTGTGTGAGTCTGTGGGTCTCTGTGTGAGTCTGTGGGTCTCTGTGTGAGTCTATGGGTCTCTGTGTGAGTCTGTGGGTCTCTGTGTAAGTCTATGGGTCTCTGTGTGAGTCTATGGGTCTCTGTGTGAGTTTATGGGTCTCTGTGTGAGTCTATGGGTCTATGTGTGAGTCTGTGGATCTCTGTGCGAGTCTGTGGGTGTCTGTGTGAGTCTGTGGGTCTCTGTGTGAGTCTGTGGATCTCTGTGTGAGTCGGTGGGTCTCTGTGTGAGTCTATGGGTCTCTGTGTGAGTCTATGTGTCTCTGTGTGAGTCTATGGGTCTGTGTGTGAGTCTATGTGTCTCTGTGTGAGTCTATGGGTCTCTGTGTGAGTCTATGGGTCTCTGTGTGAGTCTATGGGTCTCTGTGTGAAACTATGGGTCTCTGTGTGAGTTTATGGGTCTCTGTGTTAGTCTATGGGTCTCTGTGTGAGTCTGTGGATCTCTGTGCGAGTCTGTGGGTCTCTGTGTGAGTCTGTGGGTCTCTGTGTGAGTCTATGGGTCTCTGTGTGAGTCTGTGGGTCTCTGTGTGAGTCTATGGGTCTCTGTGTGAGTCTATGTGTCTCTGTGTGAGTCTATGGGTCTCTGTGTGAGTCTATGTGTCTCTGTGTGAGTCTATGGGTCTCTGTGTGAGTCTGTGGGTCTCTGTGTGAGTCTATGGGTCTCTGTGTGAGTCTGTGGGTCTCTGTGTGAGTCTATGTTTCTCTGCGTGAATCTATGGGTCTCTGTGTGAGTCTATGGGTCTCTGTGTGAGTCTATGTGTCTCTGTGTGAGTCTATGGGTCTCTGTGTGAGTTTATGGGTCTCTGTGTGAGTCTATGGGTCTATGTGTGAGTCTGTGGATCTCTGTGTGAGTCTATGGGTCTCTGTGTGACTCTGTGGGTCTCTGTGTGAGTCTGTGGGTCTCTGTGTGAGTCTATGTGTCTCTGTGTGCGTCTATGGGTCTCTGTGTGAGTCTATGGGTCTCTGTGTGAGTCTATGGGTCTCTGTGTGAGTCTATGAGTCTCTGTGTGAGTCTATGTGTCTCTGTGTGAGTCTATGGGTCTCTGTGCGAGTCTGTGGGTGTCTGTGTGAGTCTGTGGGTCTCTGTGTGAGTCTGTGGGTCTCTGTGTGAGTCTGTGGGTCTCTGTGTGAGTCTATGGGTCTCTGTGTGAGTCTATGTGTCTCTGTGTGAGTTTATGGGTCTCTGTGTGAGTCTATGGGTCTATGTGTGAGTCTGTGGATCTCTGTGTGAGTCTATGGGTCGCTTTGTGAGTCTATGGGTCTCTGTGTGAGTCTGTGGGTCTCTGTGTGAGTCGATGGGTCTCTGTGTGAGTCTATGGGTCTCTGTGTGAGTCTATGGGTCTCTGTGTGAGTCTATGGGTCTCTGTGTGAGTCTGTGGGTCTCTGTGTGAGTCTATGGGTCTCTGTGTGAGTCTATGGGTCTCTGCTGTGTGAGTCTATGGGTCTCTGTGCGAGTCTGTGGGTCTCTGTGCGAGTCTATGTGTCTCTGTGTGAGTCTGTGGGTCTCTGCGTGAGTCTATGGGTCTCTGTGTGAGTCTATGTGTCTCTGTGTGAATCTGTGGGTCTCTGCGTGAGTCTATGGGTCTCTGCTGTGAGTCTATGGGTCTCTGCTGTGTGAGTCTATGGGTCTCTGTGCGAGTCTGTGGGTCTCTGTGCGAGTCTGTGGGTCTATGTGTGAGTCTATGGGTCTCTACGTGAGTCTATGGGTCTCTGCTGTGTGAGTCTATGGGTCTCTGTGCGAGTCTGTGGGTCTCTGTGCGCGTCTTTTGGTCTCTGTGTGAGTCTATGGGTCTCTATGTGAGTCTATGGGTCTCTGTGTGAGTCTATGGGTCTCTGTGTGAGTCTATGGGTCGTTGTGTGAGTCTATGGGTCTCTGTGTGAGTCTATGGGTCTCTGTGTGAGTCTATGGATCTATGTGCGAGTCTTTGGGTCTCTGTGTAAGTCTATGGGTCTCTGTGTGAGTCTATGGGTCTATGTGTGAGTCTGTGGATCTCTGTGCGAGTCTGTGGGTCTCTGTGTGAGTCTGTGGGTCTCTGTGTGAGTCTATGGGTCTCTGTCTGAGTCTGTGGGTCTCTGTGTGAGTCTATGGGTCTCTGTGTGAGTCTATGTGTCTCTGTGTGAGTCTATGGGTCTCTGTGCGAGTTTATGGGTCTCTGTGTTAGTCTATGGGTCTATGTGTGAGTCTGTGGATCTCTGTCCGAGTCTATGGGTTTCTGTGTGAGTCTGTGGGTCTCTGTGTGAGTCTATGGGTCTCTGTGTGAGTCTATGTGTCTCTGTGTGAGTCTATGTGTCTCTGTGTGAGTCTATGAGTCTCTGTGTGAGTCTATGTGTCTCTGTGTGAGTCTATGGGTCTTTGTGTGAGTCTATGGGTCTCTGTGTGAGTCTGTGGGTCTCTGTGTGAGTCTATGGGTCTCTGTGTGAGTCTATGGGTCTCTGTGTGGGTCTATGTGTCTCTGTGTGAGTCTATGGGTCTCTGTGTGAGGCTATGTGTCTCTGTGTGAGTCTATGGGTCTCTGTGTGAGTCAATGGGTCTCTGTGTGAGTCTATGGGTCTCTGTGTGAGTCTATGGGTCTCTGTGTGACTCTGTGGGTCTCTGTGTGAGTCTGTGGGTCTCTGTGTGAGTCTATGTGTCTCTGTGTGCGTCTATGGGTCTCTGTGTGAGTCTATGGGTCTCTGTGTGAGTCTATGGGTCTCTGTGTGAGTCTATGTGTCTCTGTGTGAGTCTGTGGGACTCTGCTGTGAGTCTATATGGGTCTCTGCTGTGTGAGTCTATGGGTCTCTGTGCGAGTCTGTGGGTCTCTGTGCGAGTCTGTGGGTCTCTGTGTGAGTCTATGGGTCTCTGCGTGAGTCTATGGGTCTCTGCTGTGTGAGTCTATGGGTCTCTGTGCGAGTCTGTGGGTCTCTGTGCGAGTCTATGTGTCTCTGTGTGAGTCTATGGGTCTCTGTGTGAGTCTATGGGTCTCTGTGTGAGTCTATGTGTCTCTGTGTGAATCTGTGGGTCTCTGCGTGAGTCTATGGGTCTCTGCTGTGAGTCTATGGGTCTCTGCTGTGAGTCTATGGGTCTCTGTGCGAGTCTGTGGGTCTCTGTGCGAGTCTGTGGGTCTATGTGTGAGTCTATGGGTCTCTGCGTGAGTCTATGGGTCTCTGCTGTGTGAGTCTATGGGTCTCTGTGCGAGTCTGTGGGTCTCTGTGCGAGTCTTTTGGTCTCTGTGTGAGTCTATGGGTCTCTATGTGAGTCTATGGGTCTCTGTGTGAGTCTATGGGTCTCTGTGTGAGTCTATGGGTCGTTGTGTGAGTCTATGGGTCTCTGTGTGAGTCTATGGGTCTCTGTGTGAGTCTGTGGATCTCTGTGCGAGTCTTTGGGTCTTTGTGTGAGTCTGTGGGTCTCTGTGTGAGTCTGTGGGTCTCTGTGTGAGTCTATGGGTCTCTGTGTGAGTCTGTGGGTCTCTGTGTAAGTCTATGGGTCTCTGTGTGAGTCTATGGGTCTCTGTGTGAGTTTATGGGTCTCTGTGTGAGTCTATGGGTCTATGTGTGAGTCTGTGGATCTCTGTGCGAGTCTGTGGGTGTCTGTGTGAGTCTGTGGGTCTCTGTGTGAGTCTGTGGGTCTCTGTGTGAGTCTGTGGGTCTCTGTGTGAGTCTATGTGTCTCTGTGTGAGTCTATGGGTCTGTGTGTGAGTCTATGTGTCTCTGTGTGAGTCTGTGGGTCTCTGTGTGAGTCTATGGGTCTCTGTGTGAATCTATGGGTCTCTGTGTGAGTTTATGGGTCTCTGTGTTAGTCTATGGGTCTCTGTGTGAGTCTGTGGATCTCTGTGCGAGTCTGTGGGTCTCTGTGTGAGTCTGTGGGTCTCTGTGTGAGTCTATGGGTCTCTGTGTGAGTCTGTGGGTCTCTGTGTGAGTCTATGGGTCTCTGTGTGAGTCTATGTGTCTCTGTGTGAGTCTATGGGTCTCTGTGTGAGTCTATGTGTCTCTGTGTGAGTCTATGGGTCTCTGTGTGAGTCTGTGGGTCTCTGTGTGAGTCTATGGGTCTCTGTGTGAGTCTGTGGGTCTCTGTGTGAGTCTATGTTTCTCTGCGTGAATCTATGGGTCTCTGTGTGAGTCTATGGGTCTCTGTGTGAGTCTATGTGTCTCTGTGTGAGTCTATGGGTCTCTGTGTGAGTTTATTGGTCTTTGTGTGAGTCTATGGGTCTATGTGTGAGTCTGTGGATCTCTGTGTGAGTCTATGGGTCTCTGTGTGACTCTGTGGGTCTCTGTGTGAGTCTGTGGGTCTCTGTGTGAGTCTATGTGTCTCTGTGTGCGTCTATGGGTCTCTGTGTGAGTCTATGGGTCTCTGTGTGAGTCTATGGGTCTCTGTGTGAGTCTATGAGTCTCTGTGTGAGTCTATGTGTCTCTGTGTGAGTCTATGGGTCTATGTGTGAGTCTATGGGTCTCTGTGTGAGTCTGTGGGTCTCTGTGTGAGTCTATGGGTCTCTGTGTGAGTCTATGGGTCTCTGTGTGGGTCTATGTGTCTCTGTGTGAGTCTATGGGTCTCTGTGTGAGGCTATGTGTCTCTGTGTAAGTCTATGGGTCTCTGTGTGAGTCAATGGGTCTCTGTGTGAGTCTATGGGTCTCTGTGTGAGTCTATGGGTCTCTGTTTGACTCTGTGGGTCTCTGTGTGAGTCTGTGGGTCTCTGTGTGAGTCTATGTGTCTCTGTGTGCGTCTATGGGTCTCTGTGTGAGTCTATGGGTCTCTGTGTGAGTCTATGGGTCTCTGTGTGAGTCTACGTGTCTCTGTGTGAGTCTGTGGGACTCTGCTGTGAGTCTATGGGTCTCTGCTGTGTGAGTCTATGGGTCTCTGTGCGAGTCTGTGGGTCTCTGTGCGAGTCTGTGGGTCTCTGTGTGAGTCTATGGGTCTCTGCGTGAGTCTATGGGTCTCTGCTGTGTGAGTCTATGGGTCTCTGTGCGAGTCTGTGGGTCTCTGTGCGAGTCTATGTGTCTCTGTGTGAGTCTATGGGTCTCTGTGTGAGTCTATGGGTCTCTGTGTGAGTCTATGTGTCTCTGTGTGAATCTGTGGGTCTCTGCGTGAGTCTATGGGTCTCTGCTGTGAGTCTATGGGTCTCTGCTGTGAGTCTATGGGTCTCTGTGCGAGTCTGTGGGTCTCTGTGCGAGTCTGTGGGTCTATGTGTGAGTCTATGGGTCTCTGCGTGAGTCTATGGGTCTCTGCTGTGTGAGTCTATGGGTCTCTGTGCGAGTCTGTGGGTCTCTGTGCGAGTCTTTTGGTCTCTGTGTGAGTCTATGGGTCTCTATGTGAGTCTATGGGTCTCTGTGTGAGTCTATGGGTCTCTGTGTGAGTCTATGGGTCGTTGTGTGAGTCTATGGGTCTCTGTGTGAGTCTATGGGTCTCTGTGTGAGTCTGTGGATCTCTGTGCGAGTCTTTGGGTCTCTGTGTGAGTCTGTGGGTCTCTGTGTGAGTCTGTGGGTCTCTGTGTGAGTCTATGGGTCTCTGTGTGAGTCTGTGGGTCTCTGTGTAAGTCTATGGGTCTCTGTGTGAGTCTATGGGTCTCTGTGTGAGTTTATGGGTCTCTGTGTGAGTCTATGGGTCTATGTGTGAGTCTGTGGATCTCTGTGCGAGTCTGTGGGTGTCTGTGTGAGTCTGTGGGTCTCTGTGTGAGTCTGTGGGTCTCTGTTTGAGTCTGTGGGTCTCTGTGTGAGTCTATGGGTCTCTGTGTGAGTCTATGTGTCTCTGTGTGAGTCTATGGGTCTGTGTGTGAGTCTATGTGTCTCTGTGTGAGTCTATGGGTCTCTGTGTGAGTCTATGGGTCTCTGTGTGAATCTATGGGTCTCTGTGTTAGTCTATGGGTCTCTGTGTGAGTCTATGGGTCTCTGTGTGAGTCTGTGGATCTTTGTGCGAGTCTGTGGGTCTCTGTGTGAGTCTGTGGGTCTCTGTGTGAGTCTATGGGTCTCTGTGTGAGTCTATGGGTCTCTGTGTGAGTCTATGGGTCTCTGTGTGAGTCTATGTGTCTCTGTGTGAGTCTATGGGTCTCTGTGTGAGTCTGTGGGTCTCTGTGTGAGTCTATGGGTCTCTGTGTGAGTCTGTGGGTCTCTGTGTGAGTCTATGTGTCTATGCATGAATCTATGGGTCTCTGTGTGAGTCTATGGGTCTCTGTGTGAGTCTATGGGTCTCTGTGTGAGTCTATGTGTCTCTGTGTGAGTCTATGGGTCTCTGTGTGAGTTTATGGGTCTCTGTGTGAGTCTATGGGTCTCTGTGTGAGTCTATGGGTCTATATGTGAGTCTGTGGATCTCTGTGTGAGTCTATGGGTCGCTTTGTGAGTCTATGGGTCTCTGTGTGAGTCTGTGGGTCTCTGTGTGAGTCTATGGGTCTCTGTGTGAGTCTATGGGTCTCTGTGTGAGTCTATGGGTCTCTGTGTGAGTCTGTGGGTCTCTGTGTGAGTCTATGGGTCTCTGTGTGAGTCTATGGGTCTCTGCTGTGTGAGTCTATGGGTCTCTGTGCGAGTCTGTGGGTCTCTGTGCGAGTCTATGTGTCTCTGTGTGAGTCTATGGGTCTCTGTGTGAGTCTATGGGTCTCTGTGTGAGTCTATGTGTCTCTGTGTGAATCTGTGGGTCTCTGCGTGAGTCTATGGGTCTCTGCTGTGAGTCTATGGGTCTCTGCTGTGTGAGTCTATGGGTCTCTGTGCGAGTCTGTGGGTCTCTGTGCGAGTCTGTGGGTCTATGTGTGAGTCTATGGGTCTCTGCGTGAGTCTATGGGTCTCTGCTGTGTGAGTCTATGGGTCTCTGTGCGAGTCTGTGGGTCTCTGTGCGAGTCTTTTGGTCTCTGTGTGAGTCTATGGGTCTCTATGTGAGTCTATGGGTCTCTGTGTGAGTCTATGGGTCTCTGTGTGAGTCTATGGGTCGTTGTGTGAGTCTATGGGTCTCTGTGTGAGTCTATGGGTCTCTGTGTGAGTCTATGGATCTCTGTGCGAGTCTTTGGGTCTCTGTGTAAGTCTATGGGTCTCTGTGTGAGTCTATGGGTCTCTGTGTGAGTTTATGGGTCTCTGTGTGAGTCTATGGGTCTATGTGTGAGTCTGTGGATCTCTGTGCGAGTCTGTGGGTCTCTGTGTGAGTCTGTGGGTCTCTGTGTGAGTCTATGGGTCTCTATGTGAGTCTATGTGTCTCTGTGTGAGTCTATGGGTCTCTGTGTGAGTCTATGTGTCTCTGTGTGAGTCTATGGGTCTCTGTGTGAGTCTATGGGTCTCTGTGTGAATCTATGGGTCTCTGTGTGAGTTTATGGGTCTCTGTGTTAGTCTATGGGTCTCTGTGTGAGTCTGTGGATCTCTGTGCGAGTCTGTGGGTCTCTGTGTGAGTCTGTGGGTCTCTGTGTGAGTCTGTGGGTCTCTGTGTGAGTCTATGGGTCTCTGTGTGAGTCTATGTGTCTCTGTGTGAGTCTATGGGTCTCTGTGTGAGTCTATGTGTCTCTGTGTGAGTCTATGGGTCTCTGTGTGAGTCTGTGGGTCTCTGTGTGAGTCTATGGGTCTCTGTGTGAGTCTGTGGGTCTCTGTGTGAGTCTATGTGTCTCTGCGTGAATCTATGGGTCTCTGTGTGAGTCTATGGGTCTCTGTGTGAGTCTATGGGTCTCTGTGTGAGTCTATGTGTCTCTGTGTGAGTCTATGGGTCTCTGTGTGAGTTTATGGGTCTCTGTGTGAGTCTATGGGTCTATGTGTGAGTCTGTGGATCTCTGTGTGAGTCTATGGGTCGCTTTGTGAGTCTATGGGTCTCTGTGTGAGTCTGTGGGTCTCTGTGTGAGTCGATGGGTCTCTGTGTGAGTCTATGGGTCTCTGTGTGAGTCTATGGGTCTCTGTGTGAGTCGATGGGTCTCTGTGTGAGTCTGTGGGTCTCTGTGTGAGTCTATGGGTCTCTGTGTGAGTCTATGGGTCTCTGCTGTGTGAGTCTATGGGTCTCTGTGCGAGTCTGTGGGTCTCTGTGCGAGTCTATGTGTCTCTGTGTGAGTCTATGGGTCTCTGTGTGAGTCTATGGGTCTCTGTGTGAGTCTATGTGTCTCTGTGTGAGTCTATGGGTCTCTGTGTGAGTCTATGGGTCTCTGTGCGAGTCTATGTGTCTATGCATGAATCTATGGGTCTCTGTGTGAGTCTATGGGTCTCTGTGTGAGTCTATGGGTCTCTGTGTGAGTCTATGTGTCTCTGTGTGAGTCTATGGGTCTCTGTGTGAGTTTATGGGTCTCTGTGTGAGTCTATGGGTCTATATGTGAGTCTGTGGATCTCTGTGTGAGTCTATGGGTCGCTTTGTGAGTCTATGGGTCTCTGTGTGAGTCTGTGGGTCTCTGTGTGAGTCTATGGGTCTCTGTGTGAGTCTATGGGTCTCTGTGTGAGTCTATGGGTCTCTGTGTGAGTCTGTGGGTCTCTGTGTGAGTCTATGGGTCTCTGTGTGAGTCTATGGGTCTCTGCTGTGTGAGTCTATGGGTCTCTGTGCGAGTCTGTGGGTCTCTGTGCGAGTCTATGTGTCTCTGTGTGAGTCTATGGGTCTCTGTGTGAGTCTATGGGTCTCTGTGTGAGTCTATGTGTCTCTGTGTGAATCTGTGGGTCTCTGCGTGAGTCTATGGGTCTCTGCTGTGAGTCTATGGGTCTCTGCTGTGTGAGTCTATGGGTCTCTGTGCGAGTCTGTGGGTCTCTGTGCGAGTCTGTGGGTCTATGTGTGAGTCTATGGGTCTCTGCGTGAGTCTATGGGTCTCTGCTGTGTGAGTCTATGGGTCTCTGTGCGAGTCTGTGGGTCTCTGTGCGAGTCTGTGGGTCTATGTGTGAGTCTATGGGTCGCTTTGTGAGTCTATGGGTCTCTGTGTGAGTCTGTGGGTCTCTGTGTGAGTCGATGGGTCTCTGTGTGAGTCTATGGGTCTCTGTGTGAGTCTATGGGTCTCTGTGTGAGTCGATGGGTCTCTGTGTGAGTCTGTGGGTCTCTGTGTGAGTCTATGGGTCTCTGTGTGAGTCTATGGGTCTCTGCTGTGTGAGTCTATGGGTCTCTGTGCGAGTCTGTGGGTCTCTGTGCGAGTCTATGTGTCTCTGTGTGAGTCTATGGGTCTCTGTGTGAGTCTATGGGTCTCTGTGTGAGTCTATGTGTCTCTGTGTGAGTCTATGGGTCTCTGTGTGAGTCTATGGGCCTCTGTGCGAGTCTATGTGTCTATGCATGAATCTATGGGTCTCTGTGTGAGTCTATGGGTCTCTGTGTGAGTCTATGGGTCTCTGTGTGAGTCTATGTGTCTCTGTGTGAGTCTATGGGTCTCTGTGTGAGTTTATGGGTCTCTGTGTGAGTCTATGGGTCTATATGTGAGTCTGTGGATCTCTGTGTGAGTCTATGGGTCGCTTTGTGAGTCTATGGGTCTCTGTGTGAGTCTGTGGGTCTCTGTGTGAGTCTATGGGTCTCTGTGTGAGTCTATGGGTCTCTGTGTGAGTCTATGGGTCTCTGTGTGAGTCTGTGGGTCTCTGTGTGAGTCTATGGGTCTCTGTGTGAGTCTATGGGTCTCTGCTGTGTGAGTCTATGGGTCTCTGTGCGAGTCTGTGGGTCTCTGTGCGAGTCTATGTGTCTCTGTGTGAGTCTATGGGTCTCTGTGTGAGTCTATGGGTCTCTGTGTGAGTCTATGTGTCTCTGTGTGAATCTGTGGGTCTCTGCGTGAGTCTATGGGTCTCTGCTGTGAGTCTATGGGTCTCTGCTGTGTGAGTCTATGGGTCTCTGTGCGAGTCTGTGGGTCTCTGTGCGAGTCTGTGGGTCTATGTGTGAGTCTATGGGTCTCTGCGTGAGTCTATGGGTCTCTGCTGTGTGAGTCTATGGGTCTCTGTGCGAGTCTGTGGGTCTCTGTGCGAGTCTTTTGGTCTCTGTGTGAGTCTATGGGTCTCTATGTGAGTCTATGGGTCTCTGTGTGAGTCTATGGGTCTCTGTGTGAGTCTGTGGGTCTCTGTGTAAGTCTATGGGTCTCTGTGTGAGTCTATGGGTCTCTGTGTGAGTTTATGGGTCTCTGTGTGAGTCTATGGGTCTATGTGTGAGTCTGTGGATTTCTGTGCGAGTCTGTGGGTCTCTGTGTGAGTCTGTGGGTCTCTGTGTGAGTCTGTGGGTCTCTGTGTGAGTCTATGGGTCTCTGTGCGAGTCTATGTGTCTCTGTGTGAGTCTATGGGTCTCTGTGTGAGTCTATGGGTCTCTGTGTGAGTCTATGTGTCTCTGTGTGAATCTGTGGGTCTCTGCGTGAGTCGATGGGTCTCTGCTGTGAGTCTATGGGTCTCTGCTGTGTGAGTCTATGGGTCTCTGTGCGAGTCTGTGGGTCTTTGTGTGAGTCTGTGGGTCTATGTGTGAGTCTATGGGTCTCTGCGTGAGTCTATGGGTCTCTGCTGTGTGAGTCTATGGGTCTCTGTGCGAGTCTATGGATCTCTGTGCGAGTCTTTGGGTCTCTGTGTAAGTCTATGGGTCTCTGTGTGAGTCTATGGGTCTCTGTGTGAGTTTATGGGTCTCTGTATGAGTCTATGGGTCTATGTGTGAGTCTGTGGATCTCTGTGCGAGTCTGTGGGTCTCTGTGTGAGTCTGTGGGTCTCTGTGTGAGTCTATGGGTCTCTGTGTGAGTCTATGTGTCTCTGTGTGAGTCTATGGGTCTCTGTGCGAGTCTTTTGGTCTCTGTGTGAGTCTATGGGTCTCTATGTGAGTCTATGGGTCTCTGTGTGAGTCTATGGGTCTCTGTGTGAGTCTATGGGTCGTTGTGTGAGTCTATGGGTCTCTGTGTGAGTCTATGGGTCTCTGTGTGAGTCTATGGATCTCTGTGCGAGTCTTTGGGTCTCTGTGTAAGTCTATGGGTCTCTGTGTGAGTCTATGGGTCTCTGTGTGAGTTTATGGGTCTCTGTGTGAGTCTATGGGTCTATGTGTGAGTCTGTGGATCTCTGTGCGAGTCTGTGGGTCTCTGTGTGAGTCTGTGGGTCTCTGTGTGAGTCTATGGGTCTCTGTGTGAGTCTATGTGTCTCTGTGTGAGTCTATGGGTCTCTGTGTGAGTCTATGTGTCTCTGTGTGAGTCTATGGGTCTCTGTGTGAGTCTATGGGTCTCTGTGTGAATCTATGGGTCTCTGTGTGAGTTTATGGGTCTCTGTGTTAGTCTATGGGTCTCTGTGTGAGTCTGTGGATCTCTGTGCGAGTCTGTGGGTCTCTGTGTGAGTCTGTGGGTCTCTGTGTGAGTCTATGGGTCTCTGTGTGAGTCTGTGGGTCTCTGTGTGAGTCTATGGCTCTCTGTGTGAGTCTATGTGTCTCTGTGTGAGTCTATGGGTCTCTGTGTGAGTCTATGTGTCTCTGTGTGAGTCTATGGGTCTCTGTGTGAGTCTGTGGGTCTCTGTGTGAGTCTATGGGTCTCTGTGTGAGTCTGTGGGTCTCTGTGTGAGTCTATGTGTCTCTGCGTGAATCTATGGGTCTCTGTGTGAGTCTATGGGTCTCTGTGTGAGTCTATGGGTCTCTGTGTGAGTCTATGTGTCTCTGTGTGAGTCTATGGGTCTCTGTGTGAGTTTATGGGTCTCTGTGTGAGTCTATGGGTCTATGTGTGAGTCTGTGGATCTCTGTGTGAGTCTATGGGTCGCTTTGTGAGTCTATGGGTCTCTGTGTGAGTCTGTGGGTCTCTGTGTGAGTCGATGGGTCTCTGTGTGAGTCTATGGGTCTCTGTGTGAGTCTATGTGTCTCTGTGTGAATCTGTGGGTCTCTGTGTGAGTCTATGGGTCTCTGCTGTGAGTCTATGGGTCTCGGCTGTGTGAGTCTATGGGGCTCTGTGCGAGTCTGTGGGTCTCTGTGCGAGTCTGTGGGTCTATGTGTGAGTCTATGGGTCTCTGCGTGAGTCTATGGGTCTCTGTGCGAGTCTTTTGGTCTCTGTGTGAGTCTATGGGTCTCTATGTGAGTCTATGGGTCTCTGTGTGAGTCTATGGGTCTTATTGTGAGTCTATGGGTCATTGTGTGAGTCTATGGGTCTCTGTGTGAGTCTATGGGTCTCTGTGTGAGTCTATGGATCTCTGTGCGAGTCTTTGGGTCTCTGTGTGAGTCTGTGGGTCTCTGTGTGAGTCTGTGGGTCTCTGTGTGAGTCTATGGGTCTCTGTGTGAGTCTGTGGGTCTCTGTGTAAGTCTATGGGTCTCTGTGTGAGTCTATGGGTCTCTGTGTGAGTTTATGGGTCTCTGTGTGAGTCTATGGGTCTATGTGTGAGTCTGTGGATCTCTGTGCGAGTCTGTGGGTGTCTGTGTGAGTCTGTGGGTCTCTGTGTGAGTCTGTGGGTCTCTGTGTGAGTCTGTGGGTCTCTGTGTGAGTCTATGGGTCTCTGTGTGAGTCTATGTGTCTCTGTGTGAGTCTATGTGTCTCTGTGTGAGTCTATGGGTCTCTGTGTGAGTCTATGTGTCTCTGTGTGAGTCTATGGGTCTCTGTGTGAGTCTATGTGTCTCTGTGTGAGTCTATGGGTCTCTGTGTAAGTCTATGGGTCTCTGTGTGAGTCTATGGGTCTCTGTGTGAGTTTATGGGTCTCTGTGTGAGTCTATGGGTCTATGTGTGAGTCTGTGGATTTCTGTGCGAGTCTGTGGGTCTCTGTGTGAGTCTGTGGGTCTCTGTGTGAGTCTGTGGGTCTCTGTGTGAGTCTATGGGTCTCTGTGCGAGTCTATGTGTCTCTGTGTGAGTCTATGGGTCTCTGTGTGAGTCTATGGGTCTCTGTGTGAGTCTATGTGTCTCTGTGTGAATCTGTGGGTCTCTGCGTGAGTCTATGGGTCTCTGCTGTGAGTCTATGGGTCTCTGCTGTGTGAGTCTATGGGTCTCTGTGTGAGTCTATGTGTCTCTGTGTGAGTCTATGGGTCTCTGTGTGAGTTTATGGGTCTCTGTGTGAGTCTATGGGTCTATGTGTGAGTCTGTGGATCTCTGTGTGAGTCTATGGGTCGCTTTGTGAGTCTATGGGTCTCTGTGTGAGTCTGTGGGTCTCTGTGTGAGTCGATGGGTCTCTGTGTGAGTCTATGGGTCTCTGTGTGAGTCTATGTGTCTCTGTGTGAATCTGTGGGTCTCTGTGTGAGTCTATGGGTCTCTGCTGTGAGTCTATGGGTCTCGGCTGTGTGAGTCTATGGGGCTCTGTGCGAGTCTGTGGGTCTCTGTGCGAGTCTGTGGGTCTATGTGTGAGTCTATGGGTCTCTGCGTGAGTCTATGGGTCTCTGTGCGAGTCTTTTGGTCTCTGTGTGAGTCTATGGGTCTCTATGTGAGTCTATGGGTCTCTGTGTGAGTCTATGGGTCTTATTGTGAGTCTATGGGTCATTGTGTGAGTCTATGGGTCTCTGTGTGAGTCTATGGGTCTCTGTGTGAGTCTATGGATCTCTGTGCGAGTCTTTGGGTCTCTGTGTGAGTCTGTGGGTCTCTGTGTGAGTCTGTGGGTCTCTGTGTGAGTCTATGGGTCTCTGTGTGAGTCTGTGGGTCTCTGTGTAAGTCTATGGGTCTCTGTGTGAGTCTATGGGTCTCTGTGTGAGTTTATGGGTCTCTGTGTGAGTCTATGGGTCTATGTGTGAGTCTGTGGATCTCTGTGCGAGTCTGTGGGTGTCTGTGTGAGTCTGTGGGTCTCTGTGTGAGTCTGTGGGTCTCTGTGTGAGTCTGTGGGTCTCTGTGTGAGTCTATGGGTCTCTGTGTGAGTCTATGTGTCTCTGTGTGAGTCTATGTGTCTCTGTGTGAGTCTATGGGTCTCTGTGTGAGTCTATGTGTCTCTGTGTGAGTCTATGGGTCTCTGTGTGAGTCTATGTGTCTCTGTGTGAGTCTATGGGTCTCTGTGTAAGTCTATGGGTCTCTGTGTGAGTCTATGGGTCTCTGTGTGAGTTTATGGGTCTCTGTGTGAGTCTATGGGTCTATGTGTGAGTCTGTGGATTTCTGTGCGAGTCTGTGGGTCTCTGTGTGAGTCTGTGGGTCTCTGTGTGAGTCTGTGGGTCTCTGTGTGAGTCTATGGGTCTCTGTGCGAGTCTATGTGTCTCTGTGTGAGTCTATGGGTCTCTGTGTGAGTCTATGGGTCTCTGTGTGAGTCTATGTGTCTCTGTGTGAATCTGTGGGTCTCTGCGTGAGTCTATGGGTCTCTGCTGTGAGTCTATGGGTCTCTGCTGTGTGAGTCTATGGGTCTCTGTGCGAGTCTGTGGGTCTTTGTGTGAGTCTGTGGGTCTATGTGTGAGTCTATGGGTCTCTGCGTGAGTCTATGGGTCTCTGCTGTGTGAGTCTATGGGTCTCTGTGCGAGTCTATGGATCTCTGTGCGAGTCTTTGGGTCTCTGTGTAAGTCTATGGGTCTCTGTGTGAGTCTATGGGTCTCTGTGTGAGTTTATGGGTCTCTGTGTGAGTCTATGGGTCTATGTGTGAGTCTGTGGATCTCTGTGCGAGTCTGTGGGTCTCTGTGTGAGTCTGTGGGTCTCTGTGTGAGTCTATGGGTCTCTGTGTGAGTCTATGTGTCTCTGTGTGAGTCTATGGGTCTCTGTGCGAGTCTTTTGGTCTCTGTGTGAGTCTATGGGTCTCTATGTGAGTCTATGGGTCTCTGTGTGAGTCTATGGGTCTCTGTGTGAGTCTATGGGTCGTTGTGTGAGTCTATGGGTCTCTGTGTGAGTCTATGGGTCTCTGTGTGAGTCTATGGATCTCTGTGCGAGTCTTTGGGTCTCTGTGTAAGTCTATGGGTCTCTGTGTGAGTCTATGGGTCTCTGTGTGAGTTTATGGGTCTCTGTGTGAGTCTATGGGTCTATGTGTGAGTCTGTGGATCTCTGTGCGAGTCTGTGGGTCTCTGTGTGAGTCTGTGGGTCTCTGTGTGAGTCTATGGGTCTCTGTGTGAGTCTATGTGTCTCTGTGTGAGTCTATGGGTCTCTGTGTGAGTCTATGTGTCTCTGTGTGAGTCTATGGGTCTCTGTGTGAGTCTATGGGTCTCTGTGTGAATCTATGGGTCTCTGTGTGAGTTTATGGGTCTCTGTGTTAGTCTATGGGTCTCTGTGTGAGTCTGTGGATCTCTGTGCGAGTCTGTGGGTCTCTGTGTGAGTCTGTGGGTCTCTGTGTGAGTCTATGGGTCTCTGTGTGAGTCTGTGGGTCTCTGTGTGAGTCTATGGGTCTCTGTGTGAGTCTATGTGTCTCTGTGTGAGTCTATGGGTCTCTGTGTGAGTCTATGTGTCTCTGTGTGAGTCTATGGGTCTCTGTGTGAGTCTGTGGGTCTCTGTGTGAGTCTATGGGTCTCTGTGTGAGTCTGTGGGTCTCTGTGTGAGTCTATGTGTCTCTGCGTGAATCTATGGGTCTCTGTGTGAGTCTATGGGTCTCTGTGTGAGTCTATGGGTCTCTGTGTGAGTCTATGTGTCTCTGTGTGAGTCTATGGGTCTCTGTGTGAGTTTATGGGTCTCTGTGTGAGTCTATGGGTCTATGTGTGAGTCTGTGGATCTCTGTGTGAGTCTATGGGTCGCTTTGTGAGTCTATGGGTCTCTGTGTGAGTCTGTGGGTCTCTGTGTGAGTCGATGGGTCTCTGTGTGAGTCTATGGGTCTCTGTGTGAGTCTATGTGTCTCTGTGTGAATCTGTGGGTCTCTGTGTGAGTCTATGGGTCTCTGCTGTGAGTCTATGGGTCTCGGCTGTGTGAGTCTATGGGGCTCTGTGCGAGTCTGTGGGTCTCTGTGCGAGTCTGTGGGTCTATGTGTGAGTCTATGGGTCTCTGCGTGAGTCTATGGGTCTCTGTGCGAGTCTTTTGGTCTCTGTGTGAGTCTATGGGTCTCTATGTGAGTCTATGGGTCTCTGTGTGAGTCTATGGGTCTTATTGTGAGTCTATGGGTCATTGTGTGAGTCTATGGGTCTCTGTGTGAGTCTATGGGTCTCTGTGTGAGTCTATGGATCTCTGTGCGAGTCTTTGGGTCTCTGTGTGAGTCTGTGGGTCTCTGTGTGAGTCTGTGGGTCTCTGTGTGAGTCTATGGGTCTCTGTGTGAGTCTGTGGGTCTCTGTGTGAGTCTATGGGTCTCTGTGTGAGTCTATGTGTCTCTGTGTGAGTCTATGGGTCTCTGTGTGAGTCTATGTGTCTCTGTGTGAGTCTATGGGTCTCTGTGTGAGTCTATGTGTCTCTGTGTGAGTCTATGGGTCTCTGTGTGAGTCTATGTGTCTCTGTGTGAGTCTATGGGTCTCTGTGTGAGTCTATGGGTCTCTGTGTGAATCTATGGGTCTCTGTGTGAGTTTATGGGTCTCTGTGTTAGTCTATGGGTCTCTGTGTGAGTCTGTGGATCTCTGTGCGAGTCTGTGGGTCTCTGTGTGAGTCTGTGGGTCTCTGTGTGAGTCTATGGGTCTCTGTGTGAGTCTGTGGGTCTCTGTGTGAGTCTATGGGTCTCTGTGTGAGTCTACGTGTCTCTGTGTGAGTCTATGGGTCTCTGTGTGAGTCTATGTGTCTCTGTGTGAGTCTATGGGTCTCTGTGTGAGTCTGTGGGTCTCTGTGTGAGTCTATGGGCCTCTGTGTGAGTCTGTGGGTCTCTGTGTGAGTCTATGTGTCTCTGCGTGAGTCTATGGGTCTCTGTGTGAGTCTATGGGTCTCTGTGTGAGTCTATGGGTCTCTGTGTGAGTTTATGGGTCTCTGTGTGAGTCTATGGGTCTATGTGTGAGTCTGTGGATCTCTGTGTGAGTCTATGGGTCGCTTTGTGAGTCTATGGGTCTCTGTGTGAGTCTGTGGGTCTCTGTGTGAGTCGATGGGTCTCTGTGTGAGTCTATGGGTCTCTGTGTGAGTCTATGGGACTCTGTGTGAGTCTATGGGTCTCTGTGTGAGTCTGTGGGTCTCTGTGTGAGTCTATGGGTCTATGTGTGAGTCTGTGGATTTCTGTGCGAGTCTGTGGGTCTCTGTGTGAGTCTGTGGGTCTCTGTGTGAGTCTGTGGGTCTCTATGTGAGTCTATGGGTCTCTGTGTGAGTCAATGGGTCTCTGTGTGAGTCTGTGGGTCTCTGTGTGAGTCTATGGGTCTCTGTGTGAGTCTGTGGGTGTCTGTGTGAGTCTATGGGTCTCTGTGTAAGTCTGTGGGTCTCTGTGTAAGTCTATGGGTCTCTGTGTGAGTCTATGGGTCTCTGTGTGAGTTTATGGGTCTCTGTGTGAGTCTATGGGTCTATGTGTGAGTCTGTGGATTTCTGTGCGAGTCTGTGGGTCTCTGTGTGAGTCTTTGGGTCTCTGTGTGAGTCTGTGGGTCTCTATGTGAGTCTATGGGTCTCTGTGTGAGTCTATGTGTCTCTGTGTGAGTCTATGAGTCTCTGTGTGAGTCTATGTGTCTCTGTGTGAGTCTATGGGTCTCTGTGTGAGTCTATGTGTCTCTGTGTGAGTCTATGGGTCTCTGTGTGAGTCTATGTGTCTCTGTGTGAGTCTATGGGTCTCTGTGTGAGTCTATGGGTCTCTGTGTGAATCTATGGGTCTCTGTGTGAGTTTATGGGTCTCTGTGTTAGTCTATGGGTCTCTGTGTGAGTCTGTGGATCTCTGTGCGAGTCTGTGGGTCTCTGTGTGAGTCTGTGGGTCTCTGTGTGAGTCTATGGGTCTCTGTGTGAGTCTGTGGGTCTCTGTGTGAGTCTATGGGTCTCTGTGTGAGTCTATGTGTCTCTGTGTGAGTCTATGGGTCTCTGTGTGAGTCTATGTGTCTCTGTGTGAGTCTATGGGTCTCTGTGTGAGTCTATGGGTCGCTTTGTGAGTCTATGGGTCTCTGTGTGAGTCTGTGGGTCTCTGTGTGAGTCGATGGGTCTCTGTGTGAGTCTATGGGTCTCTGTGTGAGTCTATGGGACTCTGTGTGAGTCTATGGGTCTCTGTGTGAGTCTGTGGGTCTCTGTGTGAGTCTATGGGTCTATGTGTGAGTCTGTGGATTTCTGTGCGAGTCTGTGGGTCTCTGTGTGAGTCTGTGGGTCTCTGTGTGAGTCTGTGGGTCTCTATGTGAGTCTATGGGTCTCTGTGTGAGTCTATGGGTCTCTGTGTGAGTCTGTGGGTCTCTGTGTGAGTCTATGGGTCTCTGTGTGAGTCTGTGGGTGTCTGTGTGAGTCTATGGGTCTCTGTGTAAGTCTGTGGGTCTCTGTGTAAGTCTATGGGTCTCTGTGTGAGTCTATGGGTCTCTGTGTGAGTTTATGGGTCTCTGTGTGAGTCTATGGGTCTATGTGTGAGTCTGTGGATTTCTGTGCGAGTCTGTGGGTCTCTGTGTGAGTCTTTGGGTCTCTGTGTGAGTCTGTGGGTCTCTATGTGAGTCTATGGGTCTCTGTGTGAGTCTATGGGTCTCTGTGTGAGTCTATGAGTCTCTGTGTGAGTCTATGTGTCTCTGTGTGAGTCTATGGGTCTCTGTGTGAGTCTATGTGTCTCTGTGTGAGTCTATGGGTCTCTGTGTGAGTCTATGGGTCTCTGTGTGAGTCTGTGGGTCTCTGTGTGAGTCTATGGGTCTCTGTGTGAGTCTGTGGGTGTCTGTGTGAGTCTATGGGTCTCTGTGTAAGTCTGTGGGTCTCTGTGTAAGTCTATGGGTCTCTGTGTGAGTCTATGGGTCTCTGTGTGAGTTTATGGGTCTCTGTGTGAGTCTATGGGTCTATGTGTGAGTCTGTGGATTTCTGTGCGAGTCTGTGGGTCTCTGTGTGAGTCTTTGGGTCTCTGTGTGAGTCTGTGGGTCTCTATGTGAGTCTATGGGTCTCTGTGTGAATCTCTGTGCGAGTCTGTGGGTCTCTGTGTGAGTCTGTGGGTCTCTGTGTGAGTCTATGGGTCTCTGTGTGAGTCTTTGGGTCTCTGTGTGAGTCTATGGGTCTCTGTGTGAGTCTATGTGTCTCTGTGTGAGTCTATGGGTCTCTGTGTGAGTCTATGTGTCTCTGTGTGAGTCTATGGGTCTCTGTGTGAGTCTGTGGGTCTCTGTGTGAGTCTATGGGTCTCTGTGTGAGTCTGTGGGTCTCTGTGTGAGTCTATGTGTCTCTGCGTGAATCTATGGGTCTCTGTGTGAGTCTATGGGTCTCTGTGTGAGTCTATGGGTCTCTGTGTGAGTCTATGGGTCTCTGTGTGAGTCTGTGGCACTCTGTGTGAGTCTATGGGTCTCTGTGTGAGTCTGTGGGTCTCTGTGTAAGTCTATGGGTCTCTGTGTGAGTCTATGGGTCTCTGTGTGAGTTTATGGGTCTATGTGTGAGTCTGTGGATTTCTGTGCGAGTCTGTGGGTCTCTGTGTGAGTCTGTGGGTCTCTGTGTGAGTCTGTGGGTCTCTATGTGAGTCTATGGGTCTCTGTGTGAGTCTATGGGTCTCTGTGTGAGTCTGTGGGACTCTGCTGTGAGTCTATGGGTCTCTGCTGTGTGAGTCTATGGGTCTCTGTGCGAGTCTGTGGGTGTCTGTGTGAGTCTGTGGGTCTCTTTGTGAGTCTGTGGGTCTCTGTGTGAGTCTGTGGGTTTCTGTGTGAGTCTGTGGGTCTCTGTGTGAGTCTATGGGTCTCTGTGTGAGTCTATGTGTCTCTGTGTGAGTCTATGGGTCTCTGTGTGAGTCTGTGGGTCTCTGTGTGAGTCTATGGGTCTCTGTGTGAGTCTGTGGGTCTCTGTGTGAGTCTATGGGTCTCTGTGTGAGTCTATGGGTCTCTGTGTGAGTCTATGTGTCTCTGTGTGAGTCTATGGGTCTCTGTGTGAGTCTATGGGTCTCTGCTGTGTGAGTCTATGGGTCTCTGTGCGAGTCTGTGGGTCTCTGTGCGAGTCTGTGGGTCTCTGTGTGAGTCTATGGGTCTCTGCGTGAGTCTATGGGTCTCTGTGTGAGTCTATGTGTCTCTGTGTGAGTCTATGGGTCTCTGTGTGAGTCTATGTGTCTCTGTGTGAGTCTATGGGTCTCTGTGTGAGTCTGTGGGTCTCTGTGTGAGTCTATGGGTCTCTGTGTGAGTGTGTGGGTCTCTGTGTGAGTCTATGTGTCTCTGCGTGAATCTATGGGTCTCTGTGTGAGTCTATGGGTCTCTGTGTGAGTCTATGGGTCTCTGTGTGAGTCTATGTGTCTCTGTGTGAGTCTATGGGTCTCTGTGTGAGTTTATGGGTCTCTGTGTGAGTCTATGGGTCTATGTGTGAGTCTGTGGATCTCTGTGTGAGTCTATGGGTCGCTTTGTGATTCTATGGGTCTCTGTGTGAGTCTGTGGGTCTCTGTGTGAGTCGATGGGTCTCTGTGTGAGTCTATGGGTCTCTGTGTGAGTCTATGGGTCTCTGTGTGAGTCTATGGGTCTCTGTGTGAGTCTGTGGGTCTCTGTGTGAGTCTATGGGTCTCTGTGTGAGTCTGTGGGTCTCTGTGTAAGTCTATGGGTCTCTGTGTGAGTCTATGGGTCTCTGTGTGAGTCTATGGGTCTCTGTGTGAGTCTGTGGGTGTCTGTGTGAGTCTATGGGATCTCTGTGTGAGTCTGTGGGTCTCTGTGTGAGTCTATGGGTCTCTGTGTGAGTCTATGTGTCTCTGTGTGAGTCTATGGGTCTCTGTGTGAGTCTATGTGTCTCTGTGTGAGTCTATGGGTCTCTGTGTGAGTCAATGGGTCTCTGTGTGAATCTATGGGTCTCTGTGTGAGTTTATGGGTCTCTGTGTTAGTCTATGGGTCTCTGTGTGAGTCTGTGGATCTCTGTGCGAGTCTGTGGGTCTATGTGTGAGTCTGTGGGTCTCTGTGTGAGTCTATGGGTCTCTGTGTGAGTCTTTGGGTCTCTGTGTGAGTCTATGGGTCTCTGTGTGAGTCTATGTGTCTCTGTGTGAGTCTATGGGTCTCTGTGTGAGTCTATGTGTCTCTGTGTGAGTCTATGGGTCTCTGTGTGAGTCTGTGGGTCTCTGTGTGAGTCTATGGGTCTCTGTGTGAGTCTGTGGGTCTCTGTGTGAGTCTATGTGTCTCTGCGTGAATCTATGGGTCTCTGTGTGAGTCTATGGGTCTCTGTGTGAGTCTATGGGTCTCTGTGTGAGTCTATGGGTCTCTGTGTGAGTCTGTGGCACTCTGTGTGAGTCTATGGGTCTCTGTGTGAGTCTGTGGGTCTCTGTGTAAGTCTATGGGTCTCTGTGTCAGTCTATGGGTCTCTGTGTGAGTTTATGGGTCTATGTGTGAGTCTGTGGATTTCTGCGCGAGTCTGTGGGTCTCTGTGTGAGTCTGTGGGTCTCTGTGTGAGTCTGTGGGTCTCTATGTGAGTCTATGGGTCTCTGTGTGAGTCTATGGGTCTCTGTGTGAGTCTGTGGGACTCTGCTGTGAGTCTATGGGTCTCTGCTGTGTGAGTCTATGGGTCTCTGTGCGAGTCTGTGGTTGTCTGTGTGAGTCTGTGGGTCTCTTTGTGAGTCTGTGGGTCTCTGTGTGAGTCTGTGGGTCTCTGTGTGAGTCTGTGGGTCTCTGTGTGAGTCTATGGGTCTCTGTGTGAGTCTATGTGTCTCTGTGTGAGTCTATGGGTCTCTGTGTGAGTCTATGTGTCTCTGTGTGAGTCTATGGGTCTCTGTGTGAGTCTATGTGTCTCTGTGTGAGTCTATGGGTCTCTGTGTGAGTCTATGTGTCTCTGTGTGAGTCTATGGGTCTCTGTGTGAGTCTATGGGTCTCTGCTGTGTGAGTCTATGGGTCTCTGTGCGAGTCTGTGGGTCTCTGTGCGAGTCTGTGGGTCTCTGTGTGAGTCTATGGGTCTCTGCGTGAGTCTATGGGTCTCTGCTGTGTGAGTCTATGGGTCTCTGTGCGAGTCTGTGGGTCTCTGTGCGAGTCTATGTTGAATCTATGGGTCTCTGTGTGAGTTTATGGGTCTCTGTGTTAGTCTATGGGTCTCTGTGTGAGTCTGTCGATCTCTGTGCGAGTCTGTGGGTCTCTGTGCGAGTCTGTGGGTCTCTGTGTGAGTCTATGGGTCTCTGTGTGAGTCTGTGGGTCTCTGTGTGAGTCTATGGGTCTCTGTGTGAGTCTATGTGTCTCTGTGTGAGTCTATGGGTCTCTGTGTGAGTCTATGTGTCTCTGTGTGAGTCTATGGGTCTCTGTGTGAGTCTGTGGGTCTCTGTGTGAGTCTATGGGTCTCTGTGTGAGTGTGTGGGTCTCTGTGTGAGTCTATGTGTCTCTGCGTGAATCTATGGGTCTCTGTGTGAGTCTATGGGTCTCTGTGTGAGTCTATGGGTCTCTGTGTGAGTCTATGTGTCTCTGTGTGAGTCTATGGGTCTCTGTGTGAGTTTATGGGTCTCTGTGTGAGTCTATGGGTCTATGTGTGAGTCTGTGGATCTCTGTGTGAGTCTATGGGTCGCTTTGTGATTCTATGGGTCTCTGTGTGAGTCTGTGGGTCTCTGTGTGAGTCGATGGGTCTCTGTGTGAGTCTATGGGTCTCTGTGTGAGTCTATGGGTCTCTGTGTGAGTCTATGGGTCTCTGTGTGAGTCTGTGGGTCTCTGTGTGAGTCTATGGGTCTCTGTGTGAGTCTGTGGGTCTCTGTGTAAGTCTATGGGTCTCTGTGTGAGTCTATGGGTCTCTGTGTGAGTTTATGGGCCTCTGTGTGAGTCTATGGGTCTATGTGTGAGTCTGTTGATTTCTGTGCGAGTCTGTGGGTCTCTGTGTGAGTCTGTGGGTCTCTGTGTGAGTCTGTGGGTCTCTATGTGAGTCTATGGGTCTCTGTGTGAGTCTATGGGTCTCTGTGTGAGTCTGTGGGACTCTGCTGTGAGTCTATGGGTCTCTGCTGTGTGAGTCTATGGGTCTCTGTGCGAGTCTGTGGGTCTCTGTGCGAGTCTGTGGGTCTCTGTGTGAGTCTATGGGTCTCTGTGTGAGTCTATGGGTCTCTGTGTGAGTCTGTGGGTCTCTGTGTGAGTCTATGGGTCTCTGTGTGAGTCTGTGGGTCGCTGTGTAAGTCTATGGGTCTCTGTGTGAGTCTATGGGTCTCTGTGTGAGTTTATGGGTCTCTGTGTGAGTCTATGTGTGAGTCTGTGGATCTCTGTGCGAGTCTGTGGGTTTCTGTGTGAGTCTGTGGGTCTCTGTGTGAGTCTATGGGTCTCTGTGTGAGTCTGTGGGTCTCTGTGAGTCTATGGGTCTCTGTTTGAGTCTATGTGTCTCTGTGTGAGTATATGGGTCTCTGTGTGAGTATTATGGGTCTCTGTGTTAGTCTATGGGTCTATGTGTGAGTCTGTGGATCTCTGTGCGAGTCTATGGGTCTCTGTGTGAGTCAATGGGTCTCTGTGTGAGTCTATGGGTCTCTGTGTGAGTCTATGGGTCTCTGTGTGAGTTTATGGGTCTCTGTGTGAGTCTATGGGTCTATGTGTGAGTCTGTGGATCTCTGTGTGAGTCTATGGGTCGCTTTGTGAGTCTATGGGTCTCTGTGTGAGTCTGTGGTTCTCTGTGTGAGTCGATGGGTCTCTGTGTGAGTCTATGGGTCTCTGTGTGAGTCTATGGGTCTCTGTGTGAGTCTATGGGTCTCTGTGTGAGTCTGTGGGTCTCTGTGTGAGTCTATGGGTCTCTGTGTGAGTCTGTGGGTCTCTGTGTAAGTCTATGGGTCTCTGTGTGAGTCTATGGGTCTCTGTGTGAGTTTATGGGTCTCTGTGTGAGTCTATGGGTATATGTGTGAGTCTGTGGATTTCTGTGCGAGTCTGTGGGTCTCTGTGTGAGTCTGTGGGTCTCTGTGTGAGTCTGTGGGTCTCTATGTGAGTCTATGGGTCTCTGTGTGAGTCTATGTGTCTCTGTGTGAGTCTATGAGTCTCTGTGTGAGTCTATGTGTCTCTGTGTGAGTCTATGGGTCTCTGTATGAGTCTATGTGTCTCTGTGTGAGTCTATGGGTCTCTGTGTGAGTCTATGGGTCTCTGTGTGAGTCTATGTGTCTCTGTGTGAGTCTATGGGTCTCTGTGTGAGTCTGTGTGTCTCTGTGTGAGTCTATGGGTCTCTGTGTGAGTCTATGTGTCTCTGTGTGAGTCTATGGGTCTCTGTGTGAGTCTATGTGTCTCTGTGTGAGTCTATGGGTCTCTGTGTGAGTCTATGGGTCTCTGCTGTGTGAGTCTATGGGTCTCTGTGCGAGTCTGTGGGTCTCTGTGCGAGTCTGTGGGTCTCTGTGTGAGTCTATGGGTCTCTGCGTGAGTCTATGGGTCTCTGCTGTGTGAGTCTATGGGTCTCTGTGCGAGTCTGTGGGTCTCTGTGCGAGTCTATGTTGAATCTATGGGTCTCTGTGTGAGTTTATGGGTCTCTGTGTTAGTCTATGGGTCTCTGTGTGAGTCTGTCGATCTCTGTGCGAGTCTGTGGGTCTCTGTGTGAGTCTGTGGGTCTCTGTGTGAGTCTATGGGTCTCTGTGTGAGTCTGTGGGTCTCTGTGTGAGTCTATGGGTCTCTGTGTGAGTCTATGTGTCTCTGTGTGAGTCTATGGGTCTCTGTGTGAGTCTATGTGTCTCTGTGTGAGTCTATGGGTCTCTGTGTGAGTCTGTGGGTCTCTGTGTGAGTCTATGGGTCTCTGTGTGAGTGTGTGGGTCTCTGTGTGAGTCTATGTGTCTCTGCGTGAATCTATGGGTCTCTGTGTGAGTCTATGGGTCTCTGTGTGAGTCTATGGGTCTCTGTGTGAGTCTATGTGTCTCTGTGTGAGTCTATGGGTCTCTGTGTGAGTTTATGGGTCTCTGTGTGAGTCTATGGGTCTATGTGTGAGTCTGTGGATCTCTGTGTGAGTCTATGGGTCGCTTTGTGATTCTATGGGTCTCTGTGTGAGTCTGTGGGTCTCTGTGTGAGTCGATGGGTCTCTGTGTGAGTCTATGGGTCTCTGTGTGAGTCTATGGGTCTCTGTGTGAGTCTATGGGTCTCTGTGTGAGTCTGTGGGTCTCTGTGTGAGTCTATGGGTCTCTGTGTGAGTCTGTGGGTCTCTGTGTAAGTCTATGGGTCTCTGTGTGAGTCTATGGGTCTCTGTGTGAGTTTATGGGCCTCTGTGTGAGTCTATGGGTCTATGTGTGAGTCTGTGGATTTCTGTGCGAGTCTGTGGGTCTCTGTGTGAGTCTGTGGGTCTCTGTGTGAGTCTGTGGGTCTCTATGTGAGTCTATGGGTCTCTGTGTGAGTCTATGGGTCTCTGTGTGAGTCTGTGGGACTCTGCTGTGAGTCTATGGGTCTCTGCTGTGTGAGTCTATGGGTCTCTGTGCGAGTCTGTGGGTCTCTGTGCGAGTCTGTGGGTCTCTGTGTGAGTCTATGGGTCTCTGTGTGAGTCTATGGGTCTCTGTGTGAGTCTGTGGGTCTCTGTGTGAGTCTATGGGTCTCTGTGTGAGTCTGTGGGTCGCTGTGTAAGTCTATGGGTCTCTGTGTGAGTCTATGGGTCTCTGTGTGAGTTTATGGGTCTCTGTGTGAGTCTATGTGTGAGTCTGTGGATCTCTGTGCGAGTCTGTGGGTTTCTGTGTGAGTCTGTGGGTCTCTGTGTGAGTCTATGGGTCTCTGTGTGAGTCTGTGGGTCTCTGTGAGTCTATGGGTCTCTGTTTGAGTCTATGTGTCTCTGTGTGAGTATATGGGTCTCTGTGTGAGTATTATGGGTCTCTGTGTTAGTCTATGGGTCTATGTGTGAGTCTGTGGATCTCTGTGCGAGTCTATGGGTCTCTGTGTGAGTCAATGGGTCTCTGTGTGAGTCTATGGGTCTCTGCGTGAGTCTATGGGTCTCTGTGTGAGTTTATGGGTCTCTGTGTGAGTCTATGGGTCTATGTGTGAGTCTGTGGATCTCTGTGTGAGTCTATGGGTCGCTTTGTGAGTCTATGGGTCTCTGTGTGAGTCTGTGGTTCTCTGTGTGAGTCGATGGGTCTCTGTGTGAGTCTATGGGTCTCTGTGTGAGTCTATGGGTCTCTGTGTGAGTCTATGGGTCTCTGTGTGAGTCTGTGGGTCTCTGTGTGAGTCTATGGGTCTCTGTGTGAGTCTGTGGGTCTCTGTGTAAGTCTATGGGTCTCTGTGTGAGTCTATGGGTCTCTGTGTGAGTTTATGGGTCTCTGTGTGAGTCTATGGGTATATGTGTGAGTCTGTGGATTTCTGTGCGAGTCTGTGGGTCTCTGTGTGAGTCTGTGGGTCTCTGTGTGAGTCTGTGGGTCTCTATGTGAGTCTATGGGTCTCTGTGTGAGTCTATGTGTCTCTGTGTGAGTCTATGAGTCTCTGTGTGAGTCTATGTGTCTCTGTGTGAGTCTATGGGTCTCTGTATGAGTCTATGTGTCTCTGTGTGAGTCTATGGGTCTCTGTG
This sequence comes from Petromyzon marinus, assembly GCF_048934315.1. Lineage (NCBI taxonomy): Eukaryota > Metazoa > Chordata > Hyperoartia > Petromyzontiformes > Petromyzontidae > Petromyzon > Petromyzon marinus. Next base: position 255,384 of record NW_027423045.1, read on the forward strand.
TGAGTCTATGTGTCTCTGTGTGAGTCTATGGGTCTCTGTGTGAGTCTATGGGTCTCTGTGTGAATCTATGGGTCTCTGTGTGAGTTTATGGGTCTCTGTGTTAGTCTATGGGTCTCTGTGCGAGTATGTGGGTCTCTGTGTGAGTCTGTGGGTCTCTGTGTGAGTCTATGGGTCTCTGTGTGAGTCTGTGGGGTCTCTGTGTGAGTCTATGGGTCTCTGTGTGAGTCTATGTGTCTCTGTGTGAGTCTATGGGTCTCTTTTTGAGTCTATGTGTCTCTGTGTGAGTCTATGGGTCTCTGTGTGAGTCTGTGGGTCTCTGTGTGAGTCTATGGGTCTCTGTGTGAGTCTGTGGGTCTCTGTGTGAGTCTATGTGTCTCTGCGTGAATCTATGGGTCTCTGTGTGAGTCTATGGGTCTCTGTGTGAGTCTATGGGTCTCTGTGTGAGTCTATGTGTCTCTGTGTGAGTCTATGGGTCTCTGTGTGAGTTTATGGGTCTCTGTGTGAGTCTATGGGTCTATGTGTGAGTCTGTGGATCTCTGTGTGAGTCTATGGGTCGCTTTGTGAGTCTATGGGTCTCTGTGTGAGTCTGTGGGTCTCTGTGTGAGTCTATGGGTCTCTGTGTGAGTCTATGGGTCTCTGTGTGAGTCTATGGGTCTCTGTGTGAGTCTATGGGTCTCTGTGTGAGTCTGTGGGTCTCTGTGTAAGTCTATGGGTCTCTGTGTGAGTCTATGGGTCTCTGTGTGAGTTTATGGGTCTCTGTGTGAGTCTATGGGTCTATGTGTGAGTCTGTGGATTTCTGTGCGAGTCTGTGGGTCTCTGTGTGAGTCTGTGGGTGTCTGTGTGAGTCTGTGGGTCTCTATGTGAGTCTATGGGTCTCTGTGTGAGTCTATGGGTCTCTGTGTGAGTCTGTGGGACTCTGCTGTGAGTCTATGAGTCTCTGCTGTGTGAGTCTATGGGTCTCTGTGCGAGTCTGTGGGTCTCTGTGCGAGTCTGTGGGTCTCTGTGTGAGTCTATGGGTCTCTGTGTGAGTCTATGGGTCTCTGTGTGAGTCTGTGGGTCTCTGTGTGAGTCTATGGGTCTCTGTGTGAGTCTGTGGGTCGCTGTGTAAGTCTATGGGTCTCTGTGTGAGTCTATGGGTCTCTGTGTGAGTCTATGGGTCTCTGTGTGAGTCTGTGGGTCTCTGTGTGAGTCTATGGGTCTCTGTGTGAGTCTGTGGGTCTCTGTGTAAGTCTATGGGTCTCTGTGTGAGTCTATGGGTCTCTGTGTGAGTTTATGGGCCTCTGTGTGAGTCTATGGGTCTATGTGTGAGTCTGTTGATTTCTGTGCGAGTCTGTGGGTCTCTGTGTGAGTCTGTGGGTCTCTGTGTGAGTCTGTGGGTCTCTATGTGAGTCTATGGGTCTCTGTGTGAGTCTATGGGTCTCTGTGTGAGTCTGTGGGACTCTGCTGTGAGTCTATGGGTCTCTGCTGTGTGAGTCTATGGGTCTCTGTGCGAGTCTGTGGGTCTCTGTGCGAGTCTGTGGGTCTCTGTGTGAGTCTATGGGTCTCTGTGTGAGTCTATGGGTCTCTGTGTGAGTCTGTGGGTCTCTGTGTGAGTCTATGGGTCTCTGTGTGAGTCTGTGGGTCGCTGTGTAAGTCTATGGGTCTCTGTGTGAGTCTATGGGTCTCTGTGTGAGTTTATGGGTCTCTGTGTGAGTCTATGTGTGAGTCTGTGGATCTCTGTGCGAGTCTGTGGGTTTCTGTGTGAGTCTGTGGGTCTCTGTGTGAGTCTATGGGTCTCTGTGTGAGTCTGTGGGTCTCTGTGTGAGTCTATGTGTCTCTGCGTGAATCTATGGGTCTCTGTGTGAGTCTATGGGTCTCTGTGTGAGTCTATGGGTCTCTGTGTGAGTCTATGTGTCTCTGTGTGAGTCTATGGGTCTCTGTGTGAGTTTATGGGTCTCTGTGTGAGTCTATGGGTCTATGTGTGAGTCTGTGGATCTCTGTGTGAGTCTATGGGTCGCTTTGTGAGTCTATGGGTCTCTGTGTGAGTCTGTGGGTCTCTGTGTGAGTCTATGGGTCTCTGTGTGAGTCTATGGGTCTCTGTGTGAGTCTATGGGTCTCTGTGTGAGTCTATGGGTCTCTGTGTGAGTCTGTGGGTCTCTGTGTAAGTCTATGGGTCTCTGTGTGAGTCTATGGGTCTCTGTGTGAGTTTATGGGTCTCTGTGTGAGTCTATGGGTCTATGTGTGAGTCTGTGGATTTCTGTGCGAGTCTGTGGGTCTCTGTGTGAGTCTGTGGGTGTCTGTGTGAGTCTGTGGGTCTCTATGTGAGTCTATGGGTCTCTGTGTGAGTCTATGGGTCTCTGTGTGAGTCTGTGGGACTCTGCTGTGAGTCTATGAGTCTCTGCTGTGTGAGTCTATGGGTCTCTGTGCGAGTCTGTGGGTCTCTGTGCGAGTCTGTGGGTCTCTGTGTGAGTCTATGGGTCTCTGTGTGAGTCTATGGGTCTCTGTGTGAGTCTGTGGGTCTCTGTGTGAGTCTATGGGTCTCTGTGTGAGTCTGTGGGTCGCTGTGTAAGTCTATGGGTCTCTGTGTGAGTCTATGGGTCTCTGTGTGAGTCTATGGGTCTCTGTGTGAGTCTGTGGGTCTCTGTGTGAGTCTATGGGTCTCTGTGTGAGTCTGTGGGTCTCTGTGTAAGTCTATGGGTCTCTGTGTGAGTCTATGGGTCTCTGTGTGAGTTTATGGGCCTCTGTGTGAGTCTATGGGTCTATGTGTGAGTCTGTTGATTTCTGTGCGAGTCTGTGGGTCTCTGTGTGAGTCTGTGGGTCTCTGTGTGAGTCTGTGGGTCTCTATGTGAGTCTATGGGTCTCTGTGTGAGTCTATGGGTCTCTGTGTGAGTCTGTGGGACTCTGCTGTGAGTCTATGGGTCTCTGCTGTGTGAGTCTATGGGTCTCTGTGCGAGTCTGTGGGTCTCTGTGCGAGTCTGTGGGTCTCTGTGTGAGTCTATGGGTCTCTGTGTGAGTCTATGGGTCTCTGTGTGAGTCTGTGGGTCTCTGTGTGAGTCTATGGGTCTCTGTGTGAGTCTGTGGGTCGCTGTGTAAGTCTATGGGTCTCTGTGTGAGTCTATGGGTCTCTGTGTGAGTTTATGGGTCTCTGTGTGAGTCTATGTGTGAGTCTGTGGATCTCTGTGCGAGTCTGTGGGTTTCTGTGTGAGTCTGTGGGTCTCTGTGTGAGTCTATGGGTCTCTGTGTGAGTCTGTGGGTCTCTGTGAGTCTATGGGTCTCTGTTTGAGTCTATGTGTCTCTGTGTGAGTATATGGGTCTCTGTGTGAGTATTATGGGTCTCTGTGTTAGTCTATGGGTCTATGTGTGAGTCTGTGGATCTCTGTGCGAGTCTATGGGTCTCTGTGTGAGTCAATGGGTCTCTGTGTGAGTCTATGGGTCTCTGTGTGAGTCTATGGGTCTCTGTGTGAGTTTATGGGTCTCTGTGTGAGTCTATGGGTCTATGTGTGAGTCTGTGGATCTCTGTGTGAGTCTATGGGTCGCTTTGTGAGTCTATGGGTCTCTGTGTGAGTCTGTGGTTCTCTGTGTGAGTCGATGGGTCTCTGTGTGAGTCTATGGGTCTCTGTGTGAGTCTATGGGTCTCTGTGTGAGTCTATGGGTCTCTGTGTGAGTCTGTGGGTCTCTGTGTGAGTCTATGGGTCTCTGTGTGAGTCTGTGGGTCTCTGTGTAAGTCTATGGGTCTCTGTGTGAGTCTATGGGTCTCTGTGTGAGTTTATGGGTCTCTGTGTGAGTCTATGGGTATATGTGTGAGTCTGTGGATTTCTGTGCGAGTCTGTGGGTCTCTGTGTGAGTCTGTGGGTCTCTGTGTGAGTCTGTGGGTCTCTATGTGAGTCTATGGGTCTCTGTGTGAGTCTATGTGTCTCTGTGTGAGTCTATGAGTCTCTGTGTGAGTCTATGTGTCTCTGTGTGAGTCTATGGGTCTCTGTATGAGTCTATGTGTCTCTGTGTGAGTCTATGGGTCTCTGTGTGAGTCTATGGGTCTCTGTGTGAGTCTATGTGTCTCTGTGTGAGTCTATGGGTCTCTGTGTGAGTCTGTGTGTCTCTGTGTGAGTCTATGGGTCTCTGTGTGAGTCTATGTGTCTCTGTGTGAGTCTATGGGTCTCTGTGTGAGTCTATGTGTCTCTGTGTGAGTCTATGGGTCTCTGTGTGAGTCTATGGGTCTCTGCTGTGTGAGTCTATGGGTCTCTGTGCGAGTCTGTGGGTCTCTGTGCGAGTCTGTGGGTCTCTGTGTGAGTCTATGGGTCTCTGCGTGAGTCTATGGGTCTCTGCTGTGTGAGTCTATGGGTCTCTGTGCGAGTCTGTGGGTCTCTGTGCGAGTCTATGTTGAATCTATGGGTCTCTGTGTGAGTTTATGGGTCTCTGTGTTAGTCTATGGGTCTCTGTGTGAGTCTGTCGATCTCTGTGCGAGTCTGTGGGTCTCTGTGTGAGTCTGTGGGTCTCTGTGTGAGTCTATGGGTCTCTGTGTGAGTCTGTGGGTCTCTGTGTGAGTCTATGGGTCTCTGTGTGAGTCTATGTGTCTCTGTGTGAGTCTATGGGTCTCTGTGTGAGTCTATGTGTCTCTGTGTGAGTCTATGGGTCTCTGTGTGAGTCTGTGGGTCTCTGTGTGAGTCTATGGGTCTCTGTGTGAGTGTGTGGGTCTCTGTGTGAGTCTATGTGTCTCTGCGTGAATCTATGGGTCTCTGTGTGAGTCTATGGGTCTCTGTGTGAGTCTATGGGTCTCTGTGTGAGTCTATGTGTCTCTGTGTGAGTCTATGGGTCTCTGTGTGAGTTTATGGGTCTCTGTGTGAGTCTATGGGTCTATGTGTGAGTCTGTGGATCTCTGTGTGAGTCTATGGGTCGCTTTGTGATTCTATGGGTCTCTGTGTGAGTCTGTGGGTCTCTGTGTGAGTCGATGGGTCTCTGTGTGAGTCTATGGGTCTCTGTGTGAGTCTATGGGTCTCTGTGTGAGTCTATGGGTCTCTGTGTGAGTCTGTGGGTCTCTGTGTGAGTCTATGGGTCTCTGTGTGAGTCTGTGGGTCTCTGTGTAAGTCTATGGGTCTCTGTGTGAGTCTATGGGTCTCTGTGTGAGTTTATGGGCCTCTGTGTGAGTCTATGGGTCTATGTGTGAGTCTGTGGATTTCTGTGCGAGTCTGTGGGTCTCTGTGTGAGTCTGTGGGTCTCTGTGTGAGTCTGTGGGTCTCTATGTGAGTCTATGGGTCTCTGTGTGAGTCTATGGGTCTCTGTGTGAGTCTGTGGGACTCTGCTGTGAGTCTATGGGTCTCTGCTGTGTGAGTCTATGGGTCTCTGTGCGAGTCTGTGGGTCTCTGTGCGAGTCTGTGGGTCTCTGTGTGAGTCTATGGGTCTCTGTGTGAGTCTATGGGTCTCTGTGTGAGTCTGTGGGTCTCTGTGTGAGTCTATGGGTCTCTGTGTGAGTCTGTGGGTCGCTGTGTAAGTCTATGGGTCTCTGTGTGAGTCTATGGGTCTCTGTGTGAGTTTATGGGTCTCTGTGTGAGTCTATGTGTGAGTCTGTGGATCTCTGTGCGAGTCTGTGGGTTTCTGTGTGAGTCTGTGGGTCTCTGTGTGAGTCTATGGGTCTCTGTGTGAGTCTGTGGGTCTCTGTGAGTCTATGGGTCTCTGTTTGAGTCTATGTGTCTCTGTGTGAGTATATGGGTCTCTGTGTGAGTATTATGGGTCTCTGTGTTAGTCTATGGGTCTATGTGTGAGTCTGTGGATCTCTGTGCGAGTCTATGGGTCTCTGTGTGAGTCAATGGGTCTCTGTGTGAGTCTATGGGTCTCTGCGTGAGTCTATGGGTCTCTGTGTGAGTTTATGGGTCTCTGTGTGAGTCTATGGGTCTATGTGTGAGTCTGTGGATCTCTGTGTGAGTCTATGGGTCGCTTTGTGAGTCTATGGGTCTCTGTGTGAGTCTGTGGTTCTCTGTGTGAGTCGATGGGTCTCTGTGTGAGTCTATGGGTCTCTGTGTGAGTCTATGGGTCTCTGTGTGAGTCTATGGGTCTCTGTGTGAGTCTGTGGGTCTCTGTGTGAGTCTATGGGTCTCTGTGTGAGTCTGTGGGTCTCTGTGTAAGTCTATGGGTCTCTGTGTGAGTCTATGGGTCTCTGTGTGAGTTTATGGGTCTCTGTGTGAGTCTATGGGTATATGTGTGAGTCTGTGGATTTCTGTGCGAGTCTGTGGGTCTCTGTGTGAGTCTGTGGGTCTCTGTGTGAGTCTGTGGGTCTCTATGTGAGTCTATGGGTCTCTGTGTGAGTCTATGTGTCTCTGTGTGAGTCTATGAGTCTCTGTGTGAGTCTATGTGTCTCTGTGTGAGTCTATGGGTCTCTGTATGAGTCTATGTGTCTCTGTGTGAGTCTATGGGTCTCTGTGTGAGTCTATGTGTCTCTGTGTGAGTCTATGGGTCTCTGTGTGAGTCTATGGGTCTCTGTGTGAATCTATGGGTCTCTGTGTGAGTTTATGGGTCTCTGTGTTAGTCTATGGGTCTCTGTGCGAGTATGTGGGTCTCTGTGTGAGTCTGTGGGTCTCTGTGTGAGTCTATGGGTCTCTGTGTGAGTCTGTGGGGTCTCTGTGTGAGTCTATGGGTCTCTGTGTGAGTCTATGTGTCTCTGTGTGAGTCTATGGGTCTCTTTTTGAGTCTATGTGTCTCTGTGTGAGTCTATGGGTCTCTGTGTGAGTCTGTGGGTCTCTGTGTGAGTCTATGGGTCTCTGTGTGAGTCTGTGGGTCTCTGTGTGAGTCTATGTGTCTCTGCGTGAATCTATGGGTCTCTGTGTGAGTCTATGGGTCTCTGTGTGAGTCTATGGGTCTCTGTGTGAGTCTATGTGTCTCTGTGTGAGTCTATGGGTCTCTGTGTGAGTTTATGGGTCTCTGTGTGAGTCTATGGGTCTATGTGTGAGTCTGTGGATCTCTGTGTGAGTCTATGGGTCGCTTTGTGAGTCTATGGGTCTCTGTGTGAGTCTGTGGGTCTCTGTGTGAGTCTATGGGTCTCTGTGTGAGTCTATGGGTCTCTGTGTGAGTCTATGGGTCTCTGTGTGAGTCTATGGGTCTCTGTGTGAGTCTGTGGGTCTCTGTGTAAGTCTATGGGTCTCTGTGTGAGTCTATGGGTCTCTGTGTGAGTTTATGGGTCTCTGTGTGAGTCTATGGGTCTATGTGTGAGTCTGTGGATTTCTGTGCGAGTCTGTGGGTCTCTGTGTGAGTCTGTGGGTGTCTGTGTGAGTCTGTGGGTCTCTATGTGAGTCTATGGGTCTCTGTGTGAGTCTATGGGTCTCTGTGTGAGTCTGTGGGACTCTGCTGTGAGTCTATGAGTCTCTGCTGTGTGAGTCTATGGGTCTCTGTGCGAGTCTGTGGGTCTCTGTGCGAGTCTGTGGGTCTCTGTGTGAGTCTATGGGTCTCTGTGTGAGTCTATGGGTCTCTGTGTGAGTCTGTGGGTCTCTGTGTGAGTCTATGGGTCTCTGTGTGAGTCTGTGGGTCGCTGTGTAAGTCTATGGGTCTCTGTGTGAGTCTATGGGTCTCTGTGTGAGTTTATGGGTCTCTGTGTGAGTCTATGTGTGAGTCTGTGGAACTCTGTGCGAGTCTGTGGGTTTCTGTGTGAGTCTGTGGGTCTCTGTGTGAGTCTATGGGTCTCTGTGTGAGTCTGTGGGTCTCTGTGAGTCTATGGGTCTCTGTGTGAGTCTGTGGGTCTCTGTGTGAGTCTGTGGGTCTCTGTGTGAGTCTATGGGTCTCTGTGTGAGTCTATGCGTCTCTGTGTGAGTCTATGTGTCTCTGTGTGAGTCTATGTGTCTCTGTGTGAGTCTATGGGTCTCTGTGTGAGTCTATGGGTCTCTGTGTGAGTCTATGTGTCTCTGTGTGAGTCTGTAGGTCTCTGTGTGAGTCTATGTGTCTCTGTGTGAGTCTATGGGTCTCTGTGTGAGTTTATGGGTCTCTGTGTGAGTCTATGGGTCTATGTGTGAGTCTGTGGATCTCTGTGTGAGTCTATGGGTCGCTTTGTGAGTCTATGGGTCTCTGTGTGAGTCTGTGGGTCTCTGTGTGAGTCGATGGGTCTCTGTGTGAGTCTATGGGTCTCTGTGTGAGTCTATGGGTCTCTGTGTGAGTCTATGGGTCTCTGTGTGAGTCTGTGGGCCTCTGTGTGAGTCTATGGGTCTCTGTGTGAGTCTGTGGGTCTCTGTGTAAGTCTATGGGTCTCTGTGTGAGTCTATGGGTCTCTGTGTGAGTTTATGGGTCTCTGTGTGAGTCTATGGGTCTATGTGTGAGTCTGTGGATTTCTGTGCTAGTCTGTGGGTCTCTGTGTGAGTCTGTGGGTCTCTGTGTGAGTCTGTGGGTCTCTATGTGAGTCTATGGGTCTCTGTGTGAGTCTATGGGTCTCTGTGTGAGTCTGTGGGACTCTGCTGTGAGTCTATGGGTCTCTGCTGTGTGAGTCTATGGGTCTCTGTGCGAGTCTGTGGGTCTCTGTGCGAGTCTGTGGGTCTCTGTGTGAGTCTATGGGTCTCTGTGTGAGTCTATGGGTCTCTGTGTGAGTCTGTGGGTCTCTGTGTGAGTCTATGGGTCTCTGTGTGAGTCTGTGGGTCGCTGTGTAAGTCTATGGGTCTCTGTGTGAGTCTATGGGTCTCTGTGTGAGTTTATGGGTCTCTGTGTGAGTCTATGTGTGAGTCTGTGGATCTCTGTGCGAGTCTGTGGGTTTCTGTGTGAGTCTGTGGGTCTCTGTGTGAGTCTATGGGTCTCTGTGTGAGTCTGTGGGTCTCTGTGAGTCTATGGGTCTCTGTTTGAGTCTATGTGTCTCTGTGTGAGTATATGGGTCTCTGTGTGAGTTTATGGGTCTCTATGTTAGTCTATGGGTCTATGTGTGAGTCTGTGGATCTCTGTGCGAGTCTATGGGTCTCTGTGTGAGTCTATGGGTCTCTGTGTGAGTCTATGGGTCTCTGTGTGAGTTTATGGGTCTCTGTGTGAGTCTATGGGTCTGTGTGAGTCTGTGGATCTCTGTGTGAGTCTATGGGTCGCTTTGTGAGTCTATGGGTCTCTGTGTGAGTCTGTGGTTCTCTGTGTGAGTCGATGGGTCTCTGTGTGAGTCTATGGGTCTCTGTGTGAGTCTATGGGTCTCTGTGTGAGTCTGTGGGTCTCTGTGTGAGTCTATGGGTCTCTGTGTGAGTCTGTGGGTCTCTGTGTAAGTCTATGGGTCTCTGTGTGAGTCTATGGGTCTCTGTGTGAGTTTATGGGTCTCTGTGTGAGTCTATGGGTCTATGTGTGAGTCTGTGGATTTCTGTGCGAGTCTGTGGGTCTCTGTGTGAGTCTGTGGGTCTCTGTGTGAGTCTGTGGGTCTCTATGTGAGTCTATGGGTCTCTGTGTGAGTCTATGTGTCTCTGTGTGAGTCTATGAGTCTCTGTGTGAGTCTATGTGTCTCTGTGTGAGTCTATGGGTCTCTGTGTGAGTCTATGTGTGAGTCTGTGGATCTCTGTGCGAGTCTGTGGGTGTCTGTGTGAGTCTGTGGGTCTCTGTGTGAGTCTGTGGTTCTCCGTGTGAGTCTGTGGGTCTCTGTGTGAGTCTATGGGTCTCTGTGTGAGTCTGTGGGTCTCTGTGTGAGTCTATGGGTCTCTGTGTGAGTCTGTGGGTCGCTGTGTAAGTCTATGGGTCTCTGTGTGAGTCTATGGGTCTCTGTGTGAGTTTATGGGTCTCTATGTGAGTCTATGTGTGAGTCTGTGGATCTCTGTGCGAGTCTGTGGGTCTCTGTGTGAGTCTGTGGGTCTCTGTGTGAGTCTATGGGTCTCTGTGTGAGTCTGTGGGTCTCTGTGAGTCTATGGGTCTCTGTTTGAGTCTATGTGTCTCTGTGTGAGTATATGGGTCTCTGTGTGAGTTTATGGGTCTCTGTGTTAGTCTATGGGTCTATGTGTGAGTCTGTGGATCTCTGTGCGAGTCTGTGGGTCTCTGTGTGAGTCAATGGGTCTCTGTGTGAGTCTATGGGTCTCTGTGTGAGTCTATGGGTCTCTGTGTGAGTTTATGGGTCTCTGTGTGAGTCTATGGGTCTATGTGTGAGTCTGTAGATCTCTGTGTGAGTCTATGGGTCGCTTTGTGAGTCTATGGGTCTCTGTGTGAGTCTGTGGGTCTCTGTGTGAGTCGATGGGTCTCTGTGTGAGTCTATGGGTCTCTGTGTGAGTCTATGGGTCTCTGTGTGAGTCTATGGGTCTCTGTGTGAGTCTGTGGGTCTCTGTGTGAGTCTATGGGTCTCTGTGTGAGTCTGTGGGTCTCTGTGTAAGTCTATGGGTCTCTGTGTGAGTCTATGGGTCTCTGTGTGAGTTTATGGGTCTCTGTGTGAGTCTATGGGTCTATGTGTGAGTCTGTGGATTTCTGTGCGATTCTGTGGGTCTCTGTGTGAGTCTGTGGGTCTCTGTGTGAGTTTGTGGGTCTCTATGTGAGTCTATGGGTCTCTGTGTGAGTCTATGTGTCTCTGTGTGAGTCTATGAGTCTCTGTGTGAGTCTATGTGTCTCTGTGTGAGTCTATGGGTCTCTGTGTGAGTCTATGGGTCTCTGTGTGAGTCTATGGGTCTCTGTGTGAGTCTATGTGTCTCTGTGTGAGTCTGTGGGACTCTGCTGTGAGTCTATGGGTCTCTGCTGTGTGAGTCTATGGGTCTCTGTGCGAGTCTGTGGGTCTCTGTGCGAGTCTGTGGGTCTCTGTGTGAGTCTATGGGTCTCTGTGTGAGTCTATGGGTCTCTGTGTGAGTCTGTGGGTCTCTGTGTGAGTCTATGGGTCTCTGTGTGAGTCTATGTGTCTCTGTGTGAGTCTATGAGTCTCTGTGTGAGTCTATGTGTCTCTGTGTGAGTCTATGGGTCTCTGTGTGAGTCTATGGGTCTCTGTGTGAGTCTATGGGTCTCTGTGTGAGTCTATGTGTCTCTGTGTGAGTCTGTGGGACTCTGCTGTGAGTCTATGGGTCTCTGCTGTGTGAGTCTATGGGTCTCTGTGCGAGTCTGTGGGTCTCTGTGCGAGTCTGTGGGTCTCTGTGTGAGTCTATGGGTCTCTGTGTGAGTCTATGGGTCTCTGTGTGAGTCTGTGGGTCTCTGTGTGAGTCTATGGGTCTCTGTGTGAGTCTGTGGGTCACTGTGTAAGTCTATGGGCCTCTGTGTGAGTCTATGGGTCTCTGTGTGAGTTTATGGGTCTCTGTGTGAGTCTATGTGTGAGTCTGTGGATCTCTGTGCGAGTCTGTGGGTGTCTGTGTGAGTCTGTGGGTCTCTGTGTGAGTCTGTGGTTCTCCGTGTGAGTCTGTGGGTCTCTGTGGGAGTCTATGGGTCTCTGTGTGAGTCTATGGGTCTCTGTGTGAGTTTATGGGTCTCTGTGTGAGTCTATGGGTCTATGTGTGAGTCTGTGGATTTCTGTGCGAGTCTGTGGGTCTCTGTGTGAGTCTGTGGGTCTCTGTGTGAGTCTGTGGGTCTCTATGTGAGTCTATGGGTCTCTGTGTGAGTCTATGTGTCTCTGTGTGAGTCTATGGGTCTCTGTGTGAGTCTATGTGTCTCTGTGTGAGTCTATGGGTCTCTGTGCGAGTCTGTGGGTCTCTGTGCGAGTCTGTGGGTCTCTGTGTGAGTCTATGGGTCTCTGTGTGAGTCTATGGGTCTCTGTGTGAGTCTGTGGGTCTCTGTGTGAGTCTATGGGTCTCTGTGTGAGTCTGTGGGTCGCTGTGTAAGTCTATGGGTCTCTGTGTGAGTCTATGGGTCTCTGTGTGAGTTTATGGGTCTCTGTGTGAGTCTATGTGTGAGTCTGTGGATCTCTGTGCGAGTCTGTGGGTCTCTGTGTGAGTCTGTGGGTCTCTGTGTGAGTCTATGGGTCTCTGTGTGAGTCTGTGGGTCTCTGTGAGTCTATGGGTCTCTGTTTGAGTCTATGGGTCTCTGTGTGAGTTTATGGGTCTCTGTGTGAGTCTATGGGTCTATGTGTGAGTCTGTGGATCTCTGTGTGAGTCTATGGGTCGCTTTGTGAGTCTATGGGTCTCTGTGTGAGTCTGTGGTTCTCTGTGTGAGTCGATGGGTCTCTGTGTGAGTCTATGGGTCTCTGTGTGAGTCTATGGGTCTCTGTGTGAGTCTATGGGTCTCTGTGTGAGTCTGTGGGTCTCTGTGTGAGTCTATGGGTCTCTGTGTGAGTCTGTGGGTCTCTGTGTAAGTCTATGGGTCTCTGTGTGAGTCTATGGGTCTCTGTGTGAGTTTATGGGTCTCTGTGTGAGTCTATGGGTATATGTGTGAGTCTGTGGATTTCTGTGCGAGTCTGTGGGTCTCTGTGTGAGTCTGTGGGTCTCTGTGTGAGTCTGTGGGTCTCTATGTGAGTCTATGGGTCTCTGTGTGAGTCTATGTGTCTCTGTGTGAGTCTATGAGTCTCTGTGTGAGTCTATGTGTCTCTGTGTGAGTCTATGGGTCTCTGTATGAGTCTATGTGTCTCTGTGTGAGTCTATGGGTCTCTGTGTGAGTCTATGGGTCTCTGTGTGAGTCTATGTGTCTCTGTGTGAGTCTATGGGTCTCTGTGTGAGTCTATGTGTCTCTGTGTGAGTCTATGGGTCTCTGTGTGAGTCTATGTGTCTCTGTGTGAGTCTATGGGTCTCTGTGTGAGTCTATGTGTCTCTGTGTGAGTCTATGGGTCTCTGTGTGAGTCTATGGGTCTCTGCTGTGTGAGTCTATGGGTCTCTGTGCGAGTCTGTGGGTCTCTGTGCGAGTCTGTGGGTCTCTGTGTGAGTCTATGGGTCTCTGCGTGAGTCTATGGGTCTCTGCTGTGTGAGTCTATGGGTCTCTGTGCGAGTCTGTGGGTCTCTGTGCGAGTCTATGTTGAATCTATGGGTCTCTGTGTGAGTTTATGGGTCTCTGTGTTAGTCTATGGGTCTCTGTGTGAGTCTGTGGATCTCTGTGCGAGTCTGTGGGTCTCTGTGTGAGTCTGTGGGTCTCTGTGTGAGTCTATGGGTCTCTGTGTGAGTCTGTGGGTCTCTGTGTGAGTCTATGGGTCTCTGTGTGAGTCTATGTGTCTCTGTGTGAGTCTATGGGTCTCTGTGTGAGTCTATGTGTCTCTGTGTGAGTCTATGGGTCTCTGTGTGAGTCTGTGGGTCTCTGTGTGAGTCTATGGGTCTCTGTGTGAGTGTGTGGGTCTCTGTGTGAGTCTATGTGTCTCTGCGTGAATCTATGGGTCTCTGTGTGAGTCTATGGGTCTCTGTGTGAGTCTATGGGTCTCTGTGTGAGTCTATGTGTCTCTGTGTGAGTCTATGGGTCTCTGTGTGAGTTTATGGGTCTCTGTGTGAGTCTATGGGTCTATGTGTGAGTCTGTGGATCTCTGTGTGAGTCTATGGGTCGCTTTGTGATTCTATGGGTCTCTGTGTGAGTCTGTGGGTCTCTGTGTGAGTCGATGGGTCTCTGTGTGAGTCTATGGGTCTCTGTGTGAGTCTATGGGTCTCTGTGTGAGTCTATGGGTCTCTGTGTGAGTCTGTGGGTCTCTGTGTGAGTCTATGGGTCTCTGTGTGAGTCTGTGGGTCTCTGTGTAAGTCTATGGGTCTCTGTGTGAGTCTATGGGTCTCTGTGTGAGTTTATGGGCCTCTGTGTGAGTCTATGGGTCTATGTGTGAGTCTGTGGATTTCTGTGCGAGTCTGTGGGTCTCTGTGTGAGTCTGTGGGTCTCTGTGTGAGTCTGTGGGTCTCTATGTGAGTCTATGGGTCTCTGTGTGAGTCTATGGGTCTCTGTGTGAGTCTGTGGGACTCTGCTGTGAGTCTATGGGTCTCTGCTGTGTGAGTCTATGGGTCTCTGTGCGAGTCTGTGGGTCTCTGTGCGAGTCTGTGGGTCTCTGTGTGAGTCTATGGGTCTCTGTGTGAGTCTATGGGTCTCTGTGTGAGTCTGTGGGTCTCTGTGTGAGTCTATGGGTCTCTGTGTGAGTCTGTGGGTCGCTGTGTAAGTCTATGGGTCTCTGTGTGAGTCTATGGGTCTCTGTGTGAGTTTATGGGTCTCTGTGTGAGTCTATGTGTGAGTCTGTGGATCTCTGTGCGAGTCTGTGGGTTTCTGTGTGAGTCTGTGGGTCTCTGTGTGAGTCTATGGGTCTCTGTGTGAGTCTGTGGGTCTCTGTGAGTCTATGGGTCTCTGTTTGAGTCTATGTGTCTCTGTGTGAGTATATGGGTCTCTGTGTGAGTATTATGGGTCTCTGTGTTAGTCTATGGGTCTATGTGTGAGTCTGTGGATCTCTGTGCGAGTCTATGGGTCTCTGTGTGAGTCAATGGGTCTCTGTGTGAGTCTATGGGTCTCTGTGTGAGTCTATGGGTCTCTGTGTGAGTTTATGGGTCTCTGTGTGAGTCTATGGGTCTATGTGTGAGTCTGTGGATCTCTGTGTGAGTCTATGGGTCGCTTTGTGAGTCTATGGGTCTCTGTGTGAGTCTGTGGTTCTCTGTGTGAGTCGATGGGTCTCTGTGTGAGTCTATGGGTCTCTGTGTGAGTCTATGGGTCTCTGTGTGAGTCTATGGGTCTCTGTGTGAGTCTGTGGGTCTCTGTGTGAGTCTATGGGTCTCTGTGTGAGTCTGTGGGTCTCTGTGTAAGTCTATGGGTCTCTGTGTGAGTCTATGGGTCTCTGTGTGAGTTTATGGGTCTCTGTGTGAGTCTATGGGTATATGTGTGAGTCTGTGGATTTCTGTGCGAGTCTGTGGGTCTCTGTGTGAGTCTGTGGGTCTCTGTGTGAGTCTGTGGGTCTCTATGTGAGTCTATGGGTCTCTGTGTGAGTCTATGTGTCTCTGTGTGAGTCTATGAGTCTCTGTGTGAGTCTATGTGTCTCTGTGTGAGTCTATGGGTCTCTGTATGAGTCTATGTGTCTCTGTGTGAGTCTATGGGTCTCTGTGTGAGTCTATGTGTCTCTGTGTGAGTCTATGGGTCTCTGTGTGAGTCTATGGGTCTCTGTGTGAATCTATGGGTCTCTGTGTGAGTTTATGGGTCTCTGTGTTAGTCTATGGGTCTCTGTGCGAGTATGTGGGTCTCTGTGTGAGTCTGTGGGTCTCTGTGTGAGTCTATGGGTCTCTGTGTGAGTCTGTGGGGTCTCTGTGTGAGTCTATGGGTCTCTGTGTGAGTCTATGTGTCTCTGTGTGAGTCTATGGGTCTCTTTTTGAGTCTATGTGTCTCTGTGTGAGTCTATGGGTCTCTGTGTGAGTCTGTGGGTCTCTGTGTGAGTCTATGGGTCTCTGTGTGAGTCTGTGGGTCTCTGTGTGAGTCTATGTGTCTCTGCGTGAATCTATGGGTCTCTGTGTGAGTCTATGGGTCTCTGTGTGAGTCTATGGGTCTCTGTGTGAGTCTATGTGTCTCTGTGTGAGTCTATGGGTCTCTGTGTGAGTTTATGGGTCTCTGTGTGAGTCTATGGGTCTATGTGTGAGTCTGTGGATCTCTGTGTGAGTCTATGGGTCGCTTTGTGAGTCTATGGGTCTCTGTGTGAGTCTGTGGGTCTCTGTGTGAGTCTATGGGTCTCTGTGTGAGTCTATGGGTCTCTGTGTGAGTCTATGGGTCTCTGTGTGAGTCTATGGGTCTCTGTGTGAGTCTGTGGGTCTCTGTGTAAGTCTATGGGTCTCTGTGTGAGTCTATGGGTCTCTGTGTGAGTTTATGGGTCTCTGTGTGAGTCTATGGGTCTATGTGTGAGTCTGTGGATTTCTGTGCGAGTCTGTGGGTCTCTGTGTGAGTCTGTGGGTGTCTGTGTGAGTCTGTGGGTCTCTATGTGAGTCTATGGGTCTCTGTGTGAGTCTATGGGTCTCTGTGTGAGTCTGTGGGACTCTGCTGTGAGTCTATGAGTCTCTGCTGTGTGAGTCTATGGGTCTCTGTGCGAGTCTGTGGGTCTCTGTGCGAGTCTGTGGGTCTCTGTGTGAGTCTATGGGTCTCTGTGTGAGTCTATGGGTCTCTGTGTGAGTCTGTGGGTCTCTGTGTGAGTCTATGGGTCTCTGTGTGAGTCTGTGGGTCGCTGTGTAAGTCTATGGGTCTCTGTGTGAGTCTATGCGTCTCTGTGTGAGTTTATGGGTCTCTGTGTGAGTCTATGTGTGAGTCTGTGGAACTCTGTGCGAGTCTGTGGGTTTCTGTGTGAGTCTGTGGGTCTCTGTGTGAGTCTATGGGTCTCTGTGTGAGTCTGTGGGTCTCTGTGAGTCTATGGGTCTCTGTGTGAGTCTGTGGGTCTCTGTGTGAGTCTGTGGGTCTCTGTGTGAGTCTATGGGTCTCTGTGTGAGTCTATGCGTCTCTGTGTGAGTCTATGTGTCTCTGTGTGAGTCTATGTGTCTCTGTGTGAGTCTATGGGTCTCTGTGTGAGTCTATGGGTCTCTGTGTGAGTCTATGTGTCTCTGTGTGAGTCTGTAGGTCTCTGTGTGAGTCTATGTGTCTCTGTGTGAGTCTATGGGTCTCTGTGTGAGTTTATGGGTCTCTGTGTGAGTCTATGGGTCTATGTGTGAGTCTGTGGATCTCTGTGTGAGTCTATGGGTCGCTTTGTGAGTCTATGGGTCTCTGTGTGAGTCTGTGGGTCTCTGTGTGAGTCGATGGGTCTCTGTGTGAGTCTATGGGTCTCTGTGTGAGTCTATGGGTCTCTGTGTGAGTCTATGGGTCTCTGTGTGAGTCTGTGGGCCTCTGTGTGAGTCTATGGGTCTCTGTGTGAGTCTGTGGGTCTCTGTGTAAGTCTATGGGTCTCTGTGTGAGTCTATGGGTCTCTGTGTGAGTTTATGGGTCTCTGTGTGAGTCTATGGGTCTATGTGTGAGTCTGTGGATTTCTGTGCTAGTCTGTGGGTCTCTGTGTGAGTCTGTGGGTCTCTGTGTGAGTCTGTGGGTCTCTATGTGAGTCTATGGGTCTCTGTGTGAGTCTATGGGTCTCTGTGTGAGTCTGTGGGACTCTGCTGTGAGTCTATGGGTCTCTGCTGTGTGAGTCTATGGGTCTCTGTGCGAGTCTGTGGGTCTCTGTGCGAGTCTGTGGGTCTCTGTGTGAGTCTATGGGTCTCTGTGTGAGTCTATGGGTCTCTGTGTGAGTCTGTGGGTCTCTGTGTGAGTCTATGGGTCTCTGTGTGAGTCTGTGGGTCGCTGTGTAAGTCTATGGGTCTCTGTGTGAGTCTATGGGTCTCTGTGTGAGTTTATGGGTCTCTGTGTGAGTCTATGTGTGAGTCTGTGGATCTCTGTGCGAGTCTGTGGGTTTCTGTGTGAGTCTGTGGGTCTCTGTGTGAGTCTATGGGTCTCTGTGTGAGTCTGTGGGTCTCTGTGAGTCTATGGGTCTCTGTGGGAGTCTATGGGTCTCTGTGTGAATCTATGGGTCTCTGTGTGAGTTTATGGGTCTCTGTGTTAGTCTATGGGTCTCTGTGTGAGTCTGTGGAACTCTGTGCGAGTCTGTGGGTCTCTGTGTGAGTCTGTGGGTCTCTGTGTGAGTCTATGGGTCTCTGTGTGAGTCTGTGGGTCTCTGTGTGAGTCTATGGGTCTCTGTGTGAGTCTATGTGTCTCTGTGTGAGTCTATGGGTCTCTGTGTGAGTCTATGTGTCTCTGTGTGAGTCTATGGGTCTCTGTGTGAGTTTATGGGTCTCTGTGTGAGTCTCTGGGTCTCTGTGTGAGTCTATGTGTCTCTGCGTGAATCTATGGGTCTCTGTGTGAGTCTATGGGTCTCTGTGTGAGTCTATGGGTCTCTGTGTGAGTCTATGTGACTCTGTGTGAGTCTATGGGTCTCTGTGTGAGTTTATGGGTCTTTGTGTGAATCTATGGGTCTATGTGTGAGTCTGTGGATCTCTGTGTGAGTCTATGGGTCGCTTTGTGAGTCTATGGGTCTCTGTGTGAGTCTGTGGGTCTCTGTGTGAGTCTATGGGTCTCTGTGTGAGTCTGTGGGTCTCTGTGAGTCTATGGGTCTCTGTTTGAGTCTATGTGTCTCTGTGTGAGTATATGGGTCTCTGTGTGAGTTTATGGGTCTCTATGTTAGTCTATGGGTCTATGTGTGAGTCTGTGGATCTCTGTGCGAGTCTATGGGTCTCTGTGTGAGTCTATGGGTCTCTGTGTGAGTCTATGGGTCTCTGTGTGAGTTTATGGGTCTCTGTGTGAGTCTATGGGTCTATGTGTGAGTCTGTGGATCTCTGTGTGAGTCTATGGGTCGCTTTGTGAGTCTATGGGTCTCTGTGTGAGTCTGTGGTTCTCTGTGTGAGTCGATGGGTCTCTGTGTGAGTCTATGGGTCTCTGTGTGAGTCTATGGGTCTCTGTGTGAGTCTGTGGGTCTCTGTGTGAGTCTATGGGTCTCTGTGTGAGTCTGTGGGTCTCTGTGTAAGTCTATGGGTCTCTGTGTGAGTCTATGGGTCTCTGTGTGAGTTTATGGGTCTCTGTGTGAGTCTATGGGTCTATGTGTGAGTCTGTGGATTTCTGTGCGAGTCTATGGGTCTCTGTGCGAGTCTGTGGGTCTCTGTGCGAGTCTATGTTGAATCTATGGGTCTCTGTGTGAGTTTATGGGTCTCTGTGTTAGTCTATGGGTCTCTGTGTGAGTCTGTGGATCTCTGTGCGAGTCTGTGGGTCTCTGTGTGAGTCTGTGGGTCTCTGTGTGAGTCTATGGGTCTCTGTGTGAGTCTGTGGGTCTCTGTGTGAGTCTATGGGTCTCTGTGTGAGTCTATGTGTCTCTGTGTGAGTCTATGGGTCTCTGTGTGAGTCTATGTGTCTCTGTGTGAGTCTATGGGTCTCTGTGTGAGTCTGTGGGTCTCTGTGTGAGTCTATGGGTCTCTGTGTGAGTGTGTGGGTCTCTGTGTGAGTCTATGTGTCTCTGCGTGAATCTATGGGTCTCTGTGTGAGTCTATGGGTCTCTGTGTGAGTCTATGGGTCTCTGTGTGAGTCTATGTGTCTCTGTGTGAGTCTATGGGTCTCTGTGTGAGTTTATGGGTCTCTGTGTGAGTCTATGGGTCTATGTGTGAGTCTGTGGATCTCTGTGTGAGTCTATGGGTCGCTTTGTGATTCTATGGGTCTCTGTGTGAGTCTGTGGGTCTCTGTGTGAGTCGATGGGTCTCTGTGTGAGTCTATGGGTCTCTGTGTGAGTCTATGGGTCTCTGTGTGAGTCTATGGGTCTCTGTGTGAGTCTGTGGGTCTCTGTGTGAGTCTATGGGTCTCTGTGTGAGTCTGTGGGTCTCTGTGTAAGTCTATGGGTCTCTGTGTGAGTCTATGGGTCTCTGTGTGAGTTTATGGGCCTCTGTGTGAGTCTATGGGTCTATGTGTGAGTCTGTGGATTTCTGTGCGAGTCTGTGGGTCTCTGTGTGAGTCTGTGGGTCTCTGTGTGAGTCTGTGGGTCTCTATGTGAGTCTATGGGTCTCTGTGTGAGTCTATGGGTCTCTGTGTGAGTCTGTGGGACTCTGCTGTGAGTCTATGGGTCTCTGCTGTGTGAGTCTATGGGTCTCTGTGCGAGTCTGTGGGTCTCTGTGCGAGTCTGTGGGTCTCTGTGTGAGTCTATGGGTCTCTGTGTGAGTCTATGGGTCTCTGTGTGAGTCTGTGGGTCTCTGTGTGAGTCTATGGGTCTCTGTGTGAGTCTGTGGGTCGCTGTGTAAGTCTATGGGTCTCTGTGTGAGTCTATGGGTCTCTGTGTGAGTTTATGGGTCTCTGTGTGAGTCTATGTGTGAGTCTGTGGATCTCTGTGCGAGTCTGTGGGTTTCTGTGTGAGTCTGTGGGTCTCTGTGTGAGTCTATGGGTCTCTGTGTGAGTCTGTGGGTCTCTGTGAGTCTATGGGTCTCTGTTTGAGTCTATGTGTCTCTGTGTGAGTATATGGGTCTCTGTGTGAGTATTATGGGTCTCTGTGTTAGTCTATGGGTCTATGTGTGAGTCTGTGGATCTCTGTGCGAGTCTATGGGTCTCTGTGTGAGTCAATGGGTCTCTGTGTGAGTCTATGGGTCTCTGTGTGAGTCTATGGGTCTCTGTGTGAGTTTATGGGTCTCTGTGTGAGTCTATGGGTCTATGTGTGAGTCTGTGGATCTCTGTGTGAGTCTATGGGTCGCTTTGTGAGTCTATGGGTCTCTGTGTGAGTCTGTGGTTCTCTGTGTGAGTCGATGGGTCTCTGTGTGAGTCTATGGGTCTCTGTGTGAGTCTATGGGTCTCTGTGTGAGTCTATGGGTCTCTGTGTGAGTCTGTGGGTCTCTGTGTGAGTCTATGGGTCTCTGTGTGAGTTTATGGGTCTCTGTGTTAGTCTATGGGTCTCTGTGTGAGTCTGTGGATCTCTGTGCGAGTCTGTGGGTCTCTGTGTGAGTCTGTGGGTCTCTGTGTGAGTCTATGGGTCTCTGTGTGAGTCTGTGGGTCTCTGTGTGAGTCTATGGGTCTCTGTGTGAGTCTATGTGTCTCTGTGTGAGTCTATGGGTCTCTGTGTGAGTCTATGTGTCTCTGTGTGAGTCTATGGGTCTCTGTGTGAGTTTATGGGTCTCTGTGTGAGTCTCTGGGTCTCTGTGTGAGTCTATGTGTCTCTGCGTGAATCTATGGGTCTCTGTGTGAGTCTATGGGTCTCTGTGTGAGTCTATGGGTCTCTGTGTGAGTCTATGTGACTCTGTGTGAGTCTATGGGTCTCTGTGTGAGTTTATGGGTCTTTGTGTGAATCTATGGGTCTATGTGTGAGTCTGTGGATCTCTGTGTGAGTCTATGGGTCGCTTTGTGAGTCTATGGGTCTCTGTGTGAGTCTGTGGGTCTCTGTGTGAGTCTATGGGTCTCTGTGTGAGTCTGTGGGTCTCTGTGAGTCTATGGGTCTCTGTTTGAGTCTATGTGTCTCTGTGTGAGTATATGGGTCTCTGTGTGAGTTTATGGGTCTCTATGTTAGTCTATGGGTCTATGTGTGAGTCTGTGGATCTCTGTGCGAGTCTATGGGTCTCTGTGTGAGTCTATGGGTCTCTGTGTGAGTCTATGGGTCTCTGTGTGAGTTTATGGGTCTCTGTGTGAGTCTATGGGTCTATGTGTGAGTCTGTGGATCTCTGTGTGAGTCTATGGGTCGCTTTGTGAGTCTATGGGTCTCTGTGTGAGTCTGTGGTTCTCTGTGTGAGTCGATGGGTCTCTGTGTGAGTCTATGGGTCTCTGTGTGAGTCTATGGGTCTCTGTGTGAGTCTGTGGGTCTCTGTGTGAGTCTATGGGTCTCTGTGTGAGTCTGTGGGTCTCTGTGTAAGTCTATGGGTCTCTGTGTGAGTCTATGGGTCTCTGTGTGAGTTTATGGGTCTCTGTGTGAGTCTATGGGTCTATGTGTGAGTCTGTGGATTTCTGTGCGAGTCTATGGGTCTCTGTGCGAGTCTGTGGGTCTCTGTGCGAGTCTATGTTGAATCTATGGGTCTCTGTGTGAGTTTATGGGTCTCTGTGTTAGTCTATGGGTCTCTGTGTGAGTCTGTGGATCTCTGTGCGAGTCTGTGGGTCTCTGTGTGAGTCTGTGGGTCTCTGTGTGAGTCTATGGGTCTCTGTGTGAGTCTGTGGGTCTCTGTGTGAGTCTATGGGTCTCTGTGTGAGTCTATGTGTCTCTGTGTGAGTCTATGGGTCTCTGTGTGAGTCTATGTGTCTCTGTGTGAGTCTATGGGTCTCTGTGTGAGTCTGTGGGTCTCTGTGTGAGTCTATGGGTCTCTGTGTGAGTGTGTGGGTCTCTGTGTGAGTCTATGTGTCTCTGCGTGAATCTATGGGTCTCTGTGTGAGTCTATGGGTCTCTGTGTGAGTCTATGGGTCTCTGTGTGAGTCTATGTGTCTCTGTGTGAGTCTATGGGTCTCTGTGTGAGTTTATGGGTCTCTGTGTGAGTCTATGGGTCTATGTGTGAGTCTGTGGATCTCTGTGTGAGTCTATGGGTCGCTTTGTGATTCTATGGGTCTCTGTGTGAGTCTGTGGGTCTCTGTGTGAGTCGATGGGTCTCTGTGTGAGTCTATGGGTCTCTGTGTGAGTCTATGGGTCTCTGTGTGAGTCTATGGGTCTCTGTGTGAGTCTGTGGGTCTCTGTGTGAGTCTATGGGTCTCTGTGTGAGTCTGTGGGTCTCTGTGTAAGTCTATGGGTCTCTGTGTGAGTCTATGGGTCTCTGTGTGAGTTTATGGGCCTCTGTGTGAGTCTATGGGTCTATGTGTGAGTCTGTGGATTTCTGTGCGAGTCTGTGGGT
Organism: Petromyzon marinus; assembly: GCF_048934315.1. Taxonomy (NCBI): domain Eukaryota; kingdom Metazoa; phylum Chordata; class Hyperoartia; order Petromyzontiformes; family Petromyzontidae; genus Petromyzon; species Petromyzon marinus. The sequence continues at coordinate 277,442 of NW_027423045.1, forward strand.
CTCTGTGTGAGTCTGTGGGTCTCTGTGTGAGTCTGTGGGTCTCTATGTGAGTCTATGGGTCTCTGTGTGAGTCTATGGGTCTCTGTGTGAGTCTGTGGGACTCTGCTGTGAGTCTATGGGTCTCTGCTGTGTGAGTCTATGGGTCTCTGTGCGAGTCTGTGGGTCTCTGTGCGAGTCTGTGGGTCTCTGTGTGAGTCTATGGGTCTCTGTGTGAGTCTATGGGTCTCTGTGTGAGTCTGTGGGTCTCTGTGTGAGTCTATGGGTCTCTGTGTGAGTCTGTGGGTCGCTGTGTAAGTCTATGGGTCTCTGTGTGAGTCTATGGGTCTCTGTGTGAGTTTATGGGTCTCTGTGTGAGTCTATGTGTGAGTCTGTGGATCTCTGTGCGAGTCTGTGGGTTTCTGTGTGAGTCTGTGGGTCTCTGTGTGAGTCTATGGGTCTCTGTGTGAGTCTGTGGGTCTCTGTGAGTCTATGGGTCTCTGTTTGAGTCTATGTGTCTCTGTGTGAGTATATGGGTCTCTGTGTGAGTATTATGGGTCTCTGTGTTAGTCTATGGGTCTATGTGTGAGTCTGTGGATCTCTGTGCGAGTCTATGGGTCTCTGTGTGAGTCAATGGGTCTCTGTGTGAGTCTATGGGTCTCTGTGTGAGTCTATGGGTCTCTGTGTGAGTTTATGGGTCTCTGTGTGAGTCTATGGGTCTATGTGTGAGTCTGTGGATCTCTGTGTGAGTCTATGGGTCGCTTTGTGAGTCTATGGGTCTCTGTGTGAGTCTGTGGTTCTCTGTGTGAGTCGATGGGTCTCTGTGTGAGTCTATGGGTCTCTGTGTGAGTCTATGGGTCTCTGTGTGAGTCTATGGGTCTCTGTGTGAGTCTGTGGGTCTCTGTGTGAGTCTATGGGTCTCTGTGTGAGTCTGTGGGTCTCTGTGTAAGTCTATGGGTCTCTGTGTGAGTCTATGGGTCTCTGTGTGAGTTTATGGGTCTCTGTGTGAGTCTATGGGTATATGTGTGAGTCTGTGGATTTCTGTGCGAGTCTGTGGGTCTCTGTGTGAGTCTGTGGGTCTCTGTGTGAGTCTGTGGGTCTCTATGTGAGTCTATGGGTCTCTGTGTGAGTCTATGTGTCTCTGTGTGAGTCTATGAGTCTCTGTGTGAGTCTATGTGTCTCTGTGTGAGTCTATGGGTCTCTGTATGAGTCTATGTGTCTCTGTGTGAGTCTATGGGTCTCTGTGTGAGTCTATGTGTCTCTGTGTGAGTCTATGGGTCTCTGTGTGAGTCTATGGGTCTCTGTGTGAATCTATGGGTCTCTGTGTGAGTTTATGGGTCTCTGTGTTAGTCTATGGGTCTCTGTGCGAGTATGTGGGTCTCTGTGTGAGTCTGTGGGTCTCTGTGTGAGTCTATGGGTCTCTGTGTGAGTCTGTGGGGTCTCTGTGTGAGTCTATGGGTCTCTGTGTGAGTCTATGTGTCTCTGTGTGAGTCTATGGGTCTCTTTTTGAGTCTATGTGTCTCTGTGTGAGTCTATGGGTCTCTGTGTGAGTCTGTGGGTCTCTGTGTGAGTCTATGGGTCTCTGTGTGAGTCTGTGGGTCTCTGTGTGAGTCTATGTGTCTCTGCGTGAATCTATGGGTCTCTGTGTGAGTCTATGGGTCTCTGTGTGAGTCTATGGGTCTCTGTGTGAGTCTATGTGTCTCTGTGTGAGTCTATGGGTCTCTGTGTGAGTTTATGGGTCTCTGTGTGAGTCTATGGGTCTATGTGTGAGTCTGTGGATCTCTGTGTGAGTCTATGGGTCGCTTTGTGAGTCTATGGGTCTCTGTGTGAGTCTGTGGGTCTCTGTGTGAGTCTATGGGTCTCTGTGTGAGTCTATGGGTCTCTGTGTGAGTCTATGGGTCTCTGTGTGAGTCTATGGGTCTCTGTGTGAGTCTGTGGGTCTCTGTGTAAGTCTATGGGTCTCTGTGTGAGTCTATGGGTCTCTGTGTGAGTTTATGGGTCTCTGTGTGAGTCTATGGGTCTATGTGTGAGTCTGTGGATTTCTGTGCGAGTCTGTGGGTCTCTGTGTGAGTCTGTGGGTGTCTGTGTGAGTCTGTGGGTCTCTATGTGAGTCTATGGGTCTCTGTGTGAGTCTATGGGTCTCTGTGTGAGTCTGTGGGACTCTGCTGTGAGTCTATGAGTCTCTGCTGTGTGAGTCTATGGGTCTCTGTGCGAGTCTGTGGGTCTCTGTGCGAGTCTGTGGGTCTCTGTGTGAGTCTATGGGTCTCTGTGTGAGTCTATGGGTCTCTGTGTGAGTCTGTGGGTCTCTGTGTGAGTCTATGGGTCTCTGTGTGAGTCTGTGGGTCGCTGTGTAAGTCTATGGGTCTCTGTGTGAGTCTATGCGTCTCTGTGTGAGTTTATGGGTCTCTGTGTGAGTCTATGTGTGAGTCTGTGGAACTCTGTGCGAGTCTGTGGGTTTCTGTGTGAGTCTGTGGGTCTCTGTGTGAGTCTATGGGTCTCTGTGTGAGTCTGTGGGTCTCTGTGAGTCTATGGGTCTCTGTGTGAGTCTGTGGGTCTCTGTGTGAGTCTGTGGGTCTCTGTGTGAGTCTATGGGTCTCTGTGTGAGTCTATGCGTCTCTGTGTGAGTCTATGTGTCTCTGTGTGAGTCTATGTGTCTCTGTGTGAGTCTATGGGTCTCTGTGTGAGTCTATGGGTCTCTGTGTGAGTCTATGTGTCTCTGTGTGAGTCTGTAGGTCTCTGTGTGAGTCTATGTGTCTCTGTGTGAGTCTATGGGTCTCTGTGTGAGTTTATGGGTCTCTGTGTGAGTCTATGGGTCTATGTGTGAGTCTGTGGATCTCTGTGTGAGTCTATGGGTCGCTTTGTGAGTCTATGGGTCTCTGTGTGAGTCTGTGGGTCTCTGTGTGAGTCGATGGGTCTCTGTGTGAGTCTATGGGTCTCTGTGTGAGTCTATGGGTCTCTGTGTGAGTCTATGGGTCTCTGTGTGAGTCTGTGGGCCTCTGTGTGAGTCTATGGGTCTCTGTGTGAGTCTGTGGGTCTCTGTGTAAGTCTATGGGTCTCTGTGTGAGTCTATGGGTCTCTGTGTGAGTTTATGGGTCTCTGTGTGAGTCTATGGGTCTATGTGTGAGTCTGTGGATTTCTGTGCTAGTCTGTGGGTCTCTGTGTGAGTCTGTGGGTCTCTGTGTGAGTCTGTGGGTCTCTATGTGAGTCTATGGGTCTCTGTGTGAGTCTATGGGTCTCTGTGTGAGTCTGTGGGACTCTGCTGTGAGTCTATGGGTCTCTGCTGTGTGAGTCTATGGGTCTCTGTGCGAGTCTGTGGGTCTCTGTGCGAGTCTGTGGGTCTCTGTGTGAGTCTATGGGTCTCTGTGTGAGTCTATGGGTCTCTGTGTGAGTCTGTGGGTCTCTGTGTGAGTCTATGGGTCTCTGTGTGAGTCTGTGGGTCGCTGTGTAAGTCTATGGGTCTCTGTGTGAGTCTATGGGTCTCTGTGTGAGTTTATGGGTCTCTGTGTGAGTCTATGTGTGAGTCTGTGGATCTCTGTGCGAGTCTGTGGGTTTCTGTGTGAGTCTGTGGGTCTCTGTGTGAGTCTATGGGTCTCTGTGTGAGTCTGTGGGTCTCTGTGAGTCTATGGGTCTCTGTGGGAGTCTATGGGTCTCTGTGTGAATCTATGGGTCTCTGTGTGAGTTTATGGGTCTCTGTGTTAGTCTATGGGTCTCTGTGTGAGTCTGTGGATCTCTGTGCGAGTCTGTGGGTCTCTGTGTGAGTCTGTGGGTCTCTGTGTGAGTCTATGGGTCTCTGTGTGAGTCTGTGGGTCTCTGTGTGAGTCTATGGGTCTCTGTGTGAGTCTATGTGTCTCTGTGTGAGTCTATGGGTCTCTGTGTGAGTCTATGTGTCTCTGTGTGAGTCTATGGGTCTCTGTGTGAGTTTATGGGTCTCTGTGTGAGTCTCTGGGTCTCTGTGTGAGTCTATGTGTCTCTGCGTGAATCTATGGGTCTCTGTGTGAGTCTATGGGTCTCTGTGTGAGTCTATGGGTCTCTGTGTGAGTCTATGTGACTCTGTGTGAGTCTATGGGTCTCTGTGTGAGTTTATGGGTCTTTGTGTGAATCTATGGGTCTATGTGTGAGTCTGTGGATCTCTGTGTGAGTCTATGGGTCGCTTTGTGAGTCTATGGGTCTCTGTGTGAGTCTGTGGGTCTCTGTGTGAGTCTATGGGTCTCTGTGTGAGTCTGTGGGTCTCTGTGAGTCTATGGGTCTCTGTTTGAGTCTATGTGTCTCTGTGTGAGTATATGGGTCTCTGTGTGAGTTTATGGGTCTCTATGTTAGTCTATGGGTCTATGTGTGAGTCTGTGGATCTCTGTGCGAGTCTATGGGTCTCTGTGTGAGTCTATGGGTCTCTGTGTGAGTCTATGGGTCTCTGTGTGAGTTTATGGGTCTCTGTGTGAGTCTATGGGTCTATGTGTGAGTCTGTGGATCTCTGTGTGAGTCTATGGGTCGCTTTGTGAGTCTATGGGTCTCTGTGTGAGTCTGTGGTTCTCTGTGTGAGTCGATGGGTCTCTGTGTGAGTCTATGGGTCTCTGTGTGAGTCTATGGGTCTCTGTGTGAGTCTGTGGGTCTCTGTGTGAGTCTATGGGTCTCTGTGTGAGTCTGTGGGTCTCTGTGTAAGTCTATGGGTCTCTGTGTGAGTCTATGGGTCTCTGTGTGAGTTTATGGGTCTCTGTGTGAGTCTATGGGTCTATGTGTGAGTCTGTGGATTTCTGTGCGAGTCTGTGGGTCTCTGTGTGAGTCTGTGGGTCTCTGTGTGAGTCTGTGGGTCTCTATGTGAGTCTATGGGTCTCTGTGTGAGTCTATGTGTCTCTGTGTGAGTCTATGAGTCTCTGTGTGAGTCTATGTGTCTCTGTGTGAGTCTATGGGTCTCTGTGTGAGTCTATGTGTGAGTCTGTGGATCTCTGTGCGAGTCTGTGGGTGTCTGTGTGAGTCTGTGGGTCTCTGTGTGAGTCTGTGGTTCTCCGTGTGAGTCTGTGGGTCTCTGTGTGAGTCTATGGGTCTCTGTGTGAGTCTGTGGGTCTCTGTGTGAGTCTATGGGTCTCTGTGTGAGTCTGTGGGTCGCTGTGTAAGTCTATGGGTCTCTGTGTGAGTCTATGGGTCTCTGTGTGAGTTTATGGGTCTCTATGTGAGTCTATGTGTGAGTCTGTGGATCTCTGTGCGAGTCTGTGGGTCTCTGTGTGAGTCTGTGGGTCTCTGTGTGAGTCTATGGGTCTCTGTGTGAGTCTGTGGGTCTCTGTGAGTCTATGGGTCTCTGTTTGAGTCTATGTGTCTCTGTGTGAGTATATGGGTCTCTGTGTGAGTTTATGGGTCTCTGTGTTAGTCTATGGGTCTATGTGTGAGTCTGTGGATCTCTGTGCGAGTCTGTGGGTCTCTGTGTGAGTCAATGGGTCTCTGTGTGAGTCTATGGGTCTCTGTGTGAGTCTATGGGTCTCTGTGTGAGTTTATGGGTCTCTGTGTGAGTCTATGGGTCTATGTGTGAGTCTGTAGATCTCTGTGTGAGTCTATGGGTCGCTTTGTGAGTCTATGGGTCTCTGTGTGAGTCTGTGGGTCTCTGTGTGAGTCTGTGGGTCTCTGTGTGAGTCTATGGGTCTCTGTGTGAGTTTATGGGTCTCTGTGTGAGTCTATGGGTCTATGTGTGAGTCTGTAGATCTCTTTGTGAGTCTATGGGTCGCTTTGTGAGTCTATGGGTCTCTGTGTGAGTCTGTGGGTCTCTGTGTGAGTCTGTGGGTCTCTGTGTGAGTCTATGGGTCTCTGTGTGAGTCTGTGGGTCTCTGTGTAAGTCTATGGGTCTCTGTGTGAGTCTATGGGTCTCTGTGTGAGTTTATGGGTCTCTGTGTGAGTCTATGGGTCTATGTGTGAGTCTGTGGATTTCTGTGCGATTCTGTGGGTCTCTGTGTGAGTCTGTGGGTCTCTGTGTGAGTTTGTGGGTCTCTATGTGAGTCTATGGGTCTCTGTGTGAGTCTATGTGTCTCTGTGTGAGTCTATGAGTCTCTGTGTGAGTCTATGTGTCTCTGTGTGAGTCTATGGGTCTCTGTGTGAGTCTATGGGTCTCTGTGTGAGTCTATGGGTCTCTGTGTGAGTCTATGTGTCTCTGTGTGAGTCTGTGGGACTCTGCTGTGAGTCTATGGGTCTCTGCTGTGTGAGTCTATGGGTCTCTGTGCGAGTCTGTGGGTCTCTGTGCGAGTCTGTGGGTCTCTGTGTGAGTCTATGGGTCTCTGTGTGAGTCTATGGGTCTCTGTGTGAGTCTGTGGGTCTCTGTGTGAGTCTATGGGTCTCTGTGTGAGTCTATGTGTCTCTGTGTGAGTCTATGAGTCTCTGTGTGAGTCTATGTGTCTCTGTGTGAGTCTATGGGTCTCTGTGTGAGTCTATGGGTCTCTGTGTGAGTCTATGGGTCTCTGTGTGAGTCTATGTGTCTCTGTGTGAGTCTGTGGGACTCTGCTGTGAGTCTATGGGTCTCTGCTGTGTGAGTCTATGGGTCTCTGTGCGAGTCTGTGGGTCTCTGTGCGAGTCTGTGGGTCTCTGTGCGAGTCTGTGGGTCTCTGTGTGAGTCTATGGGTCTCTGTGTGAGTCTATGGGTCTCTGTGTGAGTCTGTGGGTCTCTGTGTGAGTCTATGGGTCTCTGTGTGAGTCTGTGGGTCACTGTGTAAGTCTATGGGCCTCTGTGTGAGTCTATGGGTCTCTGTGTGAGTTTATGGGTCTCTGTGTGAGTCTATGTGTGAGTCTGTGGATCTCTGTGCGAGTCTGTGGGTGTCTGTGTGAGTCTGTGGGTCTCCGTGTGAGTCTGTGGTTCTCCGTGTGAGTCTGTGGGTCTCTGTGGGAGTCTATGGGTCTCTGTGTGAGTCTATGGGTCTCTGTGTGAGTTTATGGGTCTCTGTGTGAGTCTATGGGTCTATGTGTGAGTCTGTGGATTTCTGTGCGAGTCTGTGGGTCTCTGTGTGAGTCTGTGGGTCTCTGTGTGAGTCTGTGGGTCTCTATGTGAGTCTATGGGTCTCTGTGTGAGTCTATGTGTCTCTGTGTGAGTCTATGGGTCTCTGTGTGAGTCTATGTGTCTCTGTGTGAGTCTATGGGTCTCTGTGCGAGTCTGTGGGTCTCTGTGCGAGTCTGTGGGTCTCTGTGCGAGTCTATGGGTCTCTGTGTGAGTCTATGGGTCTCTGTGTGAGTCTGTGGGTCTCTGTGTGAGTCTATGGGTCTCTGTGTGAGTCTGTGGGTCGCTGTGTAAGTCTATGGGTCTCTGTGTGAGTCTATGGGTCTCTGTGTGAGTTTATGGGTCTCTGTGTGAGTCTATGTGTGAGTCTGTGGATCTCTGTGCGAGTCTGTGGGTCTCTGTGTGAGTCTGTGGGTCTCTGTGTGAGTCTATGGGTCTCTGTGTGAGTCTGTGGGTCTCTGTGAGTCTATGGGTCTCTGTTTGAGTCTATGTGTCTCTGTGTGAGTATATGGGTCTCTGTGTGAGTTTATGGGTCTCTGTGTTAGTCTATGGGTCTATGTGTGAGTCTGTGGATCTCTGTGCGAGTCTGTGGGTCTCTGTGTGAGTCAATGGGTCTCTGTGTGAGTCTATGGGTCTCTGTGTGAGTCTATGGGTCTCTGTGTGAGTTTATGGGTCTCTGTGTGAGTCTATGGGTCTATGTGTGAGTCTGTAGATCTCTGTGTGAGTCTATGGGTCGCTTTGTGAGTCTATGGGTCTCTGTGTGAGTCTGTGGGTCTCTGTGTGAGTCGATGGGTCTCTGTGTGAGTCTATGGGTCTCTGTGTGAGTCTATGGGTCTCTGTGTGAGTCTATGGGTCTCTGTGTGAGTCTGTGGGTCTCTGTGTGAGTCTATGGGTCTCTGTGTGAGTCTGTGGGTCTCTGTGTAAGTCTATGGGTCTCTGTGTGAGTCTATGGGTCTCTGTGTGAGTTTATGGGTCTCTGTGTGAGTCTATGGGTCTATGTGTGAGTCTGTGGATTTCTGTGCGAGTCTGTGGGTCTCTGTGTGAGTCTGTGGGTCTCTGTGTGAGTCTGTGGGTCTCTATGTGAGTCTATGGGTCTCTGTGTGAGTCTATGTGTCTCTGTGTGAGTCTATGAGTCTCTGTGTGAGTCTATGTGTCTCTGTGTGAGTCTATGGGTCTCTGTGTGAGTCTATGGGTCTCTGTGTGAGTCTATGGGTCTCTGTGTGAGTCTATGTGTCTCTGTGTGAGTCTGTGGGACTCTGCTGTGAGTCTATGGGTCTCTGCTGTGTGAGTCTATGGGTCTCTGTGCGAGTCTGTGGGTCTCTGTGCGAGTCTGTGGGTCTCTGTGTGAGTCTATGGGTCTCTGTGTGAGTCTATGGGTCTCTGTGTGAGTCTGTGGGTCTCTGTGTGAGTCTATGGGTCTCTGTGTGAGTCTATGTGTCTCTGTGTGAGTCTATGAGTCTCTGTGTGAGTCTATGTGTCTCTGTGTGAGTCTATGGGTCTCTGTGTGAGTCTATGGGTCTCTGTGTGAGTCTATGGGTCTCTGTGTGAGTCTATGTGTCTCTGTGTGAGTCTGTGGGACTCTGCTGTGAGTCTATGGGTCTTTGCTGTGTGAGTCTATGGGTCTCTGTGCGAGTCTGTGGGTCTCTGTGCGAGTCTGTGGGTCTCTGTGTGAGTCTATGGGTCTCTGTGTGAGTCTATGGGTCTCTGTGTGAGTCTGTGGGTCTCTGTGTGAGTCTATGGGTCTCTGTGTGAGTCTGTGGGTCACTGTGTAAGTCTATGGGTCTCTGTGTGAGTCTATGGGTCTCTGTGTGAGTTTATGGGTCTCTGTGTGAGTCTATGTGTGAGTCTGTGGATCTCTGTGCGAGTCTGTGGGTGTCTGTGTGAGTCTGTGGGTCTCTGTGTGAGTCTGTGGTTCTCCGTGTGAGTCTGTGGGTCTCTGTGTGAGTCTATGTGTCTCTGTGTGAGTCTATGGGTCTCTGTGTGAGTCTATGGGTCTCTGTGGGAGTCTATGGGTCTCTGTGTGAATCTATGGGTCTCTGTGTGAGTTTATGGGTCTCTGTGTTAGTCTATGGGTCTCTGTGTGAGTCTGTGGATCTCTGTGCGAGTCTGTGGGTCTCTGTGTGAGTCTGTGGGTCTCTGTGTGAGTCTATGGGTCTCTGTGTGAGTCTGTGGGTCTCTGTGTGAGTCTATGGGTCTCTGTGTGAGTCTATGTGTCTCTGTGTGAGTCTATGGGTCTCTGTGTGAGTCTATGTGTCTCTGTGTGAGTCTATGGGTCTCTGTGTGAGTTTATGGGTCTCTGTGTGAGTCTCTGGGTCTCTGTGTGAGTCTATGTGTCTCTGCGTGAATCTATGGGTCTCTGTGTGAGTCTATGGGTCTCTGTGTGAGTCTATGGGTCTCTGTGTGAGTCTATGTGACTCTGTGTGAGTCTATGGGTCTCTGTGTGAGTTTATGGGTCTTTGTGTGAATCTATGGGTCTATGTGTGAGTCTGTGGATCTCTGTGTGAGTCTATGGGTCGCTTTGTGAGTCTATGGGTCTCTGTGTGAGTCTGTGGGTCTCTGTGTGAGTCGATGGGTCTCTGTGTGAGTCTATGGGTCTCTGTGTGAGTCTATGGGTCTCTGTGTGAGTCTATGGGTCTCTGTGTGAGTCTGTGGGTCTCTGTGTGAGTCTATGGGCCTCTGTGTGAGTCTGTGGGTCTCTGTGTAAGTCTATGGGTCTCTGTGTGAGTCTATGGGTCTCTGTCTGAGTTTATGGGTCTCTGTGTGAGTCTATGGGTCTATGTGTGAGTCTGTGGATTTCTGTGCGAGTCTGTGGGTCTCTGTGTGAGTCTGTGGGTCTCTGTGTGAGTCTGTGGGTCTCTATGTGAGTCTATGGGTCTCTGTGTGAGTCTATGTGTCTCTGTGTGAGTCTATGAGTCTCTGTGTGAGTCTATGTGTCTCTGTGTGAGTCTATGGGTCTCTGTGCGAGTCTGTGGGTCTCTGTGCGAGTCTGTGGGTCTCTGTGTGAGTCAATGGGTCTCTGTGTGAGTCTATGGGTCTCTGTGTGAGTCTGTGGGTCTCTGTGTGAGTCTATGGGTCTCTGTGTGAGTCTGTGGGTCGCTGTGTAAGTCTATGGGTCTCTGTGTGAGTCTATGGGTCTCTGTGTGAGTTTATGGGTCTCTGTGTGAGTCTATGTGTGAGTCTGTGGATCTCTGTGCGAGTCTGTGGGTCTCTGTGTGAGTCTGTGGGTCTCTGTGTGAGTCTATGGGTCTCTGTGTGAGTCTGTGGGTCTCTGTGAGTCTATGGGTCTCTGTTTGAGTCTATGTGTCTCTGTGTGAGTATATGGGTCTCTGTGTGAGTTTATGGGTCTCTGTGTTAGTCTATGGGTCTATGTGTGAGTCTGTGGATCTCTGTGCGAGTCTATGGGTCTCTGTGTGAGTCAATGGGTCTCTGTGTGAGTCTATGGGTCTCTGTGTGAGTCTATGGGTCTCTGTGTGAGTTTATGGGTCTCTGTGTGAGTCTATGGGTCTATGTGTGAGTCTGTAGATCTCTGTGTGAGTCTATGGGTCGCTTTGTGAGTCTATGGGTCTCTGTGTGAGTCTGTGGGTCTCTGTGAGAGTCGATGGGTCTCTGTGTGAGTCTATGGGTCTCTGTGTGAGTCTATGGGTCTCTGTGTGAGTCTATGGGTCTCTGTGTGAGTCTGTGGGTCTCTGTGTGAGTCTATGGGTCTCTGTGTGAGTCTGTGGATCTCTGTGCGAGTCTGTGGGACTCTGTGTGAGTCTGTGGGTCTCTGTGTGAGTCTATGGGCCTCTGTGTGAGTCTGTGGGTCTCTGTGTGAGTCTATGGGTCTCTGTGTGAGTCTATGGGTCTCTGTGTGAGTCTAAGGGTCTCTGTGTGAGTCTATGGGTCTCTGAGTGAGTCTATGGGTCTCTATGTGAGTCTATGGGTCTCTGCGTGAGTCTATGGGTCTCTGAGTGAGTCTTTTGGTCTCTGTGTGAGTCTATGGGGTCTCTGTGTGAGTCTATGTGTCTCTGTGTGACTCTATGGGTCTCTGTGTGAGTCTATGGGTCTCTGTGTGAGTCTATGGGTCTCTGTGTGAGTCTATGGGTCTCTGTGTGAGTCTATGGGTCTCTGTGTGAGTCTGTGGATCTCTGTGCGAGTCTGTGGGTCTCTGTGTGAGTCTGTGGGTCTCTGTGTGAGTCTGTGGGTCTCTGTGTGAGTGTATGGGTCACTGCGTGAGTCTGTGGGTCTCTGTGTGAGTCTATGGGTCTCTGTGTGAGTCTATGGGTCTCTGTGTGAGTCTATGTTTCTCTGTGTGAGTCTATGGGTCTCTGTGTGAGTCTATGTGTCTCTGTGTGAGTCTATGGGTCTCTGTGTGAGTCTGTGGGTCTCTGTGTGAGTCTACGGGTCTCTGTGTGAGTCTGTGGGTCTCTGTGTGAGTCTATGTGTCTCTGCGTGAATCTATGGGTCTCTGTGTGAGTCTATGGGTCTCTGTGTGAGTCTATGGGGCTCTGTGTGAGTCTATGGGTCTCTGTGTGAGTCTATGGGTCTCTGTGTGAGTTTATGGGTCTCTGTGTGAGTCTATGGGTCTATGTGTGAGTCTGTGGATCTATGTGTGAGTCTATGGGTCGCTTTGTGAGTCTATGGGTCTCTGTGTGAGTCTGTGGGTCTCTGTGTGAGTCTATGGGTCTCTGTGTGAGTCTATGGGTCTCTGTGTGAGTCTATGGGTCTCTGTGTGAGTCTATGGGTCTCTGTGTGAGTCTGTGGGTCTCTGTGTGAGTCTATGGGTCTCTGTGTGAGTCTGTGGGTCTCTGTGTGAGTCTATGTGTCTCTGTGTGAGTCTATGGGTCTCTGTGTGAGTCTGTGGGTCTCTGTGTGAGTCTATGGGTCTCTGTGTGAGTCTGTGGGTCTCTGTGTGAGTCTATGTGTCTCTGCGTGAATCTATGGGTCTCTGTGTGAGTCTATGGGTCTCTGTGTGAGTCTATGGGTCTTTGTGTGAGTCTATGGGTCTCTGTGTGAGTCTATGGGTCTCTGTGTGAGTCGGTGGGTCTCTGTGTGAGTCTGTGGGTCTCTGTGTGAGTCTATGGGTCTCTGTGTGAGTCTATGGGTCTATGTGTGAGTCTATGGGTCTCTGTGTGAGTCTATGGGTCTATGTGTGAGTCTGTGGATCTCTGTGTGAGTCTATGGGTCGCTTTGTGAGTCTATGGGTCTCTGTGTGAGTCTATGTGTCTCTGTGTGAGTCTATGGGTCTCTGTGTGAGTCTATGTGTCTCTGTGTGAGTCTATGGGTCTCTGTGTGAGTCTATGTGTCTCTGTGTGATTCTATGGGTCTCTGTGTGAGTCTATGTGTCTCTGTGTGAGTCTCTGGGGGTCTCTGTGTGAGTCTATGGGTCTCTGTGTGAATCTATGGGTCTCTGTGTGAGTTTATGGGTCTCTGTGCGAGTCTGTGGGACTCTGTGTGAGTCTGTGGGTCTCTGTGTGAGTCTATGGGCCTCTGTGTGAGTCTGTGGGTCTCTGTGTGAGTCTATGGGTTCTCTGTGTGAGTCTATGTGTCTCTGTGTGAGTCTATGGGTCTCTGTGTGAATCTATGTGTCTCTGTGTGAGTCTATGGGTCTCTGTGTGAGTCTGTGTGTCTCTGTGTGAGTCTATGGGTCTCTGTGTGAGTCTGTGGGTCTCTGTGTGAGTCTATGTGTCTCTGCGTGCATCTATGGGTCTCTGTGTGAGTCTATGGGTCTCTGTGTGAGTCTATGGGTCTCTGTGTGAGTCTATGGGTCTCTGTGTGAGTCTATGGGTCTCTGTGTGAGTTTATAGGTCTCTGTGTGAGTCTATGGGTCTATGTGTGAGTCTGTGGATCTCTGTGTGAGTCTATGGGTCGCTTTGTGAGTCTATGGGTCTCTGTGTGAGTCTGTGGGTCTCTGTGTGAGTCTATGGGTCTTTGTGTGAGTCTATGGGTCTCTGTGTGAGTCTATGGGTCTCTGTGTGAGTCGATGGGTCTCTGTGTGAGTCTGTGGGTCTCTGTGTGAGTCTATGGGTCTCTGTGTGAGTCTGTGGGTCTCTGTGTGAGTCTGTGGGTCTCTGTGCAAGTCTATCGGTCTCTGTGTGAGTCTATGGGTCTCTGTGTGACTTTATGGGTCTCTGTGTGAGTCTATGGGTCTATGTGTGAGTCTGTGGATCTCTGTGCGAGTCTGTGGGTCTCTGTGTGAGTCTGTGGGTCTCTGTGTGAGTCTATGGGTCTCTGTGTGAGTCTGTGGGTCTCTGTGTGAGTCTATGGGTCTCTGTGTGAGTTTATGGGTCTCTGTGTGAGTCTATGGGTCTATGTGTGAGTCTGTGGATCTATGTGTGAGTCTATGGGTCGCTTTGTGAGTCTATGGGTCTCTGTGTGAGTCTGTGGGTCTCTGTGTGAGTCTATGGGTCTCTGTGTGAGTCTATGGGTCTCTGTGTGAGTCTATGTGTCTCTGTGTGAGTCTATGGGTCTCTGTGTGAGTCTGTGGGTCTCTGTGTGAGTCTACGGGTCTCTGTGTGAGTCTGTGGGTCTCTGTGTGAGTCTATGTGTCTCTGCGTGAATCTATTGGTCTCTGTGTGAGTCTATGGGTCTCTGTGTGAGTCTATGGGGCTCTGTGTGAGTCTATGGGTCTCTGTGTGAGTCTATGGGTCTCTGTGTGAGTTTATGGGTCTCTGTGTGAGTCTATGGGTCTATGTGTGAGTCTGTGGATCTATGTGTGAGTCTATGGGTCGCTTTGTGAGTCTATGGGTCTCTGTGTGAGTCTGTGGGTCTCTGTGTGAGTCTATGGGTCTCTGTGTGAGTCTATGGGTCTCTGTGTGAGTCTATGGGTCTCTGTGTGAGTCTATGGGTCTCTGTGTGAGTCTGTGGGTCTCTGTGTGAGTCTATGGGTCTCTGTGTGAGTCTGTGGGTCTCTGTGTGAGTCTATGTGTCTCTGTGTGAGTCTATGGGTCTCTGTGTGAGTCTGTGGGTCTCTGTGTGAGTCTATGGGTCTCTGTGTGAGTCTGTGGGTCTCTGTGTGAGTCTATGTGTCTCTGCGTGAATCTATGGGTCTCTGTGTGAGTCTATGGGTCTCTGTGTGAGTCTATGGGTCTTTGTGTGAGTCTATGGGTCTCTGTGTGAGTCTATGGGTCTCTGTGTGAGTCGATGGGTCTCTGTGTGAGTCTGTGGGTCTCTGTGTGAGTCTATGGGTCTCTGTGTGAGTCTATGGGTCTATGTGTGAGTCTATGGGTCTCTGTGTGAGTCTATGGGTCTATGTGTGAGTCTGTGGATCTCTGTGTGAGTCTATGGGTCGCTTTGTGAGTCTATGGGTCTCTGTGTGAGTCTATGTGTCTCTGTGTGAGTCTATGGGTCTCTGTGTGAGTCTATGTGTCTCTGTGTGAGTCTATGGGTCTCTGTGTGAGTCTATGTGTCTCTGTGTGATTCTATGGGTCTCTGTGTGAGTCTATGTGTCTCTGTGTGAGTCTCTGGGGGTCTCTGTGTGAGTCTATGGGTCTCTGTGTGAATCTATGGGTCTCTGTGTGAGTTTATGGGTCTCTGTGCGAGTCTGTGGGACTCTGTGTGAGTCTGTGGGTCTCTGTGTGAGTCTATGGGCCTCTGTGTGAGTCTGTGGGTCTCTGTGTGAGTCTATGGGTCTCTGTGTGAGTCTATGTGTCTCTGTGTGAGTCTATGGGTCTCTGTGTGAATCTATGTGTCTCTGTGTGAGTCTATGGGTCTCTGTGTGAGTCTGTGTGTCTCTGTGTGAGTCTATGGGTCTCTGTGTGAGTCTGTGGGTCTCTGTGTGAGTCTATGTGTCTCTGCGTGCATCTATGGGTCTCTGTGTGAGTCTATGGGTCTCTGTGTGAGTCTATGGGTCTCTGTGTGAGTCTATGGGTCTCTGTGTGAGTCTATGGGTCTCTGTGTGAGTTTATAGGTCTCTGTGTGAGTCTATGGGTCTATGTGTGAGTCTGTGGATCTCTGAGTGAGTCTATGGGTCGCTTTGTGAGTCTATGGGTCTCTGTGTGAGTCTGTGGGTCTCTGTGTGAGTCTATGGGTCTTTGTGTGAGTCTATGGGTCTCTGTGTGAGTCTATGGGTCTCTGTGTGAGTCTATGGGTCTCTGTGTGAGTCTGTGGGTCTCTGTGTGAGTCTGTGGGTCTCTGTGTAAGTCTATCGGTCTCTGTGTGAGTCTATGGGTCTCTGTGTGACTTTATGGGTCTCTGTGTGAGTCTATGGGTCTATGTGTGAGTCTGTGGATCTCTGTGCGAGTCTGTGGGTCTCTGTGTGAGTCTGTGGGTCTCTGTGTGAGTCTATGGGTCTCTGTGTGAGTCTGTGGGTCTCTGTGTGAGTCTATGGGTCTCTGTGTGAGTCTATGGGTCTCTGTGTGAGTTTATGGGTCTCTGTGTTAGTCTATGGGTCTATGTGTGAGTCTGTGGATCTCTATGCGAGTCTATGGGTTTCTGTGTAAGTCTGTGGGTCTCTGTGTAAGTCTGTGGGTCTCTGTGTGAGTCTATGGGTCTCTGTGTGAGTCTATGGGTCTCTGTGTGGGTCTATGGGTCTCTGTGTGAGTCTATGTGTCTCTGTGTGAGTCTATGAGTCTCTGTGTGAGTCTATGTGTCTCTGTGTGAGTCTATGGGTCTCTGTGTGAGTCTATGGGTCTCTGTGTGAGTCTATGGGTCTCTGTGTGAGTCTATGGGTCTCTGTGTGAGTCTATGTGTCTCTGTGTGAGTCTGTCGGTCTCTGTGTGAGTCTGTCGGTCTCTGTGTGAGTCTATGGGTCTCTGTGTGAGTCTAAGGGTCTCTGTGTGAGTCTATGGGTCTCTGAGTGAGTCTATGAGTCTCTATGTGAGTCTATGGGTCTCTGCGTGAGTCTATGGGTCTCTGAGTGAGTCTTTTGGTCTCTGTGTGAGTCTATGGGGTCTCTGTGTGAGTCTATGTGTCTCTGTGTGAGTCTATGAGTCTCTGTGTGAGTCTATGTGTCTCTGTGTGAGTCTATGGGTCTCTGTGCGAGTCTGTGGGTCTCTGTGCGAGTCTGTGGGTCTCTGTGTGAGTCAATGGGTCTCTGTGTGAGTCTATGGGTCTCTGTGTGAGTCTGTGGGTCTCTGTGTGAGTCTATGGGTCTCTGTGTGAGTCTGTGGGTCGCTGTGTAAGTCTATGGGTCTCTGTGTGAGTCTATGGGTCTCTGTGTGAGTTTATGGGTCTCTGTGTGAGTCTATGTGTGAGTCTGTGGATCTCTGTGCGAGTCTGTGGGTCTCTGTGTGAGTCTGTGGGTCTCTGTGTGAGTCTATGGGTCTCTGTGTGAGTCTGTGGGTCTCTGTGAGTCTATGGGTCTCTGTTTGAGTCTATGTGTCTCTGTGTGAGTATATGGGTCTCTGTGTGAGTTTATGGGTCTCTGTGTTAGTCTATGGGTCTATGTGTGAGTCTGTGGATCTCTGTGCGAGTCTATGGGTCTCTGTGTGAGTCAATGGGTCTCTGTGTGAGTCTATGGGTCTCTGTGTGAGTCTATGGGTCTCTGTGTGAGTTTATGGGTCTCTGTGTGAGTCTATGGGTCTATGTGTGAGTCTGTAGATCTCTGTGTGAGTCTATGGGTCGCTTTGTGAGTCTATGGGTCTCTGTGTGAGTCTGTGGGTCTCTGTGAGAGTCGATGGGTCTCTGTGTGAGTCTATGGGTCTCTGTGTGAGTCTATGGGTCTCTGTGTGAGTCTATGGGTCTCTGTGTGAGTCTGTGGGTCTCTGTGTGAGTCTATGGGTCTCTGTGTGAGTCTGTGGATCTCTGTGTGAGTCTGTGGGACTCTGTGTGAGTCTGTGGGTCTCTGTGTGAGTCTATGGGCCTCTGTGTGAGTCTGTGGGTCTCTGTGTGAGTCTATGGGTCTCTGTGTGAGTCTATGGGTCTCTGTGTGAGTCTAAGGGTCTCTGTGTGAGTCTATGGGTCTCTGAGTGAGTCTATGGGTCTCTATGTGAGTCTATGGGTCTCTGCGTGAGTCTATGGGTCTCTGAGTGAGCCTTTTGGTCTCTGTGTGAGTCTATGGGGTCTCTGTGTGAGTCTATGTGTCTCTGTGTGACTCTATGGGTCTCTGTGTGAGTCTATGGGTCTCTGTGTGAGTCTATGGGTCTCTGTGTGAGTCTATGGGTCTCTGTGTGAGTCTATGGGTCTCTGTGTGAGTCTGTGGATCTCTGTGCGAGTCTGTGGGTCTCTGTGTGAGTCTGTGGGTCTCTGTGTGAGTCTGTGGGTCTCTGTGTGAGTGTATGGGTCACTGCGTGAGTCTGTGGGTCTCTGTGTGAGTCTATGGGTCTCTGTGTGAGTCTATGGGTCTCTGTGTGAGTCTATGTTTCTCTGTGTGAGTCTATGGGTCTCTGTGTGAGTCTATGTGTCTCTGTGTGAGTCTATGGGTCTCTGTGTGAGTCTGTGGGTCTCTGTGTGAGTCTACGGGTCTCTGTGTGAGTCTGTGGGTCTCTGTGTGAGTCTGTGTCTCTGCGTGAATCTATGGGTCTCTGTGTGAGTCTATGGGTCTCTGTGTGAGTCTATGGGGCTCTGTGTGAGTCTATGGGTCTCTGTGTGAGTCTATGGGTCTCTGTGTGAGTTTATGGGTCTCTGTGTGAGTCTATGGGTCTATGTGTGAGTCTGTGGATCTATGTGTGAGTCTATGGGTCGCTTTGTGAGTCTATGGGTCTCTGTGTGAGTCTGTGGGTCTCTGTGTGAGTCTATGGGTCTCTGTGTGAGTCTATGGGTCTCTGTGTGAGTCTATGGGTCTCTGTGTGAGTCTATGGGTCTCTGTGTGAGTCTGTGGGTCTCTGTGTGAGTCTATGGGTCTCTGTGTGAGTCTGTGGGTCTCTGTGTGAGTCTATGTGTCTCTGTGTGAGTCTATGGGTCTCTGTGTGAGTCTGTGGGTCCTGTGTGAGTCTATGGGTCTCTGTGTGAGTCTGTGGGTCTCTGTGTGAGTCTATGTGTCTCTGCGTGAATCTATGGGTCTCTGTGTGAGTCTATGGGTCTCTGTGTGAGTCTATGGGTCTTTGTGTGAGTCTATGGGTCTCTGTGTGAGTCTATGGGTCTCTGTGTGAGTCGATGGGTCTCTGTGTGAGTCTGTGGGTCTCTGTGTGAGTCTATGGGTCTCTGTGTGAGTCTATGGGTCTATGTGTGAGTCTATGGGTCTCTGTGTGAGTCTATGGGTCTATGTGTGAGTCTGTGGATCTCTGTGTGAGTCTATGGGTCGCTTTGTGAGTCTATGGGTCTCTGTGTGAGTCTATGTGTCTCTGTGTGAGTCTATGGGTCTCTGTGTGAGTCTATGTGTCTCTGTGTGAGTCTATGGGTCTCTGTGTGAGTCTATGTGTCTCTGTGTGATTCTATGGGTCTCTGTGTGAGTCTATGTGTCTCTGTGTGAGTCTCTGGGGGTCTCTGTGTGAGTCTATGGGTCTCTGTGTGAATCTATGGGTCTCTGTGTGAGTTTATGGGTCTCTGTGCGAGTCTGTGGGACTCTGTGTGAGTCTGTGGGTCTCTGTGTGAGTCTATGGGCCTCTGTGTGAGTCTGTGGGTCTCTGTGTGAGTCTATGGGTTCTCTGTGTGAGTCTATGTGTCTCTGTGTGAGTCTATGGGTCTCTGTGTGAATCTATGTGTCTCTGTGTGAGTCTATGGGTCTCTGTGTGAGTCTGTGTGTCTCTGTGTGAGTCTATGGGTCTCTGTGTGAGTCTGTGGGTCTCTGTGTGAGTCTATGTGTCTCTGCGTGCATCTATGGGTCTCTGTGTGAGTCTATGGGTCTCTGTGTGAGTCTATGGGTCTCTGTGTGAGTCTATGGGTCTCTGTGTGAGTCTATGGGTCTCTGTGTGAGTTTATAGGTCTCTGTGTGAGTCTATGGGTCTATGTGTGAGTCTGTGGATCTCTGTGTGAGTCTATGGGTCGCTTTGTGAGTCTATGGGTCTCTGTGTGAGTCTGTGGGTCTCTGTGTGAGTCTATGGGTCTTTGTGTGAGTCTATGGGTCTCTGTGTGAGTCTATGGGTCTCTGTGTGAGTCGATGGGTCTCTGTGTGAGTCTGTGGGTCTCTGTGTGAGTCTATGGGTCTCTGTGTGAGTCTGTGGGTCTCTGTGTGAGTCTGTGGGTCTCTGTGCAAGTCTATCGGTCTCTGTGTGAGTCTATGGGTCTCTGTGTGACTTTATGGGTCTCTGTGTGAGTCTATGGGTCTATGTGTGAGTCTGTGGATCTCTGTGCGAGTCTGTGGGTCTCTGTGTGAG
Organism: Petromyzon marinus; assembly: GCF_048934315.1. NCBI lineage: Eukaryota > Metazoa > Chordata > Hyperoartia > Petromyzontiformes > Petromyzontidae > Petromyzon > Petromyzon marinus. Next base: position 296,555 of record NW_027423045.1, read on the forward strand.
TCTGTGGGTCTCTGTGTGAGTCTATGGGTCTCTGTGTGAGTCTGTGGGTCTCTGTGTGAGTCTATGGGTCTCTGTGTGAGTTTATGGGTCTCTGTGTGAGTCTATGGGTCTATGTGTGAGTCTGTGGATCTATGTGTGAGTCTATGGGTCGCTTTGTGAGTCTATGGGTCTCTGTGTGAGTCTGTGGGTCTCTGTGTGAGTCTATGGGTCTCTGTGTGAGTCTATGGGTCTCTGTGTGAGTCTATGTGTCTCTGTGTGAGTCTATGGGTCTCTGTGTGAGTCTGTGGGTCTCTGTGTGAGTCTACGGGTCTCTGTGTGAGTCTGTGGGTCTCTGTGTGAGTCTATGTGTCTCTGCGTGAATCTATGGGTCTCTGTGTGAGTCTATGGGTCTCTGTGTGAGTCTATGGGGCTCTGTGTGAGTCTATGGGTCTCTGTGTGAGTCTATGGGTCTCTGTGTGAGTTTATGGGTCTCTGTGTGAGTCTATGGGTCTATGTGTGAGTCTGTGGATCTATGTGTGAGTCTATGGGTCGCTTTGTGAGTCTATGGGTCTCTGTGTGAGTCTGTGGGTCTCTGTGTGAGTCTATGGGTCTCTGTGTGAGTCTATGGGTCTCTGTGTGAGTCTATGGGTCTCTGTGTGAGTCTATGGGTCTCTGTGTGAGTCTGTGGGTCTCTGTGTGAGTCTATGGGTCTCTGTGTGAGTCTGTGGGTCTCTGTGTGAGTCTATGTGTCTCTGTGTGAGTCTATGGGTCTCTGTGTGAGTCTGTGGGTCTCTGTGTGAGTCTATGGGTCTCTGTGTGAGTCTGTGGGTCTCTGTGTGAGTCTATGTGTCTCTGCGTGAATCTATGGGTCTCTGTGTGAGTCTATGGGTCTCTGTGTGAGTCTATGGGTCTTTGTGTGAGTCTATGGGTCTCTGTGTGAGTCTATGGGTCTCTGTGTGAGTCGATGGGTCTCTGTGTGAGTCTGTGGGTCTCTGTGTGAGTCTATGGGTCTCTGTGTGAGTCTATGGGTCTATGTGTGAGTCTATGGGTCTCTGTGTGAGTCTATGGGTCTATGTGTGAGTCTGTGGATCTCTGTGTGAGTCTATGGGTCGCTTTGTGAGTCTATGGGTCTCTGTGTGAGTCTATGTGTCTCTGTGTGAGTCTATGGGTCTCTGTGTGAGTCTATGTGTCTCTGTGTGAGTCTATGGGTCTCTGTGTGAGTCTATGTGTCTCTGTGTGATTCTATGGGTCTCTGTGTGAGTCTATGTGTCTCTGTGTGAGTCTCTGGGGGTCTCTGTGTGAGTCTATGGGTCTCTGTGTGAATCTATGGGTCTCTGTGTGAGTTTATGGGTCTCTGTGCGAGTCTGTGGGACTCTGTGTGAGTCTGTGGGTCTCTGTGTGAGTCTATGGGCCTCTGTGTGAGTCTGTGGGTCTCTGTGTGAGTCTATGGGTCTCTGTGTGAGTCTATGTGTCTCTGTGTGAGTCTATGGGTCTCTGTGTGAATCTATGTGTCTCTGTGTGAGTCTATGGGTCTCTGTGTGAGTCTGTGTGTCTCTGTGTGAGTCTATGGGTCTCTGTGTGAGTCTGTGGGTCTCTGTGTGAGTCTATGTGTCTCTGCGTGCATCTATGGGTCTCTGTGTGAGTCTATGGGTCTCTGTGTGAGTCTATGGGTCTCTGTCTGAGTCTATGGGTCTCTGTGTGAGTCTATGGGTCTCTGTGTGAGTTTATAGGTCTCTGTGTGAGTCTATGGGTCTATGTGTGAGTCTGTGGATCTCTGAGTGAGTCTATGGGTCGCTTTGTGAGTCTATGGGGCTCTGTGTGAGTCTGTGGGTCTCTGTGTGAGTCTATGGGTCTTTGTGTGAGTCTATGGGTCTCTGTGTGAGTCTATGGGTCTCTGTGTGAGTCGATGGGTCTCTGTGTGAGTCTGTGGGTCTCTTTGTGAGTCTATGGGTCTCTGTGTGAGTCTGTGGGTCTCTGTGTGAGTCTGTGGGTCTCTGTGTAAGTCTATCGGTCTCTGTGTGAGTCTATGGGTCTCTGTGTGACTTTATGGGTCTCTGTGTGAGTCTATGGGTCTATGTGTGAGTCTGTGGATCTCTGTGCGAGTCTGTGGGTCTCTGTGTGAGTCTGTGGGTCTCTGTGTGAGTCTATGGGTCTCTGTGTGAGTCTGTGGGTCTCTGTGTGAGTCTATGGGTCTCTGTGTGAGTCTATGGGTCTCTGTGTGAGTTTATGGGTCTCTGTGTTAGTCTATGGGTCTATGTGTGAGTCTGTGGATCTCTATGCGAGTCTATGGGTTTCTGTGTAAGTCTGTGGGTCTCTGTGTAAGTCTGTGGGTCTCTGTGTGAGTCTATGGGTCTCTGTGTGAGTCTATGGGTCTCTGTGTGGGTCTATGGGTCTCTGTGTGAGTCTATGTGTCTCTGTGTGAGTCTATGAGTCTCTGTGTGAGTCTATGTGTCTCTGTGTGAGTCTATGGGTCTCTGTGTGAGTCTATGGGTCTCTGTGTGAGTCTATGGGTCTCTGTGTGAGTCTATGGGTCTCTGTGTGAGTCTATGTGTCTCTGTGTGAGTCTGTCGGTCTCTGTGTGAGTCTGTCGGTCTCTGTGTGAGTCTATGGGTCTCTGTGTGAGTCTAAGGGTCTCTGTGTGAGTCTATGGGTCTCTGAGTGAGTCTATGAGTCTCTATGTGAGTCTATGGGTCTCTGCGTGAGTCTATGGGTCTCTGAGTGAGTCTTTTGGTCTCTGTGTGAGTCTATGGGGTCTCTGTGTGAGTCTATGTGTCTCTGTGTGACTCTATGGGTCTCTGTGTGAGTCTATGGGTCTCTGTGTGAGTCTATGGGTCTCTGTGTGAGTCTATGGGTCTCTGTGTGAGTCTATGGGTCTCTGTGTGAGTTTGTGGGTCTCTGTGTGAGTCTGTGGGTCTCTGTGTGAGTGTATGGGTCACTGCGTGAGTCTGTGGGTCTCTGTGTGAGTCTGTGGGTCTCTGTGTGAGTCTATGGGTCTCTGTGTGAGTCTGTGGGTCTCTGTGTAAGTCTATCGGTCTCTGTGTGAGTCTATGGGTCTCTGTGTGACTTTATGGGTCTTTGTGTGAGTCTATGGGTCTATGTGTGAGTCTGTGGATCTCTGTGCGAGTCTGTGGGTCTCTGTGTGAGTCTGTGGATCTCTGTGCGAGTCTGTGGGTCTCTGTGTGAGTCTGTGGGTCTCTGTGTGAGTCTGTGGGTCTCTGTGTGAGTGTATGGGTCACTGCGTGAGTCTGTGGGTCTCTGTGTGAGTCTATGGGTCTCTGTGTGAGTCTATGGGTCTCTGTGTGAGTCTATGTTTCTCTGTGTGAGTCTATGGGTCTCTGTGTGAGTCTATGTGTCTCTGTGTGAGTCTATGGGTCTCTGTGTGAGTCTGTGGGTCTCTGTGTGAGTCTACGGGTCTCTGTGTGAGTCTGTGGGTCTCTGTGTGAGTCTATGTGTCTCTGCGTGAATCTATGGGTCTCTGTGTGAGTCTATGGGTCTCTGTGTGAGTCTATGGGTCTCTGTGTGAGTCTATGGGTCTCTGTGTGAGTCTATGGGTCTCTGTGTGAGTTTATGGGTCTCTGTGTGAGTCTATGGGTCTATGTGTGAGTCTGTGGGTCTCTGTGTGAGTCTATGGGTCGCTTTGTGAGTCTATGGGTCTCTGTGTGAGTCTGTGGGTCTCTGTGTGAGTCTATGGGTCTCTGTGTGAGTCTATGGGTCTCTGTGTGAGTCTATGGGTCTCTGTGTGAGTCTATGGGTCTCTGTGTGAGTCTGTGGGTCTCTGTGTGAGTCTATAGGTCTCTGTGTGAGTCTGTGGGTCTCTGTGTGAGTCTATGTGTCTCTGTGTGAGTCTATGGGTCTCTGTGTGAGTCTGTGGGTCTCTGTGTGAGTCTATGGGTCTCTGTGTGAGTCTGTGGGTCTCTGTGTGAGTCTATGTGTCTCTGCGTGAATCTATGGGTCTCTGTGTGAGTCTATGGGTCTCTGTGTGAGTCTATGGGTCTTTGTGTGAGTCTATGGGTCTCTGTGTGAGTCTGTGGGTCTCTGTGTGAGTCTATGGGTCTCTGTGTGAGTCTATGGGTCTCTGTGTGAGTCTATGGGTCTCTGTGTGAGTCTATGGGTCTATGTGTGAGTCTGTGGATCTCTGTGTGAGTCTATGGGTCGCTTTGTGAGTCTATGGGTCTCTGTGTGAGTCTATGTGTCTCTGTGTGAGTCTATGGGTCTCTGTGTGAGTCTATGTGTCTCTGTGTGAGTCTATCGGTCTCTGTGTGAGTCTATGTGTCTCTGTGTGATTCTATGGGTCTCTGTGTGAGTCTATGTGTCTCTGTGTGAGTCTCTGGGGGTCTCTGTGTGAGTCTATGGGTCTCTGTGTGAATCTATGGGTCTCTGTGTGAGTTTATGGGTCTCTGTGTTAGTCTATGGGTCTCTGTGTGAGTCTGTGGATCTCTGTGCGAGTCTGTGGGACTCTGTGTGAGTCTGTGGGTCTCTGTGTGAGTCTATGGGCCTCTGTGTGAGTCTGTGGGTCTCTGTGTGAGTCTATGGGTCTCTGTGTGAGTCTATGTGTCTCTGTGTGAGTCTATGGGTCTCTGTGTGAATCTATGTGTCTCTGTGTGAGTCTATGGGTCTCTGTGTGAGTCTGTGGGTGTCTGTGTGAGTCTATGGGTCTCTGTGTGAGTCTGTGGGTCTCTGTGTGAGTCTATGTGTCTCTGCGTGCATCTATGGGTCTCTGTGTGAGTCTATGGGTCTCTGTGTGAGTCTATGGGTCTCTGTGTGAGTCTATGGGTCTCTGTGTGAGTCTATGGGTCTCTGTGTGAGTTTATAGGTCTCTGTGTGAGTCTATGGGTCTATGTGTGAGTCTGTGGATCTCTGTGTGAGTCTATGGGTCGCTTTGTGAGTCTATGGGTCTCTGTGTGAGTCTGTGGGTCTCTGTGTGAGTCTATGGGTCTTTGTGTGAGTCTATGGGTCTCTGTGTGAGTCTATGGGTCTCTGTGTGAGTCGATGGGTCTCTGTGTGAGTCTGTGGGTCTCTGTGTGAGTCTATGGGTCTCTGTGTGAGTCTGTGGGTCTCTGTGTAAGTCTATCAGTCTCTGTGTGAGTCTATGGGTCTCTGTGTGACTTTATGGGTCTCTGTGTGAGTCTATGGGTCTATGTGTGAGTCTGTGGATCTCTGTTGCGAGTCTGTGGGTCTCTGTGTGAGTCTGTGGGTCTCTGTGTGAGTCTATGGGTCTCTGTGTGAGTCTGTGGGTCTCTGTGTGAGTCTATGGGTCTCTGTGTGAGTCTATGTGTCTCTGTGTGAGTCTATGGGTCTCTGTGTGAGTTTATGGGTCTCTGTGTTAGTCTATGGGTCTATGTGTGAGTCTGTGGATCTCTATGCGAGTCTATGGGTTTCTGTGTAAGTCTGTGGGTCTCTGTGTGAGTCTATGGGTCTCTGTGTGAGTCTATGGGTCTCTGTGTGGGTCTATGGGTCTCTGTGTGAGTCTATGTGTCTCTGTGTGAGTCTATGAGTCTCTGTGTGAGTCTATGTGTCTCTGTGTGAGTCTATGGGTCTCTGTGTGAGTCTATGGGTCTCTGTGTGAGTCTATGGGTCTCTGTGTGAGTCTATGGGTCTCTGTGTGAGTCTGTGGGTCTCTGTGTGAGTCTGTGGGTCTCTGTGTGAGTCTATGGGTCTCTGTGTGAGTCTGTGGGTCTCTGTGTAAGTCTATCGGTCTCTGTGTGAGTCTATGGGTCTCTGTGTGACTTTATGGGTCTCTGTGTGAGTCTATGGGTCTATGTGTGAGTCTGTGGATCTCTGTGCGAGTCTGTGGGTCTCTGTGTGAGTCTGTGGGTCTCTGTGTGAGTCTATGGGTCTCTGTGTGAGTCTGTGGGTCTCTGTGTGAGTCTATGGGTCTCTGTGTGAGTCTATGGGTCTCTGTGTGAGTTTATGGGTCTCTGTGTTAGTCTATGGGTCTATGTGTGTGTCTGTGGATCTCTATGCGAGTCTATGGGTTTCTGTGTAAGTCTGTGGGTCTCTGTGTAAGTCTGTGGGTCTCTGTGTGAGTCTATGGGTCTCTGTGTGAGTCTATGGGTCTCTGTGTGGGTCTATGGGTCTCTGTGTGAGTCTATGTGTCTCTGTGTGAGTCTATGAGTCTCTGTGTGAGTCTATGTGTCTCTGTGTGAGTCTATGGGTCTCTGTGTGAGTCTATGGGTCTCTGTGTGAGTCTATGGGTCTCTGTGTGAGTCTATGGGTCTCTGTGTGAGTCTATGTGTCTCTGTGTGAGTCTGTCGGTCTCTGTGTGAGTCTGTCGGTCTCTGTGTGAGTCTATGGGTCTCTGTGTGAGTCTAAGGGTCTCTGTGTGAGTCTATGGGTCTCTGAGTGAGTCTATGAGTCTCTATGTGAGTCTATGGGTCTCTGCGTGAGTCTATGGGTCTCTGAGTGAGTCTTTTGGTCTCTGTGTGAGTCTATGGGGTCTCTGTGTGAGTCTATGTGTCTCTGTGTGACTCTATGGGTCTCTGTGTGAGTCTATGGGTCTCTGTGTGAGTCTATGGGTCTCTGTGTGAGTCTATGGGTCTCTGTGTGAGTCTATGGGTCTCTGTGTGAGTTTGTGGGTCTCTGTGTGAGTCTGTGGGTCTCTGTGTGAGTGTATGGGTCACTGCGTGAGTCTGTGGGTCTCTGTGTGAGTCTGTGGGTCTCTGTGTGAGTCTATGGGTCTCTGTGTGAGTCTGTGGGTCTCTGTGTAAGTCTATCGGTCTCTGTGTGAGTCTATGGGTCTCTGTGTGACTTTATGGGTCTTTGTGTGAGTCTATGGGTCTATGTGTGAGTCTGTGGATCTCTGTGCGAGTCTGTGGGTCTCTGTGTGAGTCTGTGGATCTCTGTGCGAGTCTGTGGGTCTCTGTGTGAGTCTGTGGGTCTCTGTGTGAGTCTGTGGGTCTCTGTGTGAGTGTATGGGTCACTGCGTGAGTCTGTGGGTCTCTGTGTGAGTCTATGGGTCTCTGTGTGAGTCTATGGGTCTCTGTGTGAGTCTATGTTTCTCTGTGTGAGTCTATGGGTCTCTGTGTGAGTCTATGTGTCTCTGTGTGAGTCTATGGGTCTCTGTGTGAGTCTGTGGGTCTCTGTGTGAGTCTACGGGTCTCTGTGTGAGTCTGTGGGTCTCTGTGTGAGTCTATGTGTCTCTGCGTGAATCTATGGGTCTCTGTGTGAGTCTATGGGTCTCTGTGTGAGTCTATGGGTCTCTGTGTGAGTCTATGGGTCTCTGTGTGAGTCTATGGGTCTCTGTGTGAGTTTATGGGTCTCTGTGTGAGTCTATGGGTCTATGTGTGAGTCTGTGGGTCTCTGTGTGAGTCTATGGGTCGCTTTGTGAGTCTATGGGTCTCTGTGTGAGTCTGTGGGTCTCTGTGTGAGTCTATGGGTCTCTGTGTGAGTCTATGGGTCTCTGTGTGAGTCTATGGGTCTCTGTGTGAGTCTATGGGTCTCTGTGTGAGTCTGTGGGTCTCTGTGTGAGTCTATAGGTCTCTGTGTGAGTCTGTGGGTCTCTGTGTGAGTCTATGTGTCTCTGTGTGAGTCTATGGGTCTCTGTGTGAGTCTGTGGGTCTCTGTGTGAGTCTATGGGTCTCTGTGTGAGTCTGTGGGTCTCTGTGTGAGTCTATGTGTCTCTGCGTGAATCTATGGGTCTCTGTGTGAGTCTATGGGTCTCTGTGTGAGTCTATGGGTCTTTGTGTGAGTCTATGGGTCTCTGTGTGAGTCTGTGGGTCTCTGTGTGAGTCTATGGGTCTCTGTGTGAGTCTATGGGTCTCTGTGTGAGTCTATGGGTCTCTGTGTGAGTCTATGGGTCTATGTGTGAGTCTGTGGATCTCTGTGTGAGTCTATGGGTCGCTTTGTGAGTCTATGGGTCTCTGTGTGAGTCTATGTGTCTCTGTGTGAGTCTATGGGTCTCTGTGTGAGTCTATGTGTCTCTGTGTGAGTCTATCGGTCTCTGTGTGAGTCTATGTGTCTCTGTGTGATTCTATGGGTCTCTGTGTGAGTCTATGTGTCTCTGTGTGAGTCTCTGGGGGTCTCTGTGTGAGTCTATGGGTCTCTGTGTGAATCTATGGGTCTCTGTGTGAGTTTATGGGTCTCTGTGTTAGTCTATGGGTCTCTGTGTGAGTCTGTGGATCTCTGTGCGAGTCTGTGGGACTCTGTGTGAGTCTGTGGGTCTCTGTGTGAGTCTATGGGCCTCTGTGTGAGTCTGTGGGTCTCTGTGTGAGTCTATGGGTCTCTGTGTGAGTCTATGTGTCTCTGTGTGAGTCTATGGGTCTCTGTGTGAATCTATGTGTCTCTGTGTGAGTCTATGGGTCTCTGTGTGAGTCTGTGGGTGTCTGTGTGAGTCTATGGGTCTCTGTGTGAGTCTGTGGGTCTCTGTGTGAGTCTATGTGTCTCTGCGTGCATCTATGGGTCTCTGTGTGAGTCTATGGGTCTCTGTGTGAGTCTATGGGTCTCTGTGTGAGTCTATGGGTCTCTGTGTGAGTCTATGGGTCTCTGTGTGAGTTTATAGGTCTCTGTGTGAGTCTATGGGTCTATGTGTGAGTCTGTGGATCTCTGTGTGAGTCTATGGGTCGCTTTGTGAGTCTATGGGTCTCTGTGTGAGTCTGTGGGTCTCTGTGTGAGTCTATGGGTCTTTGTGTGAGTCTATGGGTCTCTGTGTGAGTCTATGGGTCTCTGTGTGAGTCGATGGGTCTCTGTGTGAGTCTGTGGGTCTCTGTGTGAGTCTATGGGTCTCTGTGTGAGTCTGTGGGTCTCTGTGTAAGTCTATCAGTCTCTGTGTGAGTCTATGGGTCTCTGTGTGACTTTATGGGTCTCTGTGTGAGTCTATGGGTCTATGTGTGAGTCTGTGGATCTCTGTTGCGAGTCTGTGGGTCTCTGTGTGAGTCTGTGGGTCTCTGTGTGAGTCTATGGGTCTCTGTGTGAGTCTGTGGGTCTCTGTGTGAGTCTATGGGTCTCTGTGTGAGTCTATGTGTCTCTGTGTGAGTCTATGGGTCTCTGTGTGAGTTTATGGGTCTCTGTGTTAGTCTATGGGTCTATGTGTGAGTCTGTGGATCTCTATGCGAGTCTATGGGTTTCTGTGTAAGTCTGTGGGTCTCTGTGTGAGTCTATGGGTCTCTGTGTGAGTCTATGGGTCTCTGTGTGGGTCTATGGGTCTCTGTGTGAGTCTATGTGTCTCTGTGTGAGTCTATGAGTCTCTGTGTGAGTCTATGTGTCTCTGTGTGAGTCTATGGGTCTCTGTGTGAGTCTATGGGTCTCTGTGTGAGTCTATGGGTCTCTGTGTGAGTCTATGGGTCTCTGTGTGAGTCTGTGGGTCTCTGTGTGAGTCTGTGGGTCTCTGTGTGAGTCTATGGGTCTCTGTGTGAGTCTATGGGTCTCTGTGTGAGTCTATGTGTCTCTGTGTGAGTCTATGTGTCTCTGTGTGAGTCTGTGGGTCTCTGTGTGAGTCTATGGGTCTCTGTGTGAGTCTATGTGTCTCTGTGTGAGTCTGTCGGTCTCTGTGTGAGTCTATGGGTCTCTGTGTGAGTCTAAGGGTCTCTGTGTGAGTCTATGGGTCTCTATGAGAGTCTATGGGTCTCTGTGTGAGTTTATAGGTCTCTGTGTGAGTCTATGGGTCTATGTGTGAGTCTGTGGATCTCTGTGTGAGTCTATGGGTCGCTTTGTGAGTCTATGGGTCTCTGTGTGAGTCTGTGGGTCTCTGTGTGAGTCTATGGGTCTTTGTGTGAGTCTATGGGTCTCTGTGTGAGTCTATGGGTCTCTGTGTGAGTCGATGGGTCTCTGTGTGAGTCTGTGGGTCTCTGTGTGAGTCTATGGGTCTCTGTGTGAGTCTGTGGGTCTCTGTGTAAGTCTATCAGTCTCTGTGTGAGTCTATGGGTCTCTGTGTGACTTTATGGGTCTCTGTGTGAGTCTATGGGTCTATGTGTGAGTCTGTGGATCTCTGTTGCGAGTCTGTGGGTCTCTGTGTGAGTCTGTGGGTCTCTGTGTGAGTCTATGGGTCTCTGTGTGAGTCTGTGGGTCTCTGTGTGAGTTTATGGGTCTCTGTGTGAGTCTATGTGTCTCTGTGTGAGTCTATGGGTCTCTGTGTGAGTTTATGGGTCTCTGTGTTAGTCTATGGGTCTATGTGTGAGTCTGTGGATCTCTATGCGAGTCTATGGGTTTCTGTGTAAGTCTGTGGGTCTCTGTGTGAGTCTATGGGTCTCTGTGTGAGTCTATGGGTCTCTGTGTGGGTCTATGGGTCTCTGTGTGAGTCTATGTGTCTCTGTGTGAGTCTATGAGTCTCTGTGTGAGTCTATGTGTCTCTGTGTGAGTCTATGGGTCTCTGTGTGAGTCTATGGGTCTCTGTGTGAGTCTATGGGTCTCTGTGTGAGTCTATGGGTCTCTGTGTGAGTCTGTGGGTCTCTGTGTGAGTCTGTGGGTCTCTGTGTGAGTCTATGGGTCTCTGTGTGAGTCTATGGGTCTCTGTGTGAGTCTATGTGTCTCTGTGTGAGTCTATGTGTCTCTGTGTGAGTCTGTGGGTCTCTGTGTGAGTCTATGGGTCTCTGTGTGAGTCTATGTGTCTCTGTGTGAGTCTGTCGGTCTCTGTGTGAGTCTATGGGTCTCTGTGTGAGTCTAAGGGTCTCTGTGTGAGTCTATGAGTCTCTATGAGAGTCTATGGGTCTCTGCGTGAGTCTATGGGTCTCTGAGTGAGTCTTTTGGTCTCTGTGTGAGTCTATGGGGTCTCTGTGTGAGTCTATGTGTCTCTGTGTGACTCTATGGGTCTCTGTGTGAGTCTATGGGTCTCTGTGTGAGTCTATGGGTCTCTGTGTGAGTCTATGGGTCTCTGTGTGAGTCTGTGGATCTCTGTGCGAGTCTGTGGGTCTCTGTGTGAGTCTGTGGGTCTCTGTGTGAGTCTGTGGGTCTCTGTGTGAGTCTATGGGTCTCTGTGTGAGTCTATGGGTCTCTGTGTGAGTCTATGTGTCTCTGTGTGAGTCTATGTGTCTCTGTGTGAGTCTGTGGGTCTCTGTGTGAGTCTATGGGTCTCTGTGTGAGTCTATGTGTCTCTGTGTGAGTCTGTCGGTCTCTGTGTGAGTCTATGGGTCTCTGTGTGAGTCTAAGGGTCTCTGTGTGAGTCTATGGGTCTCTATGAGAGTCTATGGGTCTCTGTGTGAGTTTATAGGTCTCTGTGTGAGTCTATGGGTCTATGTGTGAGTCTGTGGATCTCTGTGTGAGTCTATGGGTCGCTTTGTGAGTCTATGGGTCTCTGTGTGAGTCTGTGGGTCTCTGTGTGAGTCTATGGGTCTTTGTGTGAGTCTATGGGTCTCTGTGTGAGTCTATGGGTCTCTGTGTGAGTCGATGGGTCTCTGTGTGAGTCTGTGGGTCTCTGTGTGAGTCTATGGGTCTCTGTGTGAGTCTATGTGTCTCTGTGTGAGTCTATGGGTCTCTGTGTGAGTTTATGGGTCTCTGTGTTAGTCTATGGGTCTATGTGTGAGTCTGTGGATCTCTATGCGAGTCTATGGGTTTCTGTGTAAGTCTGTGGGTCTCTGTGTGAGTCTATGGGTCTCTGTGTGAGTCTATGGGTCTCTGTGTGGGTCTATGGGTCTCTGTGTGAGTCTATGTGTCTCTGTGTGAGTCTATGAGTCTCTGTGTGAGTCTATGTGTCTCTGTGTGAGTCTATGGGTCTCTGTGTGAGTCTATGGGTCTCTGTGTGAGTCTATGGGTCTCTGTGTGAGTCTATGGGTCTCTGTGTGAGTCTGTGGGTCTCTGTGTGAGTCTGTGGGTCTCTGTGTGAGTCTATGGGTCTCTGTGTGAGTCTATGGGTCTCTGTGTGAGTCTATGTGTCTCTGTGTGAGTCTATGTGTCTCTGTGTGAGTCTGTGGGTCTCTGTGTGAGTCTATGGGTCTCTGTGTGAGTCTATGTGTCTCTGTGTGAGTCTGTCGGTCTCTGTGTGAGTCTATGGGTCTCTGTGTGAGTCTAAGGGTCTCTGTGTGAGTCTATGAGTCTCTATGAGAGTCTATGGGTCTCTGCGTGAGTCTATGGGTCTCTGAGTGAGTCTTTTGGTCTCTGTGTGAGTCTATGGGGTCTCTGTGTGAGTCTATGTGTCTCTGTGTGACTCTATGGGTCTCTGTGTGAGTCTATGGGTCTCTGTGTGAGTCTATGGGTCTCTGTGTGAGTCTATGGGTCTCTGTGTGAGTCTGTGGGTCTCTGTGTGAGTCTGTGGGTCTCTGTGTGAGTCTGTGGGTCTCTGTGTGAGTGTATGGGTCACTGCGTGAGTCTGTGGGTCTCTGTGTGAGTCTGTGGGTCTCTGTGTGAGTCTATGGGTCTCTGTGTGAGTCTGTGGGTCTCTGTGTGAGTCTGTGGGTCTCTGTGTGAGTCTGTGGGTCTCTGTGTGAGTCTATGGGTCTCTGTGTGAGTCTATGGGTCTCTGTGTGAGTCTATGTGTCTCTGTGTGAGTCTATGTGTCTCTGTGTGAGTCTGTGGGTCTCTGTGTGAGTCTATGGGTCTCTGTGTGAGTCTATGTGTCTCTGTGTGAGTCTGTCGGTCTCTGTGTGAGTCTATGGGTCTCTGTGTGAGTCTAAGGGTCTCTGTGTGAGTCTATGGGTCTCTATGAGAGTCTATGGGTCTCTGTGTGAGTTTATAGGTCTCTGTGTGAGTCTATGGGTCTATGTGTGAGTCTGTGGATCTCTGTGTGAGTCTATGGGTCGCTTTGTGAGTCTATGGGTCTCTGTGTGAGTCTGTGGGTCTCTGTGTGAGTCTATGGGTCTTTGTGTGAGTCTATGGGTCTCTGTGTGAGTCTATGGGTCTCTGTGTGAGTCGATGGGTCTCTGTGTGAGTCTGTGGGTCTCTGTGTGAGTCTATGGGTCTCTGTGTGAGTCTGTGGGTCTCTGTGTAAGTCTATCAGTCTCTGTGTGAGTCTATGGGTCTCTGTGTGACTTTATGGGTCTCTGTGTGAGTCTATGGGTCTATGTGTGAGTCTGTGGATCTCTGTTGCGAGTCTGTGGGTCTCTGTGTGAGTCTGTGGGTCTCTGTGTGAGTCTATGGGTCTCTGTGTGAGTCTGTGGGTCTCTGTGTGAGTCTATGGGTCTCTGTGTGAGTCTATGTGTCTCTGTGTGAGTCTATGGGTCTCTGTGTGAGTTTATGGGTCTCTGTGTTAGTCTATGGGTCTATGTGTGAGTCTGTGGATCTCTATGCGAGTCTATGGGTTTCTGTGTAAGTCTGTGGGTCTCTGTGTGAGTCTATGGGTCTCTGTTTGAGTCTATGGGTCTCTGTGTGGGTCTATGGGTCTCTGTGTGAGTCTATGTGTCTCTGTGTGAGTCTATGAGTCTCTGTGTGAGTCTATGTGTCTCTGTGTGAGTCTATGGGTCTCTGTGTGAGTCTATGGGTCTCTGTGTGAGTCTATGGGTCTCTGTGTGAGTCTATGGGTCTCTGTGTGAGTCTGTGGGTCTCTGTGTGAGTCTGTGGGTCTCTGTGTGAGTCTATGGGTCTCTGTGTGAGTCTATGGGTCTCTTTGTGAGTCTATGTGTCTCTGTGTGAGTCTATGTGTCTCTGTGTGAGTCTGTGGGTCTCTGTGTGAGTCTATGGGTCTCTGTGTGAGTCTATGTGTCTCTGTGTGAGTCTGTCGGTCTCTGTGTGAGTCTATGGGTCTCTGTGTGAGTCTAAGGGTCTCTGTGTGAGTCTATGAGTCTCTATGAGAGTCTATGGGTCTCTGCGTGAGTCTATGGGTCTCTGAGTGAGTCTTTTGGTCTCTGTGTGAGTCTATGGGGTCTCTGTGTGAGTCTATGTGTCTCTGTGTGACTCTATGGGTCTCTGTGTGAGTCTATGGGTCTCTGTGTGAGTCTATGGGTCTCTGTGTGAGTCTATGGGTCTCTGTGTGAGTCTATGGGTCTCTGTGTGAGTCTGTGGATCTCTGTGCGAGTCTGTGGGTCTCTGTGTGAGTCTGTGGGTCTCTGTGTGAGTCTGTGGGTCTCTGTGTGAGTGTATGGGTCACTGCGTGAGTCTGTGGGTCTCTGTGTGAGTCTGTGGGTCTCTGTGTGAGTCTATGGGTCTCTGTGTGAGTCTGTGGGTCTCTGTGTAAGTCTATCGGTCTCTGTGTGAGTCTATGGGTCTCTGTGTGACTTTATGGGTCTCTGTGTGAGTCTATGGGTCTATGTGTGAGTCTGTGGATCTCTGTGCGAGTCTGTGGGTCTCTGTGTGAGTCTGTGGGTCTCTGTGTGAGTCTATGGGTCTCTGTGTGAGTCTGTGGGTCTCTGTGTGATTCTATGGGTCTCTGTGTGAGTCTATGTGTCTCTGTGTGAGTCTATGGGTCTCTGTGTGAGTTTATGGGTCTCTGTGTTAGTCTATGGGTCTATGTGTGAGTCTATGGGTCTCTGTGTGAGTCTATGGGTCTCTGTGTGAGTCTGTGGGTCTCTGTGTGAGTCTGTGGGTCTCTGTGTGAGTCTATGGGTCTCTGTGTGAGTCTATGGGTCTCTGTGTGAGTCTATGTGTCTCTGTGTGAGTCTATGTGTCTCTGTGTGAGTCTATGGGTCTCTGTGTGAGTCTATGGGTCTCTGTGTGAGTCTATGTGTCTCTGTGTGAGTCTGTCGGTCTCTGTGTGAGTCTATGGGTCTCTGTGTGAGTCTAAGGGTCTCTGTGTGAGTCTATGGGTCTCTGAGTGAGTCTATGGGTCTCTATGTGAGTCTATGGGTCTCTGCGTGAGTCTATGGGTCTCTGAGTGAGTCTTTTGGTCTCTGTGTGAGTCTATGGGGTCTCTGTGTGAGTCTATGTGTCTCTGTGTGACTCTATGGGTCTCTGTGTGAGTCTATGGGTCTCTGTGTGAGTCTATGGGTCTCTGTGTGAGTCTATGGGTCTCTGTGTGAGTCTGTGGATCTCTGTGCGAGTCTGTGGGTCTCTGTGTGAGTCTGTGGGTCTCTGTGTGAGTCTGTGGGTCTCTGTGTGAGTGTATGGGTCACTGCGTGAGTCTGTGGGTCTCTGTGTGAGTCTGTGGGTCTCTGTGTGAGTCTATGGGCCTCTGTGTGAGTCTGTGGGTCTCTGTGTGAGTCTATGGGTCTCTGTGTGAGTCTATGTGTCTCTGTGTGAGTCTATGGGTCTCTGTGTGAATCTATGTGTCTCTGTGTGAGTCTATGGGTCTCTGTGTGAGTCTGTGGGTGTCTGTGTGAGTCTATGGGTCTCTGTGTGAGTCTGTGGGTCTCTGTGTGAGTCTATGTGTCTCTGCGTGCATCTATGGGTCTCTGTGTGAGTCTATGGGTCTCTGTGTGAGTCTATGGGTCTCTGTGTGAGTCTATGGGTCTCTGTGTGAGTCTATGGGTCTCTGTGTGAGTTTATGGGTCTCTGTGTGAGTCTATGGGTCTATGTGTGAGTCTGTGGATCTCTGTGTGAGTCTATGGGTCGCTTTGTGAGTCTATGGGTCTCTGTGTGAGTCTGTGGGTCTCTGTGTGAGTCTATGGGTCTTTGTGTGAGTCTATGGGTCTCTGTGTGAGTCTATGGGTCTCTGTGTGAGTCGATGGGTCTCTGTGTGAGTCTGTGGGTCTCTGTGTGAGTCTATGGGTCTCTGTGTGAGTCTGTGGGTCTCTGTGTAAGTCTATCAGTCTCTGTGTGAGTCTATGGGTCTCTGTGTGACTTTATGGGTCTCTGTGTGAGTCTATGGGTCTATGTGTGAGTCTGTGGATCTCTGTTGCGAGTCTGTGGGTCTCTGTGTGAGTCTGTGGGTCTCTGTGTGAGTCTATGGGTCTCTGTGTGAGTCTGTGGGTCTCTGTGTGAGTCTATGGGTCTCTGTGTGAGTCTATGTGTCTCTGTGTGAGTCTATGGGTCTCTGTGTGAGTCTATGTGTCTCTGTGTGAGTCTATGGGTCTCTGTGTGAGTCTATGGGTCTCTGTGTGAGTCTATGTGTCTCTGTGTGAGTCTGTCGGTCTCTGTGTGAGTCTATGGTTCTCTGTGTGAGTCTAAGGGTCTCTGTGTGAGTCTATGGGTCTCTGAGTGAGTCTATGAGTCTCTATGTGAGTCTATGGGTCTCTGCGTGAGTCTATGGGTCTCTGAGTGAGTCTTTTGGTCTCTGTGTGAGTCTATGGGGTCTCTGTGTGAGTCTATGTATCTCTGTGTGACTCTATGGGTCTCTGTGTGAGTCTATGGGTCTCTGTGTGAGTCTATGGGTCTCTGTGTGAGTCTATGGGTCTCTGTGTGAGTCTATGGGTCTCTGTGTGAGTCTGTGGATCTCTGTGCGAGTCTGTGGGTCTCTGTGTGAGTCTGTGGGTCTCTGTGTGAGTCTGTGGGTCTCTGTGTGAGTGTATGGGTCACTGCGTGAGTCTGTGGGTCTCTGTGTGAGTCTGTGGGTCTCTGTGTGAGTCTATGGGTCTCTGTGTGAGTCTGTGGGTCTCTGTGTAAGTCTATCGGTCTCTGTGTGAGTCTATGGGTCTCTGTGTGACTTTATGGGTCTCTGTGTGAGTCTATGGGTCTATGTGTGAGTCTGTGGATCTCTGTGCGAGTCTGTGGGTCTCTGTGTGAGTCTGTGGGTCTCTGTGTGAGTCTATGGGTCTCTGTGTGAGTCTGTGGGTCTCTGTGTGAGTCTATAGGTCTCTGTGTGAGTCTATGTGTCTCTGTGTGAGTCTATGGGTCTCTGTGTGAGTTTATGGGTCTCTGTGTTAGTCTATGGGTCTATGTGTGAGTCTGTGGATCTCTATGCGAGTCTATGGGTTTCTGTGTAAGTCTGTGGGTCTCTGTGTGAGTCTATGGGTCTCTGTGTGAGTCTATGGGTCTCTGTGTGGGTCTATGGGTCTCTGTGTGAGTCTATGTGTCTCTGTGTGAGTCTATGAGTCTCTGTGTGAGTCTATGTGTCTCTGTGTGAGTCTATGGGTCTCTGTGTGAGTCTATGGGTCTCTGTGTGAGTCTATGGGTCTCTGTGTGAGTCTGTGGGTCTCTGTGTGAGTCTGTGGGTCTCTGTGTGAGTCTATGGGTCTCTGTGTGAGTCTATGGGTCTCTGTGTGAGTCTATGTGTCTCTGTGTGAGTCTATGTGTCTCTGTGTGAGTCTATGGGTCTCTGTGTGAGTCTATGGGTCTCTGTGTGAGTCTATGTGTCTCTGTGTGAGTCTGTCGGTCTCTGTGTGAGTCTATGGGTCTCTGTGTGAGTCTAAGGGTCTCTGTGTGAGTCTATGGGTCTCTGAGTGAGTCTATGGGTCTCTATGTGAGTCTATGGGTCTCTGCGTGAGTCTATGGGTCTCTGAGTGAGTCTTTTGGTCTCTGTGTGAGTCTATAGGGTCTCTGTGTGAGTCTATGTGTCTCTGTGTGACTCTATGGGTCTCTGTGTGAGTCTATGGGTCTCTGTGTGAGTCTATGGGTCTCTGTGTGAGTCTATGGGTCTCTGTGTGAGTCTATGGGTCTCTGTGTGAGTCTGTGGATCTCTGTGCGAGTCTGTGGGTCTCTGTGTGAGTCTGTGGGTCTCTGTGTGAGTCTGTGGGTCTCTGTGTGAGTGTATGGGTCACTGCGTGAGTCTGTGGGTCTCTGTGTGAGTCTATGGGTCTCTGTGTGAGTCTATGGGTCTCTGTGTGAGTCTATGTTTCTCTGTGTGAGTCTATGGGTCTCTGTGTGAGTCTATGTGTCTCTGTGTGAGTCTATGGGTCTCTGTGTGAGTCTGTGGGTCTCTGTGTGAGTCTATGGGTCTCTGTGTGAGTCTGTGGGTCTCTGTGTGAGTCTATGTGTCTCTGCGTGAATCTATGGGTCTCTGTGTGAGTCTATGGGTCTCTGTGTGAGTCTATGGGTCTCTGTGTGAGTCTATGGGTCTCTGTGTGAGTCTATGGGTCTCTGTGTGAGTTTATGGGTCTCTGTGTGAGTCTATGGGTCTATGTGTGAGTCTGTGGATCTCTGTGTGAGTCTATGGGTCGCTTTGTGAGTCTATGGGTCTCTGTGTGAGTCTGTGGGTCTCTGTGTGAGTCTATGGGTCTCTGTGTGAGTCTATGGGTCTCTGTGTGAGTCTATGGGTCTCTGTGTGAGTCTATGGGTCTCTGTGTGAGTCTGTGGGTCTCTGTGTGAGTCTATGGGTCTCTGTGTGAGTCTGTGGGTCTCTGTGTGAGTCTATGTGTCTCTGTGTGAGTCTATGGGTCTCTGTGTGAGTCTGTGGGTCTCTGTGTGAGTCTATGGGTCTCTGTGTGAGTCTGTGGGTCTCTGTGTGAGTCTATGTGTCTCTGCGTGAATCTATGGGTCTCTGTGTGAGTCTATGGGTCTCTGTGTGAGTCTATGGGTCTCTGTGTGAGTCTATGGGTCTCTGTGTGAGTCTATGGGTCTCTGTGTGAGTTTATGGGTCTCTGTGTGAGTCTATGGGTCTATGTGTGAGTCTGTGGATCTCTGTGTGAGTCTATGGGTTGCTTTGTGAGTCTATGGGTCTCTGTGTGAGTCTGTGGGTCTCTGTGTGAGTCTATGGGTCTCTGTGTGAGTCTATGGGTCTCTGTGTGAGTCTATGGGTCTCTGTGTGAGTCTGTGGGTCTCTGTGTAAGTCTATGGGTCTCTGTGTGAGTCTATGGGTCTCTATGTGAGTTTATGGGTCTCTGTGTGAGTCTATGGGTCTATGTGTGAGTCTGTGGATCTCTGTGGGAGTCTGTGGGTCTCTGTGTGAGTCTGTGGGGCTCTGTGTGAGTCTATGGGTCTCTGTGTGAGTCTGTGGGTCTCTGTGTGAGTCTATGGGTCTCTGTGTGAGTCTATGTGTCTCTGTGTGAGTCTATGGGTCTCTGTGTGAGTTTATGGGTCTCTGTGTTAGTCTATGGGTCTATGTGTGAGTCTGTGGATCTCTGTGCGAGTCTATGGGTTTCTGTGTGAGTCTGTGGGTCTCTGTGTGAGTCTATGGGTCTCTGTGTGAGTCTATGGGTCTCTGTGTGAGTCTATGTGTCTCTGTGTGAGTCTCTGAGTCTCTGTGTGAGTCTATGTGTCTCTGTGTGAGTCTATGGGTCTCTGTGTGAGTCTATGGGTCTCTGTGTGAGTCTGTGGGTCTCTGTGTGAGTCTATGGGTCTCTGTGTGAGTCTATGGGTCTCTGTGTGGGTCTATGTGTCTCTGTGTGAGTCTATGGGTCTCTGTGTGAGGCTATGTGTCTCTGTGTGAGTCTATGGGTCTCTGTGTGAGTCAATGGGTCTCTGTGTGAGTCTATGGGTCTCTGTGTGAGTCTATGGGTCTCTGTGTGACTCTGTGGGTCTCTGTGTGAGTCTGTGGGTCTCTGTGTGAGTCTATGTGTCTCTGTGTGCGTCTATGGGTCTCTGTGTGAGTCTATGGGTCTCTGTGTGAGTCTATGGGTCTCTGTGTGAGTCTATGTGTCTCTGTGTGAGTCTGTGGGACTCTGCTGTGAGTCTATGGGTCTCTGCTGTGTGAGTCTATGGGTCTCTGTGCGAGTCTGTGGGTCTCTGTGCGAGTCTGTGGGTCTCTGTGTGAGTCTATGGGTCTCTGCGTGAGTCTATGGGTCTCTGCTGTGTGAGTCTATGGGTCTCTGTGCGAGTCTGTGGGTCTCTGTGCGAGTCTATGTGTCTCTGTGTGAGTCTATGGGTCTCTGTGTGAGTCTATGGGTCTCTGTGTGAGTCTATGTGTCTCTGTGTGAATCTGTGGGTCTCTGCGTGAGTCTATGGGTCTCTGCTGTGAGTCTATGGGTCTCTGCTGTGTGAATCTATGGGTCTCTGTGCGGGTCTGTGGGTCTCTGTGCGAGTCTGTGGGTCTCTGCGTGAGTCTATGGGTCTCTGTGTGAGTCTATGTGTCTCTGCGTGAATCTATGGGTCTGTGTGAGTCTATGGGTCTCTGTGTGAGTCTATGGGTCTCTGTGTGAGTCTATGGGTCTCTGTGTGAGTTTATGGGTCTCTGTGTGAGTCTATGGGTCTATGTGTGAGTCTGTGGATCTCTGTGTGAGTCTATGGGTCGCTTTGTGAGTCTATGGGTCTCTGTGTAAGTCTGTGGGTCTCTGTGTGAGTCTATGGGTCTCTCTGTGAGTCGATGGGTCTCTGTGTGAGTCTGTGGGTCTCTGTGTGAGTCTATGGGTCTCTGTGTGAGTCTGTGGGTCTCTGTGTAAGTCTATCGGTCTCTGTGTGAGTCTATGGGTCTCTGTGTGACTTTATGGGTCTCTGTGTGAGTCTATGGGTCTATGTGTGAGTCTGTGGATCTCTGTGCGAGTCTGTAGGTCTCTGTGTGAGTCTGTGGGTCTCTGTGTGAGTCTATGGGTCTCTGTGTGAGTCTGTGGGTCTCTGTGTGAGTCTATGGGTCTCTGTGTGAGGCTATGTGTCTCTGTGTGAGTCTATGGGTCTCTGTGTGAGTTTATGGGTCTCTGTGTTAGTCTATGGGTCTATGTGTGAGTCTGTGGATCTATATGCGAGTCTATAGGTTTCTGTGTAAGTCTGTGGGTCTCTGTGTGAGTCTATGGGTCTCTGTGTGAGTCTATGGGTCTCTGTGTGGGTCTATGGGTCTCTGTGTGAGTCTATGTGTCTCTGTGTGAGTCTATGAGTCTCTGTGTGAGTCTATGTGTCTCTGTGTGAGTCTATGGGTCTCTGTGTGAGTCTATGGGTCTCTGTGTGAGTCTATGGGTCTCTGTGTGAGTCTATGGGTCTCTGTGTGAGTCTATGGGTCTCTGTGTGAGTCTGTGGGTCTCTGTGTGAGTCTATGGGTCTCTGTGTGAGTCTATGGGTCTCTGTGTGAGTCTATGTGTCTCTGTGTGAGTCTATGTGTCTCTGTGTGAGTCTATGGGTCTCTGTGTGAGTCTATGGGTCTCTGTGTGAGTCTATGTGTCTCTGTGTGAGTCTGTGGGTCTCTGTGTGAGTCTATGGGTCTCTGTGTGAGTCTAAGGGTCTCTGTGTGAGTCTATGGGTCTCTGTGTGAGTCTATGGGTCTCTGTGTGAGTCTGTGGGTCTCTGTGTGAGTCTATGGGTCTCTGAGTGAGTCTATGGGTCTCTGTGTGAGTCTGTGGGTCTCTGTGTGAGTCTATGGGTCTCTGAGTGAGTCTATGGGTCTCTATGTGAGTCTATGGGTCTCTGCGTGAGTCTATGGGTCTCTGAGTGAGTCTTTTGGTCTCTGTGTGAGTCTATGGGGTCTCTGTGTGAGTCTATGTGTCTCTGTGTGACTCTATGGGTCTCTGTGTGAGTCTATGGGTCTCTGTGTGAGTCTATGGGTCTCTGTGCGAGTCTATGGGTCTCTGTGTGAGTCTATGGGTCTCTGTGTGAGTCTGTGGATCTCTGTGCGAGTCTGTGGGTCTCTGTGTGAGTCTATGGGTCTCTGTGTGAGTCTATGGGTCTCTGTGTGAGTCTATGGGTCTCTGTGTGAGTTTATGGGTCTCTGTGTGAGTCTATGGGTCTATGTGTGAGTCTGTGGATCTCTGTGTGAGTCTATGGGTCGCTTTGTGAGTCTATGGGTCTCTGTGTGAGTCTGTGGGTCTCTGTGTGAGTCTATGGGTCTCTGTGTGAGTCTATGGGTCTCTGTGTGAGTCTATGGGTCTCTGTGTGAGTCTATGGGTCTCTGTGTGAGTCTGTGGGTCTCTGTGTGAGTCTATGGGTCTCTGTGTGAGTCTGTGGGTCTCTGTGTGAGTCTATGTGTCTCTGTGTGAGTCTATGGGTCTCTGTGTGAGTCTATGGGTCTCTGAGTGAGTCTTTTGGTCTCTGTGTGAGTCTATGGGGTCTCTGTGTGAGTCTATGTGTCTCTGTGTGACTCTATGGGTCTCTGTGTGAGTCTATGGGTCTCTGTGTGAGTCTATGGGTCTCTGTGTGAGTCTATGGGTCTCTGTGTGAGTCTATGGGTCTCTGTGTGAGTCTGTGGATCTCTGTGCGAGTCTGTGGGTCTCTGTGTGAGTCTATGGGTCTCTGTGTGAGTCTATGGGTCTCTGTGTGAGTCTATGGGTCTCTGTGTGAGTTTATGGGTCTCTGTGTGAGTCTATGGGTCTATGTGTGAGTCTGTGGATCTCTGTGTGAGTCTATGGGTCGCTTTGTGAGTCTATGGGTCTCTGTGTGAGTCTGTGGGTCTCTGTGTGAGTCTATGGGTCTCTGTGTGAGTCTATGGGTCTCTGTGTGAGTCTATGGGTCTCTGTGTGAGTCTATGGGTCTCTGTGTGAGTCTGTGGGTCTCTGTGTGAGTCTATGGGTCTCTGTGTGAGTCTGTGGGTCTCTGTGTGAGTCTATGTGTCTCTGTGTGAGTCTATGGGTCTCTGTGCGAGTCTGTGGGTCTCTGTGTGAGTCTATGGGTCTCTGTGTGAGTCTGTGGGTCTCTGTGTGAGTCTATGTGTCTCTGCGTGAATCTATGGGTCTCTGTGTGAGTCTATGGGCCTCTGTGTGAGTCTATGGGTCTCTGTGTGAGTCTATGGGTCTCTGTGTGAGTCTATGGGTCTCTGTGTGAGTTTATGGGTCTCTGTGTGAGTCTATGGGTCTATGTGTGAGTCTGTGGATCTCTGTGTGAGTCTATGGGTCGCTTTGTGAGTCTATGGGTCTCTGTGTGAGTCTGTGGGTCTCTGTGTGAGTCTATGGGTCTCTGTGTGAGTCTATGGGTCTCTGTGTGAGTCTATGGGTCTCTGTGTGAGTCTGTGGGTCTCTGTGTGAGTCTATGGGTCTCTGTGTGAGTCTGTGGGTCTCTGTGTAAGTCTATGGGTCTCTGTGTGAGTCTATGGGTCTCTGTGTGAGTTTATGGGTCTCTGTGTGAGTCTATGGGTCTATGTGTGAGTCTGTGGATCTCTGTGGGAGTCTGTGGGTCTCTGTGTGAGTCTGTGGGTCTCTGTGTGAGTCTATGGGTCTCTGTGTGAGTCTGTGGGTCTCTGTGTGAGTCTATGGGTCTCTGTGTGAGTCTATGTGTCTCTGTGTGAGTCTATGGGTCTCTGTGTGAGTTTATGGGTCTCTGTGTTAGTCTATGGGTCTATGTGTGAGTCTGTGGATCTCTGTGCGAGTCTATGGGTTTCTGTGTGAGTCTGTGGGTCTCTGTGTGAGTCTATGGGTCTCTGTGTGAGTCTATGGGTCTCTGTGTGAGTCTATGTGTCTCTGTGTGAGTCTATGAGTCTCTGTGTGAGTCTATGGGTCTCTGTGTGAGTCTATGGGTCTCTGTGTGAGTCTGTGGGTCTCTGTGTGAGTCTATGGGTCTCTGTGTGAGTCTATGGGTCTCTGTGTGGGTCTATGTGTCTCTGTGTGAGTCTATAGGTCTCTGTGTGAGGCTATGTGTCTCTGTGTGAGTCTATGGGTCTCTGTGTGAGTCAATGGGTCCCTGTGTGAGTCTATGGGTCTCTGTGTGAGTCTATGGGTCTCTGTGTGACTCTGTGGGTCTCTGCGTGAGTCTGTGGGTCTCTGTGTGAGTCTATGTGTCTCTGTGTGCGTCTATGGGTCTCTGTGTGAGTCTATGGGTCTCTGTGTGAGTCTATGGGTCTCTGTGTGAGTCTATGTGTCTCTGTGTGAGTCTGTGGGACTCTGCTGTGAGTCTATGGGTCTCTGCTGTGTGAGTCTATGGGTCTCTGTGCGAGTCTGTGGGTCTCTGTGCGAGTCTGTGGGTCTCTGTGTGAGTCTATGGGTCTCTGCGTGAGTCTATGGGTCTCTGCTGTGTGAGTCTATGGGTCTCTGTGCGAGTCTGTGGGTCTCTTTGCGAGTCTATGTGTCTCTGTGTGAGTCTATGGGTCTCTGTGTGAGTCTATGGGTCTCTGTGTGAGTCTATGTGTCTCTGTGTGAATCTGTGGGTCTCTGCGTGAGTCTATGGGTCTCTGCTGTGAGTCTATGGGTCTCTGCTGTGTGAGTCTATGGGTCTCTGTGCGAGTCTGTGGGTCTCTGTGCGAGTCTGTGGGTCTCTGTGTGAGTCTATGGGTCTCTGCGTGAGTCTATGGGTCTCTGTGTGAGTCTATGTGTCTCTGCGTGAATCTATGGGTCTGTGTGAGTCTATGGGTCTCTGTGTGAGTCTATGGGTCTCTGTGTGAGTCTATGGGTCTCTGTGTGAGTCTATGGGTCTCTGTGTGAGTTTATGGGTCTCTGTGTGAGTCTATGGGTCTATGTGTGAGTCTGTGGGTCTCTGTGTGAGTCTATAGGTCTCTGTGTGAGTCGATGGGTCTCTGTGTGAGTCTGTGGGTCTCTGTGTGAGTCTATGGGTCTCTGTGTGAGTCTGTGGGTCTCTGTGTAAGTCTATCGGTCTCTGTGTGAGTCTATGGGTCTCTGTGTGACTTTATGGGTCTCTGTGTGAGTCTATGGGTCTATGTGTGAGTTTGTGGATCTCTGTGCGAGTCTGTGGGTTTCTGTGTGAGTCTGTGGGTCTCTGTGTGAGTCTATGGGTCTCTGTGTGAGTCTGTGGGTCTCTGTGTGAGTCTATGGGTCTCTGTGTGAGGCTATGTGTCTCTGTGTGAGTCTATGGGTCTCTGTGTGAGTTTATGGGTCTCTGTGTTAGTCTATGGGTCTATGTGTGAGTCTGTGGATCTATATGCGAGTCTATGGGTTTCTGTGTAAGTCTGTGGGTCTCTGTGTGAGTCTATGGGTCTCTGTGTGAGTCTATGGGTCTCTGTGTGGGTCTATGGGTCTCTGTGTGAGTCTATGTGTCTCTGTGTGAGTCTATGTGTCTCTGTGTGAGTCTATGGGTCTCTGTGTGAGTCTATGGGTCTCTGTGTTAGTCTATGGGTCTCTGTGTGAGTCTATGGGTCTCTGTGTGAGTCTATGGGTCTCTGTGTGAGTCTATGGGTCTCTGTGTGAGTCTGTGGGTCTCTGTGTGAGTCTGTGGGTCTCTGTGTGAGTCTATGGGTCTCTGTGTGAGTCTATGGGTCTCTGTGTGAGTCTATGTGTCTCTCTGTGAGTCTATGTGTCTCTGTGTGAGTCTATGGGTCTCTGTGTGAGTCTATGGGTCTCTGTGTGAGTCTATGTGTCTCTGTGTGAGTCTGTGGGTCTCTGTGTGAGTCTATGGGTCTCTGTGTGAGTCTATGGGTCTCTGTGTGAGTCTATGGGTCTCTGAGTGAGTCTATGGGTCTCTATGTGAGTCTATGGGTCTCTGCGTGAGTCTATGGGTCTCTGAGTGAGTCTTTTGGTCTCTGTGTGAGTCTATGGGGTCTCTGTGTGAGTCTATGTGTCTCTGTGTGACTCTATGGGTCTCTGTGTGAGTCTATGGGTCTCTGTGTGAGTCTATGGGTCTCTGTGTGAGTCTGTGGGTCTCTGTGTGAGTCTATGGGTCTCTGTGTGAGGCTATGTGTCTCTGTGTGAGTCTATGGGTCTCTGTGTGAGTTTATGGGTCTCTGTGTTAGTCTATGGGTCTATGTGTGAGTCTGTGGATCTATATGCGAGTCTATGGGTCTCTGTGTGAGTTTATGGGTCTCTGTGTGAGTCTATGGGTCTCTGTGTGAGTCTGTGGATCTCTGTGTGAGTCTATGGGTCGCTTTGTGAGTCTATGGGTCTCTGTGTGAGTCTATGGGTCTCTGTGTGAGTCTATGGGTTCTCTGTGTGAGTCTGTGGGTCTCTGTGTGAGTCTGTGGGTCTCTGTGTGAGTCTATGGGTCTCTGTGTGAGTCTATGGGTCTCTGTGTGAGTCTATGTGTCTCTGTGTGAGTCTATGTGTCTCTGTGTGAGTCTACGGGTCTCTGTGTGAGTCTATGGGTCTCTGTGTGAGTCTATGTGTCTCTGTGTGAGTCTGTGGGTCTCTGTGTGAGTCTGTGGGTCTCTGTGTGAGTCTATGTGTCTCTGCGTGAATCTATGGGTCTCTGTGTGAGTCTATGGGCCTCTGTGTGAGTCTATGGGTCTCTGTGTGAGTCTATGGGTCTCTGTGTGAGTCTATGGGTCTCTGTGTGAGTTTATGGGTCTCTGTGTGAGTCTATGGGTCTATGTGTGAGTCTGTGGATCTCTGTGTGAGTCTATGGGTCGCTTTGTGAGTCTATGGGTCTCTGTGTGAGTCTGTGGGTCTCTGTGTGAGTCTATGGGTCTCTGTGTGAGTCTATGGGTCTCTGTGTGAGTCTATGGGTCTCTGTGTGAGTCTATGGGTCTCTGTGTGAGTCTGTGGATCTCTGTGTGAGTCTATGGGTCTCTGTTTGAGTCTGTGGGTCTCTGTGTAAGTCTATGGGTCTCTGTGTGAGTCTATGGGACTCTGTGTGAGTTTATGGGTCTCTGTGTGAGTCTGTGGATCTCTGTGTGAGTCTGTGGGTCTCTGTGTGAGTCTGTGGGTCTCTGTGTGAGTCTATGGGTCTCTGTGTGAGTCTGTGGGTCTCTCTGTGAGTCTATGGGTCTCTGTGTGAGTCTATGTGTCTCTGTGTGAGTCTATGGGTCTCTGTGTGAGTTTATGGGTCTCTGTGTTAGTCTATGGGTCTATGTGTGAGTCTGTGGATCTCTGTGCGAGTCTATAGGTTTTTGTGTGAGTCTGTGGGTCTCTGTGTGAGTCTATGGGTCTCTGTGTGAGTCTATGGGTCTCTGTGTGAGTCTATGTGTCTCTGTGTGAGTCTATGAGTCTCTGTGTGAGTCTATGTGTCTCTGTGTGAGTCTATGGGTCTCTGTGTGAGTCTATGGGTCTCTGTGTGAGTCTATGGGTCTCTGTGTGAGTCTGTGGGTCTCTGTGTGAGTCTATGGGTCTCTGTGTGAGTCTGTGGGTCTCTGTGTAAGTCTATGGGTCTCTGTGTGAGTCTATGGGTCTCTGTGTGAGTTTATGGGTCTCTGTGTGAGTCTATGGGTCTATGTGTGAGTCTGTGGATCTCTGTGTGAGTCTGTGGGTCTCTGTGTGAGTCTGTGGGTCTCTGTGTAAGTCTATGGGTCTCTGTGTGAGTCTGTGGGTCTCTGTGTGAGTCTATGGGTCTCTGTGTGAGTCTATGTGTCTCTGTGTGAGTCTATGGGTCTCTGTGTGAGTTTATGGGTCTCTGTGTTAGTCTATGGGTCTATGTGTGAGTCTGTGGATCTCTGTGCGAGTCTATGGGTTTCTGTGTGAGTCTGTGGGTCTCTGTGTGAGTCTATGGGTCTCTGTGTGAGTCTATGGGTCTCTGTGTGAGTCTATGTGTCTCTGTGTGAGTCTATGAGTCTCTGTGTGAGTCTATGTGTCTCTGTGTGAGTCTATGGGTCTCTGTGTGAGTCTATGGGTCTCTGTGTGAGTCTGTGGGTCTCTGTGTGAGTCTATGGGTCTCTGTGTGAGTCTATGGGTCTCTGTGTGAGTTTATGGGTCTCTGTGTTAGTCTATGGGTCTATGTGTGAGTCTGTGGATCTCTATGCGAGTCTATGGGTTTCTGTGTAAGTCTGTGGGTCTCTGTGTGAGTCTATGGGTCTCTGTGTGAGTCTATGGGTCTCTGTGTGGGTCTATGGGTCTCTGTGTGAGTCTATGTGTCTCTGTGTGAGTCTATGGGTCTCTGTGTGGGTCTATGGGTCTCTGTGTGAGTCTATGGGTCTCTGTGTGAGTCTATGGGTCTCTGTGTGGGTCTATGGGTCTCTGTGTGAGTCTATGTGTCTCTGTGTGAGTCTATGTGTCTCTGTGTGAGTCTGTGGGTCTCTGTGTGAGTCTGTGGGTCTCTGTGTGAGTCTATGTGTCTCTGCGTGAATCTATGGGTCTCTGTGTGAGTCTATGGGCCTCTGTGTGAGTCTATGGGTCTCTGTGTGAGTCTATGGGTCTCTGTGTGAGTCTATGGGTCTCTGTGTGAGTTTATGGGTCTCTGTGTGAGTCTATGGGTCTATGTGTGAGTCTGTGGATCTCTGTGTGAGTCTATGGGTCGCTTTGTGAGTCTATGGGTCTCTGTGTGAGTCTGTGGGTCTCTGTGTGAGTCTATGGGTCTCTGTGTGAGTCTATGGGTCTCTGTGTGAGTCTATGGGTCTCTGTGTGAGTCTATGGGTCTCTGTGTGAGTCTGTGGATCTCTGTGTGAGTCTATGGGTCTCTGTTTGAGTCTGTGGGTCTCTGTGTAAGTCTATGGGTCTCTGTGTGAGTCTATGGGACTCTGTGTGAGTTTATGGGTCTCTGTGTGAGTCTATGGGTCTATGTGTGAGTCTGTGGATCTCTGTGTGAGTCTGTGGGTCTCTGTGTGAGTCTGTGGGTCTCTGTGTGAGTCTATGGGTCTCTGTGTGAGTCTGTGGGTCTCTCTGTGAGTCTATGGGTCTCTGTGTG
Organism: Petromyzon marinus; assembly: GCF_048934315.1. Taxonomy (NCBI): domain Eukaryota; kingdom Metazoa; phylum Chordata; class Hyperoartia; order Petromyzontiformes; family Petromyzontidae; genus Petromyzon; species Petromyzon marinus. The sequence goes on from NW_027423045.1 coordinate 324,494, forward strand.
AGTCTATGTGTCTCTGTGTGAGTCTATGGGTCTCTGTGTGAGTTTATGGGTCTCTGTGTTAGTCTATGGGTCTATGTGTGAGTCTGTGGATCTCTGTGCGAGTCTATAGGTTTTTGTGTGAGTCTGTGGGTCTCTGTGTGAGTCTATGGGTCTCTGTGTGAGTCTATGGGTCTCTGTGTGAGTCTATGTGTCTCTGTGTGAGTCTATGAGTCTCTGTGTGAGTCTATGTGTCTCTGTGTGAGTCTATGGGTCTCTGTGTGAGTCTATGGGTCTCTGTGTGAGTCTGTGGGTCTCTGTGTGAGTCTATGGGTCTCTGTGTGAGTCTGTGGGTCTCTGTGTAAGTCTATGGGTCTCTGTGTGAGTCTATGGGTCTCTGTGTGAGTTTATGGGTCTATGTGTGAGTCTGTGGGTCTATGTGTGAGTCTGTGGATCTCTGTGTGAGTCTGTGGGTCTCTGTGTGAGTCTGTGGGTCTCTGTGTAAGTCTATGGGTCTCTGTGTGAGTCTGTGGGTCTCTGTGTGAGTCTATGGGTCTCTGTGTGAGTCTATGTGTCTCTGTGTGAGTCTATGGGTCTCTGTGTGAGTTTATGGGTCTCTGTGTTAGTCTATGGGTCTATGTGTGAGTCTGTGGATCTCTGTGCGAGTCTATGGGTTTCTGTGTGAGTCTGTGGGTCTCTGTGTGAGTCTATGGGTCTCTGTGTGAGTCTATGGGTCTCTGTGTGAGTCTATGTGTCTCTGTGTGAGTCTATGAGTCTCTGTGTGAGTCTATGTGTCTCTGTGTGAGTCTATGGGTCTCTGTGTGAGTCTATGGGTCTCTGTGTGAGTCTGTGGGTCTCTGTGTGAGTCTATGGGTCTCTGTGTGAGTCTATGGGTCTCTGTGTGAGTTTATGGGTCTCTGTGTTAGTCTATGGGTCTATGTGTGAGTCTGTGGATCTCTATGCGAGTCTATGGGTTTCTGTGTAAGTCTGTGGGTCTCTGTGTGAGTCTATGGGTCTCTGTGTGAGTCTATGGGTCTCTGTGTGGGTCTATGGGTCTCTGTGTGAGTCTATGTGTCTCTGTGTGAGTCTATGGGTCTCTGTGTGGGTCTATGGGTCTCTGTGTGAGTCTATGGGTCTCTGTGTGAGTCTATGGGTCTCTGTGTGGGTCTATGGGTCTCTGTGTGAGTCTATGTGTCTCTGTGTGAGTCTATGAGTCTCTGTGTGAGTCTATGTGTCTCTGTGTGAGTCTATGGGTCTCTGTGTGAGTCTATGGGTCTCTGTGTGAGTCTATGGGTCTCTGTGTGAGTCTATGGGTCTCTGTGTGAGTCTGTGGGTCTCTGTGTGAGTCTGTGGGTCTCTGTGTGAGTCTATGGGTCTCTGTGTGAGTCTATGGGTCTCTGTGTGAGTCTATGTGTCTCTGTGTGAGTCTATGTGTCTCTGTGTGAGTCTATGGGTCTCTGTGTGAGTCTATGGGTCTCTGTGTGAGTCTATGTGTCTCTGTGTGAGTCTGTCGGTCTCTGTGTGAGTCTATGGGTCTCTGTGTGAGTCTAAGGGTCTCTGTGTGAGTCTATGGGTCTCTGAGTGAGTCTATGGGTCTCTATGTGAGTCTATGGGTCTCTGCGTGAGTCTATGGGTCTCTGAGTGAGTCTTTTGGTCTCTGTGTGAGTCTATGGGGTCTCTGTGTGAGTCTATGTGTCTCTGTGTGACTCTATGGGTCTCTGTGTGAGTCTATGGGTCTCTGTGTGAGTCTATGGGTCTCTGTGTGAGTCTGTAGATCTCTGTGCGAGTCTGTGGGTCTCTGTGTGAGTCTGTGGGTCTCTGTGTGAGTCTGTGGGTCTCTGTGTGAGTGTATGGGTCACTGCGTGAGTCTGTGGGTCTCTGTGTGAGTCTATGGGTCTCTGTGTGTGTCTATGGGTCTCTGTGTGAGTCTATGTTTCTCTGTGTGAGTCTATGGGTCTCTGTGTGAGTCTATGTGTCTCTGTGTGAGTCTATGGGTCTCTGTGTGAGTCTGTGGGTCTCTGTGTGAGTCTATGGGTCTCTGTGTGAGTCTGTGGGTCTCTGTGTGAGTCTATGTGTCTCTGCGTGAATCTATGGGTCTCTGTGTGAGTCTATGGGTCTCTGTGTGAGTCTATGGGTCTCTGTGTGAGTCTATGGGTCTCTGTGTGAGTCTATGGGTCTCTGTGTGAGTTTATGGGTCTCTGTGTGAGTCTATGGGTCTATGTGTGAGTCTGTGGATCTCTGTGTGAGTCTATGGGTCGCTTTGTGAGTCTATGGGTCTCTGTGTGAGTCTGTGGGTCTCTGTGTGAGTCTATGGGTCTCTGTGTGAGTCTATGGGTCTCTGTGTGAGTCTTTGGGTCTCTGTGTGAGTCTATGGGTCTCTGTGTGAGTCTGTGGGTCTCTGTGTGAGTCTATGGGTCTCTGTGTGAGTCTGTGGGTCTCTGTGTGAGTCTATGTGTCTCTGTGTGAGTCTATGGGTCTCTGTGTGAGTCTGTGGGTCTCTGTGTGAGTCTATGGGTCTCTGTGTGAGTCTGTGGGTCTCTGTGTGAGTCTATGTGTCTCTGCGTGAATCTATGGGTCTCTGTGTGAGTCTATGGGTCTCTGTGTGAGTCTATGGGTCTCTGTGTGAGTCTATAGGTCTCTGTGTGAGTCTATGGATCTCTGTGTGAGTTTATGGGTCTCTGTGTGAGTCTATGGGTCTATGTGTGAGTCTGTGGATCTCTGTGTGAGTCTATGGGTCGCTTTGTGAGTCTATGGGTCTCTGTGTGAGTCTGTGGGTCTCTGTGTGAGTCTATGGGTCTCTGTGTGAGTCTATGGGTCTCTGTGTGAGTCTATGGGTCTCTGTGTGAGTCTGTGGGTCTCTGTGTAAGTCTATGGGTCTCTGTGTGAGTCTATGGGTCTCTGTGTGAGTTTATGGGTCTCTGTGTGAGTCTATGGGTCTATGTGTGAGTCTGTGGATCTCTGTGGGAGTCTGTGGGTCTCTGTGTGAGTCTGTGGGGCTCTGTGTGAGTCTATGGGTCTCTGTGTGAGTCTGTGGGTCTCTGTGTGAGTCTATGGGTCTCTGTGTGAGTCTATGTGTCTCTGTGTGAGTCTATGGGTCTCTGTGTGAGTTTATGGGTCTCTGTGTTAGTCTATGGGTCTATGTGTGAGTCTGTGGATCTCTGTGCGAGTCTATGGGTTTCTGTGTGAGTCTGTGGGTCTCTGTGTGAGTCTATGGGTCTCTGTGTGAGTCTATGGGTCTCTGTGTGAGTCTATGTGTCTCTGTGTGAGTCTCTGAGTCTCTGTGTGAGTCTATGTGTCTCTGTGTGAGTCTATGGGTCTCTGTGTGAGTCTATGGGTCTCTGTGTGAGTCTGTGGGCCTCTGTGTGAGTCTATGGGTCTCTGTGTGAGTCTATGGGTCTCTGTGTGGGTCTATGTGTCTCTGTGTGAGTCTATGGGTCTCTGTGTGAGGCTATGTGTCTCTGTGTGAGTCTATGGGTCTCTGTGTGAGTCAATGGGTCTCTGTGTGAGTCTATGGGTCTCTGTGTGAGTCTATGGGTCTCTGTGTGACTCTGTGGGTCTCTGTGTGAGTCTGTGGGTCTCTGTGTGAGTCTATGTGTCTCTGTGTGCGTCTATGGGTCTCTGTGTGAGTCTATGGGTCTCTGTGTGAGTCTATGGGTCTCTGTGTGAGTCTATGTGTCTCTGTGTGAGTCTGTGGGACTCTGCTGTGAGTCTATGGGTCTCTGCTGTGTGAGTCTATGGGTCTCTGTGCGAGTCTGTGGGTCTCTGTGCGAGTCTGTGGGTCTCTGTGTGAGTCTATGGGTCTCTGCGTGAGTCTATGGGTCTCTGCTGTGTGAGTCTATGGGTCTCTGTGCGAGTCTGTGGGTCTCTGTGCGAGTCTATGTGTCTCTGTGTGAGTCTATGGGTCTCTGTGTGAGTCTATGGGTCTCTGTGTGAGTCTATGTGTCTCTGTGTGAATCTGTGGGTCTCTGCGTGAGTCTATGGGTCTCTGCTGTGAGTCTATGGGTCTCTGCTGTGTGAGTCTATGGGTCTCTGTGCGGGTCTGTGGGTCTCTGTGCGAGTCTGTGGGTCTCTGCGTGAGTCTATGGGTCTCTGTGTGAGTCTATGTGTCTCTGCGTGAATCTATGGGTCTGTGTGAGTCTATGGGTCTTTGTGTGAGTCTATGGGTCTCTGTGTGAGTCTATGGGTCTCTGTGTGAGTCTATGGGTCTCTGTGTGAGTTTATGGGTCTCTGTGTGAGTCTATGGGTCTATGTGTGAGTCTGTGGATCTCTGTGTGAGTCTATGGGTCGCTTTGTGAGTCTATGGGTCTCTGTGTGAGTCTGTGGGTCTCTGTGTGAGTCTATGGGTCTCTCTGTGAGTCGATGGGTCTCTGTGTGAGTCTGTGGGTCTCTGTGTGAGTCTATGGGTCTCTGTGTGAGTCTGTGGGTCTCTGTGTAAGTCTATCGGTCTCTGTGTGAGTCTATGGGTCTCTGTGTGACTTTATGGGTCTCTGTGTGAGTCTATGGGTCTATGTGTGAGTCTGTGGATCTCTGTGCGAGTCTGTAGGTCTCTGTGTGAGTCTGTGGGTCTCTGTGTGAGTCTATGGGTCTCTGTGTGAGTCTGTGGGTCTCTGTGTGAGTCTATGGGTCTCTGTGTGAGGCTATGTGTCTCTGTGTGAGTCTATGGGTCTCTGTGTGAGTTTATGGGTCTCTGTGTTAGTCTATGGGTCTATGTGTGAGTCTGTGGATCTATATGCGAGTCTATGGGTTTCTGTGTAAGTCTGTGGGTCTCTGTGTGAGTCTATGGGTCTCTGTGTGAGTCTATGGGTCTCTGTGTGGGTCTATGGGTCTCTGTGTGAGTCTATGTGTCTCTGTGTGAGTCTATGAGTCTCTGTGTGAGTCTATGTGTCTCTGTGTGAGTCTATGGGTCTCTGTGTGAGTCTATGGGTCTCTGTGTGAGTCTATGGGTCTCTGTGTGAGTCTATGGGTCTCTGTGTGAGTCTATGGGTCTCTGTGTGAGTCTGTGGGTCTCTGTGTGAGTCTGTGGGTCTCTGTGTGAGTCTATGGGTCTCTGTGTGAGTCTATGGGTCTCTGTGTGAGTCTATGTGTCTCTGTGTGAGTCTATGTGTCTCTGTGTGAGTCTATGGGTCTCTGTGTTAGTCTATGGGTCTATGTGTGAGTCTGTGGATCTCTGTGCGAGTCTATGGGTTTCTGTGTGAGTCTGTGGGTCTCTGTGTGAGTCTATGGGTCTCTGTGTGAGTTTATGGGTCTCTGTGTGAGTCTATGGGTCTATGTGTGAGTCTGTGGATCTCTGTGTGAGTCTATGGGTCGCTTTGTGAGTCTATGGGTCTCTGTGTGAGTCTGTGGGTCTCTGTGTGAGTCTATGGGTCTCTGTGTGAGTCTATGGGTCTCTGTGTGAGTCTATGGGTCTCTGTGTGAGTCTATGGGTCTCTGTGTGAGTCTGTGGGTCTCTGTGTGAGTCTATGGGTCTCTGTGTGAGTCTGTGGGTCTCTGTGTGAGTCTATGTGTCTCTGTGTGAGTCTATGGGTCTCTGTGTGAGTCTATGGGTCTCTGAGTGAGTCTTTTGGTCTCTGTGTGAGTCTATGGGGTCTCTGTGTGAGTCTATGTGTCTCTGTGTGACTCTATGGGTCTCTGTGTGAGTCTATGGGTCTCTGTGTGAGTCTATGGGTCTCTGTGTGAGTCTATGGGTCTCTGTGTGAGTCTATGGGTCTCTGTGTGAGTCTGTGGATCTCTGTGCGAGTCTGTGGGTCTCTGTGTGAGTCTATGGGTCTCTGTGTGAGTCTATGGGTCTCTGTGTGAGTCTATGGGTCTCTGTGTGAGTTTATGGGTCTCTGTGTGAGTCTATGGGTCTATGTGTGAGTCTGTGGATCTCTGTGTGAGTCTATGGGTCGCTTTGTGAGTCTATGGGTCTCTGTGTGAGTCTGTGGGTCTCTGTGTGAGTCTATGGGTCTCTGTGTGAGTCTATGGGTCTCTGTGTGAGTCTATGGGTCTCTGTGTGAGTCTATGGGTCTCTGTGTGAGTCTGTGGGTCTCTGTGTGAGTCTATGGGTCTCTGTGTGAGTCTGTGGGTCTCTGTGTGAGTCTATGTGTCTCTGTGTGAGTCTATGGGTCTCTGTGTGAGTCTGTGGGTCTCTGTGTGAGTCTATGGGTCTCTGTGTGAGTCTGTGGGTCTCTGTGTGAGTCTATGTGTCTCTGGGTGAATCTATGGGTCTCTGTGTGAGTCTATGGGCCTCTGTGTGAGTCTATGGGTCTCTGTGTGAGTCTATGGGTCTCTGTGTGAGTCTATGGGTCTCTGTGTGAGTTTATGGGGTCTCTGTGTGAGTCTATGGGTCTATGTGTGAGTCTGTGGATCTCTGTGTGAGTCTATGGGTCGCTTTGTGAGTCTATGGGTCTCTGTGTGAGTCTGTGGGTCTCTGTGTGAGTCTATGGGTCTCTGTGTGAGTCTATGGGTCTCTGTGTGAGTCTATGGGTCTCTGTGTGAGTCTATGGGTCTCTGTGTGAGTCTGTGGGTCTCTCTGTGAGTCTATGGGTCTCTGTGTGAGTCTGTGGGTCTCTGTGTAAGTCTATGGGTCTCTGTGTGAGTCTATGGGTCTCTGTGTGAGTTTATGGGTCTCTGTGTGAGTCTATGGGTCTATGTGTGAGTCTGTGGATCTCTGTGGGAGTCTGTGGGTCTCTGTGTGAGTCTGTGGGTCTCTGTGTGAGTCTATGGGTCTCTGTGTGAGTCTGTGGGTCTCTGTGTGAGTCTATGGGTCTCTGTGTGAGTCTATGTGTCTCTGTGTGAGTCTATGGGTCTCTGTGTGAGTTTATGGGTCTCTGTGTTAGTCTATGGGTCTATGTGTGAGTCTGTGGATCTCTGTGCGAGTCTATGGGTTTCTGTGTGAGTCTGTGGGTCTCTGTGTGAGTCTATGGGTCTCTGTGTGAGTCTATGGGTCTCTGTGTGAGTCTATGTGTCTCTGTGTGAGTCTATGAGTCTCTGTGTGAGTCTATGTGTCTCTGTGTGAGTCTATGGGTCTCTGTGTGAGTCTATGGGTCTCTGTGTGAGTCTGTGGGTCTCTGTGTGAGTCTATGGGTCTCTGTGTGAGTTTATGGGTCTCTGTGTTAGTCTATGGGTCTATGTGTGAGTCTGTGGATCTCTGTGCGAGTCTATGGGTTTCTGTGTGAGTCTGTGGGTCTCTGTGTGAGTCTATGGGTCTCTGTGTGAGTCTATGGGTCTCTGTGTGAGTCTATGTGTCTCTGTGTGAGTCTCTGAGTCTCTGTGTGAGTCTATGTGTCTCTGTGTGAGTCTATGGGTCTCTGTGTGAGTCTATGGGTCTCTGTGTGAGTCTGTGGGTCTCTGTGTGAGTCTATGGGTCTCTGTGTGAGTCTATGGGTCTCTGTGTGGGTCTATGTGTCTCTGTGTGAGTCTATGGGTCTCTGTGTGAGGCTATGTGTCTCTGTGTGAGTCTATGGGTCTCTGTGTGAGTCAATGGGTCTCTGTGTGAGTCTATGGGTCTCTGTGTGAGTCTATGGGTCTCTGTGTGACTCTGTGGGTCTCTGTGTGAGTCTGTGGGTCTCTGTGTGAGTCTATGTGTCTCTGTGTGCGTCTATGGGTCTCTGTGTGAGTCTATGGGTCTCTGTGTGAGTCTATGGGTCTCTGTGTGAGTCTATGTGTCTCTGTGTGAGTCTGTGGGACTCTGCTGTGAGTCTATGGGTCTCTGCTGTGTGAGTCTATGGGTCTCTGTGCGAGTCTGTGGGTCTCTGTGCGAGTCTGTGGGTCTCTGTGTGAGTCTATGGGTCTCTGCGTGAGTCTATGGGTCTCTGCTGTGTGAGTCTATGGGTCTCTGTGCGAGTCTGTGGGTCTCTGTGCGAGTCTATGTGTCTCTGTGTGAGTCTATGGGTCTCTGTGTGAGTCTATGGGTCTCTGTGTGAGTCTATGTGTCTCTGTGTGAATCTGTGGGTCTCTGCGTGAGTCTATGGGTCTCTGCTGTGAGTCTATGGGTCTCTGCTGTGTGAGTCTATGGGTCTCTGTGCGGGTCTGTGGGTCTCTGTGCGAGTCTGTGGGTCTCTGCGTGAGTCTATGGGTCTCTGTGTGAGTCTATGTGTCTCTGCGTGAATCTATGGGTCTGTGTGAGTCTATGGGTCTCTGTGTGAGTCTATGGGTCTCTGTGTGAGTCTATGGGTCTCTGTGTGAGTCTATGGGTCTCTGTGTGAGTTTATGGGTCTCTGTGTGAGTCTATGGGTCTATGTGTGAGTCTGTGGATCTCTGTGTGAGTCTATGGGTCGCTTTGTGAGTCTATGGGTCTCTGTGTGAGTCTGTGGGTCTCTGTGTGAGTCTATGGGTCTCTCTGTGAGTCGATGGGTCTCTGTGTGAGTCTGTGGGTCTCTGTGTGAGTCTATGGGTCTCTGTGTGAGTCTGTGGGTCTCTGTGTAAGTCTATCGGTCTCTGTGTGAGTCTATGGGTCTCTGTGTGACTTTATGGGTCTCTGTTTGAGTCTATGGGTCTATGTGTGAGTCTGTGGATCTCTGTGCGAGTCTGTAGGTCTCTGTGTGAGTCTGTGGGTCTCTGTGTGAGTCTATGGGTCTCTGTGTGAGTCTGTGGGTCTCTGTGTGAGTCTATGGGTCTCTGTGTGAGGCTATGTGTCTCTGTGTGAGTCTATGGGTCTCTGTGTGAGTTTATGGGTCTCTGTGTTAGTCTATGGGTCTATGTGTGAGTCTGTGGATCTATATGCCAGTCTATGGGTTTCTGTGTAAGTCTGTGGGTCTCTGTGTGAGTCTATGGGTCTCTGTGTGGGTCTATGGGTCTCTGTGTGAGTCTATGTGTCTCTGTGTGAGTCTATGAGTCTCTGTGTGAGTCTATGTGTCTCTGTGTGAGTCTATGGGTCTCTGTGTGAGTCTATGGGTCTCTGTGTGAGTCTATGGGTCTCTGTGTGAGTCTATGGGTCTCTGTGTGAGTCTATGGGTCTCTGTGTGAGTCTGTGGGTCTCTGTGTGAGTCTGTGGGTCTCTGTGTGAGTCTATGGGTCTCTGTGTGAGTCTGTGGGTCTCTGTGTGAGTCTATGTGTCTCTGTGTGCGTCTATGGGTCTCTGTGTGAGTCTATGGGTCTCTGTGTGAGTCTATGGGTCTCTGTGTGAGTCTATGTGTCTCTGTGTGAGTCTGTGGGACTCTGCTGTGAGTCTATGGGTCTCTGCTGTGTGAGTCTATGGGTCTCTGTGCGAGTCTGTGGGTCTCTGTGCGAGTCTGTGGGTCTCTGTGTGAGTCTATGGGTCTCTGCGTGAGTCTATGGGTCTCTGCTGTGTGAGTCTATGGGTCTCTGTGCGAGTCTGTGGGTCTCTGTGCGAGTCTATGTGTCTCTGTGTGAGTCTATGGGTCTCTGTGTGAGTCTATGGGTCTCTGTGTGAGTCTATGTGTCTCTGTGTGAATCTGTGGGTCTCTGCGTGAGTCTATGGGTCTCTGCTGTGAGTCTATGGGTCTCTGCTGTGTGAGTCTATGGGTCTCTGTGCGGGTCTGTGGGTCTCTGTGCGAGTCTGTGGGTCTCTGCGTGAGTCTATGGGTCTCTGTGTGAGTCTATGTGTCTCTGCGTGAATCTATGGGTCTGTGTGAGTCTATGGGTCTCTGTGTGAGTCTATGGGTCTCTGTGTGAGTCTATGGGTCTCTGTGTGAGTCTATGGGTCTCTGTGTGAGTTTATGGGTCTCTGTGTGAGTCTATGGGTCTATGTGTGAGTCTGTGGATCTCTGTGTGAGTCTATGGGTCGCTTTGTGAGTCTATGGGTCTCTGTGTGAGTCTGTGGGTTTCTGTGTGAGTCTATGGGTCTCTCTGTGAGTCGATGGGTCTCTGTGTGAGTCTGTGGGTCTCTGTGTGAGTCTATGGGTCTCTGTGTGAGTCTGTGGGTCTCTGTGTAAGTCTATCGGTCTCTGTGTGAGTCTATGGGTCTCTGTGTGACTTTATGGGTCTCTGTGTGAGTCTATGGGTCTATGTGTGAGTCTGTGGATCTCTGTGCGAGTCTGTAGGTCTCTGTGTGAGTCTGTGGGTCTCTGTGTGAGTCTATGGGTCTCTGTGTGAGTCTGTGGGTCTCTGTGTGAGTCTATGGGTCTCTGTGTGAGGCTATGTGTCTCTGTGTGAGTCTATGGGTCTCTGTGTGAGTTTATGGGTCTCTGTGTTAGTCTATGGGTCTATGTGTGAGTCTGTGGATCTATATGCGAGTCTATGGGTTTCTGTGTAAGTCTGTGGGTCTCTGTGTGAGTCTATGGGTCTCTGTGTGGGTCTATGGGTCTCTGTGTGAGTCTATGTGTCTCTGTGTGAGTCTATGAGTCTCTGTGTGAGTCTATGTGTCTCTGTGTGAGTCTATGGGTCTCTGTGTGAGTCTATGGGTCTCTGTGTGAGTCTATGGGTCTCTGTGTGAGTCTATGGGTCTCTGTGTGAGTCTGTGGGTCTCTGTGTGAGTCTGTGGGTCTCTGTGTGAGTCTATGGGTCTCTGTGTGAGTATATGGGTCTCTGTGTGAGTCTATGTGTCTCTGTGTGAGTCTATGTGTCTCTGTGTGAGTCTATTGGTCTCTGTGTGAGTCTATGGGTCTCTGTGTGAGTCTATGTGTCTCTGTGTGAGTCTGTGGGTCTCTGTGTGAGTCTATGGGTCTCTGTGTGAGTCTAAGGGTCTCTGTGTGAGTCTATGGGTCTCTGTGTGAGTCTATGGGTCTCTGTGTGAGTCTGTGGGTCTCTGTGTGAGTCTATGGGTCTCTGAGTGAGTCTATGGGTCTCTATGTGAGTCTATGGGTCTCTGCGTGAGTCTATGGGTCTCTGAGTGAGTCTTTTGGTCTCTGTGTGAGTCTATGGGGTCTCTGTGTGAGTCTATGTGTCTCTGTGTGACTCTATGGGTCTCTGTGTGAGTCTATGGGTCTCTGTGTGAGTCTATGGGTCTCTGTGTGAGTCTATGGGTCTCTGTGTGAGTCTATGGGTCTCTGTGTGAGTCTGTGGATCTCTGTGCGAGTCTGTGGGTCTCTGTGTGAGTCTATGGGTCTCTGTGTGAGTCTATGGGTCTCTGTGTGAGTCTATGGGTCTCTGTGTGAGTTTATGGGTCTCTGTGTGAGTCTATGGGTCTATGTGTGAGTCTGTGGATCTCTGTGTGAGTCTATGGGTCGCTTTGTGAGTCTATGGGTCTCTGTGTGAGTCTGTGGGTCTCTGTGTGAGTCTATGGGTCTCTGTGTGAGTCTATGGGTCTCTGTGTGAGTCTATGGGTCTCTGTGTGAGTCTATGGGTCTCTGTGTGAGTCTGTGGGTCTCTGTGTGAGTCTATGGGTCTCTGTGTGAGTCTGTGGGTCTCTGTGTGAGTCTATGTGTCTCTGTGTGAGTCTATGGGTCTCTGTGTGAGTCTATGGGTCTCTGAGTGAGTCTTTTGGTCTCTGTGTGAGTCTATGGGGTCTCTGTGTGAGTCTATGTGTCTCTGTGTGACTCTATGGGTCTCTGTGTGAGTCTATGGGTCTCTGTGTGAGTCTATGGGTCTCTGTGTGAGTCTATGGGTCTCTGTGTGAGTCTATGGGTCTCTGTGTGAGTCTGTGGATCTCTGTGCGAGTCTGTGGGTCTCTGTGTGAGTCTATGGGTCTCTGTGTGAGTCTATGGGTCTCTGTGTGAGTCTATGGGTCTCTGTGTGAGTTTATGGGTCTCTGTGTGAGTCTATGGGTCTATGTGTGAGTCTGTGGATCTCTGTGTGAGTCTATGGGTCGCTTTGTGAGTCTATGGGTCTCTGTGTGAGTCTGTGGGTCTCTGTGTGAGTCTATGGGTCTCTGTGTGAGTCTATGGGTCTCTGTGTGAGTCTATGGGTCTCTGTGTGAGTCTATGGGTCTCTGTGTGAGTCTGTGGGTCTCTGTGTGAGTCTATGGGTCTCTGTGTGAGTCTGTGGGTCTCTGTGTGAGTCTATGTGTCTCTGTGTGAGTCTATGGGTCTCTGTGTGAGTCTGTGGGTCTCTGTGTGAGTCTATGGGTCTCTGTGTGAGTCTGTGGGTCTCTGTGTGAGTCTATGTGTCTCTGGGTGAATCTATGGGTCTCTGTGTGAGTCTATGGGCCTCTGTGTGAGTCTATGGGTCTCTGTGTGAGTCTATGGGTCTCTGTGTGAGTCTATGGGTCTCTGTGTGAGTTTATGGGGTCTCTGTGTGAGTCTATGGGTCTATGTGTGAGTCTGTGGATCTCTGTGTGAGTCTATGGGTCGCTTTGTGAGTCTATGGGTCTCTGTGTGAGTCTGTGGGTCTCTGTGTGAGTCTATGGGTCTCTGTGTGAGTCTATGGGTCTCTGTGTGAGTCTATGGGTCTCTGTGTGAGTCTATGGGTCTCTGTGTGAGTCTGTGGGTCTCTGTGTGAGTCTATGGGTCTCTGTGTGAGTCTGTGGGTCTCTGTGTAAGTCTATGGGTCTCTGTGTGAGTCTATGGGTCTCTGTGTGAGTTTATGGGTCTCTGTGTGAGTCTATGGGTCTATGTGTGAGTCTGTGGATCTCTGTGGGAGTCTGTGGGTCTCTGTGTGAGTCTGTGGGTCTCTGTGTGAGTCTATGGGTCTCTGTGTGAGTCTGTGGGTCTCTGTGTGAGTCTATGGGTCTCTGTGTGAGTCTATGTGTCTCTGTGTGAGTCTATGGGTCTCTGTGTGAGTTTATGGGTCTCTGTGTTAGTCTATGGGTCTATGTGTGAGTCTGTGGATCTCTGTGCGAGTCTATGGGTTTCTGTGTGAGTCTGTGGGTCTCTGTGTGAGTCTATGGGTCTCTGTGTGAGTCTATGGGTCTCTGTGTGAGTCTATGTGTCTCTGTGTGAGTCTATGAGTCTCTGTGTGAGTCTATGTGTCTCTGTGTGAGTCTATGGGTCTCTGTGTGAGTCTATGGGTCTCTGTGTGAGTCTGTGGGTCTCTGTGTGAGTCTATGGGTCTCTGTGTGAGTCTATGGGTCTCTGTGTGGGTCTATGTGTCTCTGTGTGAGTCTATAGGTCTCTGTGTGAGGCTATGTGTCTCTGTGTGAGTCTATGGGTCTCTGTGTGCGTCAATGGGTCCCTGTGTGAGTCTATGGGTCTCTGTGTGAGTCTATGGGTCTCTGTGTGACTCTGTGGGTCTCTGTGTGAGTCTGTGGGTCTCTGTGTGAGTCTATGTGTCTCTGTGTGCGTCTATGGGTCTCTGTGTGAGTCTATGGGTCTCTGTGTGAGTCTATGGGTCTCTGTGTGAGTCTATGTGTCTCTGTGTGAGTCTGTGGGACTCTGCTGTGAGTCTATGGGTCTCTGCTGTGTGAGTCTATGGGTCTCTGTGCGAGTCTGTGGGTCTCTGTGCGAGTCTGTGGGTCTCTGTGTGAGTCTATGGGTCTCTGCGTGAGTCTATGGGTCTCTGCTGTGTGAGTCTATGGGTCTCTGTGCGAGTCTGTGGGTCTCTGTGCGAGTCTATGTGTCTCTGTGTAAGTCTATGGGTCTCTGTGTGAGTCTATGGGTCTCTGTGTGAGTCTATGTGTCTCTGTGTGAATCTGTGGGTCTCTGCGTGAGTCTATGGGTCTCTGCTGTGAGTCTATGGGTCTCTGCTGTGTGAGTCTATGGGTCTCTGTGCGAGTCTGTGGGTCTCTGTGCGAGTCTGTGGGTCTCTGTGTGAGTCTATGGGTCTCTGCGTGAGTCTATGGGTCTCTGTGTGAGTCTATGTGTCTCTGCGTGAATCTATGGGTCTGTGTGAGTCTATGGGTCTCTGTGTGAGTCTATGGGTCTCTGTGTGAGTCTATGGGTCTCTGTGTGAGTCTATGGGTCTCTGTGTGAGTTTATGGGTCTCTGTGTGAGTCTATGGGTCTATGTGTGAGTCTGTGGATCTCTGTGTGAGTCTATGGGTCGCTTTGTGAGTCTATGGGTCTCTGTGTGAGTCTGTGGGTCTCTGTGTGAGTCTATGGGTCTCTGTGTGAGTCGATGGGTCTCTGTGTGAGTCTGTGGGTCTCTGTGTGAGTCTATGGGTCTCTGTGTGAGTCTGTGGGTCTCTGTGTAAGTCTATCGGTCTCTGTGTGAGTCTATGGGTCTCTGTGTGACTTTATGGGTCTCTGTGTGAGTCTATGGGTCTATGTGTGAGTTTGTGGATCTCTGTGCGAGTCTGTGGGTTTCTGTGTGAGTCTGTGGGTCTCTGTGTGAGTCTATGGGTCTCTGTGTGAGTCTGTGGGTCTCTGTGTGAGTCTATGGGTCTCTGTGTGAGGCTATGTGTCTCTGTGTGAGTCTATGGGTCTCTGTGTGAGTTTATGGGTCTCTGTGTTAGTCTATGGGTCTATGTGTGAGTCTGTGGATCTATATGCGAGTCTATGGGTTTCTGTGTAAGTCTGTGGGTCTCTGTGTGAGTCTATGGGTCTCTGTGTGAGTCTATGGGTCTCTGTGTGGGTCTATGGGTCTCTGTGTGAGTCTATGTGTCTCTGTGTGAGTCTATGAGTCTCTGTGTGAGTCTATGTGTCTCTGTGTGAGTCTATGGGTCTCTGTGTGAGTCTATGGGTCTCTGTGTGAGTCTATGGGTCTCTGTGTGAGTCTATGGGTCTCTGTGTGAGTCTATGGGTCTCTGTGTGAGTCTATGGGTCTCTGTGTGAGTCTGTGGGTCTCTGTGTGAGTCTGTGGGTCTCTGTGTGAGTCTATGGGTCTCTGTGTGAGTCTATGGGTCTCTGTGTGAGTCTATGTGTCTCTCTGTGAGTCTATGTGTCTCTGTGTGAGTCTATGGGTCTCTGTGTGAGTCTATGGGTCTCTGTGTGAGTCTATGTGTCTCTGTGTGAGTCTGTGGGTCTCTGTGTGAGTCTATGGGTCTCTGTGTGAGTCTAAGGGTCTCTGTGTGAGTCTATGGGTCTCTGAGTGAGTCTATGGGTCTCTATGTGAGTCTATGGGTCTCTGCGTGAGTCTATGGGTCTCTGAGTGAGTCTTTTGGTCTCTGTGTGAGTCTATGGGGTCTCTGTGTGAGTCTATGTGTCTCTGTGTGACTCTATGGGTCTCTGTGTGAGTCTATGGGTCTCTGTGTGAGTCTATGGGTCTCTGTGTGAGTCTGTGGGTCTCTGTGTGAGTCTATGGGTCTCTGTGTGAGGCTATGTGTCTCTGTGTGAGTCTATGGGTCTCTGTGTGAGTTTATGGGTCTCTGTGTTAGTCTATGGGTCTATGTGTGAGTCTGTGGATCTATATGCGAGTCTATGGGTCGCTGTGTGAGTTTATGGGTCTCTGTGTGAGTCTATGGGTCTCTGTGTGAGTCTGTGGATCTCTGTGTGAGTCTATGGGTCGCTTTGTGAGTCTATGGGTCTCTGTGTGAGTCTATGGGTCTCTGTGTGAGTCTATGGGTTCTCTGTGTGAGTCTGTGGGTCTCTGTGTGAGTCTGTGGGTCTCTGTGTGAGTCTATGGGTCTCTGTGTGAGTCTATGGGTCTCTGTGTGAGTCTATGTGTCTCTGTGTGAGTCTATGTGTCTCTGTGTGAGTCTACGGGTCTCTGTGTGAGTCTATGGGTCTCTGTGTGAGTCTATGTGTCTCTGTGTGAGTCTGTGGGTCTCTGTGTGAGTCTGTGGGTCTCTGTGTGAGTCTATGTGTCTCTGCGTGAATCTATGGGTCTCTGTGTGAGTCTATGGGCCTCTGTGTGAGTCTATGGGTCTCTGTGTGAGTCTATGGGTCTCTGTGTGAGTCTATGGGTCTCTGTGTGAGTTTATGGGTCTCTGTGTGAGTCTATGGGTCTATGTGTGAGTCTGTTGATCTCTGTGTGAGTCTATGGGTCGCTTTGTGAGTCTATGGGTCTCTGTGTGAGTCTGTGGGTCTCTGTGTGAGTCTATGGGTCTCTGTGTGAGTCTATGGGTCTCTGTGTGAGTCTATGGGTCTCTGTGTGAGTCTATGGGTCTCTGTGTGAGTCTGTGGGTCTCTGTGTGAGTCTATGGGTCTCTGTGTGAGTCTGTGGGTCTCTGTGTAAGTCTATGGGTCTCTGTGTGAGTCTATGGGTCTCTGTGTGAGTTTATGGGTCTCTGTGTGAGTCTATGGGTCTATGTGTGAGTCTGTGGATCTCTGTGGGAGTCTGTGGGTCTCTGTGTGAGTCTGTGGGTCTCTGTGTGAGTCTATGGGTCTCTGTGTGAGTCTGTGGGTCTCTGTGTGAGTCTATGGGTCTCTGTGTGAGTCTATGTGTCTCTGTGTGAGTCTATGGGTCTCTGTGTGAGTTTATGGGTCTCTGTGTTAGTCTATGGGTCTATGTGTGAGTCTGTGGATCTCTGTGCGAGTCTATGGGTTTCTGTGTGAGTCTATGGGTCTCTGTGTGGGTCTATGGGTCTCTGTGTGAGTCTATGTGTCTCTGTGTGAGTCTATGAGTCTCTGTGTGAGTCTATGTGTCTCTGTGTGAGTCTATGGGTCTCTGTGTGAGTCTATGGGTCTCTGTGTGAGTCTATGGGTCTCTGTGTGAGTCTATGGGTCTCTGTGTGAGTCTATGGGTCTCTGTGTGAGTCTATGGGTCTCTGTGTGAGTCTGTGGGTCTCTGTGTGAGTCTGTGGGTCTCTGTGTGAGTCTATGGGTCTCTGTGTGAGTCTATGGGTCTCTGTGTGAGTCTATGTGTCTCTCTGTGAGTCTATGTGTCTCTGTGTGAGTCTATGGGTCTCTGTGTGAGTCTATGGGTCTCTGTGTGAGTCTATGTGTCTCTGTGTGAGTCTGTGGGTCTCTGTGTGAGTCTATGGGTCTCTGTGTGAGTCTAAGGGTCTCTGTGTGAGTCTATGGGTCTCTGAGTGAGTCTATGGGTCTCTATGTGAGTCTATGGGTCTCTGCGTGAGTCTATGGGTCTCTGAGTGAGTCTTTTGGTCTCTGTGTGAGTCTATGGGGTCTCTGTGTGAGTCTATGTGTCTCTGTGTGACTCTATGGGTCTCTGTGTGAGTCTATGGGTCTCTGTGTGAGTCTATGGGTCTCTGTGTGAGTCTGTGGGTCTCTGTGTGAGTCTATGGGTCTCTGTGTGAGGCTATGTGTCTCTGTGTGAGTCTATGGGTCTCTGTGTGAGTTTATGGGTCTCTGTGTTAGTCTATGGGTCTATGTGTGAGTCTGTGGATCTATATGCGAGTCTATGGGTCTCTGTGTGAGTTTATGGGTCTCTGTGTGAGTCTATGGGTCTCTGTGTGAGTCTGTGGATCTCTGTGTGAGTCTATGGGTCGCTTTGTGAGTCTATGGGTCTCTGTGTGAGTCTATGGGTCTCTGTGTGAGTCTATGGGTTCTCTGTGTGAGTCTGTGGGACTCTGTGTGAGTCTGTGGGTCTCTGTGTGAGTCTATGGGTCTCTGTGTGAGTCTATGGGTCTCTGTGTGAGTCTATGTGTCTCTGTGTGAGTCTATGTGTCTCTGTGTGAGTCTACGGGTCTCTGTGTGAGTCTATGGGTCTCTGTGTGAGTCTATGTGTCTCTGTGTGAGTCTGTGGGTCTCTGTGTGAGTCTGTGGGTCTCTGTGTGAGTCTATGTGTCTCTGCGTGAATCTATGGGTCTCTGTGTGAGTCTATGGGTCTCTGTGTGAGTCTATGGGTCTCTGTGTGAGTTTATGGGTCTCTGTGTGAGTCTATGGGTCTATGTGTGAGTCTGTGGATCTCTGTGTGAGTCTATGGGTCGCTTTGTGAGTCTATGGGTCTCTGTGTGAGTCTGTGGGTCTCTGTGTGAGTCTATGGGTCTCTGTGTGAGTCTATGGGTCTCTGTGTGAGTCTATGGGTCTCTGTGTGAGTCTATGGGTCTCTGTGTGAGTCTGTGGGTCTCTGTGTGAGTCTATGGGTCTCTGTGTGAGTCTGTGGGTCTCTGTGTAAGTCTATGGGTCTCTGTGTGAGTCTATGGGTCTCTGTGTGAGTTTATGGGTCTCTGTGTGAGTCTATGGGTCTATGTGTGAGTCTGTGGATCTCTGTGGGAGTCTGTGGGTCTCTGTGTGAGTCTGTGGGTCTCTGTGTGAGTCTATGGGTCTCTGTGTGAGTCTGTGGGTCTCTGTGTGAGTCTATGGGTCTCTGTGTGAGTCTATGTGTCTCTGTGTGAGTCTATGGGTCTCTGTGTGAGTTTATGGGTCTCTGTGTTAGTCTATGGGTCTATGTGTGAGTCTGTGGATCTCTGTGCGAGTCTATGGGTTTCTGTGTGAGTCTGTGGGTCTCTGTGTGAGTCTATGGGTCTCTGTGTGAGTCTATGGGTCTCTGTGTGAGTCTATGTGTCTCTGTGTGAGTCTATGAGTCTCTGTGTGAGTCTATGTGTCTCTGTGTGAGTCTATGGGTCTCTGTGTGAGTCTATGGGTCTCTGTGTGAGTCTGTGGGTCTCTGTGTGAGTCTATGGGTCTCTGTGTGAGTCTATGGGTCTCTGTGTGGGTCTATGTGTCTCTGTGTGAGTCTATAGGTCTCTGTGTGAGGCTATGTGTCTCTGTGTGAGTCTATGGGTCTCTGTGTGAGTCAATGGGTCCCTGTGTGAGTCTATGGGTCTCTGTGTGAGTCTATGGGTCTCTGTGTGACTCTGTGGGTCTCTGTGTGAGTCTGTGGGTCTCTGTGTGAGTCTATGTGTCTCTGTGTGCGTCTATGGGTCTCTGTGTGAGTCTATGGGTCTCTGTGTGAGTCTATGGGTCTCTGTGTGAGTCTATGTGTCTCTGTGTGAGTCTGTGGGACTCTGCTGTGAGTCTATGGGTCTCTGCTGTGTGAGTCTATGGGTCTCTGTGCGAGTCTGTGGGTCTCTGTGCGAGTCTGTGGGTCTCTGTGTGAGTCTATGGGTCTCTGCGTGAGTCTATGGGTCTCTGCTGTGTGAGTCTATGGGTCTCTGTGCGAGTCTGTGGGTCTCTGTGCGAGTCTATGTGTCTCTGTGTGAGTCTATGGGTCTCTGTGTGAGTCTATGGGTCTCTGTGTGAGTCTATGTGTCTCTGTGTGAATCTGTGGGTCTCTGCGTGAGTCTATGGGTCTCTGCTGTGAGTCTATGGGTCTCTGCTGTGTGAGTCTATGGGTCTCTGTGCGAGTCTGTGGGTCTCTGTGCGAGTCTGTGGGTCTCTGTGTGAGTCTATGGGTCTCTGCGTGAGTCTATGGGTCTCTGTGTGAGTCTATGTGTCTCTGCGTGAATCTATGGGTCTGTGTGAGTCTATGGGTCTCTGTGTGAGTCTATGGGTCTCTGTGTGAGTCTATGGGTCTCTGTGTGAGTCTATGGGTCTCTGTGTGAGTTTATGGGTCTCTGTGTGAGTCTATGGGTCTATGTGTGAGTCTGTGGATCTCTGTGTGAGTCTATGGGTCGCTTTGTGAGTCTATGGGTCTCTGTGTGAGTCTGTGGGTCTCTGTGTGAGTCTATGGGTCTCTGTGTGAGTCGATGGGTCTCTGTGTGAGTCTGTGGGTCTCTGTGTGAGTCTATGGGTCTCTGTGTGAGTTTGTGGGTCTCTGTGTAAGTCTATCGGTCTCTGTGTGAGTCTATGGGTCTCTGTGTGACTTTATGGGTCTCTGTGTGAGTCTATGGGTCTATGTGTGAGTTTGTGGATCTCTGTGCGAGTCTGTGGGTTTCTGTGTGAGTCTGTGGGTCTCTGTGTGAGTCTATGGGTCTCTGTGTGAGTCTGTGGGTCTCTGTGTGAGTCTATGGGTCTCTGTGTGAGGCTATGTGTCTCTGTGTGAGTCTATGGGTCTCTGTGTGAGTTTATGGGTCTCTGTGTTAGTCTATGGGTCTATGTGTGAGTCTGTGGATCTATATGCGAGTCTATGGGTTTCTGTGTAAGTCTGTGGGTCTCTGTGTGAGTCTATGGGTCTCTGTGTGAGTCTATGGGTCTCTGTGTGGGTCTATGGGTCTCTGTGTGAGTCTATGTGTCTCTGTGTGAGTCTATGAGTCTCTGTGTGAGTCTATGTGTCTCTGTGTGAGTCTATGGGTCTCTGTGTGAGTCTATGGGTCTCTGTGTGAGTCTATGGGTCTCTGTGTGAGTCTATGGGTCTCTGTGTGAGTCTATGGGTCTCTGTGTGAGTCTGTGGGTCTCTGTGTGAGTCTGTGGGTCTCTGTGTGAGTCTATGGGTCTCTGTGTGAGTCTATGGGTCTCTGTGTGAGTCTATGTGTCTCTCTGTGAGTCTATGTGTCTCTGTGTGAGTCTATGGGTCTCTGTGTGAGTCTATGGGTCTCTGTGTGAGTCTATGTGTCTCTGTGTGAGTCTGTGGGTCTCTGTGTGAGTCTATGGGTCTCTGTGTGAGTCTAAGGGTCTCTGTGTGAGTCTATGGGTCTCTGAGTGAGTCTATGGGTCTCTATGTGAGTCTATGGGTCTCTGCGTGAGTCTATGGGTCTCTGAGTGAGTCTTTTGGTCTCTGTGTGAGTCTATGGGGTCTCTGTGTGAGTCTATGTGTCTCTGTGTGACTCTATGGGTCTCTGTGTGAGTCTATGGGTCTCTGTGTGAGTCTATGGGTCTCTGTGTGAGTCTGTGGGTCTCTGTGTGAGTCTATGGGTCTCTGTGTGAGGCTATGTGTCTCTGTGTGAGTCTATGGGTCTCTGTGTGAGTTTATGGGTCTCTGTGTTAGTCTATGGGTCTATGTGTGAGTCTGTGGATCTATATGCGAGTCTATGGGTTTCTGTGTAAGTCTGTGGGTCTCTGTGTGAGTCTATGGGTCTCTGTGTGAGTCTATGGGTCTCTGTGTGGGTCTATGGGTCTCTGTGTGAGTCTATGGGTCTCTGTGTGAGTCTATGGGTCTCTGTGTGAGTCTATGGGTTCTCTGTGTGAGTCTGTGGGTCTCTGTGTGAGTCTACGGGTCTCTGTGTGAGTCTATGGGTCTCTGTGTGAGTCGATGTGTCTCTGTGTGAGTCTGTGGGTCTCTGTGTGAGTCTATGGGTCTCTGTGTGAGTCTAAGGGTCTCTGTGTGAGTCTATGGGTCTCTGAGTGAGTCTATGGGTCTCTATGTGAATCTATGGGTCTCTGCGTGAGTCTATGGGTCTCTGAGTGAGTCTTTTGGTCTCTGTGTGAGTCTATGGGGTCTCTGTGTGAGTCTATGTGTCTCTGTGTGACTCTATGGGTCTCTGTGTGAGTCTATGGGTCTCTGTGTGAGTCTATGGGTCTCTGTGTGAGTCTATGGGTCTCTGTGTGAGTCTATGGGTCTCTGTGTGAGTCTATGGGTCTCTGTGTGAGTCTATGGGTCTCTGTGTGAGTCTGTGGATCTCTGTGCGAGTCTGTGGGTCTCTGTGTGAGTCTATGGGTCTCTGTGTGAGTCTATGGGTCTCTGTGTGAGTCTATGGGTCTCTGTGTGAGTTTATGGGTCTCTGTGTGAGTCTATGGGTCTATGTGTGAGTCTGTGGATCTCTGTGTGAGTCTATGCGTCGCTTTGTGAGTCTATGGGTCTCTGTGTGAGTCTATGTGTCTCTGTGTGAGTCTGTGGGTCTCTGTGTGAGTCTATGGGTCTCTGTGTGAGTCTAAGGGTCTCTGTGTGAGTCTATGGGTCTCTGAGTGAGTCTATGGGTCTCTATGTGAATCTATGGGTCTCTGCGTGAGTCTATGGGTCTCTGAGTGAGTCTTTTGGTCTCTGTGTGAGTCTATGGGGTCTCTGTGTGAGTCTATGTGTCTCTGTGTGACTCTATGGGTCTCTGTGTGAGTCTATGGGTCTCTGTGTGAGTCTATGGGTCTCTGTGTGAGTCTATGGGTCTCTGTGTGAGTCTATGGGTCTCTGTGTGAGTCTGTGGATCTCTGTGCGAGTCTGTGGGTCTCTGTGTGAGTCTATGGGTCTCTGTGTGAGTCTATGGGTCTCTGTGTGAGTCTATGGGTCTCTGTGTGAGTTTATGGGTCTCTGTGTGAGTCTATGGGTCTATGTGTGAGTCTGTGGATCTCTGTGTGAGTCTATGGGTCGCTTTGTGAGTCTATGGGTCTCTGTGTGAGTCTAAGGGTCTCTGTGTGAGTCTATGGGTCTCTGAGTGAGTCTATGGGTCTCTATGTGAGTCTATGGGTCTCTGCGTGAGTCTATGGGTCTCTGAGTGAGTCTTTTGGTCTCTGTGTGAGTCTATGGGGTCTCTGTGTGAGTCTATGTGTCTCTGTGTGACTCTATGGGTCTCTGTGTGAGTCTATGGGTCTCTGTGTGAGTCTATGGGTCTCTGTGTGAGTCTATGGGTCTCTGTGTGAGTCTATGGGTCTCTGTGTGAGTCTGTGGATCTCTGTGCGAGTCTGTGGGTCTCTGTGTGAGTCTATGGGTCTCTGTGTGAGTCTATGGGTCTCTGTGTGAGTCTATGGGTCTCTGTGTGAGTTTATGGGTCTCTGTGTGAGTCTATGGGTCTATGTGTGAGTCTGTGGATCTCTGTGTGAGTCTATGGGTCGCTTTGTGAGTCTATGGGTCTCTGTGTGAGTCTATGGGTCTCTGTGTGAGTCTATGGGTCTCTGTGTGAGTCTATGGGTCTCTGTGTGAGTCTATGGGTCTCTGTGTGAGTCTGTGGGTCTCTGTGTGAGTCTATGGGTCTCTGTGTGAGTCTGTGGGTCTCTGTGTGAGTCTATTTGTCTCTGTGTGAGTCTATGGGTCTCTGTGTGAGTCTGTGGGTCTCTGTGTGAGTCTATGGGTCTCTGTGTGAGTCTGTGGGTCTCTGTGTGAGTCTATGGGTCTCTGTGTGAGTCTATGGGTCTCTGTGTGAGTTTATGGGTCACTGTGTGAGTCTATGGGTCTATGTGTGAGTCTGTGGATCTCTGTGTGAGTCTATGGGTCGCTTTGTGAGTCTATGGGTCTCTGTGTGAGTCTGTGGGTCTCTGTGTGAGTCTATGGGTCTCTGTGTGAGTCTATGGGTCTCTGTGTGAGTCTATGGGTCTCTGTGTGAGTCTATGGGTCTCTGTGTGAGTCTGTGGGTCTCTGTGTGAGTCTATGGGTCTCTGTGTGAGTCTGTGGGTCTCTGTGTAAGTCTATGGGTCTCTGTGTGAGTCTATGGGTCTCTGTGTGAGTTTATGGGTCTCTGTGTGAGTCTATGGGTCTATGTGTGAGTCTGTGGATCTCTGTGGGAGTCTGTGGGTCTCTGTGTGAGTCTGTGGGTCTCTGTGTGAGTCTATGGGTATCTGTGTGAGTCTGTGGGTCTCTGTGTGAGTCTATGGGTCTCTGTGTGAGTCTATGTGTCTCTGTGTGAGTCTATGTGTCTCTGTGTGAGTCTATGGGTCTCTGTGTGAGTCTATGGGTCTCTGTGTGAGTCTGTGGGTCTCTGTGTGAGTCTATGGGTCTCTGTGTGAGTCTATGGGTCTCTGTGTGGGTCTATGTGTCTCTGTGTGAGTCTATGGGTCTCTGTGTGAGGCTATGTGTCTCTGTGTGAGTCTATGGGTCTCTGTGTGAGTCAATGGGTCTCTGTGTGAGTCTATGGGTCTCTGTGTGAGTCTATGGGTCTCTGTGTGACTCTGTGGGTCTCTGTGTGAGTCTGTGGGTCTCTGTGTGAGTCTATGTGTCTCTGTGTGCGTCTATGGGTCTCTGTGTGAGTCTATGTGTCTCTGTGTGAGTCTGTGGGACTCTGCTGTGAGTCTATGGGTCTATGTGTGAGTCTGTGGATCTCTGTGTGAGTCTATGGGTCGCTTTGTGAGTCTATGGGTCTCTGTGTGAGTCTGTGGGTCTCTGTGTGAGTCTATGGGTCTCTGTGTGAGTCGATGGGTCTCTGTGTGAGTCTGTGGGTCTCTGTGTGAGTCTATGGGTCTCTGTGTGAGTCTGTGGGTCTCTGTGTAAGTCTATCGGTCTCTGTGTGAGTCTATGGGTCTCTGTGTGACTTTATGGGTCTCTGTGTGAGTCTATGGGTCTATGTGTGAGTCTGTGGATCTCTGTGCGAGTCTGTGGGTCTCTGTGTGAGTCTGTGGGTCTCTGTGTGAGTCTATGGGTCTCTGTGTGAGTCTGTGGGTCTCTGTGTGAGTCTATGGGTCTCTGTGTGAGGCTATGTGTCTCTGTGTGAGTCTATGGGTCTCTGTGTGAGTTTATGGGTCTCTGTGTTAGTCTATGGGTCTATGTGTGAGTCTGTGGATCTATATGCGAGTCTATGGGTTTCTGTGTAAGTCTGTGGGTCTCTGTGTGAGTCTATGGGTCTCTGTGTGAGTCTATGGGTCTCTGTGTGGGTCTATGGGTCTCTGTGTGAGTCTATGTGTCTCTGTGTGAGTCTATGAGTCTCTGTGTGAGTCTATGTGTCTCTGTGTGAGTCTATGGGTCTCTGTGTGAGTCTATGGGTCTCTGTGTGAGTCTATGGGTCTCTGTGTGAGTCTATGGGTCTCTGTGTGAGTCTATGGGTCTCTGTGTGAGTCTGTGGGTCTCTGTGTGAGTCTGTGGGTCTCTGTGTGAGTCTATGGGTCTCTGTGTGAGTCTATGGGTCTCTGTGTGAGTCTATGTGTCTCTGTGTGAGTCTATGGGTCTCTGTGTGAGTCTATGGGTCTCTGTGTGAGTCTATGTGTCTCTGTGTGAGTCTGTGGGTCTCTGTGTGAGTCTATGGGTCTCTGTGTGAGTCTGTGGGTCTCTGTGTGAGTCTATGGGTCTCTGTGTGAGTCTATGGGTCTCTGTGTGGGTCTATGTGTCTCTGTGTGAGTCTATGGGTCTCTGTGTGAGGCTATGTGTCTCTGTGTGAGTCTATGGGTCTCTGTGTGAGTCAATGGGTCTCTGTGTGAGTCTATGGGTCTCTGTGTGAGTCTATGGGTCTCTGTGTGACTCTGTGGGTCTCTGTGTGAGTCTGTGGGTCTCTGTGTGAGTCTATGTGTCTCTGTGTGCGTCTATGGGTCTCTGTGTGAGTCTATGTGTCTCTGTGTGAGTCTGTGGGACTCTGCTGTGAGTCTATGGGTCTATGTGTGAGTCTGTGGATCTCTGTGTGAGTCTATGGGTCGCTTTGTGAGTCTATGGGTCTCTGTGTGAGTCTGTGGGTCTCTGTGTGAGTCTATGGGTCTCTGTGTGAGTCGATGGGTCTCTGTGTGAGTCTGTGGGTCTCTGTGTGAGTCTATGGGTCTCTGTGTGAGTCTGTGGGTCTCTGTGTAAGTCTATCGGTCTCTGTGTGAGTCTATGGGTCTCTGTGTGACTTTATGGGTCTCTGTGTGAGTCTATGGGTCTATGTGTGAGTCTGTGGATCTCTGTGCGAGTCTGTGGGTCTCTGTGTGAGTCTGTGGGTCTCTGTGTGAGTCTATGGGTCTCTGTGTGAGTCTGTGGGTCTCTGTGTGAGTCTATGGGTCTCTGTGTGAGGCTATGTGTCTCTGTGTGAGTCTATGGGTCTCTGTGTGAGTTTATGGGTCTCTGTGTTAGTCTATGGGTCTATGTGTGAGTCTGTGGATCTATATGCGAGTCTATGGGTTTCTGTGTAAGTCTGTGGGTCTCTGTGTGAGTCTATGGGTCTCTGTGTGAGTCTATGGGTCTCTGTGTGGGTCTATGGGTCTCTGTGTGAGTCTATGTGTCTCTGTGTGAGTCTATGAGTCTCTGTGTGAGTCTATGTGTCTCTGTGTGAGTCTATGGGTCTCTGTGTGAGTCTATGGGTCTCTGTGTGAGTCTATGGGTCTCTGTGTGAGTCTATGGGTCTCTGTGTGAGTCTATGGGTCTCTGTGTGAGTCTGTGGGTCTCTGTGTGAGTCTGTGGGTCTCTGTGTGAGTCTATGGGTCTCTGTGTGAGTCTATGGGTCTCTGTGTGAGTCTATGTGTCTCTGTGTGAGTCTATGGGTCTCTGTGTGAGTCTATGGGTCTCTGTGTGAGTCTATGTGTCTCTGTGTGAGTCTGTGGGTCTCTGTGTGAGTCTATGGGTCTCTGTGTGAGTCTGTGGGTCTCTGTGTGAGTCTATGGGTCTCTGTGTGAGTCTATGGGTCTCTGTGTGGGTCTATGTGTCTCTGTGTGAGTCTATGGGTCTCTGTGTGAGGCTATGTGTCTCTGTGTGAGTCTATGGGTCTCTGTGTGAGTCAATGGGTCTCTGTGTGAGTCTATGGGTCTCTGTGTGAGTCTATGGGTCTCTGTGTGACTCTGTGGGTCTCTGTGTGAGTCTGTGGGTCTCTGTGTGAGTCTATGTGTCTCTGTGTGCGTCTATGGGTCTCTGTGTGAGTCTATGTGTCTCTGTGTGAGTCTGTGGGACTCTGCTGTGAGTCTATGGGTCTATGTGTGAGTCTGTGGATCTCTGTGTGAGTCTATGGGTCGCTTTGTGAGTCTATGGGTCTCTGTGTGAGTCTGTGGGTCTCTGTGTGAGTCTATGGGTCTCTGTGTGAGTCGATGGGTCTCTGTGTGAGTCTGTGGGTCTCTGTGTGAGTCTATGGGTCTCTGTGTGAGTCTGTGGGTCTCTGTGTAAGTCTATCGGTCTCTGTGTGAGTCTATGGGTCTCTGTGTGACTTTATGGGTCTCTGTGTGAGTCTATGGGTCTATGTGTGAGTCTGTGGATCTCTGTGCGAGTCTGTGGGTCTCTGTGTGAGTCTGTGGGTCTCTGTGTGAGTCTATGGGTCTCTGTGTGAGTCTGTGGGTCTCTGTGTGAGTCTATGGGTCTCTGTGTGAGGCTATGTGTCTCTGTGTGAGTCTATGGGTCTCTGTGTGAGTTTATGGGTCTCTGTGTTAGTCTATGGGTCTATGTGTGAGTCTGTGGATCTATATGCGAGTCTATGGGTTTCTGTGTAAGTCTGTGGGTCTCTGTGTGAGTCTATGGGTCTCTGTGTGAGTCTATGGGTCTCTGTGTGGGTCTATGGGTCTCTGTGTGAGTCTATGTGTCTCTGTGTGAGTCTATGAGTCTCTGTGTGAGTCTATGGGTCTCTGTGTGAGTCTATGGGTCTCTGTGTGAGTCTATGGGTCTCTGTGTGAGTCTATGGGTCTCTGTGTGAGTCTATGGGTCTCTGTGTGAGTCTATGGGTCTCTGTGTGAGTCTGTGGGTCTCTGTGTGAGTCTGTGGGTCTCTGTGTGAGTCTATGGGTCTCTGTGTGAGTCTATGGGTCTCTGTGTGAGTCTATGGGTCTCTGTGTGAGTCTATGGGTCTCTGTGTGAGTTTATGGGTCTCTGTGTGAGTCTATGGGTCTATGTGTGAGTCTGTGGATCTCTGTGGGAGTCTGTGGGTCTCTGTGTGAGTCTGTGGGTCTCTGTGTGAGTCTATGGGTCTCTGTGTGAGTCTGTGGGTCTCTGTGTGAGTCTATGGGTCTCTGTGTGAGTCTATGTGTCTCTGTGTGAGTCTATGGGTCTCTGTGTGAGTTTATGGGTCTCTGTGTTAGTCTATGGGTCTATGTGTGAGTCTGTGGATCTCTGTGCGAGTCTATGGGTTTCTGTGTGAGTCTGTGGGTCTCTGTGTGAGTCTATGGGTCTCTGTGTGAGTCTATGGGTCTCTGTGTGAGTCTATGTGTCTCTGTGTGAGTCTATGAGTCTCTGTGTGAGTCTATGTGTCTCTGTGTGAGTCTATGAGTCTCTGTGTGAGTCTATGTGTCTCTGTGTGAGTCTATGGGTCTCTGTGTGAGTCTATGGGTCTCTGTGTGAGTCTGTGGGTCTCTGTGTGAGTCTGTGGGTCTCTGTGTGAGTCTATGGGTCTCTGTGTGAGTCTATGGGTCTCTGTGTGAGTCTATGGGTCTCTGTGTGAGTCTATGGGTCTCTGTGTGAGTTTATGGGTCTCTGTGTGAGTCTATGGGTCTATGTGTGAGTCTGTGGATCTCTGTGGGAGTCTGTGGGTCTCTGTGTGAGTCTGTGGGTCTCTGTGTGAGTCTATGGGTCTCTGTGTGAGTCTGTGGGTCTCTGTGTGAGTCTATGGGTCTCTGTGTGAGTCTATGTGTCTCTGTGTGAGTCTATGGGTCTCTGTGTGAGTTTATGGGTCTCTGTGTTAGTCTATGGGTCTATGTGTGAGTCTGTGGATCTCTGTGCGAGTCTATGGGTTTCTGTGTGAGTCTGTGGGTCTCTGTGTGAGTCTATGGGTCTCTGTGTGAGTCTATGGGTCTCTGTGTGAGTCTATGTGTCTCTGTGTGAGTCTATGAGTCTCTGTGTGAGTCTATGTGTCTCTGTGTGAGTCTATGGGTCTCTGTGTGAGTCTATGGGTCTCTGTGTGAGTCTGTGGGTCTCTGTGTGAGTCTATGGGTCTCTGTGTGAGTCTATGGGTCTCTGTGTGGGTCTATGTGTCTCTGTGTGAGTCTATAGGTCTCTGTGTGAGGCTATGTGTCTCTGTGTGAGTCTATGGGTCTCTGTGTGAGTCAATGGGTCCCTGTGTGAGTCTATGGGTCTCTGTGTGAGTCTATGGGTCTCTGTGTGACTCTGTGGGTCTCTGTGTGAGTCTGTGGGTCTCTGTGTGAGTCTATGTGTCTCTGTGTGCGTCTATGGGTCTCTGTGTGAGTCTATGGGTCTCTGTGTGAGTCTATGGGTCTCTGTGTGAGTCTATGTGTCTCTGTGTGAGTCTGTGGGACTCTGCTGTGAGTCTATGGGTCTCTGCTGTGTGAGTCTATGGGTCTCTGTGCGAGTCTGTGGGTCTCTGTGCGAGTCTGTGGGTCTCTGTGTGAGTCTATGGGTCTCTGCGTGAGTCTATGGGTCTCTGCTGTGTGAGTCTATGGGTCTCTGTGCGAGTCTGTGGGTCTCTGTGCGAGTCTATGTGTCTCTGTGTGAGTCTATGGGTCTCTGTGTGAGTCTATGGGTCTCTGTGTGAGTCTATGTGTCTCTGTGTGAATCTGTGGGTCTCTGCGTGAGTCTATGGGTCTCTGCTGTGAGTCTATGGGTCTCTGCTGTGTGAGTCTATGGGTCTCTGTGCGAGTCTGTGGGTCTCTGTGCGAGTCTGTGGGTCTCTGTGTGAGTCTATGGGTCTCTGCGTGAGTCTATGGGTCTCTGTGTGAGTCTATGTGTCTCTGCGTGAATCTATGGGTCTGTGTGAGTCTATGGGTCTCTGTGTGAGTCTATGGGTCTCTGTGTGAGTCTATGGGTCTCTGTGTGAGTCTATGGGTCTCTGTGTGAGTTTATGGGTCTCTGTGTGAGTCTATGGGTCTATGTGTGAGTCTGTGGATCTCTGTGTGAGTCTATGGGTCGCTTTGTGAGTCTATGGGTCTCTGTGTGAGTCTGTGGGTCTCTGTGTGAGTCTATGGGTCTCTGTGTGAGTCGATGGGTCTCTGTGTGAGTCTGTGGGTCTCTGTGTGAGTCTATGGGTCTCTGTGTGAGTTTGTGGGTCTCTGTGTAAGTCTATCGGTCTCTGTGTGAGTCTATGGGTCTCTGTGTGACTTTATGGGTCTCTGTGTGAGTCTATGGGTCTATGTGTGAGTTTGTGGATCTCTGTGCGAGTCTGTGGGTTTCTGTGTGAGTCTGTGGGTCTCTGTGTGAGTCTATGGGTCTCTGTGTGAGTCTGTGGGTCTCTGTGTGAGTCTATGGGTCTCTGTGTGAGGCTATGTGTCTCTGTGTGAGTCTATGGGTCTCTGTGTGAGTTTATGGGTCTCTGTGTTAGTCTATGGGTCTATGTGTGAGTCTGTGGATCTATATGCGAGTCTATGGGTTTCTGTGTAAGTCTGTGGGTCTCTGTGTGAGTCTATGGGTCTCTGTGTGAGTCTATGGGTCTCTGTGTGGGTCTATGGGTCTCTGTGTGAGTCTATGTGTCTCTGTGTGAGTCTATGAGTCTCTGTGTGAGTCTATGTGTCTCTGTGTGAGTCTATGGGTCTCTGTGTGAGTCTATGGGTCTCTGTGTGAGTCTATGGGTCTCTGTGTGAGTCTATGGGTCTCTGTGTGAGTCTGTGGGTCTCTGTGTGAGTCTGTGGGTCTCTGTGTGAGTCTATGGGTCTCTGTGTGAGTCTATGGGTCTCTGTGTGAGTCTATGTGTCTCTCTGTGAGTCTATGTGTCTCTGTGTGAGTCTATGGGTCTCTGTGTGAGTCTATGGGTCTCTGTGTGAGTCTATGTGTCTCTGTGTGAGTCTGTGGGTCTCTGTGTGAGTCTATGGGTCTCTGTGTGAGTCTAAGGGTCTCTGTGTGAGTCTATGGGTCTCTGAGTGAGTCTATGGGTCTCTATGTGAGTCTATGGGTCTCTGCGTGAGTCTATGGGTCTCTGAGTGAGTCTTTTGGTCTCTGTGTGAGTCTATGGGGTCTCTGTGTGAGTCTATGTGTCTCTGTGTGACTCTATGGGTCTCTGTGTGAGTCTATGGGTCTCTGTGTGAGTCTATGGGTCTCTGTGTGAGTCTGTGGGTCTCTGTGTGAGTCTATGGGTCTCTGTGTGAGGCTATGTGTCTCTGTGTGAGTCTATGGGTCTCTGTGTGAGTTTATGGGTCTCTGTGTTAGTCTATGGGTCTATGTGTGAGTCTGTGGATCTATATGCGAGTCTATGGGTTTCTGTGTAAGTCTGTGGGTCTATGTGTGAGTCTGTGGATCTCTGTGTGAGTCTATGGGTCGCTTTGTGAGTCTATGGGTCTCTGTGTGAGTCTATGTGTCTCTGTGTGAGTCTGTGGGTCTCTGTGTGAGTCTATGGGTCTCTGTGTGAGTCTAAGGGTCTCTGTGTGAGTCTATGGGTCTCTGAGTGAGTCTATGGGTCTCTATGTGAATCTATGGGTCTCTGCGTGAGTCTATGGGTCTCTGAGTGAGTCTTTTGGTCTCTGTGTGAGTCTATGGGGTCTCTGTGTGAGTCTATGTGTCTCTGTGTGACTCTATGGGTCTCTGTGTGAGTCTATGGGTCTCTGTGTGAGTCTATGGGTCTCTGTGTGAGTCTATGGGTCTCTGTGTGAGTCTATGGGTCTCTGTGTGAGTCTGTGGATCTCTGTGCGAGTCTGTGGGTCTCTGTGTGAGTCTATGGGTCTCTGTGTGAGTCTATGGGTCTCTGTGTGAGTCTATGGGTCTCTGTGTGAGTTTATGGGTCTCTGTGTGAGTCTATGGGTCTTTGTGTGAGTCTGTGGATCTCTGTGTGAGTCTATGGGTCGCTTTGTGAGTCTATGGGTCTCTGTGTGAGTCTAAGGGTCTCTGTGTGAGTCTATGGGTCTCTGAGTGAGTCTATGGGTCTCTATGTGAGTCTATGGGTCTCTGCGTGAGTCTATGGGTCTCTGAGTGAGTCTTTTGGTCTCTGTGTGAGTCTATGGGGTCTCTGTGTGAGTCTATGTGTCTCTGTGTGACTCTATGGGTCTCTGTGTGAGTCTATGGGTCTCTGTGTGAGTCTATGGGTCTCTGTGTGAGTCTATGGGTCTCTGTGTGAGTCTATGGGTCTCTGTGTGAGTCTGTGGATCTCTGTGCAAGTCTGTGGGTCTCTGTGTGAGTCTATGGGTCTCTGTGTGAGTCTATGGGTCTCTGTGTGAGTCTATGGGTCTCTGTGTGAGTTTATGGGTCTCTGTGTGAGTCTATGGGTCTATGTGTGAGTCTGTGGATCTCTGTGTGAGTCTATGGGTCGCTTTGTGAGTCTATGGGTCTCTGTGTGAGTCTATGGGTCTCTGTGTGAGTCTATGGGTCTCTGTGTGAGTCTATGGGTCTCTGTGTGAGTCTATGGGTCTCTGTGTGAGTCTGTGGGTCTCTGTGTGAGTCTATGGGTCTCTGTGTGAGTCTGTGGGTCTCTGTGTGAGTCTATTTGTCTCTGTGTGAGTCTATGGGTCTCTGTGTGAGTCTGTGGGTCTCTGTGTGAGTCTATGGGTCTCTGTGTGAGTCTGTGGGTCTCTGTGTGAGTCTATGGGTCTCTGTGTGAGTCTATGGGTCTCTGTGTGAGTTTATGGGTCACTGTGTGAGTCTATGGGTCTATGTGTGAGTCTGTGGATCTCTGTGTGAGTCTATGGGTCGCTTTGTGAGTCTATGGGTCTCTGTGTGAGTCTGTGGGTCTCTGTGTGAGTCTATGGGTCTCTGTGTGAGTCTATGGGTCTCTGTGTGAGTCTATGGGTCTCTGTGTGAGTCTGTGGGTCTCTGTGTGAGTCTATGGGTCTCTGTGTGAGTCTGTGGGTCTCTGTGTAAGTCTATGGGTCTCTGTGTGAGTCTATGGGTCTCTGTGTGAGTTTATGGGTCTCTGTGTGAGTCTATGGGTCTATGTGTGAGTCTGTGGATCTCTGTGGGAGTCTGTGGGTCTCTGTGTGAGTCTGTGGGTCTCTGTGTGAGTCTATGGGTATCTGTGTGAGTCTGTGGGTCTCTGTGTGAGTCTATGGGTCTCTGTGTGAGTCTATGTGTCTCTGTGTGAGTCTATGTGTCTCTGTGTGAGTCTATGGGTCTCTGTGTGAGTCTATGGGTCTCTGTGTGAGTCTGTGGGTCTCTGTGTGAGTCTATGGGTCTCTGTGTGAGTCTATGGGTCTCTGTGTGGGTCTATGTGTCTCTGTGTGAGTCTATGGGTCTCTGTGTGAGGCTATGTGTCTCTGTGTGAGTCTATGGGTCTCTGTGTGAGTCAATGGGTCTCTGTGTGAGTCTATGGGTCTCTGTGTGAGTCTATGGGTCTCTGTGTGACTCTGTGGGTCTCTGTGTGAGTCTGTGGGTCTCTGTGTGAGTCTATGTGTCTCTGTGTGCGTCTATGGGTCTCTGTGTGAGTCTATGTGTCTCTGTGTGAGTCTGTGGGACTCTGCTGTGAGTCTATGGGTCTATGTGTGAGTCTGTGGATCTCTGTGTGAGTCTATGGGTCGCTTTGTGAGTCTATGGGTCTCTGTGTGAGTCTGTGGGTCTCTGTGTGAGTCTATGGGTCTCTGTGTGAGTCGATGGGTCTCTGTGTGAGTCTGTGGGTCTCTGTGTGAGTCTATGGGTCTCTGTGTGAGTCTGTGGGTCTCTGTGTAAGTCTATCGGTCTCTGTGTGAGTCTATGGGTCTCTGTGTGACTTTATGGGTCTCTGTGTGAGTCTATGGGTCTATGTGTGAGTCTGTGGATCTCTGTGCGAGTCTGTGGGTCTCTGTGTGAGTCTGTGGGTCTCTGTGTGAGTCTATGGGTCTCTGTGTGAGTCTGTGGGTCTCTGTGTGAGTCTATGGGTCTCTGTGTGAGGCTATGTGTCTCTGTGTGAGTCTATGGGTCTCTGTGTGAGTTTATGGGTCTCTGTGTTAGTCTATGGGTCTATGTGTGAGTCTGTGGATCTATATGCGAGTCTATGGGTTTCTGTGTAAGTCTGTGGGTCTCTGTGTGAGTCTATGGGTCTCTGTGTGAGTCTATGGGTCTCTGTGTGGGTCTATGGGTCTCTGTGTGAGTCTATGTGTCTCTGTGTGAGTCTATGAGTCTCTGTGTGAGTCTATGTGTCTCTGTGTGAGTCTATGGGTCTCTGTGTGAGTCTATGGGTCTCTGTGTGAGTCTATGGGTCTCTGTGTGAGTCTATGGGTCTCTGTGTGAGTCTATGGGTCTCTGTGTGAGTCTGTGGGTCTCTGTGTGAGTCTGTGGGTCTCTGTGTGAGTCTATGGGTCTCTGTGTGAGTCTATGGGTCTCTGTGTGAGTCTATGTGTCTCTGTGTGAGTCTATGGGTCTCTGTGTGAGTCTATGGGTCTCTGTGTGAGTCTATGTGTCTCTGTGTGAGTCTGTGGGTCTCTGTGTGAGTCTATGGGTCTCTGTGTGAGTCTGTGGGTCTCTGTGTGAGTCTATGGGTCTCTGTGTGAGTCTATGGGTCTCTGTGTGGGTCTATGTGTCTCTGTGTGAGTCTATGGGTCTCTGTGTGAGGCTATGTGTCTCTGTGTGAGTCTATGGGTCTCTGTGTGAGTCAATGGGTCTCTGTGTGAGTCTATGGGTCTCTGTGTGAGTCTATGGGTCTCTGTGTGACTCTGTGGGTCTCTGTGTGAGTCTGTGGGTCTCTGTGTGAGTCTATGTGTCTCTGTGTGCGTCTATGGGTCTCTGTGTGAGTCTATGTGTCTCTGTGTGAGTCTGTGGGACTCTGCTGTGAGTCTATGGGTCTATGTGTGAGTCTGTGGATCTCTGTGTGAGTCTATGGGTCGCTTTGTGAGTCTATGGGTCTCTGTGTGAGTCTGTGGGTCTCTGTGTGAGTCTATGGGTCTCTGTGTGAGTCGATGGGTCTCTGTGTGAGTCTGTGGGTCTCTGTGTGAGTCTATGGGTCTCTGTGTGAGTCTGTGGGTCTGTGTAAGTCTATCGGTCTCTGTGTGAGTCTATGGGTCTCTGTGTGACTTTATGGGTCTCTGTGTGAGTCTATGGGTCTATGTGTGAGTCTGTGGATCTCTGTGCGAGTCTGTGGGTCTCTGTGTGAGTCTGTGGGTCTCTGTGTGAGTCTATGGGTCTCTGTGTGAGTCTGTGGGTCTCTGTGTGAGTCTATGGGTCTCTGTGTGAGGCTATGTGTCTCTGTGTGAGTCTATGGGTCTCTGTGTGAGTTTATGGGTCTCTGTGTTAGTCTATGGGTCTATGTGTGAGTCTGTGGATCTATATGCGAGTCTATGGGTTTCTGTGTAAGTCTGTGGGTCTCTGTGTGAGTCTATGGGTCTCTGTGTGAGTCTATGGGTCTCTGTGTGGGTCTATGGGTCTCTGTGTGAGTCTATGTGTCTCTGTGTGAGTCTATGAGTCTCTGTGTGAGTCTATGGGTCTCTGTGTGAGTCTATGGGTCTCTGTGTGAGTCTATGGGTCTCTGTGTGAGTCTATGGGTCTCTGTGTGAGTCTATGGGTCTCTGTGTGAGTCTATGGGTCTCTGTGTGAGTCTGTGGGTCTCTGTGTGAGTCTGTGGGTCTCTGTGTGAGTCTATGGGTCTCTGTGTGAGTCTATGGGTCTCTGTGTGAGTCTATGTGTCTCTGTGTGAGTCTATGGGTCTCTGTGTGAGTCTATGGGTCTCTGTGTGAGTCTATGTGTCTCTGTGTGAGTCTGTGGGTCTCTGTGTGAGTCTATGGGTCTCTGTGTGAGTCTAAGGGTCTCTGTGTGAGTCTATGGGTCTCTGAGTGAGTCTATGGGTCTCTATGTGAGTCTATGGGTCTCTGCGTGAGTCTATGGGTCTCTGAGTGAGTCTTTTGGTCTCTGTGTGAGTCTATGGGGTCTCTGTGTGAGTCTATGTGTCTCTGTGTGACTCTATGGGTCTCTGTGTGAGTCTATGGGTCTCTGTGTGAGTCTATGGGTCTCTGTGTGAGTCTATGGGTCTCTGTGTGAGTCTATGGGTCTCTGTGTGAGTCTGTGGATCTCTGTGCGAGTCTGTGGGTCTCTGTGTGAGTCTGTGGGTCTCTGTGTGAGTCTGTAGGTCTCTGTGTGAGTGTATGGGTCACTGCGTGAGTCTGTGGGTCTCTGTGTGAGGCTATGGGTCTCTGTGTGAGTCTATGGTCTCTGTGTGAGTCTATGTGTCTCTGTGTGAGTCTATGGGTCTCTGTGTGAGTCTATGTGTCTCTGTGTGAGTCTATGGGTCTCTGTGTGAGTCTGTGGGTCTCTGTGTGAGTCTATGGGTCTCTGTGTGAGTTTATGGGTCTCTGTGTGAGTCTATGGGTCTATGTGTGAGTCTGTGGATCTCTGTGTGAGTCTATGGGTCGCTTTGTGAGTCTATGGGTCTCTGTGTGAGTCTATGGGTCTCTGTGTGAGTCTATGGGTCTCTGTGTGAGTCTATGGGTCTCTGTGTGAGTCTATGGGTCTCTGTGTGAGTCTGTGGGTCTCTGTGTGAGTCTATGGGTCTCTGTGTGAGTCTGTGGGTCTCTGTGTGAGTCTATGTGTCTCTGTGTGAGTCTATGGGTCTCTGTGTGAGTCTGTGGGTCTCTGTGTGAGTCTATGGGTCTCTGTGTGAGTCTGTGGGTCTCTGTGTGAGTCTATGGGTCTCTGTGTGAGTTTATGGGTCTCTGTGTGAGTCTATGGGTCTATGTGTGAGTCTGTGGATCTCTGTGTGAGTCTATGGGTCGCTTTGTGAGTCTATGGGTCTCTGTGTGAGTCTGTGGGTCTCTGTGTGAGTCTATGGGTCTCTGTGTGAGTCTATGGGTCTCTGTGTGAGTCTATGGGTCTCTGTGTGAGTCTATGGGTCTCTGTGTGAGTCTGTGGGTCTCTGTGTGAGTCTATGGGTCTCTGTGTGAGTCTGTGGGTCTCTGTGTAAGTCTATGGGTCTCTGTGTGAGTCTATGGGTCTCTGTGTGAGTTTATGGGTCTCTGTGTGAGTCTATGGGTCTATGTGTGAGTCTGTGGATCTCTGTGGGAGTCTGTGGGTCTCTGTGTGAGTCTGTGGGTCTCTGTGTGAGTCTATGGGTCTCTGTGTGAGTCTGTGGGTCTCTGTGTGAGTCTATGGGTCTCTGTGTGAGTCTATGTGTCTCTGTGTGAGTCTATGTGTCTCTGTGTGAGTCTATGGGTCTCTGTGTGAGTCTATGGGTCTCTGTGTGAGTCTGTGGGTCTCTGTGTGAGTCTATGGGTCTCTGTGTGAGTCTATGGGTCTCTGTGTGGGTCTATGTGTCTCTGTGTGAGTCTATGGGTCTCTGTGTGAGGCTATGTGTCTCTGTGTGAGTCTATGGGTCTCTGTGTGAGTCAATGGGTCTCTGTGTGAGTCTATGGGTCTCTGTGTGAGTCTATGGGTCTCTGTGTGACTCTGTGGGTCTCTGTGTGAGTCTGTGGGTCTCTGTGTGAGTCTATGTGTCTCTGTGTGCGTCTATGGGTCTCTGTGTGAGTCTATGTGTCTCTGTGTGAGTCTGTGGGACTCTGCTGTGAGTCTATGGGTCTATGTGTGAGTCTGTGGATCTCTGTGTGAGTCTATGGGTCGCTTTGTGAGTCTATGGGTCTCTGTGTGAGTCTGTGGGTCTCTGTGTGAGTCTATGGGTCTCTGTGTGAGTCGATGGGTCTCTGTGTGAGTCTGTGGGTCTCTGTGTGAGTCTATGGGTCTCTGTGTGAGTCTGTGGGTCTCTGTGTAAGTCTATCGGTCTCTGTGTGAGTCTATGGGTCTCTGTGTGACTTTATGGGTCTCTGCGTGAGTCTATGGGTCTATGTGTGAGTCTGTGGATCTCTGTGCGAGTCTGTGGGTCTCTGTGTGAGTCTGTGGGTCTCTGTGTGAGTCTATGGGTCTCTGTGTGAGTCTGTGGGTCTCTGTGTGAGTCTATGGGTCTCTGTGTGAGGCTATGTGTCTCTGTGTGAGTCTATGGGTCTCTGTGTGAGTTTATGGGTCTCTGTGTTAGTCTATGGGTCTATGTGTGAGTCTATGGGTTTCTGTGTAAGTCTGTGGGTCTCTGTGTGAGTCTATGGGTCTCTGTGTGAGTCTATGGGTCTCTGTGTGGGTCTATGGGTCTCTGTGTGAGTCTATGTGTCTCTGTGTGAGTCTATGAGTCTCTGTGTGAGTCTATGTGTCTCTGTGTGAGTCTATGGGTCTCTGTGTGAGTCTATGGGTCTCTGTGTGAGTCTATGGGTCTCTGTGTGAGTCTATGGGTCTCTGTGTGAGTCTATGGGTCTCTGTGTGAGTCTATGGGTCTCTGTGTGAGTCTGTGGGTCTCTGTGTGAGTCTGTGGGTCTCTGTGTGAGTCTATGGGTCTCTGTGTGAGTCTATGGGTCTCTGTGTGAGTCTATGTGTCTCTGTGTGAGTCTATGTGTCTCTGTGTGAGTCTATGGTTCTCTGTGTGAGTCTATGGGTCTCTGTGTGAGTCTATGTGTCTCTGTGTGAGTCTGTGGGTCTCTGTGTGAGTCTATGGGTCTCTGTGTGAGTCTAAGGGTCTCTGTGTGAGTCTATGGGTCTCTGAGTGAGTCTATGGGTCTCTATGTGAGTCTATGGGTCTCTGCGTGAGTCTATGGGTCTCTGAGTGAGTCTTTTGGTCTCTGTGTGAGTCTATGGGGTCTCTGTGTGAGTCTATGTGTCTCTGTGTGACTCTATGGGTCTCTGTGTGAGTCTATGGGTCTCTGTGTGAGTCTATGGGTCTCTGTGTGAGTCTATGGGTCTCTGTGTGAGTCTATGGGTCTCTGTGTGAGTCTGTGGATCTCTGTGCGAGTCTGTGGGTCTCTGTGTGAGTCTGTGGGTCTCTGTGTGAGTCTGTAGGTCTCTGTGTGAGTGTATGGGTCACTGCATGAGTCTGTGGGTCTCTGTGTGAGTCTATGGGTCTCTGTGTGAGTCTATGGGTCTCTGTGTGAGTCTATGTGTCTCTGTGTGAGTCTATGGGTCTCTGTGTGAGTCTATGTGTCTCTGTGTGAGTCTATGGGTCTCTGTGTGAGTCTGTGGGTCTCTGTGTGAGTCTATGGGTCTCTGTGTGAGTCTGTGGGTCTCTGTGTGAGTCTATGTGTCTCTGCGTGAATCTATGGGTCTCTGTGTGAGTCTGTGGGTCTCTGTGTGAGTCTATGGGTCTCTGTGTGAGTCTATGGGTCTCTGTGTGAGTCTATGGGTCTCTGTGTGAGTTTATGGGTCTCGGTGTGAGTCTATGGGTCTATGTGTGAGTCTGTGGATCTCTGTGTGAGTCTATGGGTCGCTTTGTGAGTCTATGGGTCTCTGTGTGAGTCTGTGGGTCTCTGTGTGAGTCTATGGGTCTCTGTGTGAGTCTATGGGTCTCTGTGTGAGTCTGTGGGTCTCTGTGTGAGTCTATGGGTCTCTGTGTGAGTCTGTGGGTCTCTGTGTAAGTCTATGGGTCTCTGTGTGAGTCTATGGGTCTCTGTGTGAGTTTATGGGTCTCTGTGTGAGTCTATGGGTCTATGTGTGAGTCTGTGGAGCTCTGTGCGAGTCTGTGGGTCTCTGTGTGAGTCTGTGGGTCTCTGTGTGAGTCTATGGGTCTCTGTCTGAGTCTGTGGGTCTCTGTGTGAGTCTATGGGTCTCTGTGTGAGTCTATGTGTCTCTGTGTGAGTCTATGGGTCTCTGTGTGAGTTTATGGGTCTCTGTGTTAGTCTATGGGTCTATGTGTGAGTCTGTGGATCTCTGTGCGAGTCTATGGGTTTCTGTGTGAGTCTGTGGGTCTCTGTGTGAGTCTATGGGTCTCTGTGTGAGTCTATGGGTCTCTGTGTGAGTCTATGTGTCTCTGTGTGAGTCTATGAGTCTCTGTGTGAGTCTATGTGTCTCTGTGTGAGTCTATGGGTCTCTGTGTGAGTCTATGGGTCTCTGTGTGAGTCTGTGGGTCTCTGTGTGAGTCTATGGGTCTCTGTGTGGGTCTATGTGACTCTGTGTGAGTCTATGGGTCTCTGTGTGAGGCTATGTGTCTCTGTGTGAGTCTATGGGTCTCTGTGTGAGTCAATGGGTCTCTGTGTGAGTCTATGGGTCTCTGTGTGAGTCTATGGGTCTCTGTGTGAGTCTATGGGTCTCTGTGTGACTCTGTGGGTCTCTGTGTGAGTCTGTGGGTCTCTGTGTGAGTCTATGTGTCTCTGTGTGAGTCTATGTGTCTCTGTGTGAGGCTATGTGTCTCTGTGTGAGTCTATGGGTCTCTGTGTGAGGCTATGTGTCTCTGTGTGAGTCTATGGGTCTCTGTGTGAGTCAATGGGTCTCTGTGTGAGTCTATGGGTCTCTGTGTGAGTCTATGGGTCTCTGTGTGACTCTGTGGGTCTCTGTGTGAGTCTCTGGGTCTCTGTGTGAGTCTATGTGTCTCTGTGTGCGTCTATGGGTCTCTGTGTGAGTCTATGGGTCTCTGTGTGAGTCTATGGGTCTCTGTGTGAGTCTATGTGTCTCTGTGTGAGTCTGTGGGACTCTGCTGTGAGTCTATGGGTCTCTGCTGTGTGAGTCTATGGGTCTCTGTGCGAGTCTGTGGGTCTCTGTGCGAGTCTGTGGGTCTCTGTGTGAGTCTATGGGTCTCTGCGTGAGTCTATGGGTCTCTGCTGTGTGAGTCTATGGGTCTCTGTGCGAGTCTGTGGGTCTCTGTGCGAGTCTATGTGTCTCTGTGTGAGTCTATGGGCCTCTGTGTGAGTCTATGGGTCTCTGTGTGAGTCTATGTGTCTCTGTGTGAATCTGTGGGTCTCTGTGTGAGTCTATGTGTCTCTGTGTGACTCTATGGGTCTCTGTGTGAGTCTATGGGTCTCTGTGTGAGTCTATGGGTCTCTGTGTGAGTCTATGGGTCTCTGTGCGAGTCTATGGGTCTCTGTGTGAGTCTGTGGATCTCTGTGCGAGTCTGTGGGTCTCTGTGTGAGTCTGTGGGTCTCTGTGTGAGTCTGTAGGTCTCTGTGTGAGTGTATGGGTCACTGCATGAGTCTGTGGGTCTCTGTCTGAGTCTATGGGTCTCTGTGTGAGTCTATGGGTCTCTGTGTGAGTCTATGTGTCTCTGTGTGAGTCTATGGGTCTCTGTGTGAGTCTATGTGTCTCTGTGTGAGTCTATGGGTCTCTGTGTGAGTCTGTGGGTCTCTGTGTGAGTCTATGGGTCTCTGTGTGAGTCTGTGGGTCTCTGTGTGAGTCTATGTGTCTCTGCGTGAATCTATGGGTCTCTGTGTGAGTCTGTGGGTCTCTGTGTGAGTCTATGGGTCTCTGTGTGAGTCTATGGGTCTCTGTGTGAGTCTATGGGTCTCTGTGTGAGTTTATGGGTCTCGGTGTGAGTCTATGGGTCTATGTGTGAGTCTGTGGATCTCTGTGTGAGTCTATGGGTCGCTTTGTGAGTCTATGGGTCTCTGTGTGAGTCTGTGGGTCTCTGTGTGAGTCTATGGGTCTCTGTGTGAGTCTATGGGTCTCTGTGTGAGTCTGTGGGTCTCTGTGTGAGTCTATGGGTCTCTGTGTGAGTCTGTGGGTCTCTGTGTAAGTCTATGGGTCTCTGTGTGAGTCTATGGGTCTCTGTGTGAGTTTATGGGTCTCTGTGTGAGTCTATGGGTCTATGTGTGAGTCTGTGGAGCTCTGTGCGAGTCTGTGGGTCTCTGTGTGAGTCTGTGGGTCTCTGTGTGAGTCTATGGGTCTCTGTCTGAGTCTGTGGGTCTCTGTGTGAGTCTATGGGTCTCTGTGTGAGTCTATGTGTCTCTGTGTGAGTCTATGGGTCTCTGTGTGAGTTTATGGGTCTCTGTGTTAGTCTATGGGTCTATGTGTGAGTTTGTGGATCTCTGTGCGAGTCTATGGGTTTCTGTGTGAGTCTGTGGGTCTCTGTGTGAGTCTATGGGTCTCTGTGTGAGTCTATGGGTCTCTGTGTGAGTCTATGTGTCTCTGTGTGAGTCTATGAGTCTCTGTGTGAGTCTATGTGTCTCTGTGTGAGTCTATGGGTCTCTGTGTGAGTCTATGGGTCTCTGTGTGAGTCTGTGGGTCTCTGTGTGAGACTATGGGTCTCTGTGTGGGTCTATGTGACTCTGTGTGAGTCTATGGGTCTCTGTGTGAGGCTATGTGTCTCTGTGTGAGTCTATGGGTCTCTGTGTGAGTCAATGGGTCTCTGTGTGAGTCTATGGGTCTCTGTGTGAGTCAATGGGTCTCTGTGTGAGTCTATGGGTCTCTGTGTGAGTCTATGGGTCTCTGTGTGACTCTGTGGGTCTCTGTGTGAGTGTGTGGGTCTCTGTGTGAGTCTATGTGTCTCTGTGTGAGGCTATGTGTCTCTGTGTGAGTCTATGGGTCTCTGTGTGAGGCTATGTGTCTCTGTGTGAGTCTATGGGTCTCTGTGTGAGTCAATGGGTCTCTGTGTGAGTCTATGGGTCTCTGTGTGAGTCTATGGGTCTCTGTGTGACTCTGTGGGTCTCTGTGTGAGTCTGTGGGTCTCTGTGTGAGTCTATGTGTCTCTGTGTGCGTCTATGGGTCTCTGTGTGAGTCTATGGGTCTCTGTGTGAGTCTATGGGTCTCTGTGTGAGTCTATGTGTCTCTGTGTGAGTCTGTGGGACTCTGCTGTGAGTCTATGGGTCTCTGCTGTGTGAGTCTATGGGTCTCTGTGCGAGTCTGTGGGTCTCTGTGCGAGTCTGTGGGTCTCTGTGTGAGTCTATGGGTCTCTGCGTGAGTCTATGGGTCTCTGCTGTGTGAGTCTATGGGTCTCTGTGCGAGTCTGTGGGTCTCTGTGCGAGTCTATGTGTCTCTGTGTGAGTCTATGGGCCTCTGTGTGAGTCTATGGGTCTCTGTGTGAGTCTATGTGTCTCTGTGTGAATCTGTGGGTCTCTGCGTGAGTCTATGGGTCTCTGCTGTGAGTCTATGGGTCTCTGCTGTGAGTCTATGGGTCTCTGTGCGAGTCTGTGGGTCTCTGTGCGAGTCTGTGGGTCTATGTGTGAGTCTATGGGTCTCTGCGTGAGTCTATGGGTCTCTGCTGTGTGAGTCTATGGGTCTCTGTGCGAGTCTGTGGGTCTCTGTGCGAGTCTTTTGGTCTCTGTGTGAGTCTATGGGTCTCTATGTGAGTCTATGGGTCTCTGTGTGAGTCTATGGGTCTCTGTGTGAGTCTATGGGTCGTTGTGTGAGTCTATGGGTCTCTGTGTGAGTCTATGGGTCTCTGTGTGAGTCTGTGGATCTCTGTGCGAGTCTTTGGGTCTCTGTGTGAGTCTGTGGGTCTCTGTGTGAGTCTGTGGGTCTCTGTGTGAGTCTATGGGTCTCTGTGTGAGTCTGTGGGTCTCTGTGTAAGTCTATGGGTCTCTGTGTGAGTCTATGGGTCTCTGTGTGAGTTTATGGGTCTCTGTGTGAGTCTATGGGTCTATGTGTGAGTCTGTGGATCTCTGTGCGAGTCTGTGGGTGTCTGTGTGAGTCTGTGGGTCTCTGTGTGAGTCTGTGGGTCTCTGTGTGAGTCTGTGGGTCTCTGTGTGAGTCTATGGGTCTCTGTGTGAGTCTATGTGTCTCTGTGTGAGTTAATGGGTCTCTGTGTGAGTCTATGGGTCTATGTGTGAGTCTGTGGATCTCTGTGTGAGTCTATGGGTCGCTTTGTGAGTCTATGGGTCTCTGTGTGAGTCTGTGGGTCTCTGTGTGAGTCGATGGGTCTCTGTGTGAGTCTATGGGTCTCTGTGTGAGTCTATGGGTCTCTGTGTGAGTCTATGGGTCTCTGTGTGAGTCTGTGGGTCTCTGTGTGAGTCTATGGGTCTCTGTGTGAGTCTATGGGTCTCTGCTGTGTGAGTCTATGGGTCTCTGTGCGAGTCTGTGGGTCTCTGTGCGAGTCTATGTGTCTCTGTGTGAGTCTGTGGGTCTCTGTGTGAGTCTATGGATCTCTGTGTGAGTCTATGTGTCTCTGTGTGAATCTGTGGGTCTCTGCGTGAGTCTATGGGTCTCTGCTGTGAGTCTATGGGTCTCTGCTGTGTGAGTCTATGGGTCTCTGTGCGAGTCTGTGGGTCTCTGTGCGAGTCTGTGGGTCTATGTGTGAGTCTATGGGTCTCTGCGTGAGTCTATGGGTCTCTGCTGTGTGAGTCTATGGGTCTCTGTGCGAGTCTGTGGGTCTCTGTGCGCGTCTTTTGGTCTCTGTGTGAGTCTATGGGTCTCTATGTGAGTCTATGGGTCTCTGTGTGAGTCTATGGGTCTCTGTGTGAGTCTATGGGTCGTTGTGTGAGTCTATGGGTCTCTGTGTGAGTCTATGGGTCTCTGTGTGAGTCTATGGATCTCTGTGCGAGTCTTTGGGTCTCTGTGTAAGTCTATGGGTCTCTGTGTGAGTCTATGGGTCTATGTGTGAGTCTGTGGATCTCTGTGCGAGTCTGTGGGTCTCTGTGTGAGTCTGTGGGTCTCTGTGTGAGTCTATGGGTCTCTGTCTGAGTCTGTGGGTCTCTGTGTGAGTCTATGGGTCTCTGTGTGAGTCTATGTGTCTCTGTGTGAGTCTATGGGTCTCTGTGCGAGTTTATGGGTCTCTGTGTTAGTCTATGGGTCTATGTGTGAGTCTGTGGATCTCTGTCCGAGTCTATGGGTTTCTGTGTGAGTCTGTGGGTCTCTGTGTGAGTCTATGGGTCTCTGTGTGAGTCTATGGGTCTCTGTGTGAGTCTATGTGTCTCTGTGTGAGTCTATGAGTCTCTGTGTGAGTCTATGTGTCTCTGTGTGAGTCTATGGGTCTTTGTGTGAGTCTATGGGTCTCTGTGTGAGTCTGTGGGTCTCTGTGTGAGTCTATGGGTCTCTGTGTGAGTCTATGGGTCTCTGTGTGGGTCTATGTGTCTCTGTGTGAGTCTATGGGTCTCTGTGTGAGGCTATGTGTCTCTGTGTGAGTCTATGGGTCTCTGTGTGAGTCAATGGGTCTCTGTGTGAGTCTATGGGTCTCTGTGTGAGTCTATGGGTCTCTGTGTGACTCTGTGGGTCTCTGTGTGAGTCTGTGGGTCTCTGTGTGAGTCTATGTGTCTCTGTGTGCGTCTATGGGTCTCTGTGTGAGTCTATGGGTCTCTGTGTGAGTCTATGGGTCTCTGTGTGAGTCTATGTGTCTCTGTGTGAGTCTGTGGGACTCTGCTGTGAGTCTATGGGTCTCTGCTGTGTGAGTCTATGGGTCTCTGTGCGAGTCTGTGGGTCTCTGTGCGAGTCTGTGGGTCTCTGTGTGAGTCTATGGGTCTCTGCTGTGTGAGTCTATGGGTCTCTGTGCGAGTCTGTGGGTCTCTGTGCGAGTCTATGTGTCTCTGTGTGAGTCTATGGGTCTCTGTGTGAGTCTATGGGTCTCTGTGTGAGTCTATGTGTCTCTGTGTGAATCTGTGGGTCTCTGCGTGAGTCTATGGGTCTCTGCTGTGAGTCTATGGGTCTCTGCTGTGAGTCTATGGGTCTCTGTGCGAGTCTGTGGGTCTCTGTGCGAGTCTGTGGGTCTATGTGTGAGTCTATGGGTCTCTGCGTGAGTCTATGGGTCTCTGCTGTGTGAGTCTATGGGTCTCTGTGCGAGTCTGTGGGTCTCTGTGCGAGTCTTTTGGTC
The DNA here is from genome assembly GCF_048934315.1 of Petromyzon marinus. Taxonomy (NCBI): domain Eukaryota; kingdom Metazoa; phylum Chordata; class Hyperoartia; order Petromyzontiformes; family Petromyzontidae; genus Petromyzon; species Petromyzon marinus. The sequence goes on from NW_027423045.1 coordinate 368,704, forward strand.
TCTGTGTGAGTCTATGGGTCTCTATGTGAGTCTATGGGTCTCTGTGTGAGTCTATGGGTCTCTGTGTGAGTCTATGGGTCGTTGTGTGAGTCTATGGGTCTCTGTGTGAGTCTATGGGTCTCTGTGTGAGTCTGTGGATCTCTGTGCGAGTCTTTGGGTCTTTGTGTGAGTCTGTGGGTCTCTGTGTGAGTCTGTGGGTCTCTGTGTGAGTCTATGGGTCTCTGTGTGAGTCTGTGGGTCTCTGTGTAAGTCTATGGGTCTCTGTGTGAGTCTATGGGTCTCTGTGTGAGTTTATGGGTCTCTGTGTGAGTCTATGGGTCTATGTGTGAGTCTGTGGATCTCTGTGCGAGTCTGTGGGTGTCTGTGTGAGTCTGTGGGTCTCTGTGTGAGTCTGTGGGTCTCTGTGTGAGTCTGTGGGTCTCTGTGTGAGTCTATGGGTCTCTGTGTGAGTCTATGTGTCTCTGTGTGAGTCTATGGGTCTGTGTGTGAGTCTATGTGTCTCTGTGTGAGTCTATGGGTCTCTGTGTGAGTCTATGGGTCTCTGTGTGAATCTATGGGTCTCTGTGTGAGTTTATGGGTCTCTGTGTTAGTCTATGGGTCTCTGTGTGAGTCTGTGGATCTCTGTGCGAGTCTGTGGGTCTCTGTGTGAGTCTGTGGGTCTCTGTGTGAGTCTATGGGTCTCTGTGTGAGTCTGTGGGTCTCTGTGTGAGTCTATGGGTCTCTGTGTGAGTCTATGTGTCTCTGTGTGAGTCTATGGGTCTCTGTGTGAGTCTATGTGTCTCTGTGTGAGTCTATGGGTCTCTGTGTGAGTCTGTGGGTCTCTGTGTGAGTCTATGGGTCTCTGTGTGAGTCTGTGGGCCTCTGTGTGAGTCTATGTGTCTCTGCGTGAATCTATGGGTCTCTGTGTGAGTCTATGGGTCTCTGTGTGAGTCTATGTGTCTCTGTGTGAGTCTATGGGTCTCTGTGTGAGTTTATGGGTCTCTGTGTGAGTCTATGGGTCTATGTGTGAGTCTGTGGATCTCTGTGTGAGTCTATGGGTCTCTGTGTGACTCTGTGGGTCTCTGTGTGAGTCTGTGGGTCTCTGTGTGAGTCTATGTGTCTCTGTGTGCGTCTATGGGTCTCTGTGTGAGTCTATGGGTCTCTGTGTGAGTCTATGGGTCTCTGTGTGAGTCTATGAGTCTCTGTGTGAGTCTATGTGTCTCTGTGTGAGTCTATGGGTCTCTGTGCGAGTCTGTGGGTGTCTGTGTGAGTCTGTGGGTCTCTGTGTGAGTCTGTGGGTCTCTGTGTGAGTCTGTGGGTCTCTGTGTGAGTCTATGGGTCTCTGTGTGAGTCTATGTGTCTCTGTGTGAGTTTATGGGTCTCTGTGTGAGTCTATGGGTCTATGTGTGAGTCTGTGGATCTCTGTGTGAGTCTATGGGTCGCTTTGTGAGTCTATGGGTCTCTGTGTGAGTCTGTGGGTCTCTGTGTGAGTCGATGGGTCTCTGTGTGAGTCTATGGGTCTCTGTGTGAGTCTATGGGTCTCTGTGTGAGTCTATGGGTCTCTGTGTGAGTCTGTGGGTCTCTGTGTGAGTCTATGGGTCTCTGTGTGAGTCTATGGGTCTCTGCTGTGTGAGTCTATGGGTCTCTGTGCGAGTCTGTGGGTCTCTGTGCGAGTCTATGTGTCTCTGTGTGAGTCTGTGGGTCTCTGTGTGAGTCTATGGGTCTCTGTGTGAGTCTATGTGTCTCTGTGTGAATCTGTGGGTCTCTGCGTGAGTCTATGGGTCTCTGCTGTGAGTCTATGGGTCTCTGCTGTGTGAGTCTATGGGTCTCTGTGCGAGTCTGTGGGTCTCTGTGCGAGTCTGTGGGTCTCTGCGTGAGTCTATGGGTCTCTGCTGTGTGAGTCTATGGGTCTCTGTGCGAGTCTGTGGGTCTCTGTGCGCATCTTTTGGTCTCTGTGTGAGTCTATGGGTCTCTATGTGAGTCTATGGGTCTCTGTGTGAGTCTATGGGTCTCTGTGTGAGTCTACGGGTCGTTGTGTGAGTCTATGGGTCTCTGTGTGAGTCTATGGGTCTCTGTGTGAGTCTATGGATCTCTGTGCGAGTCTTTGGGTCTCTGTGTAAGTCTATGGGTCTCTGTGTGAGTCTATGGGTCTATGTGTGAGTCTGTGGATCTCTGTGCGAGTCTGTGGGTCTCTGTGTGAGTCTGTGGGTCTCTGTGTGAGTCTATGGGTCTCTGTCTGAGTCTGTGGGTCTCTGTGTGAGTCTATGGGTCTCTGTGTGAGTCTATGTGTCTCTGTGTGAGTCTATGGGTCTCTGTGCGAGTTTATGGGTCTCTGTGTTAGTCTATGGGTCTATGTGTGAGTCTGTGGATCTCTGTCCGAGTCTATGGGTTTCTGTGTGAGTCTGTGGGTCTCTGTGTGAGTCTATGGGTCTCTGTGTGAGTCTATGGGTCTCTGTGTGAGTCTATGTGTCTCTGTGTGAGTCTATGAGTCTCTGTGTGAGTCTATGTGTCTCTGTGTGAGTCTATGGGTCTTTGTGTGAGTCTATGGGTCTCTGTGTGAGTCTGTGGGTCTCTGTGTGAGTCTATGGGTCTCTGTGTGAGTCTATGGGTCTCTGTGTGGGTCTATGTGTCTCTGTGTGAGTCTATGGGTCTCTGTGTGAGGCTATGTGTCTCTGTGTGAGTCTATGGGTCTCTGTGTGAGTCAATGGGTCTCTGTGTGAGTCTATGGGTCTCTGTGTGAGTCTATGGGTCTCTGTGTGACTCTGTGGGTCTCTGTGTGAGTCTGTGGGTCTCTGTGTGAGTCTGTGTGTCTCTGTGTGCGTCTATGGGTCTCTGTGTGAGTCTATGGGTCTCTGTGTGAGTCTGTGGGTCTCTGTGTGAGTCTATGTGTCTCTGTGTGAGTCTGTGGGACTCTGCTGTGAGTCTATATGGGTCTCTGCTGTGTGAGTCTATGGGTCTCTGTGCGAGTCTGTGGGTCTCTGTGCGAGTCTGTGGGTCTCTGTGTGAGTCTATGGGTCTCTGCGTGAGTCTATGGGTCTCTGCTGTGTGAGTCTATGGGTCTCTGTGCGAGTCTGTGGGTCTCTGTGCGAGTCTATGTGTCTCTGTGTGAGTCTATGGGTCTCTGTGTGAGTCTATGGGTCTCTGTGTGAGTCTATGTGTCTCTGTGTGAATCTGTGGGTCTCTGCGTGAGTCTATGGGTCTCTGCTGTGAGTCTATGGGTCTCTGCTGTGAGTCTATGGGTCTCTGTGCGAGTCTGTGGGTCTCTGTGCGAGTCTGTGGGTCTATGTGTGAGTCTATGGGTCTCTGCGTGAGTCTATGGGGCTCTGCTGTGTGAGTCTATGGGTCTCTGTGCGAGTCTGTGGGTCTCTGTGCGAGTCTTTTGGTCTCTGTGTGAGTCTATGGGTCTCTATGTGAGTCTATGGGTCTCTGTGTGAGTCTATGGGTCTCTGTGTGAGTCTATGGGTCGTTGTGTGAGTCTATGGGTCTCTGTGTGAGTCTATGGGTCTCTGTGTGAGTCTGTGGATCTCTGTGCGAGTCTTTGGGTCTTTGTGTGAGTCTGTGGGTCTCTGTGTGAGTCTGTGGGTCTCTGTGTGAGTCTATGGGTCTCTGTGTGAGTCTGTGGGTCTCTGTGTAAGTCTATGGGTCTCTGTGTGAGTCTATGGGTCTCTGTGTGAGTTTATGGGTCTCTGTGTGAGTCTATGGGTCTATGTGTGAGTCTGTGGATCTCTGTGCGAGTCTGTGGGTGTCTGTGTGAGTCTGTGGGTCTCTGTGTGAGTCTGTGGGTCTCTGTGTGAGTCTGTGGGTCTCTGTGTGAGTCTATGGGTCTCTGTGTGAGTCTATGTGTCTCTGTGTGAGTCTATGGGTCTGTGTGTGAGTCTATGTGTCTCTGTGTGAGTCTATGGGTCTCTGTGTGAGTCTATGGGTCTCTGTGTGAATCTATGGGTCTCTGTGTGAGTTTATGGGTCTCTGTGTTAGTCTATGGGTCTCTGTGTGAGTCTGTGGATCTCTGTGCGAGTCTGTGGGTCTCTGTGTGAGTCTGTGGGTCTCTGTGTGAGTCTATGGGTCTCTGTGTGAGTCTGTGGGTCTCTGTGTGAGTCTATGGGTCTCTGTGTGAGTCTATGTGTCTCTGTGTGAGTCTATGGGTCTCTGTGTGAGTCTATGTGTCTCTGTGTGAGTCTATGGGTCTCTGTGTGAGTCTGTGGGTCTCTGTGTGAGTCTATGGGTCTCTGTGTGAGTCTGTGGGTCTCTGTGTGAGTCTATGTTTCTCTGCGTGAATCTATGGGTCTCTGTGTGAGTCTATGGGTCTCTGTGTGAGTCTATGTGTCTCTGTGTGAGTCTATGGGTCTCTGTGTGAGTTTATGGGTCTCTGTGTGAGTCTATGGGTCTATGTGTGAGTCTGTGGATCTCTGTGTGAGTCTATGGGTCTCTGTGTGACTCTGTGGGTCTCTGTGTGAGTCTGTGGGTCTCTGTGTGAGTCTATGTGTCTCTGTGTGCGTCTATGGGTCTCTGTGTGAGTCTATGGGTCTCTGTGTGAGTCTATGGGTCTCTGTGTGAGTCTATGAGTCTCTGTGTGAGTCTATGTGTCTCTGTGTGAGTCTATGGGTCTCTGTGTGAGTCTATGGGTCTCTGTGTGAGTCTGTGGGTCTCTGTGTGAGTCTATGGGTCTCTGTGTGAGTCTATGGGTCTCTGTGTGGGTCTATGTGTCTCTGTGTGAGTCTATGGGTCTCTGTGTGAGGCTATGTGTCTCTGTGTGAGTCTATGGGTCTCTGTGTGAGTCAATGGGTCTCTGTGTGAGTCTATGGGTCTCTGTGTGAGTCTATGGGTCTCTGTGTGACTCTGTGGGTCTCTGTGTGAGTCTGTGGGTCTCTGTGTGAGTCTATGTGTCTCTGTGTGCGTCTATGGGTCTCTGTGTGAGTCTATGGGTCTCTGTGTGAGTCTATGGGTCTCTGTGTGAGTCTACGTGTCTCTGTGTGAGTCTGTGGGACTCTGCTGTGAGTCTATGGGTCTCTGCTGTGTGAGTCTATGGGTCTCTGTGCGAGTCTGTGGGTCTCTGTGCGAGTCTGTGGGTCTCTGTGTGAGTCTATGGGTCTCTGCGTGAGTCTATGGGTCTCTGCTGTGTGAGTCTATGGGTCTCTGTGCGAGTCTGTGGGTCTCTGTGCGAGTCTATGTGTCTCTGTGTGAGTCTATGGGTCTCTGTGTGAGTCTATGGGTCTCTGTGTGAGTCTATGTGTCTCTGTGTGAATCTGTGGGTCTCTGCGTGAGTGTATGGGTCTCTGCTGTGAGTCTATGGGTCTCTGCTGTGAGTCTATGGGTCTCTGTGCGAGTCTGTGGGTCTCTGTGCGAGTCTGTGGGTCTATGTGTGAGTCTATGGGTCTCTGCGTGAGTCTATGGGTCTCTGCTGTGTGAGTCTATGGGTCTCTGTGCGAGTCTGTGGGTCTCTGTGCGAGTCTTTTGGTCTCTGTGTGAGTCTATGGGTCTCTATGTGAGTCAATGGGTCTCTGTGTGAGTCTATGGGTCTCTGTGTGAGTCTATGGGTCGTTGTGTGAGTCTATGGGTCTCTGTGTGAGTCTATGGGTCTCTGTGTGAGTCTGTGGATCTCTGTGCGAGTCTTTGGGTCTCTGTGTGAGTCTGTGGGTCTCTGTGTGAGTCTGTGGGTCTCTGTGTGAGTCTATGGGTCTCTGTGTGAGTCTGTGGGTCTCTGTGTAAGTCTATGGGTCTCTGTGTGAGTCTATGGGTCTCTGTGTGAGTTTATGGGTCTCTGTGTGAGTCTATGGGTCTATGTGTGAGTCTGTGGATCTCTGTGCGAGTCTGTGGGTGTCTGTGTGAGTCTGTGGGTCTCTGTGTGAGTCTGTGGGTCTCTGTGTGAGTCTGTGGGTCTCTGTGTGAGTCTATGGGTCTCTGTGTGAGTCTATGTGTCTCTGTGTGAGTCTATGGGTCTGTGTGTGAGTCTATGTGTCTCTGTGTGAGTCTATGGGTCTCTGTGTGAGTCTATGGGTCTCTGTGTGAATCTATGGGTCTCTGTGTGAGTTTATGGGTCTCTGTGTTAGTCTATGGGTCTCTGTGTGAGTCTGTGGATCTTTGTGCGAGTCTGTGGGTCTCTGTGTGAGTCTGTGGGTCTCTGTGTGAGTCTATGGGTCTCTGTGTGAGTCTGTGGGTCTCTGCGTGAGTCTATGGGTCTCTGTGTGAGTCTATGTGTCTCTGTGTGAGTCTATGGGTCTCTGTGTGAGTCTATGTGTCTCTGTGTGAGTCTATGGGTCTCTGTGTGAGTCTGTGGGTCTCTGTGTGAGTCTATGGGTCTCTGTGTGAGTCTGTGGGTCTCTGTGTGAGTCTATGTGTCTATGCATGAATCTATGGGTCTCTGTGTGAGTCTATGGGTCTCTGTGTGAGTCTATGGGTCTCTGTGTGAGTCTATGTGTCTCTGTGTGAGTCTATGGGTCTCTGTGTGAGTTTATGGGTCTCTGTGTGAGTCTATGGGTCTATATGTGAGTCTGTGGATCTCTGTGTGAGTCTATGGGTCGCTTTGTGAGTCTATGGGTCTCTGTGTGAGTCTGTGGGTCTCTGTGTGAGTCTATGGGTCTCTGTGTGAGTCTATGGGTCTCTGTGTGAGTCTATGGGTCTCTGTGTGAGTCTGTGGGTCTCTGTGTGAGTCTATGGGTCTCTGTGTGAGTCTATGGGTCTCTGCTGTGTGAGTCTATGGGTCTCTGTGCGAGTCTGTGGGTCTCTGTGCGAGTCTATGTGTCTCTGTGTGAGTCTATGGGTCTCTGTGTGAGTCTATGGGTCTCTGTGTGAGTCTATGTGTCTCTGTGTGAATCTGTGGGTCTCTGCGTGAGTCTATGGGTCTCTGCTGTGAGTCTATGGGTCTCTGCTGTGTGAGTCTATGGGTCTCTGTGCGAGTCTGTGGGTCTCTGTGCGAGTCTGTGGGTCTATGTGTGAGTCTATGGGTCTCTGCGTGAGTCTATGGGTCTCTGCTGTGTGAGTCTATGGGTCTCTGTGCGAGTCTGTGGGTCTCTGTGCGAGTCTTTTGGTCTCTGTGTGAGTCTATGGGTCTCTATGTGAGTCTATGGGTCTCTGTGTGAGTCTATGGGTCTCTGTGTGAGTCTATGGGTCGTTGTGTGAGTCTATGGGTCTCTGTGTGAGTCTATGGGTCTCTGTGTGAGTCTATGGATCTCTGTGCGAGTCTTTGGGTCTCTGTGTAAGTCTATGGGTCTCTGTGTGAGTCTATGGGTCTCTGTGTGAGTTTATGGGTCTCTGTGTGAGTCTATGGGTCTATGTGTGAGTCTGTGGATCTCTGTGCGAGTCTGTGGGTCTCTGTGTGAGTCTGTGGGTCTCTGTGTGAGTCTATGGGTCTCTGTGTGAGTCTATGTGTCTCTGTGTGAGTCTATGGGTCTCTGTGTGAGTCTATGTGTCTCTGTGTGAGTCTATGGGTCTCTGTGTGAGTCTATGGGTCTCTGTGTGAATCTATGGGTCTCTGTGTGAGTTTATGGGTCTCTGTGTTAGTCTATGGGTCTCTGTGTGAGTCTGTGGATCTCTGTGCGAGTCTGTGGGTCTCTGTGTGAGTCTGTGGGTCTCTGTGTGAGTCTATGGGTCTCTGTGTGAGTCTGTGGGTCTCTGTGTGAGTCTATGGGTCTCTGTGTGAGTCTATGTGTCTCTGTGTGAGTCTATGGGTCTCTGTTTGAGTCTATGTGTCTCTGTGTGAGTCTATGGGTCTCTGTGTGAGTCTGTGGGTCTCTGTGTGAGTCTATGGGTCTCTGTGTGAGTCTGTGGGTCTCTGTGTGAGTCTATGTGTCTCTGCGTGAATCTATGGGTCTCTGTGTGAGTCTATGGGTCTCTGTGTGAGTCTATGGGTCTCTGTGTGAGTCTATGTGTCTCTGTGTGAGTCTATGGGTCTCTGTGTGAGTTTATGGGTCTCTGTGTGAGTCTATGGGTCTATGTGTGAGTCTGTGGATCTCTGTGTGAGTCTATGGGTCGCTTTGTGAGTCTATGGGTCTCTGTGTGAGTCTGTGGGTCTCTGTGTGAGTCGATGGGTCTCTGTGTGAGTCTATGGGTCTCTGTGTGAGTCTATGGGTCTCTGTGTGAGTCTATGGGTCTCTGTGTGAGTCTGTGGGTCTCTGTGTGAGTCTATGGGTCTCTGTGTGAGTCTATGGGTCTCTGCTGTGTGAGTCTATGGGTCTCTGTGCGAGTCTGTGGGTCTCTGTGCGAGTCTATGTGTCTCTGTGTGAGTCTATGGGTCTCTGTGTGAGTCTATGGGTCTCTGTGTGAGTCTATGTGTCTCTGTGTGAATCTGTGGGTCTCTGTGTGAGTCTATGGGTCTCTGCTGTGAGTCTATGGGTCTCGGCTGTGTGAGTCTATGGGGCTCTGTGCGAGTCTGTGGGTCTCTGTGCGAGTCTGTGGGTCTATGTGTGAGTCTATGGGTCTCTGCGTGAGTCTATGGGTCTCTGCTGTGTGAGTCTATGGGTCTCTGTGCGAGTCTGTGGGTCTCTGTGCGAGTCTTTTGGTCTCTGTGTGAGTCTATGGGTCTCTATGTGAGTCTATGGGTCTCTGTGTGAGTCTATGGGTCTTATTGTGAGTCTATGGGTCGTTGTGTGAGTCTATGGGTCTCTGTGTGAGTCTATGGGTCTCTGTGTGAGTCTATGGATCTCTGTGCGAGTCTTTGGGTCTCTGTGTGAGTCTGTGGGTCTCTGTGTGAGTCTGTGGGTCTCTGTGTGAGTCTATGGGTCTCTGTGTGAGTCTGTGGGTCTCTGTGTAAGTCTATGGGTCTCTGTGTGAGTCTATGGGTCTCTGTGTGAGTTTATGGGTCTCTGTGTGAGTCTATGGGTCTATGTGTGAGTCTGTGGATCTCTGTGCGAGTCTGTGGGTGTCTGTGTGAGTCTGTGGGTCTCTGTGTGAGTCTGTGGGTCTCTGTGTGAGTCTGTGGGTCTCTGTGTGAGTCTATGGGTCTCTGTGTGAGTCTATGTGTCTCTGTGTGAGTCTATGTGTCTCTGTGTGAGTCTATGGGTCTCTGTGTGAGTCTATGTGTCTCTGTGTGAGTCTATGGGTCTCTGTGTGAGTCTATGTGTCTCTGTGTGAGTCTATGGGTCTCTGTGTGAGTCTATGGGTCTCTGTGTGAATCTATGGGTCTCTGTGTGAGTTTATGGGTCTCTGTGTTAGTCTATGGGTCTCTGTGTGAGTCTGTGGATCTCTGTGCGAGTCTGTGGGTCTCTGTGTGAGTCTGTGGGTCTCTGTGTGAGTCTATGGGTCTCTGTGTGAGTCTGTGGGTCTCTGTGTGAGTCTATGGGTCTCTGTGTGAGTCTATGTGTCTCTGTGTGAGTCTATGGGTCTCTGTGTGAGTCTATGTGTCTCTGTGTGAGTTTATGGGTCTCTGTGTTAGTCTATGGGTCTCTGTGTGAGTCTGTGGATCTCTGTGCGAGTCTGTGGGTCTCTGTGTGAGTCTGTGGGTCTCTGTGTGAGTCTATGGGTCTCTGTGTGAGTCTGTGGGTCTCTGTGTAAGTCTATGGGTCTCTGTGTGAGTCTATGTGTCTCTGTGTGAGTCTATGGGTCTCTGTGTGAGTCTATGTGTCTCTGTGTGAGTCTATGGGTCTCTGTGTGAGTCTGTGGGTCTCTGTGTGAGTCTATGGGTCTCTGTGTGAGTCTGTGGGTCTCTCTGTGAGTCTATGTGTCTCTGCGTGAATCTATGGGTCTCTGTGTGAGTCTATGGGTCTCTGTGTGAGTCTATGGGTCTCTGTGTGAGTCTATGTGTCTCTGTGTGAGTCTATGGGTCTCTGTGTGAGTTTATGGGTCTCTGTGTGAGTCTATGGGTCTATGTGTGAGTCTGTGGATCTCTGTGTGAGTCTATGGGTCGCTTTGTGAGTCTATGGGTCTCTGTGTGAGTCTGTGGGTCTCTGTGTGAGTCGATGGGTCTCTGTGTGAGTCTATGGGTCTCTGTGTGAGTCTATGGGTCTCTGTGTGAGTCTATGGGTCTCTGTGTGAGTCTGTGGGTCTCTGTGTGAGTCTATGGGTCTCTGTGTGAGTCTATGGGTCTCTGCTGTGTGAGTCTATGGGTCTCTGTGCGAGTCTGTGGGTCTCTGTGCGAGTCTATGTGTCTCTGTGTGAGTCTATGGGTCTCTGTGTGAGTCTATGGGTCTCTGTGTGAGTCTATGTGTCTCTGTGTGAATCTGTGGGTCTCTGTGTGAGTCTATGGGTCTCTGCTGTGAGTCTATGGGTCTCGGCTGTGTGAGTCTATGGGGCTCTGTGCGAGTCTGTGGGTCTCTGTGCGAGTCTGTGGGTCTATGTGTGAGTCTATGGGTCTCTGCGTGAGTCTATGGGTCTCTGCTGTGTGAGTCTATGGGTCTCTGTGCGAGTCTGTGGGTCTCTGTGCGAGTCTTTTGGTCTCTGTGTGAGTCTATGGGTCTCTATGTGAGTCTATGGGTCTCTGTGTGAGTCTATGGGTCTTATTGTGAGTCTATGGGTCGTTGTGTGAGTCTATGGGTCTCTGTGTGAGTCTATGGGTCTCTGTGTGAGTCTATGGATCTCTGTGCGAGTCTTTGGGTCTCTGTGTGAGTCTGTGGGTCTCTGTGTGAGTCTGTGGGTCTCTGTGTGAGTCTATGGGTCTCTGTGTGAGTCTGTGGGTCTCTGTGTAAGTCTATGGGTCTCTGTGTGAGTCTATGGGTCTCTGTGTGAGTTTATGGGTCTCTGTGTGAGTCTATGGGTCTATGTGTGAGTCTGTGGATCTCTGTGCGAGTCTGTGGGTGTCTGTGTGAGTCTGTGGGTCTCTGTGTGAGTCTGTGGGTCTCTGTGTGAGTCTGTGGGTCTCTGTGTGAGTCTATGGGTCTCTGTGTGAGTCTATGTGTCTCTGTGTGAGTCTATGTGTCTCTGTGTGAGTCTATGGGTCTCTGTGTGAGTCTATGTGTCTCTGTGTGAGTCTATGTGTCTCTGTGTGAGTCTATGGGTCTCTGTGTGAGTCTATGGGTCTCTGTGTGAGTCTATGGGTCTCTGTGTGAATCTATGGGTCTCTGTGTGAGTTTATGGGTCTCTGTGTTAGTCTATGGGTCTCTGTGTGAGTCTGTGGATCTCTGTGCGAGTCTGTGGGTCTCTGTGTGAGTCTGTGGGTCTCTGTGTGAGTCTATGGGTCTCTGTGTGAGTCTGTGGGTCTCTGTGTGAGTCTATGGGTCTCTGTGTGAGTCTATGTGTCTCTGTGTGAGTCTATGGGTCTCTGTGTGAGTCTATGTGTCTCTGTGTGAGTCTATGGGTCTCTGTGTGAGTCTGTGGGTCTCTGTGTGAGTCTATGGGTCTCTGTGTGAGTCTGTGGGTCTCTGTGTGAGTCTATGTGTCTCTGCGTGAATCTATGGGTCTCTGTGTGAGTCTATGGGTCTCTGTGTGAGTCTATGGGTCTCTGTGTGAGTCTATGTGTCTCTGTGTGAGTCTATGGGTCTCTGTGTGAGTTTATGGGTCTCTGTGTGAGTCTATGGGTCTATGTGTGAGTCTGTGGATCTCTGTGTGAGTCTATGGGTCGCTTTGTGAGTCGATGGGTCTCTGTGTGAGTCTGTGGGTCTCTGTGAGTCGATGGGTCTCTGTGTGAGTCTATGGGTCTCTGTGTGAGTCTATGGGTCTCTGTGTGAGTCTATGGGTCTCTGTGTGAGTCTGTGGGTCTCTGTGTGAGTCTATGGGTCTCTGTGTGAGTCTGTGGGTCTCTGTGTAAGTCTATGGGTCTCTGTGTGAGTCTATGGGTCTCTGTGTGAGTTTATGGGTCTCTGTGTGAGTCTATGGGTCTATGTGTGAGTCTGTGGATTTCTGTGCGAGTCTGTGGGTCTCTGTGTGAGTCTGTGGGTCTCTGTGTGAGTCTGTGGGTCTCTGTGTGAGTCTATGGGTCTCTGTGCGAGTCTATGTGTCTCTGTGTGAGTCTATGGGTCTCTGTGTGAGTCTATGGGTCTCTGTGTGAGTCTATGTGTCTCTGTGTGAATCTGTGGGTCTCTGCGTGAGTCTATGGGTCTCTGCTGTGAGTCTATGGGTCTCTGCTGTGTGAGTCTATGGGTCTCTGTGCGAGTCTGTGGGTCTCTGTGTGAGTCTGTGGGTCTATGTGTGAGTCTATGGGTCTCTGCGTGAGTCTATGGGTCTCTGCTGTGTGAGTCTATGGGTCTCTGTGCGAGTCTATGGATCTCTGTGCGAGTCTTTGGGTCTCTGTGTAAGTCTATGGGTCTCTGTGTGAGTCTATGGGTCTCTGTGTGAGTTTATGGGTCTCTGTGTGAGTCTATGGGTCTATGTGTGAGTCTGTGGATCTCTGTGCGAGTCTGTGGGTCTCTGTGTGAGTCTGTGGGTCTCTGTGTGAGTCTATGGGTCTCTGTGTGAGTCTATGTGTCTCTGTGTGAGTCTATGGGTCTCTGTGCGAGTCTTTTGGTCTCTGTGTGAGTCTATGGGTCTCTATGTGAGTCTATGGGTCTCTGTGTGAGTCTATGGGTCTCTGTGTGAGACTATGGGTCGTTGTGTGAGTCTATGGGTCTCTGTGTGAGTCTATGGGTCTCTGTGTGAGTCTATGGATCTCTGTGCGAGTCTTTGGGTCTCTGTGTAAGTCTATGGGTCTCTGTGTGAGTCTATGGGTCTCTGTGTGAGTTTATGGGTCTCTGTGTGAGTCTATGGGTCTATGTGTGAGTCTGTGGATCTCTGTGCGAGTCTGTGGGTCTCTGTGTGAGTCTGTGGGTCTCTGTGTGAGTCTATGGGTCTCTGTGTGAGTCTATGTGTCTCTGTGTGAGTCTATGGGTCTCTGTGTGAGTCTATGTGTCTCTGTGTGAGTCTATGGGTCTCTGTGTGAGTCTATGGGTCTCTGTGTGAATCTATGGGTCTCTGTGTGAGTTTATGGGTCTCTGTGTTAGTCTATGGGTCTCTGTGTGAGTCTGTGGATCTCTGTGCGAGTCTGTGGGTCTCTGTGTGAGTCTGTGGGTCTCTGTGTGAGTCTATGGGTCTCTGTGTGAGTCTGTGGGTCTCTGTGTGAGTCTATGGGTCTCTGTGTGAGTCTATGTGTCTCTGTGTGAGTCTATGGGTCTCTGTGTGAGTCTATGTGTCTCTGTGTGAGTCTATGGGTCTCTGTGTGAGTCTGTGGGTCTCTGTGTGAGTCTATGGGTCTCTGTGTGAGTCTGTGGGTCTCTGTGTGAGTCTATGTGTCTCTGCGTGAATCTATGGGTCTCTGTGTGAGTCTATGGGTCTCTGTGTGAGTCTATGGGTCTCTGTGTGAGTCTATGTGTCTCTGTGTGAGTCTATGGGTCTCTGTGTGAGTTTATGGGTCTCTGTGTGAGTCTATGGGTCTATGTGTGAGTCTGTGGATCTCTGTGTGAGTCTATGGGTCGCTTTGTGAGTCTATGGGTCTCTGTGTGAGTCTGTGGGTCTCTGTGTGAGTCGATGGGTCTCTGTGTGAGTCTATGGGTCTCTGTGTGAGTCTATGGGTCTCTGTGTGAGTCTATGGGTCTCTGTGTGAGTCTGTGGGTCTCTGTGTGAGTCTATGGGTCTCTGTGTGAGTCTATGGGTCTCTGCTGTGTGAGTCTATGGGTCTCTGTGCGAGTCTGTGGGTCTCTGTGCGAGTCTATGTGTCTCTGTGTGAGTCTATGGGTCTCTGTGTGAGTCTATGGGTCTCTGTGTGAGTCTATGTGTCTCTGTGTGAATCTGTGGGTCTCTGTGTGAGTCTATGGGTCTCTGCTGTGAGTCTATGGGTCTCGGCTGTGTGAGTCTATGGGGCTCTGTGCGAGTCTGTGGGTCTCTGTGCGAGTCTGTGGGTCTATGTGTGAGTCTATGGGTCTCTGCGTGAGTCTATGGGTCTCTGCTGTGTGAGTCTATGGGTCTCTGTGCGAGTCTGTGGGTCTCTGTGCGAGTCTTTTGGTCTCTGTGTGAGTCTATGGGTCTCTATGTGAGTCTATGGGTCTCTGTGTGAGTCTATGGGTCTTATTGTGAGTCTATGGGTCATTGTGTGAGTCTATGGGTCTCTGTGTGAGTCTATGGGTCTCTGTGTGAGTCTATGGATCTCTGTGCGAGTCTTTGGGTCTCTGTGTGAGTCTGTGGGTCTCTGTGTGAGTCTGTGGGTCTCTGTGTGAGTCTATGGGTCTCTGTGTGAGTCTGTGGGTCTCTGTGTAAGTCTATGGGTCTCTGTGTGAGTCTATGGGTCTCTGTGTGAGTTTATGGGTCTCTGTGTGAGTCTATGGGTCTATGTGTGAGTCTGTGGATCTCTGTGCGAGTCTGTGGGTGTCTGTGTGAGTCTGTGGGTCTCTGTGTGAGTCTGTGGGTCTCTGTGTGAGTCTGTGGGTCTCTGTGTGAGTCTATGGGTCTCTGTGTGAGTCTATGTGTCTCTGTGTGAGTCTATGTGTCTCTGTGTGAGTCTATGGGTCTCTGTGTGAGTCTATGTGTCTCTGTGTGAGTCTATGGGTCTCTGTGTGAGTCTATGTGTCTCTGTGTGAGTCTATGGGTCTCTGTGTGAGTCTATGGGTCTCTGTGTGAATCTATGGGTCTCTGTGTGAGTTTATGGGTCTCTGTGTTAGTCTATGGGTCTCTGTGTGAGTCTGTGGATCTCTGTGCGAGTCTGTGGGTCTCTGTGTGAGTCTGTGGGTCTCTGTGTGAGTCTATGGGTCTCTGTGTGAGTCTGTGGGTCTCTGTGTGAGTCTATGGGTCTCTGTGTGAGTCTATGTGTCTCTGTGTGAGTCTATGGGTCTCTGTGTGAGTCTATGTGTCTCTGTGTGAGTCTATGGGACTCTGTGTGAGTCTGTGGGTCTCTGTGTGAGTCTATGGGTCTCTGTGTGAGTCTGTGGGTCTCTGTGTGAGTCTATGTGTCTCTGCGTGAATCTATGGGTCTCTGTGTGAGTCTATGGGTCTCTGTGTGAGTCTATGGGTCTCTGTGTGAGTCTATGTGTCTCTGTGTGAGTCTATGGGTCTCTGTGTGAGTTTATGGGTCTCTGTGTGAGTCTATGGGTCTATGTGTGAGTCTGTGGATCTCTGTGTGAGTCTATGGGTCGCTTTGTGAGTCGATGGGTCTCTGTGTGAGTCTGTGGGTCTCTGTGTGAGTCGATGGGTCTCTGTGTGAGTCTATGGGTCTCTGTGTGAGTCTATGGGTCTCTGTGTGAGTCTATGGGTCTCTGTGTGAGTCTGTGGGTCTCTGTGTGAGTCTATGGGTCTCTGTGTGAGTCTGTGGGTCTCTGTGTAAGTCTATGGGTCTCTGTGTGAGTCTATGGGTCTCTGTGTGAGTTTATGGGTCTCTGTGTGAGTCTATGGGTCTATGTGTGAGTCTGTGGATTTCTGTGCGAGTCTGTGGGTCTCTGTGTGAGTCTGTGTGTCTCTGTGTGAGTCTGTGGGTCTCTGTGTGAGTCTATGGGTCTCTGTGTGAGTCTATGGGTCTCTGTGTGAGTTTATGGGTCTCTGTGTGAGTCTATGGGTCTATGTGTGAGTCTGTGGATCTCTGTGCGAGTCTGTGGGTGTCTGTGTGAGTCTGTGGGTCTCTGTGTGAGTCTGTGGGTCTCTGTGTGAGTCTGTGGGTCTCTGTGTGAGTCTATGGGTCTCTGTGTGAGTCTATGTGTCTCTGTGTGAGTCTATGGGTCTCTGTGTGAGTCTATGTGTCTCTGTGTGAGTCTATGGGTCTCTGTGTGAGTCTATGTGTCTCTGTGTGAGTCTATGGGTCTCTGTGTGAGTCTATGTGTCTCTGTGTGAGTCTATGGGTCTCTGTGTGAGTCTATGGGTCTCTGTGTGAATCTATGGGTCTCTGTGTGAGTTTATGGGTCTCTGTGTTAGTCTATGGGTCTCTGTGTGAGTCTGTGGATCTCTGTGCGAGTCTGTGGGTCTCTGTGTGAGTCTGTGGGTCTCTGTGTGAGTCTATGGGTCTCTGTGTGAGTCTGTGGGTCTCTGTGTGAGTCTATGGGTCTCTGTGTGAGTCTACGTGTCTCTGTGTGAGTCTATGGGTCTCTGTGTGAGTCTATGTGTCTCTGTGTGAGTCTATGGGTCTCTGTGTGAGTCTGTGGGTCTCTGTGTGAGTCTATGGGCCTCTGTGTGAGTCTGTGGGTCTCTGTGTGAGTCTATGTGTCTCTGCGTGAGTCTATGGGTCTCTGTGTGAGTCTATGGGTCTCTGTGTGAGTCTATGGGTCTCTGTGTGAGTTTATGGGTCTCTGTGTGAGTCTATGGGTCTATGTGTGAGTCTGTGGATCTCTGTGTGAGTCTATGGGTCGCTTTGTGAGTCTATGGGTCTCTGTGTGAGTCTGTGGGTCTCTGTGTGAGTCGATGGGTCTCTGTGTGAGTCTATGGGTCTCTGTGTGAGTCTATGGGACTCTGTGTGAGTCTATGGGTCTCTGTATGAGTCTGTGGGTCTCTGTGTGAGTCTATGGGTCTATGTGTGAGTCTGTGGATTTCTGTGCGAGTCTGTGGGTCTCTGTGTGAGTCTGTGGGTCTCTGTGTGAGTCTGTGGGTCTCTATGTGAGTCTATGGGTCTCTGTGTGAGTCTATGGGTCTCTGTGTGAGTCTGTGGGACTCTGCTGTGAGTCTATGGGTCTCTGCTGTGTGAGTCTATGGGTCTCTGTGCGAGTCTTTGGGTCTCTGTGCGAGTCTGTGGGTCTCTGTGTGAGTCTATGGGTCTCTGTGTGAGTCTATGGGTCTCTGTGTGAGTCTGTGGGTCGCTGTGTAAGTCTTTGGATCTCTGTGTGAGTCTATGGTCTCTGTGTGAGTTTATGGGTCTCTGTGTGAGTCTATGTGTGAGTCTGTGGATCTCTGTGCGAGTCTGTGGGTTTCTGTGTGAGTCTGTGGGTCTCTGTGTGAGTCTATGGGTCTCTGTGTGAGTCTGTGGGTCTCTGTGAGTCTATGGGTCTCTGTTTGAGTCTATGTGTCTCTGTGTGAGTATATGGGTCTCTGTGTGAGTTTATGGGTCTCTGTGTTAGTCTATGGGTCTATGTGTGCGTCTGTGGATCTCTGTGCGAGTCTATGGGTCTCTGTGTGAGTCAATGGGTCTCTGTGTGAGTCTATGGGTCTCTGTGTGAGTCTATGGGTCTCTGTGTGAGTTTATGGGTCTCTGTGTGAGTCTATGGGTCTATGTGTGAGTCTGTGGATACCTGTGTGAGTCTATGGGTCGCTTTGTGAGTCTATGGGTCTCTGTGTGAGTCTGTGGTTCTCTGTGTGAGTCGATGGGTCTCTGTGTGAGTCTATGGGTCTCTGTGTGAGTCTATGGGTCTCTGTGTGAGTCTATGGGTCTCTGTGTGAGTCTGTGGGTGTCTGTGTGAGTCTATGGGTCTCTGTGTAAGTCTGTGGGTCTCTGTGTAAGTCTATGGGTCTCTGTGTGAGTCTATGGGTCTATGTGTGAGTCTGTGGATTTCTGTGCGAGTCTGTGGGTCTCTGTGTGAGTCTGTGGGTCTCTGTGTGAGTCTGTGGGTCTCTATGTGAGTCTATGGGTCTCTGTGTGAGTCTATGTGTCTCTGTGTGAGTCTATGAGTCTCTGTGTGAGTCTATGTGTCTCTGTGTGAGTCTATGGGTCTCTGTGTGAGTCTATGTGTCTCTGTGTGAGTCTATGGGTCTCTGTGTGAGTCTATGTGTCTCTGTGTGAGTCTATGGGTCTCTGTGTGAGTCTATGGGTCTCTGTGTGAATCTATGGGTCTCTGTGTGAGTTTATGGGTCTCTGTGTTAGTCTATGGGTCTCTGTGTGAGTCTGTGGATCTCTGTGCGAGTCTGTGGGTCTCTGTGTGAGTCTGTGGGTCTCTGTGTGAGTCTATGGGTCTCTGTGTGAGTCTGTGGGTCTCTGTGTGAGTCTATGGGTCTCTGTGTGAGTCTATGTGTCTCTGTGTGAGTCTATGGGTCTCTGTGTGAGTCTATGTGTCTCTGTGTGAGTCTATGGGTCTCTGTGTGAGTTTATGGGTCTCTGTGTGAGTCTATGGGTCTATGTGTGAGTCTGTGGATTTCTGTGCGAGTCTGTGGGTCTCTGTGTGAGTCTGTGGGTCTCTGTGTGAGTCTGTGGGTCTCTATGTGAGTCTATGGGTCTCTGTGTGAGTCTATGTGTCTCTGTGTGAGTCTATGAGTCTCTGTGTGAGTCTATGTGTCTCTGTGTGAGTCTATGGGTCTCTGTGTGAGTCTATGTGTCTCTGTGTGAGTCTATGGGTCTCTGTGTGAGTCTATGTGTCTCTGTGTGAGTCTATGGGTCTCTGTGTGAGTCTATGGGTCTCTGTGTGAATCTATGGGTCTCTGTGTGAGTTTATGGGTCTCTGTGTTAGTCTATGGGTCTCTGTGTGAGTCTGTGGATCTCTGTGCGAGTCTGTGGGTCTCTGTGTGAGTCTGTGGGTCTCTGTGTGAGTCTAGGGGTCTCTGTGTGAGTCTGTGGGTCTCTGTGTGAGTCTATGGGTCTCTGTGTGAGTCTATGTGTCTCTGTGTGAGTCTATGGGTCTCTGTGTGAGTCTATGTGTCTCTGTGTGAGTCTATGGGTCTCTGTGTGAGTCTGTGGGTCTCTGTGTGAGTCTATGGGTCTCTGTGTGAGTCTGTGGGTCTCTGTGTGAGTCTATGTGTCTCTGCGTGAATCTATGGGTCTCTGTGTGAGTCTATGGGTCTCTGTGTGAGTCTATGGGTCTCTGTGTGAGTCTATGGGTCTCTGTGTGAGTCTGTGGCACTCTGTGTGAGTCTATGGGTCTCTGTGTGAGTCTGTGGGTCTCTGTGTAAGTCTATGGGTCTCTGTGTGAGTCTATGGGTCTCTGTGTGAGTTTATGGGTCTATGTGTGAGTCTGTGGATTTCTGTGCGAGTCTGTGGGTCTCTGTGTGAGTCTGTGGGTCTCTGTGTGAGTCTGTGGGTCTCTATGTGAGTCTATGGGTCTCTGTGTGAGTCTATGGGTCTCTGTGTGAGTCTGTGGGACTCTGCTGTGAGTCTATGGGTCTCTGCTGTGTGAGTCTATGGGTCTCTGTGCGAGTCTGTGGGTGTCTGTGTGAGTCTGTGGGTCTCTGTGTGAGTCTGTGGGACTCTGTGTGAGTCTGTGGGTCTCTGTGTGAGTCTATGGGTCTCTGTGTGAGTCTGTGGGTCTCTGTGTGAGTCTATGGGTCTCTGTGTGAGTCTACGTGTCTCTGTGTGAGTCTATGGGTCTCTGTGTGAGTCTATGTGTCTCTGTGTGAGTCTATGGGTCTCTGTGTGAGTCTGTGGGTCTCTGTGTGAGTCTATGGGCCTCTGTGTGAGTCTGTGGGTCTCTGTGTGAGTCTATGTGTCTCTGCGTGAATCTATGGGTCTCTGTGTGAGTCTATGGGTCTCTGTGTGAGTCTATGGGTCTCTGTGTGAGTCTATGTGTCTCTGTGTGAGTCTATGGGTCTCTGTGTGAGTTTATGGGTCTCTGTGTGAGTCTATGGGTCTATGTGTGAGTCTGTGGATCTCTGTGTGAGTCTATGGGTCGCTTTGTGAGTCTATGGGTCTCTGTGTGAGTCTGTGGGTCTCTGTGTGAGTCGATGGGTCTCTGTGTGAGTCTATGGGTCTCTGTGTGAGTCTATGGGACTCTGTGTGAGTCTATGGGTCTCTGTGTGAGTCTGTGGGTCTCTGTGTGAGTCTATGGGTCTATGTGTGAGTCTGTGGATTTCTGTGCGAGTCTGTGGGTCTCTGTGTGAGTCTGTGGGTCTCTGTGTGAGTCTGTGGGTCTCTATGTGAGTCTATGGGTCTCTGTGTGAGTCTATGGGTCTCTGTGTGAGTCTGTGGGACTCTGCTGTGAGTCTATGGGTCTCTGCTGTGTGAGTCTATGGGTCTCTGTGCGAGTCTTTGGGTCTCTGTGCGAGTCTGTGGGTCTCTGTGTGAGTCTATGGGTCTCTGTGTGAGTCTATGGGTCTCTGTGTGAGTCTGTGGGTCGCTGTGTAAGTCTATGGATCTCTGTGTGAGTCTATGGTCTCTGTGTGAGTTTATGGGTCTCTGTGTGAGTCTATGTGTGAGTCTGTGGATCTCTGTGCGAGTCTGTGGGTTTCTGTGTGAGTCTGTGGGTCTCTGTGTGAGTCTATGGGTCTCTGTGTGAGTCTGTGGGTCTCTGTGAGTCTATGGGTCTCTGTTTGAGTCTATGTGTCTCTGTGTGAGTATATGGGTCTCTGTGTGAGTTTATGGGTCTCTGTGTTAGTCTATGGGTCTATGTGTGCGTCTGTGGATCTCTGTGCGAGTCTATGGGTCTCTGTGTGAGTCAATGGGTCTCTGTGTGAGTCTATGGGTCTCTGTGTGAGTCTATGGGTCTCTGTGTGAGTTTATGGGTCTCTGTGTGAGTCTATGGGTCTATGTGTGAGTCTGTGGATACCTGTGTGAGTCTATGGGTCGCTTTGTGAGTCTATGGGTCTCTGTGTGAGTCTGTGGTTCTCTGTGTGAGTCGATGGGTCTCTGTGTGAGTCTATGGGTCTCTGTGTGAGTCTATGGGTCTCTGTGTGAGTCTATGGGTCTCTGTGTGAGTCTGTGGGTGTCTGTGTGAGTCTATGGGTCTCTGTGTGAGTCTGTGGGTCTCTGTGTAAGTCTATGGGTCTCTGTGTGAGTCTATGGGTCTCTGTGTGAGTTTATGGGTCTCTGTGTGAGTCTATGGGTCTATGTGTGAGTCTGTGGATTTCTGTGCGAGTCTGTGGGTCTCTGTGTGAGTCTGTGGGTCTCTGTGTGAGTCTGTGGGTCTCTATGTGAGTCTATGGGTCTCTGTGTGAGTCTATGTGTCTCTGTGTGAGTCTATGGGTCTCTGTGTGAGTCTATGTGTCTCTGTGTGAGTCTATGGGTCTCTGTGTGAGTCTATGGGTCTCTGTGTGAGTCTATGGGTCTCTGTGTGAGTTTATGGGTCTCTGTGTGAGTCTATGGGTCTATGTGTGAGTCTGTGGATTTCTGTGTGAGTCTATGTGTCTCTGTGTGAGTCTATGAGTCTCTGTGTGAGTCTATGTGTCTCTGTGTGAGTCTATGGGTCTCTGTGTGAGTCTATGTGTCTCTGTGTGAGTCTATGGGTCTCTGTGTGAGTCTATGTGTCTCTGTGTGAGTCTATGGGTCTCTGTGTGAGTCTATGGGTCTCTGTGTGAATCTATGGGTCTCTGTGTGAGTTTATGGGTCTCTGTGTTAGTCTATGGGTCTCTGTGTGAGTCTGTGGATCTCTGTGCGAGTCTGTGGGTCTCTGTGTGAGTCTGTGGGTCTCTGTGTGAGTCTATGGGTCTCTGTGTGAGTCTGTGGGTCTCTGTGTGAGTCTATGGGTCTCTGTGTGAGTCTATGTGTCTCTGTGTGAGTCTATGGGTCTCTGTGTGAGTCTATGTGTCTCTGTGTGAGTCTATGGGTCTCTGTGTGAGTCTGTGGGTCTCTGTGTGAGTCTATGGGTCTCTGTGTGAGTCTGTGGGTCTCTGTGTGAGTCTATGTGTCTCTGCGTGAATCTATGGGTCTCTGTGTGAGTCTATGGGTCTCTGTGTGAGTCTATGGGTCTCTGTGTGAGTCTATGGGTCTCTGTGTGAGTCTGTGGCACTCTGTGTGAGTCTATGGGTCTCTGTGTGAGTCTGTGGGTCTCTGTGTAAGTCTATGGGTCTCTGTGTGAGTCTATGGGTCTCTGTGTGAGTTTATGGGTCTATGTGTGAGTCTGTGGATTTCTGTGCGAGTCTGTGGGTCTCTGTGTGAGTCTGTGGGTCTCTGTGTGAGTCTGTGGGTCTCTATGTGAGTCTATGGGTCTCTGTGTGAGTCTATGGGTCTCTGTGTGAGTCTGTGGGACTCTGCTGTGAGTCTATGGGTCTCTGCTGTGTGAGTCTATGGGTCTCTGTGCGAGTCTGTGGGTCTCTGTGTGAGTCTGTGGGTCTCTGTGTGAGTCTGTGGGTCTCTGTGTGAGTCTATGGGTCTCTGTGTGAGTCTATGGGTCTCTGTGTGAGTCTGTGGGTCTCTGTGTAAGTCTATGGGTCTCTGTGTGAGTCTATGGGTCTCTGTGTGAGTTTATGGGTCTCTGTGTGAGTCTATGGGTCTATGTGTGAGTCTGTGGATTTCTGTGCGAGTCTGTGGGTCTCTGTGTGAGTCTGTGGATCTCTGTGTGAGTCTGTGGGTCTCTATGTGAGTCTATGGGTCTCTGTGTGAGTCTATGTGTCTCTGTGTGAGTCTATGAGTCTCTGTGTGAGTCTATGTGTCTCTGTGTGAGTCTATGGGTCTCTGTGTGAGTCTATGTGTCTCTGTGTGAGTCTATGAGTCTCTGTGTGAGTCTATGTGTCTCTGTGTGAGTCTATGGGTCTCTGTGTGAGTCTATGGGTCTCTGTGTGAATCTATGGGTCTCTGTCTGAGTTTATGGGTCTCTGTGTTAGTCTATGGGTCTCTGTGTGAGTCTGTGGATCTCTGTGCGAGTCTGTGGGTCTCTGTGTGAGTCTGTGGGTCTCTGTGTGAGTCTATGGGTCTCTGTGTGATTCTGTGGGTCTCTGTGTGAGTCTATGGGTCTCTGTGTGAGTCTATGTGTCTCTGTGTGAGTCTATGGGTCTCTGTGTGAGTCTATGTGTCTCTGTGTGAGTCTATGGGTCTCTGTGTGAGTCTGTGGGTCTCTGTGTGAGTCTATGGGTCTCTGTGTGAGTCTGTGGGTCTCTGTGTGAGTCTATGTGTCTCTGCGTGAATCTATGGGTCTCTGTGTGAGTCTATGGGTCTCTGTGTGAGTCTATGGGTCTCTGTGTGAGTCTATGGGTCTCTGTGTGAGTCTGTGGCACTCTGTGTGAGTCTATGGGTCTCTGTGTGAGTCTGTGGGTCTCTGTGTAAGTCTATGGGTCTCTGTGTGAGTCTATGGGTCTCTGTGTGAGTCTATGGGTCTCTGTGTGAGTCTGTGGGACTCTGCTGTGAGTCTATGGGTCTCTGCTGTGTGAGTCTATGGGTCTCTGTGCGAGTCTGTGGGTGTCTGTGTGAGTCTGTGGGTCTCTGTGTGAGTCTGTGGGTCTCTGTGTGAGTCTGTGGGTCTCTGTGTGAGTCTGTGGGTCTCTGTGTGAGTCTATGGGTCTCTGTGTGAGTCTATGTGTCTCTGTGTGAGTCTATGGGTCTCTGTGTGAGTCTATGTGTCTCTGTGTGAGTCTATGGGTCTCTGTGTGAGTCTATGTGTCTCTGTGTGAGTCTATGGGTCTCTGTGTGAGTCTATGTGTCTCTGTGTGAGTCTATGGGTCTCTGTGTGAGTCTATGGGTCTCTGTGTGAATCTATGGGTCTCTGTGTGAGTTTATGGGTCTCTGTGTTAGTCTATGGGTCTCTGTGTGAGTCTGTGGGTCTCTGTGTGAGTCTATGGGTCTCTGTGTGAGTCTGTGGGTCGCTGTGTAAGTCTATGGATCTCTGTGTGAGTCTATGGTCTCTGTGTGAGTTTATGGGTCTCTGTGTGAGTCTATGTGTGAGTCTGTGGATCTCTGTGCGAGTCTGTGGGTTTCTGTGTGAGTCTGTGGGTCTCTGTGTGAGTCTATGGGTCTCTGTGTGAGTCTGTGGGTCTCTGTGAGTCTATGGGTCTCTGTTTGAGTCTATGTGTCTCTGTGTGAGTATATGGGTCTCTGTGTGAGTTTATGGGTCTCTGTGTTAGTCTATGGGTCTATGTGTGAGTCTGTGGATCTCTGTGCGAGTCTATGGGTCTCTGTGTGAGTCAATGGGTCTCTGTGTGAGTCTATGGTTCTCTGTGTGAGTCTATGGGTCTCTGTGTGAGTTTATGGGTCTCTGTGTGAGTCTATGGGTCTATGTGTGAGTCTGTGGATCTCTGTGTGAGTCTATGGGTCGCTTTGTGAGTCTATGGGTCTCTGTGTGAGTCTGTGGTTCTCTGTGTGAGTCGATGGGTCTCTGTGTGAGTCTATGGGTCTCTGTGTGAGTCTATGGGTCTCTGTGTGAGTCTATGGGTCTCTGTGTGAGTCTGTGGGTGTCTGTGTGAGTCTATGGGATCTCTGTGTGAGTCTGTGGGTCTCTGTGTGAGTCTATGGGTCTCTGTGTGAGTCTATGTGTCTCTGTGTGAGTCTATGGGTCTCTGTGTGAGTCTATGTGTCTCTGTGTGAGTCTATGGGTCTCTGTGTGAGTCAATGGGTCTCTGTGTGAATCTATGGGTCTCTGTGTGAGTTTATGGGTCTCTGTGTTAGTCTATGGGTCTCTGTGTGAGTCTGTGGATCTCTGTGCGAGTCTGTGGGTCTCTGTGTGAGTCTGTGGGTCTCTGTGTGAGTCTATGGGTCTCTGTGTGAGTCTTTGGGTCTCTGTGTGAGTCTATGGGTCTCTGTGTGAGTCTATGTGTCTCTGTGTGAGTCTATGGGTCTCTGTGTGAGTCTATGTGTCTCTGTGTGAGTCTATGGGTCTCTGTGTGAGTCTGTGGGTCTCTGTGTGAGTCTATGGGTCTCTGTGTGAGTCTGTGGGTCTCTGTGTGAGTCTATGTGTCTCTGCGTGAATCTATGGGTCTCTGTGTGAGTCTATGGGTCTCTGTGTGAGTCTATGGGTCTCTGTGTGAGTCTATGGGTCTCTGTGTGAGTCTGTGGCACTCTGTGTGAGTCTATGGGTCTCTGTGTGAGTCTGTGGGTCTCTGTGTAAGTCTATGGGTCTCTGTGTGAGTCTATGGGTCTCTGTGTGAGTTTATGGGTCTATGTGTGAGTCTGTGGATTTCTGTGCGAGTCTGTGGGTCTCTGTGTGAGTCTGTGGGTCTCTGTGTGAGTCTGTGGGTCTCTATGTGAGTCTATGGGTCTCTGTGTGAGTCTATGGGTCTCTGTGTGAGTCTGTGGGACTCTGCTGTGAGTCTATGGGTCTCTGCTGTGTGAGTCTATGGGTCTCTGTGCGAGTCTGTGGGTGTCTGTGTGAGTCTGTGGGTCTCTTTGTGAGTCTGTGGGTCTCTGTGTGAGTCTGTGGGTCTCTGTGTGAGTCTGTGGGTCTCTGTGTGAGTCTATGGGTCTCTGTGTGAGTCTATGTGTCTCTGTGTGAGTCTATGGGTCTCTGTGTGAGTCTATGTGTCTCTGTGTGAGTCTATGGGTCTCTGTGTGAGTCTATGTGTCTCTGTGTGAGTCTATGGGTCTCTGTGTGAGTCTATGTGTCTCTGTGTGAGTCTATGGGTCTCTGTGTGAGTCTATGGGTCTCTGCTGTGTGAGTCTATGGGTCTCTGTGCGAGTCTGTGGGTCTCTGTGCGAGTCTGTGGGTCTCTGTGTGAGTCTATGGGTCTCTGCGTGAGTCTATGGGTCTCTGCTGTGTGAGTCTATGGGTCTCTGTGCGAGTCTGTGGGTCTCTGTGCGAGTCTATGTTGAATCTATGGGTCTCTGTGTGAGTTTATGGGTCTCTGTGTTAGTCTATGGGTCTCTGTGTGAGTCTGTGGATCTCTGTGCGAGTCTGTGGGTCTCTGTGTGAGTCTGTGGGTCTCTGTGTGAGTCTATGGGTCTCTGTGTGAGTCTGTGGGTCTCTGTGTGAGTCTATGGGTCTCTGTGTGAGTCTATGTGTCTCTGTGTGAGTCTATGGGTCTCTGTGTGAGTCTATGTGTCTCTGTGTGAGTCTATGGGTCTCTGTGTGAGTCTGTGGGTCTCTGTGTGAGTCTATGGGTCTCTGTGTGAGTGTGTGGGTCTCTGTGTGAGTCTATGTGTCTCTGCGTGAATCTATGGGTCTCTGTGTGAGTCTATGGGTCTCTGTGTGAGTCTATGGGTCTCTGTGTGAGTCTATGTGTCTCTGTGTGAGTCTATGGGTCTCTGTGTGAGTTTATGGGTCTCTGTGTGAGTCTATGGGTCTATGTGTGAGTCTGTGGATCTCTGTGTGAGTCTATGGGTCGCTTTGTGATTCTATGGGTCTCTGTGTGAGTCTGTGGGTCTCTGTGTGAGTCGATGGGTCTCTGTGTGAGTCTATGGGTCTCTGTGTGAGTCTATGGGTCTCTGTGTGAGTCTATGGGTCTCTGTGTGAGTCTGTGGGTCTCTGTGTGAGTCTATGGGTCTCTGTGTGAGTCTGTGGGTCTCTGTGTAAGTCTATGGGTCTCTGTGTGAGTCTATGGGTCTCTGTGTGAGTTTATGGGCCTCTGTGTGAGTCTATGGGTCTATGTGTGAGTCTGTGGATTTCTGTGCGAGTCTGTGGGTCTCTGTGTGAGTCTGTGGGTCTCTGTGTGAGTCTGTGGGTCTCTATGTGAGTCTATGGGTCTCTGTGTGAGTCTATGGGTCTCTGTGTGAGTCTGTGGGACTCTGCTGTGAGTCTATGGGTCTCTGCTGTGTGAGTCTATGGGTCTCTGTGCGAGTCTGTGGGTCTCTGTGCGAGTCTGTGGGTCTCTGTGTGAGTCTATGGGTCTCTGTGTGAGTCTATGGGTCTCTGTGTGAGTCTGTGGGTCTCTGTGTGAGTCTATGGGTCTCTGTGTGAGTCTGTGGGTCGCTGTGTAAGTCTATGGGTCTCTGTGTGAGTCTATGGGTCTCTGTGTGAGTTTATGGGTCTCTGTGTGAGTCTATGTGTGAGTCTGTGGATCTCTGTGCGAGTCTGTGGGTTTCTGTGTGAGTCTGTGGGTCTCTGTGTGAGTCTATGGGTCTCTGTGTGAGTCTGTGGGTCTCTGTGAGTCAATGGGTCTCTGTTTGAGTCTATGTGTCTCTGTGTGAGTATATGGGTCTCTGTGTGAGTATTATGGGTCTCTGTGTTAGTCTATGGGTCTATGTGTGAGTCTGTGGATCTCTGTGCGAGTCTATGGGTCTCTGTGTGAGTCAATGGGTCTCTGTGTGAGTCTATGGGTCTCTGTGTGAGTCTATGGGTCTCTGTGTGAGTTTATGGGTCTCTGTGTGAGTCTATGGGTCTATGTGTGAGTCTGTGGATCTCTGTGTGAGTCTATGGGTCGCTTTGTGAGTCTATGGGTCTCTGTGTGAGTCTGTGGTTCTCTGTGTGAGTCGATGGGTCTCTGTGTGAGTCTATGGGTCTCTGTGTGAGTCTATGGGTCTCTGTGTGAGTCTATGGGTCTCTGTGTGAGTCTGTGGGTCTCTGTGTGAGTCTATGGGTCTCTGTGTGAGTCTGTGGGTCTCTGTGTAAGTCTATGGGTCTCTGTGTGAGTCTATGGGTCTCTGTGTGAGTTTATGGGTCTCTGTGTGAGTCTATGGGTATATGTGTGAGTCTGTGGATTTCTGTGCGAGTCTGTGGGTCTCTGTGTGAGTCTGTGGGTCTCTGTGTGAGTCTGTGGGTCTCTATGTGAGTCTATGGGTCTCTGTGTGAGTCTATGTGTCTCTGTGTGAGTCTATGAGTCTCTGTGTGAGTCTATGTGTCTCTGTGTGAGTCTATGGGTCTCTGTATGAGTCTATGTGTCTCTGTGTGAGTCTATGGGTCTCTGTGTGAGTCTATGTGTCTCTGTGTGAGTCTATGGGTCTCTGTGTGAGTCTATGGGTCTCTGTGTGAATCTATGGGTCTCTGTGTGAGTTTATGGGTCTCTGTGTTAGTCTATGGGTCTCTGTGCGAGTATGTGGGTCTCTGTGTGAGTCTGTGGGTCTCTGTGTGAGTCTATGGGTCTCTGTGTGAGTCTGTGGGGTCTCTGTGTGAGTCTATGGGTCTCTGTGTGAGTCTATGTGTCTCTGTGTGAGTCTATGGGTCTCTGTGTGAGTCTATGTGTCTCTGTGTGAGTCTATGGGTCTCTGTGTGAGTCTGTGGGTCTCTGTGTGAGTCTATGGGTCTCTGTGTGAGTCTGTGGGTCTCTGTGTGAGTCTATGTGTCTCTGCGTGAATCTATGGGTCTCTGTGTGAGTCTATGGGTCTCTGTGTGAGTCTATGGGTCTCTGTGTGAGTCTATGTGTCTCTGTGTGAGTCTATGGGTCTCTGTGTGAGTTTATGGGGCTCTGTGTGAGTCTATGGGTCTATGTGTGAGTCTGTGGATCTCTGTGTGAGTCTATGGGTCGCTTTGTGAGTCTATGGGTCTCTGTGTGAGTCTGTGGGTCTCTGTGTGAGTCTATGGGTCTCTGTGTGAGTCTATGGGTCTCTGTGTGAGTCTATGGGTCTCTGTGTGAGTCTATGGGTCTCTGTGTGAGTCTGTGGGTCTCTGTGTAAGTCTATGGGTCTCTGTGTGAGTCTATGGGTCTCTGTGTGAGTTTATGGGTCTCTGTGTGAGTCTATGGGTCTATGTGTGAGTCTGTGGATTTCTGTGCGAGTCTGTGGGTCTCTGTGTGAGTCTGTGGGTGTCTGTGTGAGTCTGTGGGTCTCTATGTGAGTCTATGGGTCTCTGTGTGAGTCTATGGGTCTCTGTGTGAGTCTGTGGGACTCTGCTGTGAGTCTATGAGTCTCTGCTGTGTGAGTCTATGGGTCTCTGTGCGAGTCTGTGGGTCTCTGTGCGAGTCTGTGGGTCTCTGTGTGAGTCTATGGGTCTCTGTATGAGTCTATGGGTCTCTGTGTGAGTCTGTGGGTCTCTGTGTGAGTCTATGGGTCTCTGTGTGAGTCTGTGGGTCGCTGTGTAAGTCTATGGGTCTCTGTGTGAGTCTATGGGTCTCTGTGTGAGTTTATGGGTCTCTGTGTGAGTCTATGTGTGAGTCTGTGGAACTCTGTGCGAGTCTGTGGGTTTCTGTGTGAGTCTGTGGGTCTCTGTGTGAGTCTATGGGTCTCTGTGTGAGTCTGTGGGTCTCTGTGAGTCTATGGGTCTCTGTGTGAGTCTGTGGGTCTCTGTGTGAGTCTGTGGGTCTCTGTGTGAGTCTATGGGTCTCTGTGTGAGTCTATGCGTCTCTGTGTGAGTCTATGTGTCTCTGTGTGAGTCTATGTGTCTCTGTGTGAGTCTATGGGTCTCTGTGTGAGTCTATGGGTCTCTGTGTGAGTCTATGTGTCTCTGTGTGAGTCTGTAGGTCTCTGTGTGAGTCTATGTGTCTCTGTGTGAGTCTATGGGTCTCTGTGTGAGTTTATGGGTCTCTGTGTGAGTCTATGGGTCTATGTGTGAGTCTGTGGATCTCTGTGTGAGTCTATGGGTCGCTTTGTGAGTCTATGGGTCTCTGTGTGAGTCTGTGGGTCTCTGTGTGAGTCGATGGGTCTCTGTGTGAGTCTATGGGTCTCTGTGTGAGTCTATGGGTCTCTGTGTGAGTCTATGGGTCTCTGTGTGAGTCTGTGGGCCTCTGTGTGAGTCTATGGGTCTCTGTGTGAGTCTGTGGGTCTCTGTGTAAGTCTATGGGTCTCTGTGTGAGTCTATGGGTCTCTGTGTGAGTTTATGGGTCTCTGTGTGAGTCTATGGGTCTATGTGTGAGTCTGTGGATTTCTGTGCTAGTCTGTGGGTCTCTGTGTGAGTCTGTGGGTCTCTGTGTGAGTCTGTGGGTCTCTATGTGAGTCTATGGGACTCTGTGTGAGTCTATGGGTCTCTGTGTGAGTCTGTGGGACTCTGCTGTGAGTCTATGGGTCTCTGCTGTGTGAGTCTATGGGTCTCTGTGCGAGTCTGTGGGTCTCTGTGCGAGTCTGTGGGTCTCTGTGTGAGTCTATGGGTCTCTCTGTGAGTCTATGGGTCTCTGTGTGAGTCTGTGGGTCTCTGTGTGAGTCTATGGGTCTCTGTGTGAGTCTGTGGGTCGCTGTGTAAGTCTATGGGTCTCTGTGTGAGTCTATGGGTCTCTGTGTGAGTTTATGGGTCTCTGTGTGAGTCTATGTGTGAGTCTGTGGATCTCTGTGCGAGTCTGTGGGTTTCTGTGTGAGTCTGTGGGTCTCTGTGTGAGTCTATGGGTCTCTGTGTGAGTCTGTGGGTCTCTGTGAGTCTATGGGTCTCTCTTTGAGTCTATGTGTCTCTGTGTGAGTATATGGGTCTCTGTGTGAGTTTATGGGTCTCTATGTTAGTCTATGGGTCTATGTGTGAGTCTGTGGATCTCTGTGCGAGTCTATGGGTCTCTGTGTGAGTCTATGGGTCTCTGTGTGAGTCTATGGGTCTCTGTGTGAGTTTATGGGTCTCTGTGTGAGTCTATGGGTCTATGTGTGAGTCTGTGGATCTCTGTGTGAGTCTATGGGTCGCTTTGTGAGTCTATGGGTCTCTGTGTGAGTCTGTGGTTCTCTGTGTGAGTCGATGGGTCTCTGTGTGAGTCTATGGGTCTCTGTGTGAGTCTATGGGTCTCTGTGTGAGTCTGTGGGTCTCTGTGTGAGTCTATGGGTCTCTGTGTGAGTCTGTGGGTCTCTGTGTAAGTCTATGGGTCTCTGTGTGAGTCTATGGGTCTCTGTGTGAGATTATGGGTCTCTGTGTGAGTCTATGGGTCTATGTGTGAGTCTGTGGATTTCTGTGCGAGTCTGTGGGTCTCTGTGTGAGTCTGTGGATCTCTGTGTGAGTCTATGGGTCGCTTTGTGAGTCTATGGGTCTCTGTGTGAGTCTGTGGGTCTCTGTGTGAGTCTATGGGTCTCTGTGTGAGTCTATGGGTCTCTGTGTGAGTCTATGGGTCTCTGTGTGAGTCTGTGGGACTCTGCTGTGAGTCTATGAGTCTCTGCTGTGTGAGTCTATGGGTCTCTGTGCGAGTCTGTGGGTCTCTGTGCGAGTCTGTGGGTCTCTGTGTGAGTCTATGGGTCTCTGTGTGAGTCTATGGGTCTCTGTGTGAGTCTGTGGGTCTCTGTGTGAGTCTATGGGTCTCTGTGTGAGTCTGTGGGTCGCTGTGTAAGTCTATGGGTCTCTGTGTGAGTCTATGGGTCTCTGTGTGAGTTTATGGGTCTCTGTGTGAGTCTATGTGTGAGTCTGTGGAACTCTGTGCGAGTCTGTGGGTTTCTGTGTGAGTCTGTGGGTCTCTGTGTGAGTCTATGGGTCTCTGTGTGAGTCTGTGGGTCTCTGTGAGTCTATGGGTCTCTGTGAGTCTATGGGTCTCTGTGTGAGTCTGTGGGTCTCTGTGTGAGTCTGTGGGTCTCTGTGTGAGTCTATGCGTCTCTGTGTGAGTCTATGTGTCTCTGTGTGAGTCTATGTGTCTCTGTGTGAGTCTATGGGTCTCTGTGTGAGTCTATGGGTCTCTGTGTGAGTCTATGTGTCTCTGTGTGAGTCTGTAGGTCTCTGTGTGAGTCTATGTGTCTCTGTGTGAGTCTATGGGTCTCTGTGTGAGTTTATGGGTCTCTGTGTGAGTCTATGGGTCTATGTGTGAGTCTGTGGATCTCTGTGTGAGTCTATGGGTCGCTTTGTGAGTCTATGGGTCTCTGTGTGAGTCTGTGGGTCTCTGTGTGAGTCGATGGGTCTCTGTGTGAGTCTATGGGTCTCTGTGTGAGTCTATGGGTCTCTGTGTGAGTCTATGGGTCTCTGTGTGAGTCTGTGGGCCTCTGTGTGAGTCTATGGGTCTCTGTGTGAGTCTGTGGGTCTCTGTGTAAGTCTATGGGTCTCTGTGTGAGTCTATGGGTCTCTGTGTGAGTTTATGGGTCTCTGTGTGAGTCTATGGGTCTATGTGTGAGTCTGTGGATTTCTGTGCTAGTCTGTGGGTCTCTGTGTGAGTCTGTGGGTCTCTGTGTGAGTCTGTGGGTCTCTATGTGAGTCTATGGGACTCTGTGTGAGTCTATGGGTCTCTGTGTGAGTCTGTGGGACTCTGCTGTGAGTCTATGGGTCTCTGCTGTGTGAGTCTATGGGTCTCTGTGCGAGTCTGTGGGTCTCTGTGCGAGTCTGTGGGTCTCTGTGTGAGTCTATGGGTCTCTGTGTGAGTCTATGGGTCTCTGTGTGAGTCTGTGGGTCTCTGTGTGAGTCTATGGGTCTCTGTGTGAGTCTGTGGGTCGCTGTGTAAGTCTATGGGTCTCTGTGTGAGTCTATGGGTCTCTGTGTGAGTTTATGGGTCTCTGTGTGAGTCTATGTGTGAGTCTGTGGATCTCTGTGCGAGTCTGTGGGTTTCTGTGTGAGTCTGTGGGTCTCTGTGTGAGTCTATGGGTCTCTGTGTGAGTCTGTGGGTCTCTGTGAGTCTATGGGTCTCTGTTTGAGTCTATGTGTCTCTGTGTGAGTATATGGGTCTCTGTGTGAGTTTATGGGTCTCTATGTTAGTCTATGGGTCTATGTGTGAGTCTGTGGATCTCTGTGCGAGTCTATGGGTCTCTGTGTGAGTCTATGGGTCTCTGTGTGAGTCTATGGGTCTCTGTGTGAGTTTATGGGTCTCTGTGTGAGTCTATGGGTCTATGTGTGAGTCTGTGGATCTCTGTGTGAGTCTATGGGTCGCTTTGTGAGTCTATGGGTCTCTGTGTGAGTCTGTGGTTCTCTGTGTGAGTCGATGGGTCTCTGTGTGAGTCTATGGGTCTCTGTGTGAGTCTATGGGTCTCTGTGTGAGTCTGTGGGTCTCTGTGTGAGTCTATGGGTCTCTGTGTGAGTCTGTGGGTCTCTGTGTAAGTCTATGGGTCTCTGTGTGAGTCTATGGGTCTCTGTGTGAGTTTATGGGTCTCTGTGTGAGTCTATGGGTCTATGTGTGAGTCTGTGGATTTCTGTGCGAGTCTGTGGGTCTCTGTGTGAGTCTGTGGGTCTCTGTGTGAGTCTGTGGGTCTCTATGTGAGTCTATGGGTCTCTGTGTGAGTCTATGTGTCTCTGTGTGAGTCTATGAGTCTCTGTGTGAGTCTATGTGTCTCTGTGTGAGTCTATGGGTCTCTGTGTGAGTCTATGTGTGAGTCTGTGGATCTCTGTGCGAGTCTGTGGGTGTCTGTGTGAGTCTGTGGGTCTCTGTGTGAGTCTGTGGTTCTCCGTGTGAGTCTGTGGGTCTCTGTGTGAGTCTATGGGTCTCTGTGTGAGTCTGTGGGTCTCTGTGTGAGTCTATGGGTCTCTGTGTGAGTCTGTGGGTCGCTGTGTAAGTCTATGGGTCTCTGTGTGAGTCTATGGGTCTCTGTGTGAGTTTATGGGTCTCTGTGTGAGTCTATGTGTGAGTCTGTGGATCTCTGTGCGAGTCTGTGGGTCTCTGTGTGAGTCTGTGGGTCTCTGTGTGAGTCTATGGGTCTCTGTGTGAGTCTGTGGGTCTCTGTGAGTCTATGGGTCTCTGTTTGAGTCTATGTGTCTCTGTGTGAGTATATGGGTCTCTGTGTGAGTTTATGGGTCTCTGTGTTAGTCTATGGGTCTATGTGTGAGTCTGTGGATCTCTGTGCGAGTCTGTGGGTCTCTGTGTGAGTCAATGGGTCTCTGTGTGAGTCTATGGGTCTCTGTGTGAGTCTATGGGTCTCTGTGTGAGTTTATGGGTCTCTGTGTGAGTCTATGGGTCTATGTGTGAGTCTGTAGATCTCTGTGTGAGTCTATGGGTCGCTTTGTGAGTCTATGGGTCTCTGTGTGAGTCTGTGGGTCTCTGTGTGAGTCTATGGGTCTCTGTGTGAGTCTATGGGTCTCTGTGTGAGTCTATGGGTCTCTGTGTGAGTCTGTGGGTCTCTGTGTGAGTCTATGGGTCTCTGTGTGAGTCTGTGGGTCTCTGTGTAAGTCTATGGGTCTCTGTGTGAGTCTATGGGTCTCTGTGTGAGTTTATGGGTCTCTGTGTGAGTCTATGGGTCTATGTGTGAGTCTGTGGATTTCTGTGCGAGTCTGTGGGTCTCTGTGTGGGTCTGTGGGTCTCTGTGTGAGTCTGTGGGTCTCTATGTGAGTCTATGGGTCTCTGTGTGAGTCAATGTGTCTCTGTGTGAGTCTATGAGTCTCTGTGTGAGTCTATGTGTCTCTGTGTGAGTCTATGGGTCTCTGTGTGAGTCTATGGGTCTCTGTGTGAGTCTATGGGTCTCTGTGTGAGTCTATGTGTCTCTGTGTGAGTCTGTGGGACTCTGCTGTGAGTCTATGAGTCTCTGCTGTGTGAGTCTATGGGTCTCTGTGCGAGTCTGTGGGTCTCTGTGCGAGTCTGTGGGTCTCTGTGTGAGTCTATGGGTCTCTGTGTGAGTCTATGGGTCTCTGTGTGAGTCTGTGGGTCTCTGTGTGAGTCTATGGGTCTCTGTGTGAGTCTATGTGTCTCTGTGTGAGTCTATGAGTCTCTGTGTGAGTCTATGTGTCTCTGTGTGAGTCTATGGGTCTCTGTGTGAGTCTATGGGTCTCTGTGTGAGTCTATGGGTCTCTGTGTGAGTCTATGTGTCTCTGTGTGAGTCTGTGGGACTCTGCTGTGAGTCTATGGGTCTCTGCTGTGTGAGTCTATGGGTCTCTGTGCGAGTCTGTGGGTCTCTGTGCGAGTCTGTGGGTCTCTGTGTGAGTCTATGGGTCTCTGTGTGAGTCTATGGGTCTCTGTGTGAGTCTGTGGGTCTCTGTGTGAGTCTATGGGTCTCTGTGTGAGTCTGTGGGTCACTGTGTAAGTCTATGGGCCTCTGTGTGAGTCTATGGGTCTCTGTGTGAGTTTATGGGTCTCTGTGTGAGTCTATGTGTGAGTCTGTGGATCTCTGTGCGAGTCTGTGGGTGTCTGTGTGAGTCTGTGGGTCTCTGTGTGAGTCTGTGGTTCTCCGTGTGAGTCTGTGGGTCTCTGTGGGAGTCTATGGGTCTCTGTGTGAGTCTATGGGTCTCTGTGTGAGTTTATGGGTCTCTGTGTGAGTCTATGGGTCTATGTGTGAGTCTGTGGATTTCTGTGCGAGTCTGTGGGTCTCTGTGTGAGTCTGTGGGTCTCTGTGTGAGTCTGTGGGTCTCTATGTGAGTCTGTGGGTCTCTATGTGAGTCTATGGGTCTCTGTGTGAGTCTATGTGTCTCTGTGTGAGTCTATGGGTCTCTGTGTGAGTCTATGTGTCTCTGTGTGAGTCTATGGGTCTCTGTGCGAGTCTGTGGGTCTCTGTGCGAGTCTGTGGGTCTCTGTGTGAGTCTATGGGTCTCTGTGTGAGTCTATGGGTCTCTGTGTGAGTCTGTGGGTCTCTGTGTGAGTCTATGGGTCTCTGTGTGAGTCTGTGGGTCGCTGTGTAAGTCTATGGGTCTCTGTGTGAGTCTATGGGTCTCTGTGTGAGTTTATGGGTCTCTGTGTGAGTCTATGTGTGAGTCTGTGGATCTCTGTGCGAGTCTGTGGGTCTCTGTGTGAGTCTGTGGGTCTCTGTGTGAGTCTATGGGTCTCTGTGTGAGTCTGTGGGTCTCTGTGAGTCTATGGGTCTCTGTTTGAGTCTATGTGTCTCTGTGTGAGTATATGGGTCTCTGTGTGAGTTTATGGGTCTCTGTGTTAGTCTATGGGTCTATGTGTGAGTCTGTGGATCTCTGTGCGAGTCTGTGGGTCTCTGTGTGAGTCAATGGGTCTCTGTGTGAGTCTATGGGTCTCTGTGTGAGTCTATGGGTCTCTGTGTGAGTTTATGGGTCTCTGTGTGAGTCTATGGGTCTATGTGTGAGTCTGTAGGGGTCTCTGTGTGAGTCTGTGGGTCTCTGTGTGAGTCGATGGGTCTCTGTGTGAGTCTATGGGTCTCTGTGTGAGTCTATGGGTCTCTGTGTGAGTCTATGGGTCTCTGTGTGAGTCTGTGGGTCTCTGTGTGAGTCTATGGGTCTCTGTGTGAGTCTGTGGGTCTCTGTGTGAGTCTATGTGTGAGTCTGTGGATCTCTGTGCGAGTCTGTGGGTGTCTGTGTGAGTCTGTGGGTCTCTGTGTGAGTCTGTGGTTCTCCGTGTGAGTCTGTGGGTCTCTGTGGGAGTCTATGGGTCTCTGTGTGAGTCTATGGGTCTCTGTGTGAGTTTATGGGTCTCTGTGTGAGTCTATGGGTCTATGTGTGAGTCTGTGGATTTCTGTGCGAGTCTGTGGGTCTCTGTGTGAGTCTGTGGGTCTCTGTGTGAGTCTGTGGGTCTCTATGTGAGTCTATGGGTCTCTGTGTGAGTCTATGTGTCTCTGTGTGAGTCTATGGGTCTCTGTGTGAGTCTATGTGTCTCTGTGTGAGTCTATGGGTCTCTGTGCGAGTCTGTGGGTCTCTGTGCGAGTCTGTGGGTCTCTGTGTGAGTCTATGGGTCTCTGTGTGAGTCTATGGGTCTCTGTGTGAGTCTGTGGGTCTCTGTGTGAGTCTATGGGTCTCTGTGTGAGTCTGTGGGTCGCTGTGTAAGTCTATGGGTCTCTGTGTGAGTCTATGGGTCTCTGTGTGAGTTTATGGGTCTCTGTGTGAGTCTATGTGTGAGTCTGTGGATCTCTGTGCGAGTCTGTGGGTCTCTGTGTGAGTCTGTGGGTCTCTGTGTGAGTCTATGGGTCTCTGTGTGAGTCTGTGGGTCTCTGTGAGTCTATGGGTCTCTGTTTGAGTCTATGTGTCTCTGTGTGAGTATATGGGTCTCTGTGTGAGTTTATGGGTCTCTGTGTTAGTCTATGGGTCTATGTGTGAGTCTGTGGATCTCTGTGCGAGTCTGTGGGTCTCTGTGTGAGTCAATGGGTCTCTGTGTGAGTCTATGGGTCTCTGTGTGAGTCTATGGGTCTCTGTGTGAGTTTATGGGTCTCTGTGTGAGTCTATGGGTCTATGTGTGAGTCTGTAGATCTCTGTGTGAGTCTATGGGTCGCTTTGTGAGTCTATGGGTCTCTGTGTGAGTCTGTGGGTCTCTGTGTGAGTCGATGGGTCTCTGTGTGAGTCTATGGGTCTCTGTGTGAGTCTATGGGTCTCTGTGTGAGTCTATGGGTCTCTGTGTGAGTCTGTGGGTCTCTGTGTGAGTCTATGGGTCTCTGTGTGAGTCTGTGGGTCTCTGTGTAAGTCTATGGGTCTCTGTGTGAGTCTATGGGTCTCTGTGTGAGTTTATGGGTCTCTGTGTGAGTCTATGGGTCTATGTGTGAGTCTGTGGATTTCTGTGCGAGTCTGTGGGTCTCTGTGTGAGTCTGTGGGTCTCTGTGTGAGTCTGTGGGTCTCTATGTGAGTCTATGGGTCTCTGTGTGAGTCTATGTGTCTCTGTGTGAGTCTATGAGTCTCTGTGTGAGTCTATGTGTCTCTGTGTGAGTCTATGGGTCTCTGTGTGAGTCTATGGGTCTCTGTGTGAGTCTATGGGTCTCTGTGTGACTCTATGTGTCTCTGTGTGAGTCTGTGGGACTCTGCTGTGAGTCTATGGGTCTCTGCTGTGTGAGTCTATGGGTCTCTGTGCGAGTCTGTGGGTCTCTGTGCGAGTCTGTGGGTCTCTGTGTGAGTCTATGGGTCTCTGTGTGAGTCTATGGGTCTCTGTGTGAGTCTGTGGGTCTCTGTGTGAGTCTATGGGTCTCTGTGTGAGTCTATGTGTCTCTGTGTGAGTCTATGAGTCTCTGTGTGAGTCTATGTGTCTCTGTGTGAGTCTATGGGTCTCTGTGTGAGTCTATGGGTCTCTGTGTGAGTCTATGGGTCTCTGTGTGAGTCTATGTGTCTCTGTGTGAGTCTGTGGGACTCTGCTGTGAGTCTATGGGTCTCTGCTGTGTGAGTCTATGGGTCTCTGTGCGAGTCTGTGGGTCTCTGTGCGAGTCTGTGGGTCTCTGTGTGAGTCTATGGGTCTCTGTGTGAGTCTATGGGTCTCTGTGTGAGTCTGTGGGTCTCTGTGTGA
Organism: Petromyzon marinus; assembly: GCF_048934315.1. Classification (NCBI taxonomy): domain Eukaryota; kingdom Metazoa; phylum Chordata; class Hyperoartia; order Petromyzontiformes; family Petromyzontidae; genus Petromyzon; species Petromyzon marinus. The sequence goes on from NW_027423045.1 coordinate 405,817, forward strand.
GTCTATGGGTCTCTGTGTGAGTCTGTGGGTCACTGTGTAAGTCTATGGGTCTCTGTGTGAGTCTATGGGTCTCTGTGTGAGTTTATGGGTCTCTGTGTGAGTCTATGTGTGAGTCTGTGGATCTCTGTGCGAGTCTGTGGGTGTCTGTGTGAGTCTGTGGGTCTCTGTGTGAGTCTGTGGTTCTCCGTGTGAGTCTGTGGGTCTCTGTGTGGGTCTATGGGCCTCTGTGTGAGTCTATGTGTCTCTGTGTGAGTCTATGGGTCTCTGTGTGAGTCTATGTGTCTCTGTGTGAGTCTATGGGTCTCTGTGTGAGTCTATGTGTCTCTGTGTGAGTCTATGGGTCTCTGTGTGAGTCTATGGGTCTCTGTGGGAGTCTATGGGTCTCTGTGTGAATCTATGGGTCTCTGTGTGAGTTTATGGGTCTCTGTGTTAGTCTATGGGTCTCTGTGTGAGTCTGTGGATCTCTGTGCGAGTCTGTGGGTCTCTGTGTGAGTCTGTGGGTCTCTGTGTGAGTCTATGGGTCTCTGTGTGAGTCTGTGGGTCTCTGTGTGAGTCTATGGGTCTCTGTGTGAGTCTATGTGTCTCTGTGTGAGTCTATGGGTCTCTGTGTGAGTCTATGTGTCTCTGTGTGAGTCTATGGGTCTCTGTGTGAGTCTGTGGGTCTCTGTGTGAGTTTATGGGTCTCTGTGTGAGTCTCTGGGTCTCTGTGTGAGTCTATGTGTCTCTGCGTGAATCTATGGGTCTCTGTGTGAGTCTATGGGTCTCTGTGTGAGTCTATGGGTCTCTGTGTGAGTCTATGTGACTCTGTGTGAGTCTATGGGTCTCTGTGTGAGTTTATGGGTCTTTGTGTGAATCTATGGGTCTATGTGTGAGTCTGTGGATCTCTGTGTGAGTCTATGGGTCGCTTTGTGAGTCTATGGGTCTCTGTGTGAGTCTGTGGGTCTCTGTGTGAGTCGATGGGTCTCTGTGTGAGTCTATGGGTCTCTGTGTGAGTCTATGGGTCTCTGTGTGAGTCTATGGGTCTCTGTGTGAGTCTGTGGGTCTCTGTGTGAGTCTATGGGCCTCTGTGTGAGTCTGTGGGTCTCTGTGTAAGTCTATGGGTCTCTGTGTGAGTCTATGGGTCTCTGTGTGAGTTTATGGGTCTCTGTGTGAGTCTATGGGTCTATGTGTGAGTCTGTGGATTTGTGTGCGAGTCTGTGGGTCTCTGTGTGAGTCTGTGGGTCTCTGTGTGAGTCTGTGGGTCTCTATGTGAGTCTATGGGTCTCTGTGTGAGTCTATGTGTCTCTGTGTGAGTCTATGAGTCTCTGTGTGAGTCTATGTGTCTCTGTGTGAGTCTATGGGTCTCTGTGCGAGTCTGTGGGTCTCTGTGCGAGTCTGTGGGTCTCTGTGTGAGTCTATGGGTCTCTGTGTGAGTCTATGGGTCTCTGTGTGAGTCTGTGGGTCTCTGTGTGAGTCTATGGGTCTCTGTGTGAGTCTGTGGGTCGCTGTGTAAGTCTATGGGTCTCTGTGTGAGTCTATGGGTCTCTGTGTGAGTTTATGGGTCTCTGTGTGAGTCTATGTGTGAGTCTGTGGATCTCTGTGCGAGTCTGTGGGTCTCTGTGTGAGTCTGTGGGTCTCTGTGTGAGTCTATGGGTCTCTGTGTGAGTCTGTGGGTCTCTGTGAGTCTATGGGTCTCTGTTTGAGTCTATGTGTCTCTGTGTGAGTATATGGGTCTCTGTGTGAGTTTATGGGTCTCTGTGTTAGTCTATAGGTCTATGTGTGAGTCTGTGGATCTCTGTGCGAGTCTATGGGTCTCTGTGTGAGTCAATGGGTCTCTGTGTGAGTCTATGGGTCTCTGTGTGAGTCTATGGGTCTCTGTGTGAGTTTATGGGTCTCTGTGTGAGTCTATGGGTCTATGTGTGAGTCTGTAGATCTCTGTGTGAGTCTATGGGTCGCTTTGTGAGTCTATGGGTCTCTGTGTGAGTCTGTGGGTCTCTGTGAGAGTCGATGGGTCTCTGTGTGAGTCTATGGGTCTCTGTGTGAGTCTATGGGTCTCTGTGTGAGTCTATGGGTCTCTGTGTGAGTCTGTGGGTCTCTGTGTGAGTCTATGGGTCTCTGTGTGAGTCTGTGGGTCTCTGTGTAAGTCTATGGGTCTCTGTGTGAGTCTATGGGTCTCTGTGTGAGTTTATGGGTCTCTGTGTGAGTCTATGGGTCTATGTGTGAGTCTGTGGATTTCTGTGCGAGTCTGTGGGTCTCTGTGTGAGTCTGTGGGTCTCTGTGTGAGTCTGTGGGTCTCTATGTGAGTCTATGGGTCTCTGTGTGAGTCTATGTGTCTCTGTGTGAGTCTATGAGTCTCTGTGTGAGTCTATGTGTCTCTGTGTGAGTCTATGGGTCTCTGTGTGAGTCTATGGGTCTCTGTGTGAGTCTATGGGTCTCTGTGTGAGTCTATGTGTCTCTGTGTGAGTCTGTGGGACTCTGCTGTGAGTCTATGGGTCTCTGCTGTGTGAGTCTATGGGTCTCTGTGCGAGTCTGTGGGTCTCTGTGCGAGTCTGTGGGTCTCTGTGTGAGTCTATGGGTCTCTGTGTGAGTCTATGGGTCTCTGTGTGAATCTGTGGGTCTCTGTGTGAGTCTATGGGTCTCTGTGTGAGTCTGTGGGTCGCTGTGTGAGTCTATGGGTCTCTGTGTGAGTCTATGGGTCTCTGTGTGAGTCTGTGGGTCTCTGTGTGAGTCTATGGGTCTCTGTGTGAGTCTGTGGGTCTCTGTGTAAGTCTATGGGTCTCTGTGTGAGTCTATGGGTCTCTGTGTGAGTTTATGGGTCTCTGTGTGAGTCTATGGGTCTATGTGTGAGTCTGTGGATTTCTGTGCGAGTCTGTGGGTCTCTGTGTGAGTCTGTGGGTCTCTGTGTGAGTCTGTGGGTCTCTATGTGAGTCTATGGGTCTCTGTGTGAGTCTATGTTTCTCTGTGTGAGTCTATGAGTCTCTGTGTGAGTCTATGTGTCTCTGTGTGAGTCTATGGGTCTCTGTGTGAGTCTATGGGTCTCTGTGTGAGTCTATGGGTCTCTGTGTGAGTCTATGTGTCTCTGTGTGAGTCTGTAGGACTCTGCTGTGAGTCTATGGGTCTCTGCTGTGTGAGTCTATGGGTCTCTGTGCGAGTCTGTGGGTCTCTGTGCGAGTCTGTGGGTCTCTGTGTGAGTCTATGGGTCTCTGTGTGAGTCTATGGGTCTCTGTGTGAGTCTGTGGGTCTCTGTGTGAGTCTATGGGTCTCTGTGTGAGTCTGTGGGTCGCTGTGTAAGTCTATGGGTCTCTGTGTGAGTCTATGGGTCTCTGTGTGAGTTTATGGGTCTCTGTGTGAGTCTATGTGTGAGTCTGTGGATCTCTGTGCGAGTCTGTGGGTCTCTGTGTGAGTCTGTGGGTCTCTGTGTGAGTCTATGGGTCTCTGTGTGAGTCTGTGGGTCTCTGTGAGTCTATGGGTCTCTGTTTGAGTCTATGTGTCTCTGTGTGAGTATATGGGTCTCTGTGTGAGTTTATGGGTCTCTGTGTTAGTCTATGGGTCTATGTGTGAGTCTGTGGATCTCTGTGCGAGTCTATGGGTCTCTGTGTGAGTCAATGGGTCTCTGTGTGAGTCTATGGGTCTCTGTGTGAGTCTATGGGTCTCTGTGTGAGTTTATGGGTCTCTGTGTGAGTCTATGGGTCTATGTGTGAGTCTGTGGATCTCTGTGTGAGTCTATGGGTCGCTTTGTGAGTCTATGGGTCTCTGTGTGAGTCTGTGGGTCTCTGTGTGAGTCGATGGGTCTCTGTGTGAGTCTATGGGTCTCTGTGTAAGTCTATGGGTCTCTGTGTGAGTCTGTGGGTCTCTGTGTGAGTCTATGGGTCTCTGTGTGAGTCTGTGGGTATCTGTGTACGTCTATGGGTCTCTGTGTGAGTCTATGGGTCTCTGTGTGAGTTTATGGGTCTCTGTGTGAGTCTATGGGTCTATGTGTGAGTCTGTGGATTTCTGTGCGAGTCTGTGGGTCTCTGTGTGAGTCTGTGGGTCTCTGTGTGAGTCTGTGGGTCTCTATGTGAGTCTATGGGTCTCTGTGTGAGTCTATGTGTCTCTGTGTGAGTCTATGAGTCTCTGTGTGAGTCTACGTGTCTCTGTGTGAGTCTATGGGTCTCTGTGTGAGTCTATGGGTCTCTGTGTGAGTCTATGGGTCTCTCTGTGAGTCTATGTGTCTCTGTGTGAGTCTGTGGGACTCTGCTGTGAGTCTATGGGTCTCTGCTGTGTGAGTCTATGGGTCTCTGTGCGAGTCTGTGGGTCTCTGTGCGAGTCTGTGGGTCTCTGTGTGAGTCTATGGGTCTCTGTGTGAGTCTATGGGTCTCTGTGTGAGTCTGTGGGTCTCTGTGTGAGTCTATGGGTCTCTGTGTGAGTCTGTGGGTCGCTGTGTAAGTCTATGGGTCTCTGTGTGAGTCTATGGGTCTCTGTGTGAGTTTATGGGTCTCTGTGTGAGTCTATGTGTGAGTCTGTGGATCTCTGTGCGAGTCTGTGGGTCTCTGTGTGAGTCTGTGGGTCTCTGTGTGAGTCTATGGGTCTCTGTGTGAGTCTGTGGGTCTCTGTGAGTCTATGGGTCTCTGTTTGAGTCTATGTGTCTCTGTGTGAGTATATGGGTCTCTGTGTGAGTTTATGGGTCTCTGTGTTAGTCTATGGGTCTATGTGTGAGTCTGTGGATCTCTGTGCGAGTCTATGGGTCTCTGTGTGAGTCTATGGGTCTCTGTGTGAGTCTATGGGTCTCTGTGTGAGTCTATGGTCTCTGTGTGAGTCTATGTGTCTCTTTGTGAGTCTATGAGTCTCTGTGTGAGTCTATGTGTCTCTGTGTGAGTCTATGGGTCTCTGTGTGAGTCTATGGGTCTCTGTGTGAGTATGTGGGTCTCTGTGTGAGTCTATGGGTCTCTGTGTGAGTCTATGGGTCTCTGTGTGAGTCTATGGGTCTCTGTGTGAGTCTGTGGGTCTCTGTGTGAGTCTATGGGTCTCTGTGTGAGTCTGTGGGTCTCTGTGTAAGTCTATGGGTCTCTGTGTGAGTCTATGGGTCTCTGTGTGAGTTTATGGGTCTCTGTGTGAGTCTATGGGTCTATGTGTGAGTCTGTGGATCTCTGTGCGAGTCTGTGGATCTCTGTGTGAGTCTGTGGGTCTCTGTGTGAGTCTATGGGTCTCTGTGTGAGTCTGTGGGTCTCTGTGTGAGTCTATGGGTCTCTGTGTGAGTCTATGTGTCTCTCTGTGAGTCTATGGGTCTCTGTGTGAGTTTATGGGTCTCTGTGTTAGTCTATGGGTCTATGTGTGAGTCTGTGGATCTCTGTGCGAGTCTATGGGTTTCTGTGTGAGTCTGTGGGTCTCTGTGTGAGTCTATGGGTCTCTGTGTGAGTCTACGTGTCTCTGTGTGAGTCTATGGGTCTCTGTGTGAGTCTATGGGTCTCTGTGTGAGTCTGTGGGTCTCTGTGTGAGTCTATGGGTCTCTGTGTGAGTCTATGGGTCTCTGTGTGGGTCTATGAGTCTCTGTGTGAGTCTATGGGTCTCTGTGTGAGTCTATGTGTCTCTGTGTGAGTCTATGGGTCTCTGTGTGAGTCAATGGGTCTCTATGTGAGTCTATGGGTCTCTGTGTGAGTCTATGGGTCTCTGTGTGAGTCTGTGGGTCTCTGTGTGAGTCTGTGGGTCTATGTGTGAGTCTATGTGTCTCTGTGTGAGTCTATGGGTCTCTGTGTGAGTCTATGGGTCTCTGTGTGAGTCTATGGGTCTCTGTGTGAGTCTATGGGTCTCTGTGTGAGTCTATGTGTCTCTGTGTGAGTCTATGGGACTCTGCTGTGAGTCTATGGGTCTCTGCTGTGTGAGTCTATGGGTCTCTGTGCGAGTCTGTGGGTCTCTGTGCGAGTCTGTGGGTCTCTGTGTGAGTCTATGGGTCTCTGCGTGAGTCTATGGGTCTCTGCTGTGTGAGTCTATGGGTCTCTGTGCGAGTCTGTGGGTCTCTGTGCGAGTCTATGTGTCTCTGTGTGAGTCTATGGGTCTCTGTGTGAGTCTATGGGTCTCTGTGTGAGTCTATGTGTCTCTGTGTGAATCTGTGGGTCTCTGCGAGAGTCTATGGGTCTCTGCTGTGAGTCTATGGGTCTCTGCTGTGTGAGTCTATGGGTCTCTGTGCGAGTCTGTGGGTCTCTGTGCAAGTCTGTGGGTCTATGTATGAGTCTATGGGTCTCTGCGTGAGTCTATGGGTCTCTGCTGTGTGAGTCTATGGGTCTCTGTGCGAGTCTGTGGGTCTCTGTGTGAGTATATGGGTCTCTGTGTGAGTTTATGGGTCTCTGTGTTAGTCTATGGGTCTATGTGTGAGTCTGTGGATCTCTGTGCGAGTCTATGGGTCTCTGTGTGAGTCAATGGGTCTCTGTGTGAGTCTATGGGTCGCTTTGTGAGTCTATGGGTCTCTGTGTGAGTCTGTGGGTCTCTGTGTGAGTCGATGGGTCTCTGTGTGAGTCTATGGGTCTCTGTGTGAGTCTATGGGTCTCTGTGTGAGTCTATGGGTCTCTGTGTGAGTCTGTGGGTCTCTGTGTGAGTCTATGGGTCTCTGTGTGAGTCTGTGGGTCTCTGTGTAAGTCTATGGGTCTCTGTGTGAGTCTATGGGTCTCTGTGTGAGTTTATGGGTCTCTGTGTGAGTCTATGGGTCTATGTGTGAGTCTGTGGATTTCTGTGCGAGTCTGTGGGTCTCTGTGTGAGTCTGTGGGTCTCTGTGTGAGTCTGTGGGTCTCTATGTGAGTCTATGGGTCTCTGTGTGAGTCTATGTGTCTCTGTGTGAGTCTATGAGTCTCTGTGTGAGTCTATGTGTCTCTGTGTGAGTCTATGGGTCTCTGTGTGAGTCTATGGGTCTCTGTGTGAGTCTATGGGTCTCTGTGTGAGTCTATGTGTCTCTGTGTGAGTCTGTGGGACTCTGCTGTGAGTCTATGGGTCTCTGCTGTGTGAGTCTATGGGTCTCTGTGCGAGTCTGTGGGTCTCTGTGCGAGTCTGTGGGTCTCTGTGTGAGTCTATGGGTCTCTGTGTGAGTCTATGGGTCTCTGTGTGAGTCTGTGGGTCTCTGTGTGAGTCTATGGGTCTCTGTGTGAGTCTGTGGGTCGCTGTGTGAGTCTATGGGTCTCTGTGTGAGTCTATGGGTCTCTGTGTGAGTCTGTGGGTCTCTGTGTGAGTCTATGGGTCTCTGTGTGAGTCTGTGGGTCTCTGTGTAAGTCTATGGGTCTCTGTGTGAGTCTATGGGTCTCTGTGTGAGTCTGTGGGTCTCTGTGTAAGTCTATGGGTCTCTGTGTGAGTCTATGGGTCTATGTGTGAGTCTGTGGATTTCTGTGCGAGTCTGTGGGTCTCTGTGTGAGTCTATGGGTCTCTGTGTGAGTCTATGGGTCTCTGTGTGAGTCTATGGGTCTATGTGTGAGTCTGTGGATTTCTGTGCGAGTCTGTGGGTCTCTGTGTGAGTCTGTGGGTCTCTGTGTGAGTCTGTGGGTCTCTATGTGAGTCTATGGGTCTCTGTGTGAGTCTATGTGTCTCTGTGTGAGTCTATGAGTCTCTGTGTGAGTCTATGTGTCTCTGTGTGAGTCTATGGGTCTCTGTGTGAGTCTATGGGTCTCTGTGTGAGTCTATGGGTCTCTGTGTGAGTCTATGTGTCTCTGTGTGAGTCTGTAGGACTCTGCTGTGAGTCTATGGGTCTCTGCTGTGTGAGTCTATGGGTCTCTGTGCGAGTCTGTGGGTCTCTGTGCGAGTCTGTGGGTCTCTGTGTGAGTCTATGGGTCTCTGTGTGAGTCTATGGGTCTCTGTGTGAGTCTGTGGGTCTCTGTGTGAGTCTGGGTCTCTGTGTGAGTCTGTGGGTTGCTGTGTAAGTCTATGGGTCTCTGTGTGAGTCTATGGGTCTCTGTGTGAGTTTATGGGTCTCTGTGTGAGTCTATGTGTGAGTCTGTGGATTTCTGTGCGAGTCTGTGGGTCTCTGTGTGAGTCTGTGGGTCTCTGTGTGAGTCTATGGGTCTCTGTGTGAGTCTGTGGGTCTCTGTGAGTCTATGGGTCTCTGTTTGAGTCTATGTGTCTCTGTGTGAGTATATGGGTCTCTGTGTGAGTTTATGGGTCTCTGTGTTAGTCTATGGGTCTATGTGTGAGTCTGTGGATCTCTGTGCGAGTCTATGGGTCTCTGTGTGAGTCAATGGGTCTCTGTGTGAGTCTATGGGTCTCTGTGTGAGTCTATGGGTCTCTGTGTGAGTTTATGGGTCTCTGTGTGAGTCTATGGGTCTATGTGTGAGTCTGTGGATCTCTGTGTGAGTCTATGGGTCGCTTTGTGAGTCTATGGGTCTCTGTGTGAGTCTGTGGGTCTCTGTGTGAGTCGATGGGTCTCTGTGTGAGTCTATGGGTCTCTGTGTGAGTCTAAGGGTCTCTGTGTGAGTCTATGGGTCTCTGTGTGAGTCTGTGGGTCTCTGTGTGAGTCTATGGGTCTCTGTGTGAGTCTGTGGGTCTCTGTGTACGTCTATGGGTCTCTGTGTGAGTCTATGGGTCTCTGTGTGAGTTTATGGGTCTCTGTGTGAGTGTATGGGTCTATGTGTGAGTCTGTGGATTTCTGTGCGAGTCTGTGGGTCTCTGTGTGAGTCTGTGGGTCTCTGTGTGAGTCTGTGGGTCTCTATGTGAGTCTATGGGTCTCTGTGTGAGTCTATGTGTCTCTGTGTGAGTCTATGAGTCTCTGTGTGAGTCTACGTGTCTCTGTGTGAGTCTATGGGTCTCTGTGTGAGTCTATGGGTCTCTGTGTGAGTCTATGGGTCTCTGTGTGAGTCTATGTGTCTCTGTGTGAGTCTGTGGGACTCTGCTGTGAGTCTATGGGTCTCTGCTGTGTGAGTCTATGGGTCTCTGTGCGAGTCTGTGGGTCTCTGTGTGAGTTTATGGGTCTCTGTGTGAGTCTATGGGTCTCTGTGTGGGTCTATGAGTCTATGTGTGAGTCTATGGGTCTCTGTGTGAGTCTATGTGTCTCTGTGTGAGTCTATGGGTCTCTGTGTGAGTCAATGGGTCTCTATGTGAGTCTATGGGTCTCTGTGTGAGTCTATGGGTCTCTGTGTGAGTCTGTGGGTCTCTGTGTGAGTCTGTGGGTCTATGTGTGAGTCTATGTGTCTCTGTGTGAGTCTATGGGTCTCTGTGTGAGTCTATGGGTCTCTGTGTGAGTCTATGGGTCTCTGTGTGAGTCTATGTGTCTCTGTGTGAGTCTATGGGACTCTGCTGTGAGTCTATGGGTCTCTGCTGTGTGAGTCTATGGGTCTCTGTGCGAGTCTGTGGGTCTCTGTGCGAGTCTGTGGGTCTCTGTGTGAGTCTATGGGTCTCTGCGTGAGTCTATGGGTCTCTGCTGTGTGAGTCTATGGGTCTCTGTGCGAGTCTGTGGGTCTCTGTGCGAGTCTATGTGTCTCTGTGTGAGTCTATGGGTCTCTGTGTGAGTCTATGGGTCTCTGTGTGAGTCTATGTGTCTCTGTGTGAATCTGTGGGTCTCTGCGAGAGTCTATGGGTCTCTGCTGTGTGAGTCTATGGGTCTCTGTGCGAGTCTGTGGGTCTCTGTGCAAGTCTGTGGGTCTATGTATGAGTCTATGGGTCTCTGCGTGAGTCTATGGGTCTCTGCTGTGTGAGTCTATGGGTCTCTGTGCGAGTCTGTGGGTCTCTGTGTGAGTATATGGGTCTCTGTGTGAGTTTATGGGTCTCTGTGTTAGTCTATGGGTCTATGTGTGAGTCTGTGGATCTCTGTGCGAGTCTATGGGTCTCTGTGTGAGTCAATGGGTCTCTGTGTGAGTCTATGGGTCTCTGTGTGAGTCTATGGGTCTCTGTGTGAGTTTATGGGTCTCTGTGTGAGTCTATGGGTCTATGTGTGAGTCTGTAGATCTCTGTGTGAGTCTATGGGTCGCTTTGTGAGTCTATGGGTCTCTGTGTGAGTCTGTGGGTCTCTGTGTGAGTCGATGGGTCTCTGTGTGAGTCTATGGGTCTCTGTGTGAGTCTATGGGTCTCTGTGTGAGTCTATGGGTCTCTGTGTGAGTCTGTGGGTCTCTGTGTGAGTCTATGGGTCTCTGTGTGAGTCTGTGGGTCTCTGTGTAAGTCTATGGGTCTCTGTGTGAGTCTATGGGTCTCTGTGTGAGTTTATGGGTCTCTGTGTGAGTCTATGGGTCTATGTGTGAGTCTGTGGATTTCTGTGCGAGTCTGTGGGTCTCTGTGTGAGTCTGTGGGTCTCTGTGTGAGTCTGTGGGTCTCTATGTGAGTCTATGGGTCTCTGTGTGAGTCTATGTGTCTCTGTGTGAGTCTATGAGTCTCTGTGTGAGTCTATGTGTCTCTGTGTGAGTCTATGGGTCTCTGTGTGAGTCTATGGGTCTCTGTGTGAGTCTATGGGTCTCTGTGTGAGTCTATGTGTCTCTGTGTGAGTCTGTGGGACTCTGCTGTGAGTCTATGGGTCTCTGCTGTGTGAGTCTATGGGTCTCTGTGCGAGTCTGTGGGTCTCTGTGCGAGTCTGTGGGTCTCTGTGTGAGTCTATGGGTCTCTGTGTGAGTCTATGGGTCTCTGTGTGAGTCTGTGGGTCTCTGTGTGAGTCTATGGGTCTCTGTGTGAGTCTGTGGGTCGCTGTGTGAGTCTATGGGTCTCTGTGTGAGTCTATGGGTCTCTGTGTGAGTCTGTGGGTCTCTGTGTGAGTCTATGGGTCTCTGTGTGAGTCTGTGGGTCTCTGTGTAAGTCTATGGGTCTCTGTGTGAGTCTATGGGTCTCTGTGTGAGTTTATGGGTCTCTGTGTGAGTCTATGGGTCTATGTGTGAGTCTGTGGATTTCTGTGCGAGTCTGTGGGTCTCTGTGTGAGTCTGTGGGTCTCTGTGTGAGTCTGTGGGTCTCTATGTGAGTCTATGGGTCTCTGTGTGAGTCTATGTGTCTCTGTGTGAGTCTATGAGTCTCTGTGTGAGTCTATGTGTCTCTGTGTGAGTCTATGGGTCTCTGTGTGAGTCTATGGGTCTCTGTGTGAGTCTATGGGTCTCTGTGTGAGTCTATGTGTCTCTGTGTGAGTCTGTAGGACTCTGCTGTGAGTCTATGGGTCTCTGCTGTGTGAGTCTATGGGTCTCTGTGCGAGTCTGTGGGTCTCTGTGCGAGTCTGTGGGTCTCTGTGTGAGTCTATGGGTCTCTGTGTGAGTCTATGGGTCTCTGTGTGAGTCTGTGGGTCTCTGTGTGAGTCTATGGGTCTCTGTGTGAGTCTGTGGGTCGCTGTGTAAGTCTATGGGTCTCTGTGTGAGTCTATGGGTCTCTGTGTGAGTTTATGGGTCTCTGTGTGAGTCTATGTGTGAGTCTGTGGATCTCTGTGCGAGTCTGTGGGTCTCTGTGTGAGTCTGTGGGTCTCTGTGTGAGTCTATGGGTCTCTGTGTGAGTCTGTGGGTCTCTGTGAGTCTATGGGTCTCTGTTTGAGTCTATGTGTCTCTGTGTGAGTATATGGGTCTCTGTGTGAGTTTATGGGTCTCTGTGTTAGTCTATGGGTCTATGTGTGAGTCTGTGGATCTCTGTGCGAGTCTATGGGTCTCTGTGTGAGTCAATGGGTCTCTGTGTGAGTCTATGGGTCTCTGTGTGAGTCTATGGGTCTCTGTGTGAGTTTATGGGTCTCTGTGTGAGTCTATGGGTCTATGTGTGAGTCTGTGGATCTCTGTGTGAGTCTATGGGTCGCTTTGTGAGTCTATGGGTCTCTGTGTGAGTCTGTGGGTCTCTGTGTGAGTCGATGGGTCTCTGTGTGAGTCTATGGGTCTCTGTGTGAGTCTATGGGTCTCTGTGTGAGTCTATGGGTCTCTGTGTGAGTCTGTGGGTCTCTGTGTGAGTCTATGGGTCTCTGTGTGAGTCTGTGGGTCTCTGTGTAAGTCTATGGGTCTCTGTGTGAGTCTATGGGTCTCTGTGTGAGTTTATGGGTCTCTGTGTGAGTCTATGGGTCTATGTGTGAGTCTGTGGATTTCTGTGCGAGTCTGTGGGTCTCTGTGTGAGTCTGTGGGTCTCTGTGTGAGTCTGTGGGTCTCTATGTGAGTCTATGGGTCTCTGTGTGAGTCTATGTGTCTCTGTGTGAGTCTATGAGTCTCTGTGTGAGTCTATGTGTCTCTGTGTGAGTCTATGGGTCTCTGTGTGAGTCTATGGGTCTCTGTGTGAGTCTATGGGTCTCTGTGTGAGTCTATGTGTCTCTGTGTGAGTCTGTGGGACTCTGCTGTGAGTCTATGGGTCTCTGCTGTGTGAGTCTATGGGTCTCTGTGCGAGTCTGTGGGTCTCTGTGTGAGTCTATGGGTCTCTGTGTGAGTCTATGGGTCTCTGTGTGAGTCTGTGGGTCTCTGTGTGAGTCTATGGGTCTCTGTGTGAGTCTGTGGGTCGCTGTGTGAGTCTATGGGTCTCTGTGTGAGTCTATGGGTCTCTGTGTGAGTCTGTGGGTCTCTGTGTGAGTCTATGGGTCTCTGTGTGAGTATGTGGGTCTCTGTGTAAGTCTATGGGTCTCTGTGTGAGTCTATGGGTCTCTGTGTGAGTTTATGGGTCTCTGTGTGAGTCTATGGGTCTATGTGTGAGTCTGTGGATTTCTGTACGAGTCTGTGGGTCTCTGTGTGAGTCTGTGGGTCTCTGTGTGAGTCTGTGGGTCTCTATGTGAGTCTATGGGTCTCTGTGTGAGTCTATGTTTCTCTGTGTGAGTCTATGAGTCTCTGTGTGAGTCTATGTGTCTCTGTGTGAGTCTATGGGTCTCTGTGTGAGTCTATGGGTCTCTGTGTGAGTCTATGGGTCTCTGTGTGAGTCTATGTGTCTCTGTGTGAGTCTGTAGGACTCTGCTGTGAGTCTATGGGTCTCTGCTGTGTGAGTCTATGGGTCTCTGTGCGAGTCTGTGGGTCTCTGTGCGAGTCTGTGGGTCTCTGTGTGAGTCTATGGGTCTCTGTGTGAGTTTATGGGTCTCTGTGTGAGTCTATGGGTCTATGTGTGAGTCTGTGGATTTCTGTGCGAGTCTGTGGGTCTCTGTGTGAGTCTGTGGGTCTCTGTGTGAGTCTGTGGGTCTCTGTGTGAGTCTATGGGTCTCTGTGTGAGTCTGTGGGTCGCTGTGTGAGTCTATGGGTCTCTGTGTGAGTCTATGGGTCTCTGTGTGAGTCTGTGGGTCTCTGTGTGAGTCTATGGGTCTCTGTGTGAGTCTATGGGTCTCTGTGTGAGTCTATGTGTCTCTGTGTGAGTCTGTAGGACTCTGCTGTGAGTCTATGGGTCTCTGCTGTGTGAGTCTATGGGTCTCTGTGCGAGTCTGTGGGTCTCTGTGCGAGTCTGTGGGTCTCTGTGTGAGTCTATGGGTCTCTGTGTGAGTCTGTGGGTCTCTGTGTGAGTCTATGGGTCTCTGTGTGAGTCTGTGGGTCGCTGTGTAAGTCTATGGGTCTCTGTGTGAGTCTATGGGTCTCTGTGTGAGTTTATGGGTCTCTGTGTGAGTCTATGTGTGAGTCTGTGGATCTCTGTGCGAGTCTGTGGGTCTCTGTGTGAGTCTGTGGGTCTCTGTGTGAGTCTATGGGTCTCTGTGTGAGTCTGTGGGTCTCTGTGAGTCTATGGGTCTCTGTTTGAGTCTATGTGTCTCTGTGTGAGTATATGGGTCTCTGTGTGAGTTTATGGGTCTCTGTGTTAGTCTATGGGTCTATGTGTGAGTCTGTGGATCTCTGTGCGAGTCTATGGGTCTCTGTGTGAGTCAATGGGTCTCTGTGTGAGTCTATGGGTCTCTGTGTGAGTCTATGGGTCTCTGTGTGAGTTTATGGGTCTCTGTGTGAGTCTATGGGTCTATGTGTGAGTCTGTGGATCTCTGTGTGAGTCTATGGGTCGCTTTGTGAGTCTATGGGTCTCTGTGTGAGTCTGTGGGTCTCTGTGTGAGTCGATGGGTCTCTGTGTGAGTCTATGGGTCTCTGTGTGAGTCTATGGGTCTCTGTGTGAGTCTATGGGTCTCTGTGTGAGTCTGTGGGTCTCTGTGTGAGTCTATGGGTCTCTGTGTGAGTCTGTGGGTATCTGTGCACGTCTATGGGTCTCTGTGTGAGTCTATGGGTCTCTGTGTGAGTTTATGGGTCTCTGTGTGAGTCTATGGGTCTATGTGTGAGTCTGTGGATTTCTGTGCGAGTCTGTGGGTCTCTGTGTGAGTCTGTGGGTCTCTGTGTGAGTCTGTGGGTCTCTATGTGAGTCTATGGGTCTCTGTGTGAGTCTATGTGTCTATGTGTGAGTCTATGAGTCTCTGTGTGAGTCTACGTGTCTCTGTGTGAGTCTATGGGTCTCTGTGTGAGTCTATGGGTCTCTGTGTGAGTCTATGGGTCTCTGTGTGAGTCTATGTGTCTCTGTGTGAGTCTGTGGGACTCTGCTGTGAGTCTATGGGTCTCTGCTGTGTGAGTCTATGGGTCTCTGTGCGAGTCTGTGGGTCTCTGTGCGAGTCTGTGGGTCTCTGTGTGAGTCTATGGGTCTCTGTGTGAGTCTATGGGTCTCTGTGTGAGTCTGTGGGTCTCTGTGTGAGTCTATGGGTCTCTGTGTGAGTCTGTGGGTCGCTGTGTAAGTCTATGGGTCTCTGTGTGAGTCTATGGGTCTCTGTGTGAGTTTATGGGTCTCTGTGTGAGTCTATGTGTGAGTCTGTGGATCTCTGTGCGAGTCTGTGGGTCTCTGTGTGAGTCTGTGGGTCTCTGTGTGAGTCTATGGGTCTCTGTGTGAGTCTGTGGGTCTCTGTGAGTCTATGGGTCTCTGTTTGAGTCTATGTGTCTCTGTGTGAGTATATGGGTCTCTGTGTGAGTTTATGGGTCTCTGTGTTAGTCTATGGGTCTATGTGTGAGTCTGTGGATCTCTGTGCGAGTCTATGGGTCTCTGTGTGAGTCTGTGGGTCTCTGTGTGAGTCTATGGGTCTCTGTGTGAGTCTATGGGTCTCTGTGTGAGTCTATGGTCTCTGTGTGAGTCTATGTGTCTCTGTGTGAGTCTATGAGTCTCTGTGTGAGTCTATGTGTCTCTGTGTGAGTCTATGGGTCTCTGTGTGAGTCTATGGGTCTCTGTGTGAGTATGTGGGTCTCTGTGTGAGTCTATGGGTCTCTGTGTGAGTCTATGGGTCTCTGTGTGAGTCTATGGGTCTCTGTGTGAGTCTGTGGGTCTCTGTGTGAGTCTATGGGTCTCTGTGTGAGTCTGTGGGTCTCTGTGTAAGTCTATGGGTCTCTGTGTGAGTCTATGGGTCTCTGTGTGAGTCTATGGGTCTATGTGTGAGTCTGTGGATCTCTGTGCGAGTCTGTGGGTCTCTGTGTGAGTCTGTGGGTCTCTGTGTGAGTCTATGGGTCTCTGTGTGAGTCTGTGGGTCTCTGTGTGAGTCTATGGGTCTCTGTGTGAGTCTATGTGTCTCTGTGTGAGTCTATGGGTCTCTGTGTGAGTTTATGGGTCTCTGTGTTAGTCTATGGGTCTATGTGTGAGTCTGTGGATCTCTGTGCGAGTCTATGGGTTTCTGTGTGAGTCTGTGGGTCTCTGTGTGAGTCTATGGGTCTCTGTGTGAGTCTATGTGTCTCTGTGTGAGTCTATGGGTCTCTGTGTGAGTCTATGGGTCTCTGTGTGAGTCTGTGGGTCTCTGTGTGAGTCTATGGGTCTCTGTGTGAGTCTATGGGTCTCTGTGTGGGTCTATGAGTCTCTGTGTGAGTCTATGGGTCTCTGTGTGAGTCTATGTGTCTCTGTGTGAGTCTATGGGTCTCTGTGTGAGTCAATGGGTCTCTATGTGAGTCTATGGGTCTCTGTGTGAGTCTATGGGTCTCTGTGTGAGTCTGTGGGTCTCTGTGTGAGTCTGTGGGTCTATGTGTGAGTCTATGTGTCTCTGTGTGAGTCTATGGGTCTCTGTGTGAGTCTATGGGTCTCTGTGTGAGTCTATGGGTCTCTGTGTGAGTCTATGTGTCTCTGTGTGAGTCTATGGGACTCTGCTGTGAGTCTATGGGTCTCTGCTGTGTGAGTCTATGGGTCTCTGTGCGAGTCTGTGGGTCTCTGTGCGAGTCTGTGGGTCTCTGTGTGAGTCTATGGGTCTCTGCGTGAGTCTATGGGTCTCTGCTGTGTGAGTCTATGGGTCTCTGTGCGAGTCTGTGGGTCTCTGTGCGAGTCTATGTGTCTCTGTGTGAGTCTATGGGTCTCTGTGTGAGTCTATGGGTCTCTGTGTGAGTCTATGTGTCTCTGTTTGAATCTGTGGGTCTCTGCGAGAGTCTATGGGTCTCTGCTGTGAGTCTATGGGTCTCTGCTGTGTGAGTCTATGGGTCTCTGTGCGAGTCTGTGGGTCTCTGTGCAAGTCTGTGGGTCTATGTATGAGTCTATGGGTCTCTGTGTGAGTCTATGAGTCTCTGTGTGAGTCTATGTGTCTCTGTGTGAGTCTATGGGTCTCTGTGTGAGTCTATGGGTCTCTGTGTGAGTCTATGGGTCTCTGTGTGAGTCTATGTGTCTCTGTGTGAGTCTGTGGGACTCTGCTGTGAGTCTATGGGTCTCTGCTGTGTGAGTCTATGGGTCTCTGTGCGAGTCTGTGGGTCTCTGTGCGAGTCTGTGGGTCTCTGTGTGAGTCTATGGGTCTCTGTGTGAGTCTATGGGTCTCTGTGTGAGTCTGTGGGTCTCTGTGTGAGTCTATGGGTCTCTGTGTGAGTCTGTGGGTCGCTGTGTGAGTCTATGGGTCTCTGTGTGAGTCTATGGGTCTCTGTGTGAGTCTGTGGGTCTCTGTGTGAGTCTATGGGTCTCTGTGTGAGTCTGTGGGTCTCTGTGTAAGTCTATGGGTCTCTGTGTGAGTCTATGGGTCTCTGTGTGAGTTTATGGGTCTCTGTGTGAGTCTATGGGTCTATGTGTGAGTCTGTGGATTTCTGTGCGAGTCTGTGGGTCTCTGTGTGAGTCTATGGGTCTCTGTGTGAGTCTATGAGTCTCTGTGTGAGTCTATGTGTCTCTGTGTGAGTCTATGGGTCTCTGTGTGAGTCTATGGGTCTCTGTGTGAGTCTATGGGTCTCTGTGTGAGTCTATGTGTCTCTGTGTGAGTCTGTGGGACTCTGCTGTGAGTCTATGGGTCTCTGCTGTGTGAGTCTATGGGTCTCTGTGCGAGTCTGTGGGTCTCTGTGCGAGTCTGTGGGTCTCTGTGTGAGTCTATGGGTCTCTGTGTGAGTCTATGGGTCTCTGTGTGAGTCTGTGGGTCTCTGTGTGAGTCTATGGGTCTCTGTGTGAGTCTGTGGGTCGCTGTGTGAGTCTATGGGTCTCTGTGTGAGTCTATGGGTCTCTGTGTGAGTCTGTGGGTCTCTGTGTGAGTCTATGGGTCTCTGTGTGAGTCTGTGGGTCTCTGTGTAAGTCTATGGGTCTCTGTGTGAGTCTATGGGTCTCTGTGTGAGTTTATGGGTCTCTGTGTGAGTCTATGGGTCTATGTGTGAGTCTGTGGATTTCTGTGCGAGTCTGTGGGTCTCTGTGTGAGTCTGTGGGTCTCTGTGTGAGTCTGTGGGTCTCTATGTGAGTCTATGGGTCTCTGTGTGAGTCTATGTGTCTCTGTGTGAGTCTATGAGTCTCTGTGTGAGTCTATGTGTCTCTGTGTGAGTCTATGGGTCTCTGTGTGAGTCTATGGGTCTCTGTGTGAGTCTATGTGTCTCTGTGTGAGTCTGTAGGACTCTGCTGTGAGTCTATGGGTCTCTGCTGTGTGAGTCTATGGGTCTCTGTGCGAGTCTGTGGGTCTCTGTGCGAGTCTGTGGGTCTCTGTGTGAGTCTATGGGTCTCTGTGTGAGTCTATGGGTCTCTGTGTGAGTCTGTGGGTCTCTGTGTGAGTCTATGGGTCTCTGTGTGAGTCTGTGGGTCGCTGTGTAAGTCTATGGGTCTCTGTGTGAGTCTATGGGTCTCTGTGTGAGTTTATGGGTCTCTGTGTGAGTCTATGTGTGAGTCTGTGGATCTCTGTGCGAGTCTGTGGGTCTCTGTGTGAGTCTGTGGGTCTCTGTGTGAGTCTATGGGTCTCTGTGTGAGTCTGGGTCTCTGTGAGTCTATGGGTCTCTGTTTGAGTCTATGTGTCTCTGTGTGTGTATATGGGTCTCTGTGTGAGTTTATGGGTCTCTGTGTTAGTCTATGGGTCTATGTGTGAGTCTGTGGATCTCTGTGCGAGTCTATGGGTCTCTGTGTGAGTCAATGGGTCTCTGTGTGAGTCTATGGGTCTCTGTGTGAGTCTATGGGTCTCTGTGTGAGTTTATGGGTCTCTGTGTGAGTCTATGGGTCTATGTGTGAGTCTGTGGATCTCTGTGTGAGTCTATGGGTCGCTTTGTGAGTCTATGGGTCTCTGTGTGAGTCTGTGGGTCTCTGTGTGAGTCGATGGGTCTCTGTGTGAGTCTATGGGTCTCTGTGTGAGTCTATGGGTCTCTGTGTGAGTCTATGGGTCTCTGTGTGAGTCTGTGGGTCTCTGTGTGAGTCTATGGGTCTCTGTGTGAGTCTGTGGGTCTCTGTGTACGTCTATGGGTCTCTGTGTGAGTCTATGGGTCTCTGTGTGAGTTTATGGGTCTCTGTGTGAGTGTATGGGTCTATGTGTGAGTCTGTGGATTTCTGTGCGAGTCTGTGGGTCTCTGTGTGAGTCTGTGGGTCTCTGTGTGAGTCTGTGGGTCTCTATGTGAGTCTATGGGTCTCTGTGTGAGTCTATGTGTCTCTGTGTGAGTCTATGAGTCTCTGTGTGAGTCTACGTGTCTCTGTGTGAGTCTATGGGTCTCTGTGTGAGTCTATGGGTCTCTGTGTGAGTCTATGGGTCTCTGTGTGAGTCTATGTGTCTCTGTGTGAGTCTGTGGGACTCTGCTGTGAGTCTATGGGTCTCTGCTGTGTGAGTCTATGGGTCTCTGTGCGAGTCTGTGGGTCTCTGTGCGAGTCTGTGGGTCTCTGTGTGAGTCTATGGGTCTCTGTGTGAGTCTATGGGTCTCTGTGTGAGTCTGTGGGTCTCTGTGTGAGTCTATGTGTCTCTGTGTGAGTCTGTGGGTCGCTGTGTAAGTATATGGGTCTCTGTGTGAGTCTATGGGTCTCTGTGTGAGTTTATGGGTCTCTGTGTGAGTCTATGTGTGAGTCTGTGGATCTCTGTGCGAGTCTGTGGGTCTCTGTGTGAGTCTGTGGGTCTCTGTGTGAGTCTATGGGTCTCTGTGTGAGTCTGTGGGTCTCTGTGAGTCTATGGGTCTCTGTTTGAGTCTATGTGTCTCTGTGTGAGTATATGGGTCTCTGTGTGAGTTTATGGGTCTCTGTGTTAGTCTATGGGTCTATGTGTGAGTCTGTGGATCTCTGTGCGAGTCTATGGGTCTCTGTGTGAGTCTGTGGGTCTCTGTGTGAGTCTATGGGTCTCTGTGTGAGTCTATGGGTCTCTGTGTGAGTCTATGGTCTCTGTGTGAGTCTATGTGTCTCTGTGTGAGTCTATGAGTCTCTGTGTGAGTCTATGTGTCTCTGTGTGAGTCTATGGGTCTCTGTGTGAGTCTATGGGTCTCTGTGTGAGTATGTGGGTCTCTGTGTGAGTCTATGGGGCTCTGTGTGAGTCTATGGGTCTCTGTGTGAGTTTATGGGTCTCTGTGTGAGTCTATGGGTCTCTGTGGGTCTCTGTGTGAGTCTATGGGTCTCTGTGTGAGTCTGTGGGTCTCTGTGTAAGTCTATGGGTCTCTGTGTGAGTCTATGGGTCTCTGTGTGAGTTTATGGGTCTCTGTGTGAGTCTATGGGTCTATGTGTGAGTCTGTGGATCTCTGTGCGAGTCTGTGGGTCTCTGTGTGAGTCTGTGGGTCTCTGTGTGAGTCTATGGGTCTCTGTGTGAGTCTGTGGGTCTCTGTGTGAGTCTATGGGTCTCTGTGTGAGTCTATGTGTCTCTGTGTGAGTCTATGGGTCTCTATGTGAGTTTATGGGTCTCTGTGTTAGTCTATGGGTCTATGTGTGAGTCTGTGGATCTCTGTGCGAGTCTATGGGTTTCTGTGTGAGTCTGTGGGTCTCTGTGTGAGTCTATGGGTCTCTGTGTGAGTCTATGGGTCTCTGTGTGAGTCTATGTGTCTCTGTGTGAGTCTATGGGTCTCTGTGTGAGTCTATGGGTCTCTGTGTGAGTCTGTGGGTCTCTGTGTGAGTCTATGGGTCTCTGTGTGAGTCTATGGGTCTCTGTGTGGGTCTATGAGTCTCTGTGTGAGTCTATGGGTCTCTGTGTGAGTCTATGTGTCTCTGTGTGAGTCTATGGGTCTCTGTGTGAGTCAATGGGTCTCTATGTGAGTCTATGGGTCTCTGTGTGAGTCTATGGGTCTCTGTGTGAGTCTGTGGGTCTCTGTGTGAGTCTGTGGGTCTATGTGTGAGTCTATGTGTCTCTGTGTGAGTCTATGGGTCTCTGTGTGAGTCTATGGGTCTCTGTGTGAGTCTATGTGTCTCTGTGTGAGTCTATGGGACTCTGCTGTGAGTCTATGGGTCTCTGCTGTGTGAGTCTATGGGTCTCTGTGCGAGTCTGTGGGTCTCTGTGCGAGTCTGTGGGTCTCTGTGTGAGTCTATGGGTCTCTGCGTGAGTCTATGGGTCTCTGCTGTGTGAGTCTATGGGTCTCTGTGCGAGTCTGTGGGTCTCTGTACGAGTCTATGTGTCTCTGTGTGAGTCTATGGGTCTCTGTGTGAGTCTATGGGTCTCTGTGTGAGTCTATGTGTCTCTGTGTGAATCTGTGGGTCTCTGCGAGAGTCTATGGGTCTCTGCTGTGAGTCTATGGGGCTCTGCTGTGTGAGTCTATGGGCCTCTGTGCGAGTCTGTGGGTCTCTGTGCAAGTCTGTGGGTCTATGTATGAGTCTATGGGTCTCTGCGTGAGTCTATGGGTCTCTGCTGTGTGAGTCTATGGGTCTCTGTGCGAGTCTGTGGGTCTCTGTGCGAGTCTTTTGGTCTCTGTGTGAGTCTATGGGTCTCTATGTGAGTCTATGGGTCTCTGTGTGAGTCTATGGGTCTCTTTGTGAGTCTATGGGTCGTTGTGTGAGTCTATGGGTCTCTGTGTGAGTCTATGGGTCTCTGTGTGAGTCTATGGGTCTCTGTGTGAGTCTGTGGATCTCTGTGCGAGTCTTTGGGTCTCTGTGTGAGTCTGTGGGTCTCTGTGTGAGTCTGTGGGTCTCTGTGTGAGTCTATGGGTCTCTGTGTGAGTCTATGGGTCTCTGTGTGAGTCTGTGGGTCTCTGTGTAAGTCTATGGGTCTCTTTTTGAGTCTATGGGTCTCTGTGTGAGTTTATGGGTCTCTGTGTGAGTCTATGGGTCTATGTGTGAGTCTGTGGATCTCTGTGCGAGTCTGTGGGTGTCTGTGTGAGTCTGTGGGTCTCTGTGTGAGTCTGTGGTTCTCTTTGTGAGTCTGTGGGTCTCTGTGTGAGTCTATGGGTCTCTGTGTGAGTCTATGTGTCTCTGTGTGAGTCTATGGGTCTCTATGTGAGTCTATGTGTCTCTGTGTGAGTCTATGGGTCTCTGTGTGAGTCTATGTGTCTCTGTGTGAGTCTATGGGTCTCTGTGTGAGTCTATGTGTTTCTGTGTGAGTCTATGGGTCTCTGTGTGAGTCTATGGGTCTCTGTGTGAATCTATGGGTCTCTGTGTGAGTGTATGGGTCTCTGTGTTAGTCTATGGGTCTCTGTGTGAGTCTGTGGATCTCTGTGCGAGTCTGTGGGTCTCTGTGTGAGTCTGTGGATCTCTGTGTGAGTCTATGGGTCTCTGTGTGAGTCTGTGGGTCTCTGTGTGAGTCTATGGGTCTCTGTGTGAGTCTATGTGTCTCTGTGTGAGTCTATGGGTCTCTGTGTGAGTCTATGTGGCTCTGTGTGAGTCTATGGGTCTCTGTGTGAGTCTGTGGGTCTCTGTGTGAGTCTATGGGTCTCTGTGTGAGTCTGTGGGACTCTGTGTGAGTCTATGTGTCTCTGCGTGAATCTATGGGTCTCTGTGTGAATCTATGGGTCTCTGTGTGAGTCTATGGGTCTCTGTGTGAGTGTATGTGTCTCTGTGTGAGTCTATGGGTCTCTGTGTGAGTTTATGGGTCTCTGTGTGAGTCTATGGGTCTATGTGTGAGTCTGTGGATCTCTGTGTGAGTCTATGGGTCGCATTGTGAGTCTATGGGTCTCTGTGTGAGTCTATGTGTCTCTGTATGAGTCTGTGGGACTCTGCTGTGAGTCTATGGGTCTCTGCTGTGTGAGTCTATGGGTCTCTGTGCGAGTCTGTGGGTCTCTGTGCGAGTCTGTGGGTCTCTGTGAGTCTATGGGTCTCTGTTTGAGTCTATGTGTCTCTGTGTGAGTATATGGGTCTCTGTGTGAGTTTATGGGTCTCTGTGTTAGTCTGTGGATCTCTGTGTGCGTCTATGGGTCGCTTTGTGAGTCTATGGGTCTCTGTGTGAGTCTGTGGGACTCTGCTGTGAGTCTATGGGTCTCTGCTGTGTGAGTTTATGGGTCTCTGTGCGAGTCTGTGGGTCTCTGTGCGAGTCTGTGGGTCTCTGTGTGAGTCTATGGGTCTCTGTGTGAGTCTATGGGTCTCTGTGTGAGTCTGTGGGTCTCTGTGTGAGTCTATGTGTCTCTGTGTGAGTCTGTGGGTCGCTGTGTAAGTATATGGGTCTCTGTGTGAGTCTATGGGTCTCTGTGTGAGTTTATGGGTCTCTGTGTGAGTCTATGTGTGAGTCTGTGGATCTCTGTGCGAGTCTGTGGGTCTCTGTGTGAGTCTGTGGGTCTCTGTGTGAGTCTATGGGTCTCTGTGTGAGTCTGTGGGTCTCTGTGAGTCTATGGGTCTCTGTTTGAGTCTATGTGTCTCTGTGTGAGTATATGGGTCTCTGTGTGAGTTTATGGGTCTCTGTGTTAGTCTATGGGTCTATGTGTGAGTCTGTGGATCTCTGTGCGAGTCTATGGGTCTCTGTGTGAGTCTGTGGGTCTCTGTGTGAGTCTATGGGTCTCTGTGTGAGTCTATGGGTCTCTGTGTGAGTCTATGGTCTCTGTGTGAGTCTATGTGTCTCTGTGTGAGTCTATGAGTCTCTGTGTGAGTCTATGTGTCTCTGTGTGAGTCTATGGGTCTCTGTGTGAGTCTATGGGTCTCTGTGTGAGTATGTGGGTCTCTGTGTGAGTCTATGGGGCTCTGTGTGAGTCTATGGGTCTCTGTGTGAGTTTATGGGTCTCTGTGTGAGTCTATGGGTCTCTGTGTGAGTCTGTGGGTCTCTGTGTGAGTCTATGGGTCTCTGTGTGAGTCTGTGGGTCTCTGTGTAAGTCTATGGGTCTCTGTGTGAGTCTATGGGTCTCTGTGTGAGTTTATGGGTCTCTGTGTGAGTCTATGGGTCTATGTGTGAGTCTGTGGATCTCTGTGCGAGTCTGTGGGTCTCTGTGTGAGTCTGTGGGTCTCTGTGTGAGTCTATGGGTCTCTGTGTGAGTCTGTGGGTCTCTGTGTGAGTCTATGGGTCTCTGTGTGAGTCTATGTGTCTCTGTGTGAGTCTATGGGTCTCTATGTGAGTTTATGGGTCTCTGTGTTAGTCTATGGGTCTATGTGTGAGTCTGTGGATCTCTGTGCGAGTCTATGGGTTTCTGTGTGAGTCTGTGGGTCTCTGTGTGAGTCTATGGGTCTCTGTGTGAGTCTATGGGTCTCTGTGTGAGTCTATGTGTCTCTGTGTGAGTCTATGGGTCTCTGTGTGAGTCTATGGGTCTCTGTGTGAGTCTGTGGGTCTCTGTGTGAGTCTATGGGTCTCTGTGTGAGTCTATGGGTCTCTGTGTGGGTCTATGAGTCTCTGTGTGAGTCTATGGGTCTCTGTGTGAGTCTATGTGTCTCTGTGTGAGTCTATGGGTCTCTGTGTGAGTCAATGGGTCTCTATGTGAGTCTATGGGTCTCTGTGTGAGTCTATGGGTCTCTGTGTGAGTCTGTGGGTCTCTGTGTGAGTCTGTGGGTCTATGTGTGAGTCTATGTGTCTCTGTGTGAGTCTATGGGTCTCTGTGTGAGTCTATGGGTCTCTGTGTGAGTCTATGTGTCTCTGTGTGAGTCTATGGGACTCTGCTGTGAGTCTATGGGTCTCTGCTGTGTGAGTCTATGGGTCTCTGTGCGAGTCTGTGGGTCTCTGTGCGAGTCTGTGGGTCTCTGTGTGAGTCTATGGGTCTCTGCGTGAGTCTATGGGTCTCTGCTGTGTGAGTCTATGGGTCTCTGTGCGAGTCTGTGGGTCTCTGTACGAGTCTATGTGTCTCTGTGTGAGTCTATGGGTCTCTGTGTGAGTCTATGGGTCTCTGTGTGAGTCTATGTGTCTCTGTGTGAATCTGTGGGTCTCTGCGAGAGTCTATGGGTCTCTGCTGTGAGTCTATGGGGCTCTGCTGTGTGAGTCTATGGGCCTCTGTGCGAGTCTGTGGGTCTCTGTG
This sequence comes from Petromyzon marinus, assembly GCF_048934315.1. Taxonomy (NCBI): domain Eukaryota; kingdom Metazoa; phylum Chordata; class Hyperoartia; order Petromyzontiformes; family Petromyzontidae; genus Petromyzon; species Petromyzon marinus. The sequence goes on from NW_027423045.1 coordinate 430,101, forward strand.
CAAGTCTGTGGGTCTATGTATGAGTCTATGGGTCTCTGCGTGAGTCTATGGGTCTCTGCTGTGTGAGTCTATGGGTCTCTGTGCGAGTCTGTGGGTCTCTGTGCGAGTCTTTTGGTCTCTGTGTGAGTCTATGGGTCTCTATGTGAGTCTATGGGTCTCTGTGTGAGTCTATGGGTCTCTTTGTGAGTCTATGGGTCGTTGTGTGAGTCTATGGGTCTCTGTGTGAGTCTATGGGTCTCTGTGTGAGTCTATGGGTCTCTGTGTGAGTCTGTGGATCTCTGTGCGAGTCTTTGGGTCTCTGTGTGAGTCTGTGGGTCTCTGTGTGAGTCTGTGGGTCTCTGTGTGAGTCTATGGGTCTCTGTGTGAGTCTATGGGTCTCTGTGTGAGTCTGTGGGTCTCTGTGTAAGTCTATGGGTCTCTGTTTGAGTCTATGGGTCTCTGTGTGAGTTTATGGGTCTCTGTGTGAGTCTATGGGTCTATGTGTGAGTCTGTGGATCTCTGTGCGAGTCTGTGGGTGTCTGTGTGAGTCTGTGGGTCTCTGTGTGAGTCTGTGGTTCTCTTTGTGAGTCTGTGGGTCTCTGTGTGAGTCTATGGGTCTCTGTGTGAGTCTATGTGTCTCTGTGTGAGTCTATGGGTCTCTATGTGAGTCTATGTGTCTCTGTGTGAGTCTATGGGTCTCTGTGTGAGTCTATGTGTCTCTGTGTGAGTCTATGGGTCTCTGTGTGAGTCTATGTGTTTCTGTGTGAGTCTATGGGTCTCTGTGTGAGTCTATGGGTCTCTGTGTGAATCTATGGGTCTCTGTGTGAGTGTATGGGTCTCTGTGTTAGTCTATGGGTCTCTGTGTGAGTCTGTGGATCTCTGTGCGAGTCTGTGGGTCTCTGTGTGAGTCTGTGGATCTCTGTGTGAGTCTATGGGTCTCTGTGTGAGTCTGTGGGTCTCTGTGTGAGTCTATGGGTCTCTGTGTGAGTCTATGTGTCTCTGTGTGAGTCTATGGGTCTCTGTGTGAGTCTATGTGGCTCTGTGTGAGTCTATGGGTCTCTGTGTGAGTCTGTGGGTCTCTGTGTGAGTCTATGGGTCTCTGTGTGAGTCTGTGGGACTCTGTGTGAGTCTATGTGTCTCTGCGTGAATCTATGGGTCTCTGTGTGAATCTATGGGTCTCTGTGTGAGTCTATGGGTCTCTGTGTGAGTGTATGTGTCTCTGTGTGAGTCTATGGGTCTCTGTGTGAGTTTATGGGTCTCTGTGTGAGTCTATGGGTCTATGTGTGAGTCTGTGGATCTCTGTGTGAGTCTATGGGTCGCATTGTGAGTCTATGGGTCTCTGTGTGAGTCTATGTGTCTCTGTATGAGTCTGTGGGACTCTGCTGTGAGTCTATGGGTCTCTGCTGTGTGAGTCTATGGGTCTCTGTGCGAGTCTGTGGGTCTCTGTGCGAGTCTGTGGGTCTCTGTGAGTCTATGGGTCTCTGTTTGAGTCTATGTGTCTCTGTGTGAGTATATGGGTCTCTGTGTGAGTTTATGGGTCTCTGTGTTAGTCTGTGGATCTCTGTGTGCGTCTATGGGTCGCTTTGTGAGTCTATGGGTCTCTGTGTGAGTCTGTGGGTCTCTGTGTGAGTCGATGGGTCTCTGTGTGAGTCTATGGGTCTCTGTGTGAGTCTATGGGTCTCTGTGTGAGTCTATGGGTCTCTGTGTGAGTCTGTGGGTCTCTGTGTGAGTCTATGGGTCTCTGTGTGAGTCTGTGGGTCTCTGTGTACGTCTATGGGTCTCTGTGTGAGTCTATGGGTCTCTGTGTGAGTTTATGGGTCTCTGTGTGAGTCTATGGGTCTATGTGTGAGTCTGTGGATTTCTGTGCGAGTCTGTGGGTCTCTGTGTGAGTCTGTGGGTCTCTGTGTGAGTCTGTGGGTCTCTATGTGAGTCTATGGGTCTCTGTGTGAGTCTATGTGTCTCTGTGTGAGTCTATGAGTCTCTGTGTGAGTCTACGTGTCTCTGTGTGAGTCTATGGGTCTCTGTGTGAGTCTATGGGTCTCTGTGTGAGTCTATGGGTCTCTGTGTGAGTCTATGTGTCTCTGTGTGAGTCTGTGGGACTCTGCTGTGAGTCTATGGGTCTCTGCTGTGTGAGTCTATGGGTCTCTGTGCGAGTCTGTGGGTCTCTGTGCGAGTCTGTGGGTCTCTGTGTGAGTCTATGGGTCTCTGTGTGAGTCTATGGGTCTCTGTGTGAGTCTGTGGGTCTCTGTGTGAGTCTATGGGTCTCTGTGTGAGTCTGTGGGTCGCTGTGTAAGTCTATGGGTCTCTGTGTGAGTCTATGGGTCTCTGTGTGAGTTTATGGGTCTCTGTGTGAGTCTATGTGTGAGTCTGTGGATCTCTGTGCGAGTCTGTGGGTCTCTGTGTGAGTCTGTGGGTCTCTGTGTGAGTCTATGGGTCTCTGTGTGAGTCTGTGGGTCTCTGTGAGTCTATGGGTCTCTGTTTGAGTCTATGTGTCTCTGTGTGAGTATATGGGTCTCTGTGTGAGTTTATGGGTCTCTGTGTTAGTCTATGGGTCTATGTGTGAGTCTGTGGATCTCTGTGCGAGTCTATGGGTCTCTGTGTGAGTCTGTGGGTCTCTGTGTGAGTCTATGGGTCTCTGTGTGAGTCTATGGGTCTCTGTGTGAGTCTATGGTCTCTGTGTGAGTCTATGTGTCTCTGTGTGAGTCTATGAGTCTCTGTGTGAGTCTATGTGTCTCTGTGTGAGTCTATGGGTCTCTGTGTGAGTCTATGGGTCTCTGTGTGAGTATGTGGGTCTCTGTGTGAGTCTATGGGTCTCTGTGTGAGTCTATGGGTCTCTGTGTGAGTCTATGGGTCTCTGTGTGAGTCTATGGGTCTCTGTGTGAGTCTGTGGGTCTCTGTGTGAGTCTATGGGTCTCTGTGTGAGTCTGTGGGTCTCTGTGTAAGTCTATGGGTCTCTGTGTGAGTCTATGGGTCTCTGTGTGAGTTTATGGGTCTCTGTGTGAGTCTATGGGTCTATGTGTGAGTCTGTGGGTCTCTGTGTGAGTCTATGGGTCTCTGTGTGAGTCTGTGGGTCTCTGTGTGAGTCTATGGGTCTCTGTGTGAGTCTGTGGGTCTCTGTGTAAGTCTATGGGTCTCTGTGTGAGTCTATGGGTCTCTGTGTGAGTTTATGGGTCTCTGTGTGAGTCTATGGGTCTATGTGTGAGTCTGTGGGTCTCTGTGTGAGTCTATGGGTCTCTGTGTGAGTCTGTGGGTCTCTGTGTGAGTCTGTGGGTCTCTGTGTGAGTCTATGGGTCTCTGTGTGAGTCTATGTGTCTCTGTGTGAGTCTATGGGTCTCTGTGTGAGTCTATGGGTCTCTGTGTGAGTCTGTGGGTCTCTGTGTGAGTCTATGGGTCTCTGTGTGAGTCTATGGGTCTCTGTGTGGGTCTATGAGTCTCTGTGTGAGTCTATGGGTCTCTGTGTGAGTCTATGTGTCTCTGTGTGAGTCTATGGGTCTCTGTGTGAGTCAATGGGTCTCTATGTGAGTCTATGGGTCTCTGTGTGAGTCTATGGGTCTCTGTGTGAGTCTGTGGGTCTCTGTGTGAGTCTGTGGGTCTATGTGTGAGTCTATGTGTCTCTGTGTGAGTCTTATGGGTCTCTGTGTGAGTCTATGGGTCTCTGTGTGAGTCTATGGGTCTCTGTGTGAGTCTATGTGTCTCTGTGTGAGTCTATGGGACTCTGCTGTGAGTCTATGGGTCTCTGCTGTGTGAGTCTATGGGTCTCTGTGCGAGTCTGTGGGTCTCTGTGCGAGTCTGTGGGTCTCTGTGTGAGTCTATGGGTCTCTGCGTGAGTCTATGGGTCTCTGCTGTGTGAGTCTATGGGTCTCTGTGCGAGTCTGTGGGTCTCTGTGCGAGTCTATGTGTCTCTGTGTGAGTCTATGGGTCTCTGTGTGAGTCTATGGGTCTCTGTGTGAGTCTATGTGTCTCTGTGTGAATCTGTGGGTCTCTGCGAGAGTCTATGGGTCTCTGCTGTGAGTCTATGGGTCTCTGCTGTGTGAGTCTATGGGTCTCTGTGCGAGTCTGTGGGTCTCTGTGCAAGTCTGTGGGTCTATGTATGAGTCTATGGGTCTCTGCGTGAGTCTATGGGTCTCTGCTGTGTGAGTCTATGGGTCTCTGTGCGAGTCTGTGGGTCTCTGTGCGAGTCTTTTGGTCTCTGTGTGAGTCTATGGGTCTCTATGTGAGTCTATGGGTCTCTGTGTGAGTCTATGGGTCTCTTTGTGAGTCTATGGGTCGTTGTGTGAGTCTATGGGTCTCTGTGTGAGTCTATGGGTCTCTGTGTGAGTCTATGGGTCTCTGTGTGAGTCTGTGGATCTCTGTGCGAGTCTTTGGGTCTCTGTGTGAGTCTGTGGGTCTCTGTGTGAGTCTGTGGGTCTCTGTGTGAGTCTATGGGTCTCTGTGTGAGTCTATGGGTCTCTGTGTGAGTCTGTGGGTCTCTGTGTAAGTCTATGGGTCTCTGTTTGAGTCTATGGGTCTCTGTGTGAGTTTATGGGTCTCTGTGTGAGTCTATGGGTCTATGTGTGAGTCTGTGGATCTCTGTGCGAGTCTGTGGGTGTCTGTGTGAGTCTGTGGGTCTCTGTGTGAGTCTGTGGTTCTCTTTGTGAGTCTGTGGGTCTCTGTGTGAGTCTATGGGTCTCTGTGTGAGTCTATGTGTCTCTGTGTGAGTCTATGGGTCTCTATGTGAGTCTATGTGTCTCTGTGTGAGTCTATGGGTCTCTGTGTGAGTCTATGTGTCTCTGTGTGAGTCTATGGGTCTCTGTGTGAGTCTATGTGTTTCTGTGTGAGTCTATGGGTCTCTGTGTGAGTCTATGGGTCTCTGTGTGAATCTATGGGTCTCTGTGTGAGTTTATGGGTCTCTGTGTTAGTCTATCGGTCTCTGTGTGAGTCTGTGGATCTCTGTGCGAGTCTGTGGGTCTCTGTGTGAGTCTGTGGGTCTCTGTGTGAGTCTATGGGTCTCTGTGTGAGTCTGTGGGTCTCTGTGTGAGTCTATGGGTCTCTGTGTGAGTCTATGTGTCTCTGTGTGAGTCTATGGGTCTCTGTGTGAGTCTATGTGGCTCTGTGTGAGTCTATGGGTCTCTGTGTGAGTCTGTGGGTCTCTGTGTGAGTCTATGGGTCTCTGTGTGAGTCTGTGGGACTCTGTGTGAGTCTATGTGTCTCTGCGTGAATCTATGGGTCTCTGTGTGAATCTATGGGTCTCTGTGTGAGTCTATGGGTCTCTGTGTGAGTGTATGTGTCTCTGTGTGAGTCTATGGGTCTCTGTGTGAGTCTATGGGTCTCTGTGTGAGTCTGTGGATCTCTGTGCGAGTCTTTGGGTCTCTGTGTGAGTCTGTGGGTCTCTGTGTGAGTCTGTGGGTCTCTGTGTGAGTCTATGGGTCTCTGTGTGAGTCTATGGGTCTCTGTGTGAGTCTGTGGGTCTCTGTGTAAGTCTAAGGGTCTCTGTTTGAGTCTATGGGTCTCTGTGTGAGTTTATGGGTCTCTGTGTGAGTCTATGGGTCTATGTGTGAGTCTGTGGATCTCTGTGCGAGTCTGTGGGTGTCTGTGTGAGTCTGTGGGTCTCTGTGTGAGTCTGTGGTTCTCTTTGTGAGTCTGTGGGTCTCTGTGTGAGTCTATGGGTCTCTGTGTGAGTCTATGTGTCTCTGTGTGAGTCTATGGGTCTCTATGTGAGTCTATGTGTCTCTGTGTGAGTCTATGGGTCTCTGTGTGAGTCTATGTGTCTCTGTGTGAGTCTATGGGTCTCTGTGTGAGTCTATGTGTTTCTGTGTGAGTCTATGGGTCTCTGTGTGAGTCTATGGGTCTCTGTGTGAATCTATGGGTCTCTGTGTGAGTGTATGGGTCTCTGTGTTAGTCTATGGGTCTCTGTGTGAGTCTGTGGATCTCTGTGCGAGTCTGTGGGTCTCTGTGTGAGTCTGTGGATCTCTGTGTGAGTCTATGGGTCTCTGTGTGAGTCTGTGGGTCTCTGTGTGAGTCTATGGGTCTCTGTGTGAGTCTATGTGTCTCTGTGTGAGTCTATGGGTCTCTGTGTGAGTCTATGTGGCTCTGTGTGAGTCTATGGGTCTCTGTGTGAGTCTGTGGGTCTCTGTGTGAGTCTATGGGTCTCTGTGTGAGTCTGTGGGACTCTGTGTGAGTCTATGTGTCTCTGCGTGAATCTATGGGTCTCTGTGTGAATCTATGGGTCTCTGTGTGAGTCTATGGGTCTCTGTGTGAGTGTATGTGTCTCTGTGTGAGTCTATGGGTCTCTGTGTGAGTTTATGGGTCTCTGTGTGAGTCTATGGGTCTATGTGTGAGTCTGTGGATCTCTGTGTGAGTCTATGGGTCGCATTGTGAGTCTATGGGTCTCTGTGTGAGTCTATGTGTCTCTGTATGAGTCTGTGGGACTCTGCTGTGAGTCTATGGGTCTCTGCTGTGTGAGTCTATGGGTCTCTGTGCGAGTCTGTGGGTCTCTGTGCGAGTCTGTGGGTCTCTGTGAGTCTATGGGTCTCTGTTTGAGTCTATGTGTCTCTGTGTGAGTATATGGGTCTCTGTGTGAGTTTATGGGTCTCTGTGTTAGTCTATGGGTCTATGTGTGAGTCTGTGGATCTCTGTGCGAGTCTATGGGTCTCTGTGTGAGTCAATGGGTCTCTGTGTGAGTCTATGGGTCTCTGTGTGAGTCTATGGGTCTCTGTGTGAGTTTATGGGTCTCTGTGTGAGTCTATGGGTCTATGTGTGAGTCTGTGGATCTCTGTGTGAGTCTATGGGTCGCTTTGTGAGTCTATGGGTCTCTGTGTGAGTCTGTGGGTCTCTGTGTGAGTCGATGGGTCTCTGTGTGAGTCTATGGGTCTCTGTGTGAGTCTATGGGTCTCTGTGTGAGTCTATGTGTCTCTGTGTGAGTCTGTGGGTCTCTGTGTTAGTCTATGGGTCTCTGTGTGAGTCTGTGGGTCTCTGTGTACGTCTATGGGTCTCTGTGTGAGTCTATGGGTCTCTGTGTGAGTTTATGGGTCTCTGTGTGAGTCTATCGGTCTATGTGTGAGTCTGTGGATTTCTGTGCGAGTCTGTGGGTCTCTGTGTGAGTCTGTGGGTCTCTGTGTGAGTCTGTGGGTCTCTATGTGAGTCTATGGGTCTCTGTGTGAGTCTATGTGTCTCTGTGTGAGTCTATGAGTCTCTGTGTGAGTCTACGTGTCTCTGTGTGAGTCTATGGGTCTCTGTGTGAGTCTATGGGTCTCTGTGTGAGTCTATGGGTCTCTGTGTGAGTCTATGTGTCTCTGTGTGAGTCTGTGGGACTCTGCTGTGAGTCTATGGGTCTCTGCTGTGTGAGTCTATGGGTCTCTGTGCGAGTCTGTGGGTCTCTGTGCGAGTCTGTGGGTCTCTGTGTGAGTCTATGGGTCTCTGTGTGAGTCTATGGGTCTCTGTGTGAGTCTGTGGGTCTCTGTGTGAGTCTATGGGTCTCTGTGTGAGTCTGTGGGTCGCTGTGTAAGTCTATGGGTCTCTGTGTGAGTCTATGGGTCTCTGTGTGAGTTTATGGGTCTCTGTGTGAGTCTATGTGTGAGTCTGTGGATCTCTGTGCGAGTCTGTGGGTCTCTGTGTGAGTCTGTGGGTCTCTGTGTGAGTCTATGGGTCTCTGTGTGAGTCTGTGGGTCTCTGTGAGTCTATGGGTCTCTGTTTGAGTCTATGTGTCTCTGTGTGAGTATATGGGTCTCTGTGTGAGTTTATGGGTCTCTGTGTTAGTCTATGGGTCTATGTGTGAGTCTGTGGATCTCTGTGCGAGTCTATGGGTCTCTGTGTGAGTCTGTGGGTCTCTGTGTGAGTCTATGGGTCTCTGTGTGAGTCTATGGGTCTCTGTGTGAGTCTATGGTCTCTGTGTGAGTCTATGTGTCTCTGTGTGAGTCTATGAGTCTCTGTGTGAGTCTATGTGTCTCTGTGTGAGTCTATGGGTCTCTGTGTGAGTCTATGGGTCTCTGTGTGAGTATGTGGGTCTCTGTGTGAGTCTATGGGTCTCTGTGTGAGTCTATGGGTCTCTGTGTGAGTCTATGGGTCTCTGTGTGAGTCTATGGGTCTCTGTGTGAGTCTGTGGGTCTCTGTGTGAGTCTATGGGTCTCTGTGTGAGTCTGTGGGTCTCTGTGTAAGTCTATGGGTCTCTGTGTGAGTCTATGGGTCTCTGTGTGAGTTTATGGGTCTCTGTGTGAGTCTATGGGTCTATGTGTGAGTCTGTGGGTCTCTGTGTGAGTCTATGGGTCTCTGTGTGAGTCTGTGGGTCTCTGTGTGAGTCTATGGGTCTCTGTGTGAGTCTGTGGGTCTCTGTGTAAGTCTATGGGTCTCTGTGTGAGTCTATGGGTCTCTGTGTGAGTTTATGGGTCACTGTGTGAGTCTATGGGTCTATGTGTGAGTCTGTGGGTCTCTGTGTGAGTCTATGGGTCTCTGTGTGAGTCTGTGGGTCTCTGTGTGAGTCTGTGGGTCTCTGTGTGAGTCTATGGGTCTCTGTGTGAGTCTGTGGGTCTCTGTGTGAGTCTATGGGTCTCTGTGTGAGTCTATGTGTCTCTGTGTGAGTCTATGGGTCTCTGTGTGAGTTTATGGGTCTCTGTGTTAGTCTATGGGTCTATGTGTGAGTCTGTGGATCTCTGTGCGAGTCTATGGGTTTCTGTGTGATTCTGTGGGTCTCTGTGTGAGTCTATGGGTCTCTGTGTGAGTCTATGGGTCTCTGTGTGAGTCTATGTGTCTCTGTGTGAGTCTATGGGTCTCTGTGTGAGTCTATGGGTCTCTGTGTGAGTCTGTGGGTCTCTGTGTGAGTCTATGGGTCTCTGTGTGAGTCTATGGGTCTCTGTGTGGGTCTATGAGTCTCTGTGTGAGTCTATGGGTCTCTGTGTGAGTCTATGTGTCTCTGTGTGAGTCTATGGGTCTCTGTGTGAGTCAATGGGTCTCTATGTGAGTCTATGGGTCTCTGTGTGAGTCTATGGGTCTCTGTGTGAGTCTGTGGGTCTCTGTGTGAGTCTGTGGGTCTATGTGTGAGTCTATGTGTCTCTGTGTGAGTCTATGGGTCTCTGTGTGAGTCTATGGGTCTCTGTGTGAGTCTATGGGTCTCTGTGTGAGTCTATGTGTCTCTGTGTGAGTCTATGGGACTCTGCTGTGAGTCTATGGGTCTCTGCTGTGTGAGTCTATGGGTCTCTGTGCGAGTCTGTGGGTCTCTGTGCGAGTCTGTGGGTCTCTGTGTGAGTCTATGGGTCTCTGCGTGAGTCTATGGGTCTCTGCTGTGTGAGTCTATGGGTCTCTGTGCGAGTCTGTGGGTCTCTGTGCGAGTCTATGTGTCTCTGTGTGAGTCTATGGGTCTCTGTGTGAGTCTATGGGTCTCTGTGTGAGTCTATGTGTCTCTGTGTGAATCTGTGGGTCTCTGCGAGAGTCTATGGGTCTCTGCTGTGAGTCTATGGGTCTCTGCTGTGTGAGTCTATGGGTCTCTGTGCGAGTCTGTGGGTCTCTGTGCAAGTCTGTGGGTCTATGTATGAGTCTATGGGTCTCTGCGTGAGTCTATGGGTCTCTGCTGTGTGAGTCTATGGGTCTCTGTGCGAGTCTGTGGGTCTCTGTGCGAGTCTTTTGGTCTCTGTGTGAGTCTATGGGTCTCTATGTGAGTCTATGGGTCTCTGTGTGAGTCTATGGGTCTCTTTGTGAGTCTATGGGTCGTTGTGTGAGTCTATGGGTCTCTGTGTGAGTCTATGGGTCTCTGTGTGAGTCTATGGGTCTCTGTGTGAGTCTGTGGATCTCTGTGCGAGTCTTTGGGTCTCTGTGTGAGTCTGTGGGTCTCTGTGTGAGTCTGTGGGTCTCTGTGTGAGTCTATGGGTCTCTGTGTGAGTCTATGGGTCTCTGTGTGAGTCTGTGGGTCTCTGTGTAAGTCTATGGGTCTCTGTTTGAGTCTATGGGTCTCTGTGTGAGTTTATGGGTCTCTGTGTGAGTCTATGGGTCTATGTGTGAGTCTGTGGATCTCTGTGCGAGTCTGTGGGTGTCTGTGTGAGTCTGTGGGTCTCTGTGTGAGTCTGTGGTTCTCTTTGTGAGTCTGTGGGTCTCTGTGTGAGTCTATGGGTCTCTGTGTGAGTCTATGTGTCTCTGTGTGAGTCTATGGGTCTCTATGTGAGTCTATGTGTCTCTGTGTGAGTCTATGGGTCTCTGTGTGAGTCTATGTGTCTCTGTGTGAGTCTATGGGTCTCTGTGTGAGTCTATGTGTTTCTGTGTGAGTCTATGGGTCTCTGTGTGAGTCTATGGGTCTCTGTGTGAATCTATGGGTCTCTGTGTGAGTTTATGGGTCTCTGTGTTAGTCTATGGGTCTCTGTGTGAGTCTGTGGATCTCTGTGCGAGTCTGTGGGTCTCTGTGTGAGTCTGTGGGTCTCTGTGTGAGTCTATGGGTCTCTGTGTGAGTCTGTGGGTCTCTGTGTGAGTCTATGGGTCTCTGTGTGAGTCTATGTGTCTCTGTGTGAGTCTATGGGTCTCTGTGTGAGTCTATGTGGCTCTGTGTGAGTCTATGGGTCTCTGTGTGAGTCTGTGGGTCTCTGTGTGAGTCTATGGGTCTCTGTGTGAGTCTGTGGGACTCTGTGTGAGTCTATGTGTCTCTGCGTGAATCTATGGGTCTCTGTGTGAATCTATGGGTCTCTGTGTGAGTCTATGGGTCTCTGTGTGAGTGTATGTGTCTCTGTGTGAGTCTATGGGTCTCTGTGTGAGTTTATGGGTCTCTGTGTGAGTCTATGGGTCTATGTGTGAGTCTGTGGATCTCTGTGTGAGTCTATGGGTCGCATTGTGAGTCTATGGGTCTCTGTGTGAGTCTATGTGTCTCTGTATGAGTCTGTGGGACTCTGCTGTGAGTCTATGGGTCTCTGCTGTGTGAGTCTATGGGTCTCTGTGCGAGTCTGTGGGTCTCTGTGCGAGTCTGTGGGTCTCTGTGTGAGTCTATGGGTCTCTGTGTGAGTCTATGGGTCTCTGTGTGAGTCTGTGGGTCTCTGTGTGAGTCTATGGGTCTCTGTGTGAGTCTGTGGGTCGCTGTGTAAGTCTATGGGTCTCTGTGTGAGTCTATGGGTCTCTGTGTGAGTTTATGGGTCTCTGTGTGAGTCTATGTGTGAGTCTGTGGATCTCTGTGCGAGTCTGTGGGTCTCTGTGTGAGTCTGTGGGTCTCTGTGTGAGTCTATGGGTCTCTGTGTGAGTCTGTGGGTCTCTGTGAGTCTATGGGTCTCTGTTTGAGTCTATGTGTCTCTGTGTGAGTATATGGGTCTCTGTGTGAGTTTATGGGTCTCTGTGTTAGTCTATGGGTCTATGTGTGAGTCTGTGGATCTCTGTGCGAGTCTATGGGTCTCTGTGTGAGTCTGTGGGTCTCTGTGTGAGTCTATGGGTCTCTGTGTGAGTCTATGGGTCTCTGTGTGAGTCTATGGTCTCTGTGTGAGTCTATGTGTCTCTGTGTGAGTCTATGAGTCTCTGTGTGAGTCTATGTGTCTCTGTGTGAGTCTATGGGTCTCTGTGTGAGTCTATGGGTCTCTGTGTGAGTATGTGTGTCTCTGTGTGAGTCTATGGGTCTCTGTGTGAGTCTATGGGTCTCTGTGTGAGTCTATGGGTCTCTGTGTGAGTCTATGGGTCTCTGTGTGAGTCTGTGGGTCTCTGTGTGAGTCTATGGGTCTCTGTGTGAGTCTGTGGGTCTCTGTGTAAGTCTATGGGTCTCTGTGTGAGTCTATGGGTCTCTGTGTGAGTTTATGGGTCTCTGTGTGAGTCTATGGGTCTATGTGTGAGTCTGTGGATCTCTGTGCGAGTCTGTGGGTCTCTGTGTGAGTCTGTGGGTCTCTGTGTGAGTCTATGGGTCTCTGTGTGAGTCTGTGGGTCTCTGTGTGAGTCTATGGGTCTCTGTGTGAGTCTATGTGTCTCTGTGTGAGTCTATGGGTCTCTGTGTGAGTTTATGGGTCTCTGTGTGAGTCTGTGGGTCTCTGTGTGAGTCTATGGGTCTCTGTGTGAGTCTATGGGCCTCTCTGTGAGTCTATGGGTCTCTGTGTGAGTCTGTGGGTCTCTGTGTGAGTCTATGGGTCTCTGTGTGAGTCTATGGGTCTCTGTGTGAGTCTATGTGTCTCTGTGTGAATCTGTGGGTCTCTGCGAGAGTCTATGGGTCTCTGCTGTGAGTCTATGGGTCTCTGCTGTGTGAGTCTATGGGTCTCTGTGCGAGTCTGTGGGTCTCTGTGCAAGTCTGTGGGTCTATGTATGAGTCTATGGGTCTCTGCGTGAGTCTATGGGTCTCTGCTGTGTGAGTCTATGGGTCTCTGTGCGAGTCTGTGGGTCTATGTGCGAGTCTTTTGGTCTCTGTGTGAGTCTATGGGTCTCTATGTGAGTCTATGGGTCTCTGTGTGAGTCTATGGGTCTCTTTGTGAGTCTATGGGTCGTTGTGTGAGTCTATGGGTCTCTGTGTGAGTCTATGGGTCTCTGTGTGAGTCTATGGGTCTCTGTGTGAGTCTGTGGATCTCTGTGCGAGTCTTTGGGTCTCTGTGTGAGTCTGTGGGTCTCTGTGTGAGTCTGTGGGTCTCTGTGTGAGTCTATGGGTCTCTGTGTGAGTCTATGGGTCTCTGTGTGAGTCTGTGGGTCTCTGTGTAAGTCTATGGGTCTCTGTTTGAGTCTATGGGTCTCTGTGTGAGTTTATGGGTCTCTGTGTGAGTCTATGGGTCTATGTGTGAGTCTGTGGATCTCTGTGCGAGTCTGTGGGTGTCTGTGTGAGTCTGTGGGTCTCTGTGTGAGTCTGTGGTTCTCTTTGTGAGTCTGTGGGTCTCTGTGTGAGTCTTTGGGTCTCTGTGTGAGTCTATGTGTCTCTGTGTGAGTCTATGGGTCTCTATGTGAGTCTATGTGTCTCTGTGTGAGTCTATGGGTCTCTGTGTGAGTCTATGTGTCTCTGTGTGAGTCTATGGGTCTCTGTGTGAGTCTATGTGTTTCTGTGTGAGTCTATGGGTCTCTGTGTGAGTCTATGGGTCTCTGTGTGAATCTATGGGTCTCTGTGTGAGTTTATGGGTCTCTGTGTTAGTCTATGGGTCTCTGTGTGAGTCTGTGGATCTCTGTGCGAGTCTGTGGGTCTCTGTGTGAGTCTGTGGGTCTCTGTGTGAGTCTATGGGTCTCTGTGTGAGTCTGTGGGTCTCTGTGTGAGTCTATGGGTCTCTGTGTGAGTCTATGTGTCTCTGTGTGAGTCTATGGGTCTCTGTGTGAGTCTATGTGGCTCTGTGTGAGTCTATGGGTCTCTGTGTGAGTCTGTGGGTCTCTGTGTGAGTCTATGGGTCTCTGTGTGAGTCTGTGGGACTCTGTGTGAGTCTATGTGTCTCTGCGTGAATCTATGGGTCTCTGTGTGAATCTATGGGTCTCTGTGTGAGTCTATGGGTCTCTGTGTGAGTGTATGTGTCTCTGTGTGAGTCTATGGGTCTCTGTGTGAGTTTATGGGTCTCTGTGTGAGTCTATGGGTCTATGTGTGAGTCTGTGGATCTCTGTGTGAGTCTATGGGTCGCATTGTGAGTCTATGGGTCTCTGTGTGAGTCTATGTGTCTCTGTATGAGTCTGTGGGACTCTGCTGTGAGTCTATGGGTCTCTGCTGTGTGAGTCTATGGGTCTCTGTGCGAGTCTGTGGGTCTCTGTGCGAGTCTGTGGGTCTCTGTGTGAGTCTATGGGTCTCTGTGTGAGTCTATGGGTCTCTGTGTGAGTCTGTGGGTCTCTGTGTGAGTCTATGGGTCTCTGTGTGAGTCTGTGGGTCGCTGTGTAAGTCTATGGGTCTCTGTGTGAGTCTATGGGTCTCTGTGTGAGTTTATGGGTCTCTGTGTGAGTCTATGTGTGAGTCTGTGGATCTCTGTGCGAGTCTGTGGGTCTCTGTGTGAGTCTGTGGGTCTCTGTGTGAGTCTATGGGTCTCTGTGTGAGTCTGTGGGTCTCTGTGAGTCTATGGGTCTCTGTTTGAGTCTATGTGTCTCTGTGTGAGTATATGGGTCTCTGTGTGAGTTTATGGGTCTCTGTGTTAGTCTATGGGTCTATGTGTGAGTCTGTGGATCTCTGTGCGAGTCTATGGGTCTCTGTGTGAGTCTGTGGGTCTCTGTGTGAGTCTATGGGTCTCTGTGTGAGTCTATGGGTCTCTGTGTGAGTCTATGGTCTCTGTGTGAGTCTATGTGTCTCTGTGTGAGTCTATGAGTCTCTGTGTGAGTCTATGTGTCTCTGTGTGAGTCTATGGGTCTCTGTGTGAGTCTATGGGTCTCTGTGTGAGTATGTGGGTCTCTGTGTGAGTCTATGGGTCTCTGTGTGAGTCTATGGGTCTCTGTGTGAGTCTATGGGTCTCTGTGTGAGTCTATGGGTCTCTGTGTGAGTCTGTGGTTCTCTGTGTGAGTCTATGGGTCTCTGTGTGAGTCTGTGGGTCTCTGTGTAAGTCTATGGGTCTCTGTGTGAGTCTATGGGTCTCTGTGTGAGTTTATGGGTCTCTGTGTGAGTCTATGGGTCTATGTGTGAGTCTGTGGATCTCTGTGCGAGTCTGTGGGTCTCTGTGTGAGTCTGTGGGTCTCTGTGTGAGTCTATGGGTCTCTGTGTGAGTCTGTGGGTCTCTGTGTGAGTCTATGGGTCTCTGTGTGAGTCTATGTGTCTCTGTGTGAGTCTATGGGTCTCTGTGTGAGTTTATGGGTCTCTGTGTTAGTCTATGGGTCTATGTGTGAGTCTGTGGATCTCTGTGCGAGTCTATGGGTTTCTGTGTGAGTCTGTGGGTCTCTGTGTGAGTCTATGGGTCTCTGTGTGAGTCTATGTGTCTCTGTGTGAGTCTATGGGTCTCTGTGTGAGTCTATGGGTCTCTGTGTGAGTCTGTGGGTCTCTGTGTGAGTCTATCGGTCTCTGTGTGAGTCTATGGGTCTCTGTGTGGGTCTATGAGTCTCTGTGTGAGTCTATGGGTCTCTGTGTGAGTCTATGTGTCTCTGTGTGAGTCTATGGGTCTCTGTGTGAGTCAATGGGTCTCTATGTGAGTCTATGGGTCTCTGTGTGAGTCTATGGGTCTCTGTGTGAGTCTGTGGGTCTCTGTGTGAGTCTGTGGGTCTATGTGTGAGTCTATGTGTCTCTGTGTGAGTCTATGGGTCTCTGTGTGAGTCTATGGGTCTCTGTGTGAGTCTATGTGTCTCTGTGTGAATCTGTGGGTCTCTGCGAGAGTCTATGGGTCTCTGCTGTGAGTCTATGGGTCTCTGCTGTGTGAGTCTATGGGTCTCTGTGCGAGTCTGTGGGTCTCTGTGCAAGTCTGTGGGTCTATGTATGAGTCTATGGGTCTCTGCGTGAGTCTATGGGTCTCTGCTGTGTGAGTCTATGGGTCTCTGTGCGAGTCTGTGGGTCTATGTGCGAGTCTTTTGGTCTCTGTGTGAGTCTATGGGTCTCTATGTGAGTCTATGGGTCTCTGTGTGAGTCTATGGGTCTCTTTGTGAGTCTATGGGTCGTTGTGTGAGTCTATGGGTCTCTGTGTGAGTCTATGGGTCTCTGTGTGAGTCTATGGGTCTCTGTGTGAGTCTGTGGATCTCTGTGCGAGTCTTTGGGTCTCTGTGTGAGTCTGTGGGTCTCTGTGTGAGTCTGTGGGTCTCTGTGTGAGTCTATGGGTCTCTGTGTGAGTCTATGGGTCTCTGTGTGAGTCTGTGGGTCTCTGTGTAAGTCTATGGGTCTCTGTTTGAGTCTATGGGTCTCTGTGTGAGTTTATGGGTCTCTGTGTGAGTCTATGGGTCTATGTGTGAGTCTGTGGATCTCTGTGCGAGTCTGTGGGTGTCTGTGTGAGTCTGTGGGTCTCTGTGTGAGTCTGTGGTTCTCTTTGTGAGTCTGTGGGTCTCTGTGTGAGTCTATGGGTCTCTGTGTGAGTCTATGTGTCTCTGTGTGAGTCTATGGGTCTCTATGTGAGTCTATGTGTCTCTGTGTGAGTCTATGGGTCTCTGTGTGAGTCTATGTGTCTCTGTGTGAGTCTATGGGTCTCTGTGTGAGTCTATGTGTTTCTGTGTGAGTCTATGGGTCTCTGTGTGAGTCTATGGGTCTCTGTGTGAATCTATGGGTCTCTGTGTGAGTTTATGGGTCTCTGTGTTAGTCTATGGGTCTCTGTGTGAGTCTGTGGATCTCTGTGCGAGTCTGTGGGTCTCTGTGTGAGTCTGTGGGTCTCTGTGTGAGTCTATGGGTCTCTGTGTGAGTCTGTGGGTCTCTGTGTGAGTCTATGGGTCTCTGTGTGAGTCTATGTGTCTCTGTGTGAGTCTATGGGTCTCTGTGTGAGTCTATGTGGCTCTGTGTGAGTCTATGGGTCTCTGTGTGAGTCTGTGGGTCTCTGTGTGAGTCTATGGGTCTCTGTGTGAGTCTGTGGGACTCTGTGTGAGTCTATGGGTCTCTGCGTGAATCTATGGGTCTCTGTGTGAGTCTATGGGTCTCTGTGTGAGTGTATGTGTCTCTGTGTGAGTCTATGGGTCTCTGTGTGAGTTTATGGGTCTCTGTGTGAGTCTATGGGTCTATGTGTGAGTCTGTGGATCTCTGTGTGAGTCTATGGGTCGCATTGTGAGTCTATGGGTCTCTGTGTGAGTCTATGTGTCTCTGTATGAGTCTGTGGGACTCTGCTGTGAGTCTATGGGTCTCTGCTGTGTGAGTCTATGGGTCTCTGTGCGAGTCTGTGGGTCTCTGTGCGAGTCTGTGGGTCTCTGTGTGAGTCTATGGGTCTCTGTGTGAGTCTATGGGTCTCTGTGTGAGTCTGTGGGTCTCTGTGTGAGTCTATGGGTCTCTGTGTGAGTCTGTGGGTCGCTGTGTAAGTCTATGGGTCTCTGTGTGAGTCTATGGGTCTCTGTGTGAGTTTATGGGTCTCTGTGTGAGTCTATGTGTGAGTCTGTGGATCTCTGTGCGAGTCTGTGGGTCTCTGTGTGAGTCTGTGGGTCTCTGTGTGAGTCTATGGGTCTCTGTGTGAGTCTGTGGGTCTCTGTGAGTCTATGGGTCTCTGTTTGAGTCTATGTGTCTCTGTGTGAGTATATGGGTCTCTGTGTGAGTTTATGGGTCTCTGTGTTAGTCTATGGGTCTATGTGTGAGTCTGTGGATCTCTGTGCGAGTCTATGGGTCTCTGTGTGAGTCTGTGGGTCTCTGTGTGAGTCTATGGGTCTCTGTGTGAGTCTATGGGTCTCTGTGTGAGTCTATGGTCTCTGTGTGAGTCTATGTGTCTCTGTGTGAGTCTATGAGTCTCTGTGTGAGTCTATGTGTCTCTGTGTGAGTCTATGGGTCTCTGTGTGAGTCTATGGGTCTCTGTGTGAGTATGTGGGTCTCTGTGTGAGTCTATGGGTCTCTGTGTGAGTCTATGGGTCTCTGTGTGAGTCTATGGGTCTCTGTGTGAGTCTATGGGTCTCTGTGTGAGTCTATGGGTCTCTGTGTGAGTCTATGGGTCTCTGTGTGAGTCTGTGGGTCTCTGTGTGAGTCTATGGGTCTCTGTGTGAGTCTGTGGGTCTCTGTGTAAGTCTATGGGTCTCTGTGTGAGTCTATGGGTCTCTGTGTGAGTTTATGGGTCTCTGTGCGAGTCTATGGGTCTATGTGTGAGTCTGTGGATCTCTGTGCGAGTCTGTGGGTCTCTGTGTGAGTCTGTGGGTCTCTGTGTGAGTCTATGGGTCTCTGTGTGAGTCTGTGGGTCTCTGTGTGAGTCTATGGGTCTCTGTGTGAGTCTATGTGTCTCTGTGTGAGTCTATGGGTCTCTGTGTGAGTTTATGGGTCTCTGTGTTAGTCTATGGGTCTATGTGTGAGTCTGTGGATCTCTGTGCGAGTCTATGGGTTTCTGTGTGAGTCTGTGGGTCTCTGTGTGAGTCTATGGGTCTCTGTGTGAGTCTATGGGTCTCTGTGTGAGTCTATGTGTCTCTGTGTGAGTCTATGGGTCTCTGTGTGAGTCTATGGGTCTCTGTGTGAGTCTGTGGGTCTCTGTGTGAGTCTATGGGTCTCTGTGTGAGTCTATGGGTCTCTGTGTGGGTCTATGAGTCTCTGTGTGAGTCTATGGGTCTCTGTGTGAGTCTATGTGTCTCTGTGTGAGTCTATGGGTCTCTGTGTGAGTCAATGGGTCTCTATGTGAGTCTATGGGTCTCTGTGTGAGTCTATGGGTCTCTGTGTGAGTCTGTGGGTCTCTGTGTGAGTCTGTGGGTCTATGTGTGAGTCTATGTGTCTCTGTGTGAGTCTATGGGTCTCTGTGTGAGTCTATGGGTCTCTGTGTGAGTCTATGGGTCTCTGTGTGAGTCTATGTGTCTCTGTGTGAGTCTATGGGACTCTGCTGTGAGTCTATGGGTCTCTGCTGTGTGAGTCTATGGGTCTCTGTGCGAGTCTGTGGGTCTCTGTGCGAGTCTGTGGGTCTCTGTGTGAGTCTATGGGTCTCTGCGTGAGTCTATGGGTCTCTGCTGTGTGAGTCTATGGGTCTCTGTGCGAGTGTGTGGGTCTCTGTGCGAGTCTATGTGTCTCTGTGTGAGTCTATGGGTCTCTGTGTGAGTCTATGGGTCTCTGTGTGAGTCTATGTGTCTCTGTGTGAATCTGTGGGTCTCTGCGAGAGTCTATGGGTCTCTGCTGTGAGTCTATGGGTCTCTGCTGTGTGAGTCTATGGGTCTCTGTGCGAGTCTGTGGGTCTCTGTGCAAGTCTGTGGGTCTATGTATGAGTCTATGGGTCTCTGCGTGAGTCTATGGGTCTCTGCTGTGTGAGTCTATGGGTCTCTGTGCGAGTCTGTGGGTCTCTGTGCGAGTCTTTTGGTCTCTGTGTGAGTCTATGGGTCTCTATGTGAGTCTATGGGTCTCTGTGTGAGTCTATGGGTCTCTTTGTGAGTCTATGGGTCGTTGTGTGAGTCTATGGGTCTCTGTGTGAGTCTATGGGTCTCTGTGTGAGTCTATGGGTCTCTGTGTGAGTCTGTGGATCTCTGTGCGAGTCTTTGGGTCTCTGTGTGAGTCTGTGGGTCTCTGTGTGAGTCTGTGGGTCTCTGTGTGAGTCTATGGGTCTCTGTGTGAGTCTATGGGTCTCTGTGTGAGTCTGTGGGTCTCTGTGTAAGTCTATGGGTCTCTGTTTGAGTCTATGGGTCTCTGTGTGAGTTTATGGGTCTCTGTGAGAGTCTATGGGTCTATGTGTGAGTCTGTGGATCTCTGTGCGAGTCTGTGGGTGTCTGTGTGAGTCTGTGGGTCTCTGTGTGAGTCTGTGGTTCTCTTTGTGAGTCTGTGGGTCTCTGTGTGAGTCTATGGGTCTCTGTGTGAGTCTATGTGTCTCTGTGTGAGTCTATGGGTCTCTATGTGAGTGTATGTGTCTCTGTGTGAGTCTATGGGTCTCTGTGTGAGTCTATGTGTCTCTGTGTGAGTCTATGGGTCTCTGTGTGAGTCTATGTGTTTCTGTGTGAGTCTATGGGTCTCTGTGTGAGTCTATGGGTCTCTGTGTGAATCTATGGGTCTCTGTGTGAGTTTATGGGTCTCTGTGTTAGTCTATGGGTCTCTGTGTGAGTCTGTGGATCTCTGTGCGAGTCTGTGGGTCTCTGTGTGAGTCTGTGGGTCTCTGTGTGAGTCTATGGGTCTCTGTGTGAGTCTGTGGGTCTCTGTGTGAGTCTATGTGTCTCTGTGTGAGTCTATGGGTCTCTGTGTGAGTCTATGTGGCTCTGTGTGAGTCTATGGGTCTCTGTGTGAGTCTGTGGGTCTCTGTGTGAGTCTATGGGTCTCTGTGTGAGTCTGTGGGACTCTGTGTGAGTCTATGTGTCTCTGCGTGAATCTATGGGTCTCTGTGTGAATCTATGGGTCTCTGTGTGAGTCTATGGGTCTCTGTGTGAGTGTATGTGTCTCTGTGTGAGTCTATGGGTCTCTGTGTGAGTTTATGGGTCTCTGTGTGAGTCTATGGGTCTATGTGTGAGTCTGTGGATCTCTGTGTGAGTCTATGGGTCGCATTGTGAGTCTATGCGTCTCTGTGTGAGTCTATGTGTCTCTGTATGAGTCTGTGGGACTCTGCTGTGAGTCTATGGGTCTCTGCTGTGTGAGTCTATGGGTCTCTGTGCGAGTCTGTGGGTCTCTGTGCGAGTCTGTGGGTCTCTGTGTGAGTCTATGGGTCTCTGTGTGAGTCTATGGGTCTCTGTGTGAGTCTGTGGGTCTCTGTGTGAGTCTATGGGTCTCTGTGTGAGTCTGTGGGTCGCTGTGTAAGTCTATGGGTCTCTGTGTGAGTCTATGGGTCTCTGTGTGAGTTTATGGGTCTCTGTGTGAGTCTATGTGTGAGTCTGTGGATCTCTGTGCGAGTCTGTGGGTCTCTGTGTGAGTCTGTGGGTCTCTGTGTGAGTCTATGGGTCTCTGTGTGAGTCTGTGGGTCTCTGTGAGTCTATGGGTCTCTGTTTGAGTCTATGTGTCTCTGTGTGAGTATATGGGTCTCTGTGTGAGTTTATGGGTCTCTGTGTTAGTCTATGGGTCTATGTGTGAGTCTGTGGATCTCTGTGCGAGTCTATGGGTCTCTGTGTGAGTCTGTGGGTCTCTGTGTGAGTCTATGGGTCTCTGTGTGAGTCTATGGGTCTCTGTGTGAGTCTATGGTCTCTGTGTGAGTCTATGTGTCTCTGTGTGAGTCTATGAGTCTCTGTGTGAGTCTATGTGTCTCTGTGTGAGTCTATGGGTCTCTGTGTGAGTCTATGGGTCTCTGTGTGAGTATGTGGGTCTCTGTGTGAGTCTATGGGTCTCTGTGTGAGTCTATGGGTCTCTGTGTGAGTCTATGGGTCTCTGTGTGAGTCTATGGGTCTCTGTGTGAGTCTATGGGTCTCTGTGTGAGTCTATGGGTCTCTGTGTGAGTCTGTGGGTCTCTGTGTGAGTCTATGGGTCTCTGTGTGAGTCTGTGGGTCTCTGTGTAAGTCTATGGGTCTCTGTGTGAGTCTATGGGTCTCTGTGTGAGTTTATGGGTCTCTGTGCGAGTCTATGGGTCTATGTGTGAGTCTGTGGATCTCTGTGCGAGTCTGTGGGTCTCTGTGTGAGTCTGTGGGTCTCTGTGTGAGTCTATGGGTCTCTGTGTGAGTCTGTGGGTCTCTGTGTGAGTCTATGGGTCTCTGTGTGAGTCTATGTGTCTCTGTGTGAGTCTATGGGTCTCTGTGTGAGTTTATGGGTCTCTGTGTTAGTCTATGGGTCTATGTGTGAGTCTGTGGATCTCTGTGCGAGTCTATGGGTTTCTGTGTGAGTCTGTGGGTCTCTGTGTGAGTCTATGGGTCTCTGTGTGAGTCTATGGGTCTCTGTGTGAGTCTATGTGTCTCTGTGTGAGTCTATGGGTCTCTGTGTGAGTCTATGGGTCTCTGTGTGAGTCTGTGGGTCTCTGTGTGAGTCTATGGGTCTCTGTGTGAGTCTATGGGTCTCTGTGTGGGTCTATGAGTCTCTGTGTGAGTCTATGGGTCTCTGTGTGAGTCTATGTGTCTCTGTGTGAGTCTATGGGTCTCTGTGTGAGTCAATGGGTCTCTATGTGAGTCTATGGGTCTCTGTGTGAGTCTATGGGTCTCTGTGTGAGTCTGTGGGTCTCTGTGTGAGTCTGTGGGTCTATGTGTGAGTCTATGTGTCTCTGTGTGAGTCTATGGGTCTCTGTGTGAGTCTATGGGTCTCTGTGTGAGTCTATGGGTCTCTGTGTGAGTCTATGTGTCTCTGTGTGAGTCTATGGGACTCTGCTGTGAGTCTATGGGTCTCTGCTGTGTGAGTCTATGGGTCTCTGTGCGAGTCTGTGGGTCTCTGTGCGAGTCTGTGGGTCTCTGTGTGAGTCTATGGGTCTCTGCGTGAGTCTATGGGTCTCTGCTGTGTGAGTCTATGGGTCTCTGTGCGAGTGTGTGGGTCTCTGTGCGAGTCTATGTGTCTCTGTGTGAGTCTATGGGTCTCTGTGTGAGTCTATGGGTCTCTGTGTGAGTCTATGTGTCTCTGTGTGAATCTGTGGGTCTCTGCGAGAGTCTATGGGTCTCTGCTGTGAGTCTATGGGTCTCTGCTGTGTGAGTCTATGGGTCTCTGTGCGAGTCTGTGGGTCTCTGTGCAAGTCTGTGGGTCTATGTATGAGTCTATGGGTCTCTGCGTGAGTCTATGGGTCTCTGCTGTGTGAGTCTATGGGTCTCTGTGCGAGTCTGTGGGTCTCTGTGCGAGTCTTTTGGTCTCTGTGTGAGTCTATGGGTCTCTATGTGAGTCTATGGGTCTCTGTGTGAGTCTATGGGTCTCTTTGTGAGTCTATGGGTCGTTGTGTGAGTCTATGGGTCTCTGTGTGAGTCTATGGGTCTCTGTGTGAGTCTATGGGTCTCTGTGTGAGTCTGTGGATCTCTGTGCGAGTCTTTGGGTCTCTGTGTGAGTCTGTGGGTCTCTGTGTGAGTCTGTGGGTCTCTGTGTGAGTCTATGGGTCTCTGTGTGAGTCTATGGGTCTCTGTGTGAGTCTGTGGGTCTCTGTGTAAGTCTATGGGTCTCTGTTTGAGTCTATGGGTCTCTGTGTGAGTTTATGGGTCTCTGTGAGAGTCTATGGGTCTATGTGTGAGTCTGTGGATCTCTGTGCGAGTCTGTGGGTGTCTGTGTGAGTCTGTGGGTCTCTGTGTGAGTCTGTGGTTCTCTTTGTGAGTCTGTGGGTCTCTGTGTGAGTCTATGGGTCTCTGTGTGAGTCTATGTGTCTCTGTGTGAGTCTATGGGTCTCTATGTGAGTGTATGTGTCTCTGTGTGAGTCTATGGGTCTCTGTGTGAGTCTATGTGTCTCTGTGTGAGTCTATGGGTCTCTGTGTGAGTCTATGTGTTTCTGTGTGAGTCTATGGGTCTCTGTGTGAGTCTATGGGTCTCTGTGTGAATCTATGGGTCTCTGTGTGAGTTTATGGGTCTCTGTGTTAGTCTATGGGTCTCTGTGTGAGTCTGTGGATCTCTGTGCGAGTCTGTGGGTCTCTGTGTGAGTCTGTGGGTCTCTGTGTGAGTCTATGGGTCTCTGTGTGAGTCTGTGGGTCTCTGTGTGAGTCTATGTGTCTCTGTGTGAGTCTATGGGTCTCTGTGTGAGTCTATGTGGCTCTGTGTGAGTCTATGGGTCTCTGTGTGAGTCTGTGGGTCTCTGTGTGAGTCTATGGGTCTCTGTGTGAGTCTGTGGGACTCTGTGTGAGTCTATGTGTCTCTGCGTGAATCTATGGGTCTCTGTGTGAATCTATGGGTCTCTGTGTGAGTCTATGGGTCTCTGTGTGAGTGTATGTGTCTCTGTGTGAGTCTATGGGTCTCTGTGTGAGTTTATGGGTCTCTGTGTGAGTCTATGGGTCTATGTGTGAGTCTGTGGATCTCTGTGTGAGTCTATGGGTCGCATTGTGAGTCTATGGGTCTCTGTGTGAGTCTATGTGTCTCTGTATGAGTCTGTGGGACTCTGCTGTGAGTCTATGGGTCTCTGCTGTGTGAGTCTATGGGTCTCTGTGCGAGTCTGTGGGTCTCTGTGCGAGTCTGTGGGTCTCTGTGTGAGTCTATGGGTCTCTGTGTGAGTCTATGGGTCTCTGTGTGAGTCTGTGTGTCTCTGTGTGAGTCTATGGGTCTCTGTGTGAGTCTGTGGGTCGCTGTGTAAGTCTATGGGTCTCTGTGTGAGTCTATGGGTCTCTGTGTGAGTTTATGGGTCTCTGTGTGAGCCTATGTGTGAGTCTGTGGATCTCTGTGCGAGTCTGTGGGTCTCTGTGTGAGTCTGTGGGTCTCTGTGTGAGTCTATGGGTCTCTGTGTGAGTCTGTGGGTCTCTGTGAGTCTATGGGTCTCTGTTTGAGTCTATGTGTCTCTGTGTGAGTATATGGGTCTCTGTGTGAGTTTATGGGTCTCTGTGTTAGTCTATGGGTCTATGTGTGAGTCTGTGGATCTCTGTGCGAGTCTACGGGTCTCTGTGTGAGTCTGTGGGTCTCTGTGTGAGTCTATGGGTCTCTGTGTGAGTCTATGGGTCTCTGTGTGAGTCTATGGTCTCTGTGTGAGTCTATGTGTCTCTGTGTGAGTCTATGAGTCTCTGTGTGAGTCTATGTGTCTCTGTGTGAGTCTATGGGTCTCTGTGTGAGTCTATGGGTCTCTGTGTGAGTATGTGGGTCTCTGTGTGAGTCTATGGGTCTCTGTATGAGTCTATGGGTCTCTGTGTGAGTCTATGGGTCTCTGTGTGAGTCTATGGGTCTCTGTGTGAGTCTGTGGGTCTCTGTGTGAGTCTATGGGTCTCTGTGTGAGTCTGTGGGTCTCTGTGTAAGTCTATGGGTCTCTGTGTGAGTCTATGGGTCTCTGTGTGAGTTTATGGGTCTCTGTGTGAGTCTATGGGTCTATGTGTGAGTCTGTGGGTCTCTGTGCGAGTCTGTGGGTCTCTGTGTGAGTCTGTGGGTCTCTGTGTGAGTCTATGGGTCTCTGTGTGAGTCTGTGGGTCTCTGTGTGAGTCTATGGGTCTCTGTGTGAGTCTATGTGTCTCTGTGTGAGTCTATGGGTCTCTGTGTGAGTTTATGGGTCTCTGTGTTAGTCTATGGGTCTATGTGTGAGTCCGTGGATCTCTGTGCGAGTCTATGGGTTTCTGTGTGAGTCTGTGGGTCTCTGTGTGCGTCTATGGGTCTCTGTGTGAGTCTATGGGTCTCTGTGTGAGTCTATGTGTCTCTGTGTGACTCTATGGGTCTCTGTGTGAGTCTATGGGTCTCTGTGTGAGTCTGTGGGTCTCTGTGTGAGTCTATGGGTCTCTGTGTGAGTCTATGGGTCTCTGTGTGGGTCTATGAGTCTCTGTGTGAGTCTATGGGTCTCTGTGTGAGTCTATGTGTCTCTGTGTGAGTCTATGGGTCTCTGTGTGAGTCAATGGGTCTCTGTGTGAGTCTATGGGTCTCTGTGTGAATCTATGGCTCTCTGTGTGAGTCTGTGAGTCTCTGTGTGAGTCTGTGGGTCTCTGTGTGAGTCTATGGGTCTCTGTGTGAGTCTATGGGTCTCTGTGTGAGTCTATGTGTCTCTGTGTGAGTCTATGGGACTCTGCTGTGAGTCTATGGGTCTCTGCTGTGTGAGTCTATGGGTCTCTGTGCGAGTCTGTGGGTCTCTGTGCGAGTCTGTGGGTCTCTGTGTGAGTCTATGGGTCTCTGCGTGAGTCTATGGGTCTCTGTGTGAGTCTATGGGTCTCTGTGTGAGTGTATGTGTCTCTGTGTGAGTCTATGGGTCTCTGTGTGAGTTTATGGGTCTCTGTGTGAGTCTATGGGTCTATGTGTGAGTCTGTGGATCTCTGTGTGAGTCTATGGGTCGCATTGTGAGTCTATGGGTCTCTGTGTGAGTCTATGTGTCTCTGTATGAGTCTGTGGGACTCTGCTGTGAGTCTATGGGTCTCTGCTGTGTGAGTCTATGGGTCTCTGTGCGAGTCTGTGGGTCTCTGTGCGAGTCTGTGGGTCTCTGTGTGAGTCTATGGGTCTCTGTGTGAGTCTATGGGTCTCTGTGTGAGTCTGTGTGTCTCTGTGTGAGTCTATGGGTCTCTGTGTGAGTCTGTGGGTCGCTGTGTAAGTCTATGGGTCTCTGTGTGAGTCTATGGGTCTCTGTGTGAGTTTATGGGTCTCTGTGTGAGCCTATGTGTGAGTCTGTGGATCTCTGTGCGAGTCTGTGGGTCTCTGTGTGAGTCTGTGGGTCTCTGTGTGAGTCTATGGGTCTCTGTGTGAGTCTGTGGGTCTCTGTGAGTCTATGGGTCTCTGTTTGAGTCTATGTGTCTCTGTGTGAGTATATGGGTCTCTGTGTGAGTTTATGGGTCTCTGTGTTAGTCTATGGGTCTATGTGTGAGTCTGTGGATCTCTGTGCGAGTCTACGGGTCTCTGTGTGAGTCTGTGGGTCTCTGTGTGAGTCTATGGGTCTCTGTGTGAGTCTATGGGTCTCTGTGTGAGTCTATGGTCTCTGTGTGAGTCTATGTGTCTCTGTGTGAGTCTATGAGTCTCTGTGTGAGTCTATGTGTCTCTGTGTGAGTCTATGGGTCTCTGTGTGAGTCTATGGGTCTCTGTGTGAGTATGTGGGTCTCTGTGTGAGTCTATGGGTCTCTGTATGAGTCTATGGGTCTCTGTGTGAGTCTATGGGTCTCTGTGTGAGTCTATGGGTCTCTGTGTGAGTCTGTGGGTCTCTGTGTGAGTCTATGGGTCTCTGTGTGAGTCTGTGGGTCTCTGTGTAAGTCTATGGGTCTCTGTGTGAGTCTATGGGTCTCTGTGTGAGTTTATGGGTCTCTGTGTGAGTCTATGGGTCTATGTGTGAGTCTGTGGGTCTCTGTGCGAGTCTGTGGGTCTCTGTGTGAGTCTGTGGGTCTCTGTGTGAGTCTATGGGTCTCTGTGTGAGTCTGTGGGTCTCTGTGTGAGTCTATGGGTCTCTGTGTGAGTCTATGTGTCTCTGTGTGAGTCTATGGGTCTCTGTGTGAGTTTATGGGTCTCTGTGTTAGTCTATGGGTCTATGTGTGAGTCCGTGGATCTCTGTGCGAGTCTATGGGTTTCTGTGTGAGTCTGTGGGTCTCTGTGTGCGTCTATGGGTCTCTGTGTGAGTCTATGGGTCTCTGTGTGAGTCTATGTGTCTCTGTGTGACTCTATGGGTCTCTGTGTGAGTCTATGGGTCTCTGTGTGAGTCTGTGGGTCTCTGTGTGAGTCTATGGGTCTCTGTGTGAGTCTATGGGTCTCTGTGTGGGTCTATGAGTCTCTGTGTGAGTCTATGGGTCTCTGTGTGAGTCTATGTGTCTCTGTGTGAGTCTATGGGTCTCTGTGTGAGTCAATGGGTCTCTGTGTGAGTCTATGGGTCTCTGTGTGAATCTATGGCTCTCTGTGTGAGTCTGTGAGTCTCTGTGTGAGTCTGTGGGTCTCTGTGTGAGTCTATGGGTCTCTGTGTGAGTCTATGGGTCTCTGTGTGAGTCTATGTGTCTCTGTGTGAGTCTATGGGACTCTGCTGTGAGTCTATGGGTCTCTGCTGTGTGAGTCTATGGGTCTCTGTGCGAGTCTGTGGGTCTCTGTGCGAGTCTGTGGGTCTCTGTGTGAGTCTATGGGTCTCTGCGTGAGTCTATGGGTCTCTGTGTGAGTCTATGGGTCTCTGTGTGAGTCTATGTGTCTCTGTGTGAATCTGTGGGTCTCTGCGAGAGTCTATGGGTCTCTGCTGTGAGTCTATGGGTCTCTGCTGTGTGAGTCTATGGGTCTCTGTGCGAGTCTGTGGGTCTCTGTGTGAGTCTTTTGGTCTCTGTGTGAGTCTATGGGTCTCTATGTGAGTCTATGGGTCTCTGTGTGAGTCTATGGGTCTCTTTGTGAGTCTATGGGTCGTTGTGTGAGTCTATGGGTCTCTGTGTGAGTCTATGGGTCTCTGTGTGAGTCTATGGGTCTCTGTGTGAGTCTGTGGATCTCTGTGCGAGTCTTTGGGTCTCTCTGTGAGTCTGTGGGTCTCTGTGTGAGTCTGTGGGTCTCTGTGTGAGTCTATGGGTCTCTGTGTGAGTCTATGGGTCTCTGTGTGAGTCTGTGGGTCTCTGTGTAAGTCTATGGGTCTCTGTTTGAGTCTATGGGTCTCTGTGTGAGTTTATGGGTCTCTGTGTGAGTCTATGGGTCTATGTGTGAGTCTGTGGATCTCTGTGCGAGTCTGTGGGTGTCTGTGTGAGTCTGTGGGTCTCTGTGTGAGTCTGTGGTTCTCTTTGTGAGTCTGTGGGTCTCTGTGTGAGTCTATGGGTCTCTGTGTGAGTCTATGTGTCTCTGTGTGAGTCTATGGGTCTCTGTGTGAGTCTATGTGTCTCTGTGTGAGTCTATGGGTCTCTGTGTGAGTCTATGTGTCTCTGTGTGAGTCTATGGGTCCCTGTGTGAGTCTATGTGTCTCTGTGTGAGTCTATGGGTCTCTGTGTGAGTCCATGGGTCTCTGTGTGAATCTATGGGTCTCTTTGTAACTTTATGGGTCTCTGTGTTAGTCTATGGGTCTCTGTGTGAGTCTGTGGATCTCTGTGCGAGTCTGTGGGTCTCTGTGTGAGTCTGTGGGTCTCTGTGTGAGTCTATGGGTCTCTGTGTGAGTCTGTGGGTCTCTGTGTGAGTCTATGGGTCTCTGTGTGAGTCTATGTGTCTCTGTGTGAGTCTATGGGTCTCTGTGTGAGTCTATGTGTCTCTGTGTGAGTCTATGGGTCTCTGTGTGAGTCTGTGGGTCTCTGTGTGAGTCTATGGGTCTCTGTGTGAGTCTGTGGGTCTCTGTGTGAGTCTATGTGTCTCTGCGTGAATCTATGGGTCTCTGTGTGAATCTATGGGTCTCTGTGTGAGTCTATGGGTCTCTGTGTGAGTGTATGTGTCTCTGTGTGAGTCTATGGGTCTCTGTGTGAGTTTATGGGTCTCTGTGTGAGTCTATGGGTCTATGTGTGAGTCTGTGGATCTCTGTGTGAGTCTATGGGTCGCATTGTGAGTCTATGGGTCTCTGTGTGAGTCTGTGGGTCTCTGTGTGAGTCTATGGGTCTCTGTGTGAGTCTATGGGCCTCTCTGTGAGTCTATGGGTCTCTGTGTGAGTCTGTGGGTCTCTGTGTGAGTCTATGGGTCTCTGTGTGAGTGTATGTGTCTCTGTGTGAGTCTATGGGTCTCTGTGTGAGTTTATGGGTCTCTGTGTGAGTCTATGGGTCTATGTGTGAGTCTGTGGAGCTCTGTGTGAGTCTATGGGTCGCATTGTGAGTCTATGGGTCTCTGTGTGAGTCTGTGGGTCTCTGTGTGAGTCTATGGGTCTCTGTGTGAGTCTATGGGTCTCTGTGTGAGTCTATGGGTCTCTGTGTGAGTCTATGGGTCTCTGTGTGAGTCTGTGGGTCTCTGTGTGAGTCTATGGGTCTCTGTGTGAGTCTGTGGGTCTCTGTGTAAGTCTATGGGTCTCTGTGTGAGTCTATGGGTATCTGTGTGAGTTTATGGGTCTCTGTGTGAGTCTATGGGTCTATGTGTGAGTCTGTGGATCTCTGTGCGAGTCTGTGGGTCTCTGTGTGTGTCTGTGGGTCTCTGTGTGAGTCTATGGGTCTCTGTGTGAGTCTATGGGTCTCTGTGTGAGTCTGTGGGTCTCTGTGTGAGTCTATGGGTCTCTGTGTGAGTCTGTGGGTCTCTGTGTAAGTCTATGGGTCTCTGTGTGAGTCTATGGGTATCTGTGTGAGTTTATGGGTCTCTGTGTGAGTCTATGGGTCTATGTGTGAGTCTGTGGATCTCTGTGCGAGTCTGTGGGTCTCTGTGTGTGTCTGTGGGTCTCTGTGTGAGTCTATGGGTCTCTGTGTGAGTCTGTGGGTCTCTGTGTGAGTCTATGGGTCTCTGTGTGAGTCTATGTGTCTCTGTGTGAGTCTATGAGTCCTGTGTGAGTCTATGTGTCTCTGTGTGAGTCTATGGGTCTCTGTGTGAGTCTATGGGTCTCTGTGTGAGTCTATGGGTCTCTGTGTGAGTCTATGTGTCTCTGTGTGAGTCTGTGGGACTCTGCTGTGAGTCTATGGGTCTCTGCTGTGTGAGTCTATGGGTCTCTGTGCGAGTCTATGGGTCTCTGTGCGAGTCTGTGGGTCTCTGTGTGAGTCTATGGGTCTCTGTGTGAGTCTATGGGTCTCTGTGTGAGTCTGTGGGTCTCTGTGTGAGTCTATGGGTCTCTGTGTGAGTCTGTGGGTCTCTGTGTAAGTCTATGGGTCTCTGTGTGAGTGTATGGGTCTCTGTGTGAGTTTATGGGTCTCTGTGTGAGTCTATGGGTCTATGTGTGAGTCTGTGGATCTCTGTGCGAGTCTGTGGGTCTCTGTGTGAGTCTATGGGTCTCTGTGTGAGTCTATGGGTCTCTGCGTGAGTCTGTGGGTCTCTGTGTGAGTCTATGGGTCTCTGCGTGAGTCTATGTGTCTCTGTGTGAGTCTATGGGTCTCTGTGTGAGTTTATGGGTCTCTGTGTTAGTCTATGGGTCTATGTGTGAGTCTGTGGATCTCTGTGCGAGTCTATGGGTCTCTGTGTGAGTCTGTGGGTCTCTGTGTGAGTCTATGGGTCTCTGTGTGAGTCTATGGGTCTCTGTTTGAGTCTATGGGTCTCTGTGTGAGTCTATGTGTCTCTGTGTGAGTCTATGAGTCTCTGTGTGAGTCTATGTGTCTCTGTGTGAGTCTATGGGTCTCTGTGAGTCTATGGGTCTCTGTGTGAGTCTATGGGTCTCTGTGTGAGTCTATGGGTCTCTGTGTGAGTCTGTGGGTCTCTGTGTGAGTCTGTGGGTCTCTGTGTGAGTCTATGGGTCTCTGTGTGAGTCTATGCGTCTCTGTGTGAGTCTATGTGTCTCTGTGTGAGTCTATGTGTCTCTGTGTGAGTCTATGGGTCTCTGTGTGAGTCTATGGGTCTCTGTGTGAGTCTATGTGTCTCTGTGTGAGTCTGTGGGTCTCTGTGTGAGTCTATGGGTCTCTATGTGAGTCTATGGGTCTCTGCGTGAGTCTATGGGTCTCTGAGTGAGTCTATTGGTCTCTGTGTGAGTCTATGGGTCTCTGTGTGAGTCTATGGGTCTCTGTGTGAGTCTATGGGTCTCTGAGTGAGTCTATTGGTCTCTGTGTGAGTCTATGGGTCTCTGTGTGAGTCTATGTGTCTCTGTGTGACTCTATGGGTCTCTGTGTGAGTCTATGGGTCTCTGTGTGAGTCTATGGGTCTCTGTGTGAGTCTATGGGTCTCTGTGTGAGTCTATGGGTCTCTGTGTGAGTCTGTGGATCTCTGTGCGAGTCTGTGGGTCTCTGTGTGAGTCTGTGGGTCTCTGTGTGAGTGTATGGGTATCTGCGTGAGTCTGTGGGTCTCTGTGTGAGTCTATGGGTCTCTGTGTGAGTCTATGGGTCTCTGTGTGAGTCTATGGGTCTCTGTGAGTCTATGCGTCTCTGTGTGAGTCTATGGGTCTCTGTGTGAGTCTATGGGTCTCTGTGTGAGTCTATGTGCCTCTGTGTGTGTCTATGGGTCTCTGTGTGAGTTTATGGGTCTCTGTGTTAGTCTATGGGTCTATGTGTGAGTCTGTGGATCTCTGTGCGAGTCTATGGGTCTCTGTGTGAGTCTGTGGGTCTCTGTGTGAGTTTATGGGTCTCTGTGTGAGCCTATGTGTGAGTCTGTGGATCTCTGTGCGAGTCTGTGGGTCTCTGTGTGAGTCTGTGGGTCTCTGTGTGAGTCTATGGGTCTCTGTGTGAGTCTGTGGGTCTCTGTGAGTCTATGGGTCTCTGTTTGAGTCTATGTGTCTCTGTGTGAGTATATGGGTCTCTGTGTGAGTTTATGGGTCTCTGTGTTAGTCTATGGGTCTATGTGTGAGTCTGTGGATCTCTGTGCGAGTCTACGGGTCTCTGTGTGAGTCTGTGGGTCTCTGTGTGAGTCTATGGGTCTCTGTGTGAGTCTATGGGTCTCTGTGTGAGTCTATGGTCTCTGTGTGAGTCTATGTGTCTCTGTGTGAGTCTATGAGTCTCTGTGTGAGTCTATGTGTCTCTGTGTGAGTCTATGGGTCTCTGTGTGAGTCTATGGGTCTCTGTGTGAGTATGTGGGTCTCTGTGTGAGTCTATGGGTCTCTGTATGAGTCTATGGGTCTCTGTGTGAGTCTATGGGTCTCTGTGTGAGTCTATGGGTCTCTGTGTGAGTCTGTGGGTCTCTGTGTGAGTCTATGGGTCTCTGTGTGAGTCTGTGGGTCTCTGTGTAAGTCTATGGGTCTCTGTGTGAGTCTATGGGTCTCTGTGTGAGTTTATGGGTCTCTGTGTGAGTCTATGGGTCTATGTGTGAGTCTGTGGGTCTCTGTGCGAGTCTGTGGGTCTCTGTGTGAGTCTGTGGGTCTCTGTGTGAGTCTATGGGTCTCTGTGTGAGTCTGTGGGTCTCTGTGTGAGTCTATGGGTCTCTGTGTGAGTCTATGTGTCTCTGTGTGAGTCTATGGGTCTCTGTGTGAGTTTATGGGTCTCTGTGTTAGTCTATGGGTCTATGTGTGAGTCCGTGGATCTCTGTGCGAGTCTATGGGTTTCTGTGTGAGTCTGTGGGTCTCTGTGTGCGTCTATGGGTCTCTGTGTGAGTCTATGGGTCTCTGTGTGAGTCTATGTGTCTCTGTGTGACTCTATGGGTCTCTGTGTGAGTCTATGGGTCTCTGTGTGAGTCTGTGGGTCTCTGTGTGAGTCTATGGGTCTCTGTGTGAGTCTATGGGTCTCTGTGTGGGTCTATGAGTCTCTGTGTGAGTCTATGGGTCTCTGTGTGAGTCTATGTGTCTCTGTGTGAGTCTATGGGTCTCTGTGTGAGTCAATGGGTCTCTGTGTGAGTCTATGGGTCTCTGTGTGAATCTATGGCTCTCTGTGTGAGTCTGTGAGTCTCTGTGTGAGTCTGTGGGTCTCTGTGTGAGTCTATGGGTCTCTGTGTGAGTCTATGGGTCTCTGTGTGAGTCTATGTGTCTCTGTGTGAGTCTATGGGACTCTGCTGTGAGTCTATGGGTCTCTGCTGTGTGAGTCTATGGGTCTCTGTGCGAGTCTGTGGGTCTCTGTGCGAGTCTGTGGGTCTCTGTGTGAGTCTATGGGTCTCTGCGTGAGTCTATGGGTCTCTGTGTGAGTCTATGGGTCTCTGTGTGAGTCTATGTGTCTCTGTGTGAATCTGTGGGTCTCTGCGAGAGTCTATGGGTCTCTGCTGTGAGTCTATGGGTCTCTGCTGTGTGAGTCTATGGGTCTCTGTGCGAGTCTGTGGGTCTCTGTGTGAGTCTTTTGGTCTCTGTGTGAGTCTATGGGTCTCTATGTGAGTCTATGGGTCTCTGTGTGAGTCTATGGGTCTCTTTGTGAGTCTATGGGTCGTTGTGTGAGTCTATGGGTCTCTGTGTGAGTCTATGGGTCTCTGTGTGAGTCTATGGGTCTCTGTGTGAGTCTGTGGATCTCTGTGCGAGTCTTTGGGTCTCTCTGTGAGTCTGTGGGTCTCTGTGTGAGTCTGTGGGTCTCTGTGTGAGTCTATGGGTCTCTGTGTGAGTCTATGGGTCTCTGTGTGAGTCTGTGGGTCTCTGTGTAAGTCTATGGGTCTCTGTTTGAGTCTATGGGTCTCTGTGTGAGTTTATGGGTCTCTGTGTGAGTCTATGGGTCTATGTGTGAGTCTGTGGATCTCTGTGCGAGTCTGTGGGTGTCTGTGTGAGTCTGTGGGTCTCTGTGTGAGTCTGTGGTTCTCTTTGTGAGTCTGTGGGTCTCTGTGTGAGTCTATGGGTCTCTGTGTGAGTCTATGTGTCTCTGTGTGAGTCTATGGGTCTCTGTGTGAGTCTATGTGTCTCTGTGTGAGTCTATGGGTCTCTGTGTGAGTCTATGTGTCTCTGTGTGAGTCTATGGGTCCCTGTGTGAGTCTATGTGTCTCTGTGTGAGTCTATGGGTCTCTGTGTGAGTCCATGGGTCTCTGTGTGAATCTATGGGTCTCTTTGTAACTTTATGGGTCTCTGTGTTAGTCTATGGGTCTCTGTGTGAGTCTGTGGATCTCTGTGCGAGTCTGTGGGTCTCTGTGTGAGTCTGTGGGTCTCTGTGTGAGTCTATGGGTCTCTGTGTGAGTCTGTGGGTCTCTGTGTGAGTCTATGGGTCTCTGTGTGAGTCTATGTGTCTCTGTGTGAGTCTATGGGTCTCTGTGTGAGTCTATGTGTCTCTGTGTGAGTCTATGGGTCTCTGTGTGAGTCTGTGGGTCTCTGTGTGAGTCTATGGGTCTCTGTGTGAGTCTGTGGGTCTCTGTGTGAGTCTATGTGTCTCTGCGTGAATCTATGGGTCTCTGTGTGAATCTATGGGTCTCTGTGTGAGTCTATGGGTCTCTGTGTGAGTGTATGTGTCTCTGTGTGAGTCTATGGGTCTCTGTGTGAGTTTATGGGTCTCTGTGTGAGTCTATGGGTCTATGTGTGAGTCTGTGGATCTCTGTGTGAGTCTATGGGTCGCATTGTGAGTCTATGGGTCTCTGTGTGAGTCTGTGGGTCTCTGTGTGAGTCTATGGGTCTCTGTGTGAGTCTATGGGCCTCTCTGTGAGTCTATGGGTCTCTGTGTGAGTCTGTGGGTCTCTGTGTGAGTCTATGGGTCTCTGTGTGAGTGTATGTGTCTCTGTGTGAGTCTATGGGTCTCTGTGTGAGTTTATGGGTCTCTGTGTGAGTCTATGGGTCTATGTGTGAGTCTGTGGAGCTCTGTGTGAGTCTATGGGTCGCATTGTGAGTCTATGGGTCTCTGTGTGAGTCTGTGGGTCTCTGTGTGAGTCTATGGGTCTCTGTGTGAGTCTATGGGTCTCTGTGTGAGTCTATGGGTCTCTGTGTGAGTCTATGGGTCTCTGTGTGAGTCTGTGGGTCTCTGTGTGAGTCTATGGGTCTCTGTGTGAGTCTGTGGGTCTCTGTGTAAGTCTATGGGTCTCTGTGTGAGTCTATGGGTATCTGTGTGAGTTTATGGGTCTCTGTGTGAGTCTATGGGTCTATGTGTGAGTCTGTGGATCTCTGTGCGAGTCTGTGGGTCTCTGTGTGTGTCTGTGGGTCTCTGTGTGAGTCTATGGGTCTCTGTGTGAGTCTATGGGTCTCTGTGTGAGTCTGTGGGTCTCTGTGTGAGTCTATGGGTCTCTGTGTGAGTCTGTGGGTCTCTGTGTAAGTCTATGGGTCTCTGTGTGAGTCTATGGGTATCTGTGTGAGTTTATGGGTCTCTGTGTGAGTCTATGGGTCTATGTGTGAGTCTGTGGATCTCTGTGCGAGTCTGTGGGTCTCTGTGTGTGTCTGTGGGTCTCTGTGTGAGTCTATGGGTCTCTGTGTGAGTCTGTGGGTCTCTGTGTGAGTCTATGGGTCTCTGTGTGAGTCTATGTGTCTCTGTGTGAGTCTATGAGTCCTGTGTGAGTCTATGTGTCTCTGTGTGAGTCTATGGGTCTCTGTGTGAGTCTATGGGTCTCTGTGTGAGTCTATGGGTCTCTGTGTGAGTCTATGTGTCTCTGTGTGAGTCTGTGGGACTCTGCTGTGAGTCTATGGGTCTCTGCTGTGTGAGTCTATGGGTCTCTGTGCGAGTCTATGGGTCTCTGTGCGAGTCTGTGGGTCTCTGTGTGAGTCTATGGGTCTCTGTGTGAGTCTATGGGTCTCTGTGTGAGTCTGTGGGTCTCTGTGTGAGTCTATGGGTCTCTGTGTGAGTCTGTGGGTCTCTGTGTAAGTCTATGGGTCTCTGTGTGAGTGTATGGGTCTCTGTGTGAGTTTATGGGTCTCTGTGTGAGTCTATGGGTCTATGTGTGAGTCTGTGGATCTCTGTGCGAGTCTGTGGGTCTCTGTGTGAGTCTATGGGTCTCTGTGTGAGTCTATGGGTCTCTGCGTGAGTCTGTGGGTCTCTGTGTGAGTCTATGGGTCTCTGCGTGAGTCTATGTGTCTCTGTGTGAGTCTATGGGTCTCTGTGTGAGTTTATGGGTCTCTGTGTTAGTCTATGGGTCTATGTGTGAGTCTGTGGATCTCTGTGCGAGTCTATGGGTCTCTGTGTGAGTCTGTGGGTCTCTGTGTGAGTCTATGGGTCTCTGTGTGAGTCTATGGGTCTCTGTTTGAGTCTATGGGTCTCTGTGTGAGTCTATGTGTCTCTGTGTGAGTCTATGAGTCTCTGTGTGAGTCTATGTGTCTCTGTGTGAGTCTATGGGTCTCTGTGAGTCTATGGGTCTCTGTGTGAGTCTATGGGTCTCTGTGTGAGTCTATGGGTCTCTGTGTGAGTCTGTGGGTCTCTGTGTGAGTCTGTGGGTCTCTGTGTGAGTCTATGGGTCTCTGTGTGAGTCTATGCGTCTCTGTGTGAGTCTATGTGTCTCTGTGTGAGTCTATGTGTCTCTGTGTGAGTCTATGGGTCTCTGTGTGAGTCTATGGGTCTCTGTGTGAGTCTATGTGTCTCTGTGTGAGTCTGTGGGTCTCTGTGTGAGTCTATGGGTCTCTGTGTGAGTCTAAGGGTCTCTGTGTGAGTCTATGGGTCTCTGAGTGAGTCTATGGGTCTCTATGTGAGTCTATGGGTCTCTGCGTGAGTCTATGGGTCTCTGAGTGAGTCTATTGGTCTCTGTGTGAGTCTATGGGTCTCTGTGTGAGTCTATGGGTCTCTGTGTGAGTCTATGGGTCTCTGAGTGAGTCTATTGGTCTCTGTGTGAGTCTATGGGTCTCTGTGTGAGTCTATGTGTCTCTGTGTGACTCTATGGGTCTCTGTGTGAGTCTATGGGTCTCTGTGTGAGTCTATGGGTCTCTGTGTGAGTCTATGGGTCTCTGTGTGAGTCTATGGGTCTCTGTGTGAGTCTGTGGATCTCTGTGCGAGTCTGTGGGTCTCTGTGTGAGTCTGTGGGTCTCTGTGTGAGTGTATGGGTATCTGCGTGAGTCTGTGGGTCTCTGTGTGAGTCTATGGGTCTCTGTGTGAGTCTATGGGTCTCTGTGTGAGTCTATGGGTCTCTGTGAGTCTATGCGTCTCTGTGTGAGTCTATGGGTCTCTGTGTGAGTCTATGGGTCTCTGTGTGAGTCTATGTGCCTCTGTGTGTGTCTATGGGTCTCTGTGTGAGTTTATGGGTCTCTGTGTTAGTCTATGGGTCTATGTGTGAGTCTGTGGATCTCTGTGCGAGTCTATGGGTCTCTGTGTGAGTCTGTGGGTCTCTGTGTGAGTCTATGGGTCTCTGTGTGAGTCTATGGGTCTCTGTGTGAGTCTATGGGTCTCTGTGTGAGTCTATGTGTCTCTGTGTGAGTCTATGAGTCTCTGTGTGAGTCTACGTGTATCTGTGTGAGTCTATGGGTCTCTGTGTGAGTCTACGGGTCTCTGTGTGAGTCTATGGGTCTCTAAGTGAGTCTATGGGTCTCTGTGTGAGTCTGTGGGTCTCTGTGTGAGTCTGTGGGTCTCTGTGTGAGTCTATGGGTCTCTGTGTGAGTCTATGGGTCTCTGTGTGAGTCTATGTGTCTCTGTGTGAGTCTATGTGTCTCTGTGTGAGTCTATGGGTCTCTGTGTGAGTCTATGGGTCTCTGTGTGAGTCTACGGGTCTCTGTGTGAGTCTATGGGTCTCTAAGTGAGTCTATGGGTCTCTGTGTGAGTCTGTGGGTCTCTGTGTGAGTCTGTGGGTCTCTGTGTGAGTCTATGGGTCTCTGTGTGAGTCTATGGGTCTCTGTGTGAGTCTATGTGTCTCTGTGTGAGTCTATGTGTCTCTGTGTGAGTCTATGGGTCTCTGTGTGAGTCTATGGGTCTCTGTGTGAGGCTATGTGTCTCTGTGTGAGTCTGTGGGTCTCTGTGTGAGTCTATGGGTCTCTGTGTGAGTCTAAGGGTCTCTGTGTGAGTCTATGGGTCTCTGAGTGAGTCTATGGGTCTCTATGTGAGTCTATGGGTCTCTGCGTGAGTCTATGGGTCTCTGAGTGGGTCTATTGCCTCTGTGTGAGTCTATGGGTCTCTGTGTGAGTCTATGTGTCTCTGTGTGACTCTATGGGTCTCTGTGTGAGTCTATGGGTCTCTGTGTGAGTCTATGGGTCTCTGTGTGAGTCTATGGGTCTCTGTGTGAGTCTGTGGATCTCTGTGCGAGTCTGTGGGTCTCTGTGTGAGTCTGTGGGTCTCTGTGTGAGTCTGTGGGTCTCTGTGTGAGTGTATGGGTCTCTGCGTGAGTCTGTGGGTCTCTGTGTGAGTCTATGGGTCTCTGTGTGAGTCTATGGGTCTCTGTGTGAGTTTATGGGTCTCTGTGTGAGTCTATGGGTCTATGTGTGAGTCTGTGGATCTCTGTGCGAGTCTGTGGGTCTGTGTGAGTCTGTGGGTCTCTGTGTGAGTCTATGGGTCTCTGTGTGAGTCTGTGGGTCTCTGTGTGAGTCTATGGGTCTCTGTGTGAGTCTATGGGTCTCTGTGTGAGTCTATGGGTCTCTGTGTGAGTCTGTGGGACTCTGTGTGAGTCTATGTGTCTCTGCGTGAATCTATGGGTCTCTGTGTGAATCTATGGGTCTCTGTGTGAGTCTATGGGTCTCTGTGTGAGTGTATGTGTCTCTGTGTGAGTCTATGGGTCTCTGTGTGAGTTTATGGGTCTCTGTGTGAGTCTATGGGTCTATGTGTGAGTCTGTGGATCTCTGTGTGAGTCTATGGGTCGCATTGTGAGTCTATGGGTCTCTGTGTGAGTCTATGTGTCTCTGTATGAGTCTGTGGGACTCTGCTGTGAGTCTATGGGTCTCTGCTGTGTGAGTCTATGGGTCTCTGTGCGAGTCTGTGGGTCTCTGTGCGAGTCTGTGGGTCTCTGTGAGTCTATGGGTCTCTGTTTGAGTCTATGTGTCTCTGTGTGAGTATATGGGTCTCTGTGTGAGTTTATGGGTCTCTGTGTTAGTCTATGGGTCTATGTGTGAGTCTGTGGATCTCTGTGCGAGTCTATGGGTCTCTGTGTGAGTCAATGGGTCTCTGTGTGAGTCTATGGGTCTCTGTGTGAGCCTATGGGTCTCTGTGTGAGTTTATGGGTCTCTGTGTGAGTCTATGGGTCTATGTGTGAGTCTGTGGATCTCTGTGTGAGTCTATGGGTCGCTTTGTGAGTCTATGGGTCTCTGTGTGAGTCTGTGGGTCTCTGTGTGAGTCGATGGGTCTCTGTGTGAGTCTATGGGTCTCTGTGTGAGTCTATGGGTCTCTGTGTGAGTCTATGGGTCTCTGTGTGAGTCTGTGGGTCTCTGTGTGAGTCTATGGGTCTCTGTGTGAGTCTGTGGGTCTCTGTGTACGTCTATGGGTCTCTGTGTGAGTCTATGGGTCTCTGTGTGAGTTTATGGGTCTCTGTGTGAGTCTATGGGTCTATGTGTGAGTCTGTGGATTTCTGTGCGAGTCTGTGGGTCTCTGTGTGAGTCTGTGGGTCTCTGTGTGAGTCTGTGGGTCTCTATGTGAGTCTATGGGTCTCTGTGTGAGTCTATGTGTCTCTGTGTGAGTCTATGAGTCTCTGTGTGAGTCTACGTGTCTCTGTGTGAGTCTATGGGTCTCTGTGTGAGTCTATGGGTCTCTGTGTGAGTCTATGGGTCTCTGTGTGAGTCTATGTGTCTCTGTGTGAGTCTGTGGGACTCTGCTGTGAGTCTATGGGTCTCTGCTGTGTGAGTCTATGGGTCTCTGTGCGAGTCTGTGGGTCTCTGTGCGAGTCTGTGGGTCTCTGTGTGAGTCTATGGGTCTCTGTGTGAGTCTATGGGTCTCTGTGTGAGTCTGTGGGTCTCTGTGTGAGTCTATGGGTCTCTGTGTGAGTCTGTGGGTCGCTGTGTAAGTCTATGGGTCTCTGTGTGAGTCTATGGGTCTCTGTGTGAGTTTATGGGTCTCTGTGTGAGTCTATGTGTGAGTCTGTGGATCTCTGTGCGAGTCTGTGGGTCTCTGTGTGAGTCTGTGGGTCTCTGTGTGAGTCTATGGGTCTCTGTGTGAGTCTGTGGGTCTCTGTGAGTCTATGGGTCTCTGTTTGAGTCTATGTGTCTCTGTGTGAGTATATGGGTCTCTGTGTGAGTTTATGGGTCTCTGTGTTAGTCTATGGGTCTATGTGTGAGTCTGTGGATCTCTGTGCGAGTCTATGGGTCTCTGTGTGAGTCTGTGGGTCTCTGTGTGAGTCTATGGGTCTCTGTGTGAGTCTATGGGTCTCTGTGTGAGTCTATGGTCTCTGTGTGAGTCTATGAGTCTCTGTGTGAGTCTATGTGTCTCTGTGTGAGTCTATGGGTCTCTGTGTGAGTCTATGGGTCTCTGTGTGAGTATGTGGGTCTCTGTGTGAGTCTATGGGTCTCTGTGTGAGTCTATGGGTCTCTGTGTGAGTCTATGGGTCTCTGTGTGAGTCTATGGGTCTCTGTGTGAGTCTGTGGGTCTCTGTGTGAGTCTATGGGTCTCTGTGTGAGTCTGTGGGTCTCTGTGTAAGTCTATGGGTCTCTGTGTGAGTCTATGGGTCTCTGTGTGAGTTTATGGGTCTCTGTGTGAGTCTATGGGTCTATGTGTGAGTCTGTGGGTCTCTGTGTGAGTCTATGGGTCTCTGTGTGAGTCTGTGGGTCTCTGTGTGAGTCTATGGGTCTCTGTGTGAGTCTGTGGGTCTCTGTGTAAGTCTATGGGTCTCTGTGTGAGTCTATGGGTCTCTGTGTGAGTTTATGGGTCTCTGTGTGAGTCTATAGGTCTATGTGTGAGTCTGTGGGTCTCTGTGTGAGTCTATGGGTCTCTGTGTGAGTCTGTGGGTCTCTGTGTGAGTCTGTGGGTCTCTGTGTGAGTCTATGGGTCTCTGTGTGAGTCTGTGGGTCTCTGTGTGAGTCTATGGGTCTCTGTGTGAGTCTATGTGTCTCTGTGTGAGTCTATGGGTCTCTGTGTGAGTTTATGGGTCTCTGTGTTAGTATATGGGTCTATGTGTGAGTCTGTGGATCTCTGTGCGAGTCTATGGGTTTCTGTGTGATTCTGTGGGTCTCTGTGTGAGTCTATGGGTCTCTGTGTGAGTCTATGGGTCTCTGTGTGAGTCTATGTGTCTCTGTGTGAGTCTATGGGTCTCTGTGTGAGTCTATGGGTCTCTGTGTGAGTCTGTGGGTCTCTGTGTGAGTCTATGGGTCTCTGTGTGAGTCTATGGGTCTCTGTGTGGGTCTATGAGTCTCTGTGTGAGTCTATGGGTCTCTGTGTGAGTCTATGTGTCTCTGTGTGAGTCTATGGGTCTCTGTGTGAGTCAATGGGTCTCTATGTGAGTCTATGGGTCTCTGTGTGAGTCTATGGGTCTCTGTGTGAGTCTGTGGGTCTCTGTGTGAGTCTGTGGGTCTATGTGTGAGTCTATGTGTCTCTGTGTGAGTCTATGGGTCTCTGTGTGAGTCTATGGGTCTCTGTGTGAGTCTATGGGTCTCTGTGTGAGTCTATGTGTCTCTGTGTGAGTCTATGGGACTCTGCTGTGAGTCTATGGGTCTCTGCTGTGTGAGTCTATGGGTCTCTGTGCGAGTCTGTGGGTCTCTGTGCGAGTCTGTGGGTCTCTGTGTGAGTCTATGGGTCTCTGCGTGAGTCTATGGGTCTCTGCTGTGTGAGTCTATGGGTCTCTGTGCGAGTCTGTGGGTCTCTGTGCGAGTCTATGTGTCTCTGTGTGAGTCTATGGGTCTCTGTGTGAGTCTATGGGTCTCTGTGTGAGTCTATGTGTCTCTGTGTGAATCTGTGGGTCTCTGCGAGAGTCTATGGGTCTCTGCTGTGAGTCTATGGGTCTCTGCTGTGTGAGTCTATGGGTCTCTGTGCGAGTCTGTGGGTCTCTGTGCAAGTCTGTGGGTCTATGTATGAGTCTATGGGTCTCTGCGTGAGTCTATGGGTCTCTGCTGTGTGAGTCTATGGGTCTCTGTGCGAGTCTGTGGGTCTCTGTGCGAGTCTTTTGGTCTCTGTGTGAGTCTATGGGTCTCTATGTGAGTCTATGGGTCTCTGTGTGAGTCTATGGGTCTCTTTGTGAGTCTATGGGTCGTTGTGTGAGTCTATGGGTCTCTGTGTGAGTCTATGGGTCTCTGTGTGAGTCTATGGGTCTCTGTGTGAGTCTGTGGATCTCTGTGCGAGTCTTTGGGTCTCTGTGTGAGTCTGTGGGTCTCTGTGTGAGTCTGTGGGTCTCTGTGTGAGTCTATGGGTCTCTGTGTGAGTCTATGGGTCTCTGTGTGAGTCTGTGGGTCTCTGTGTAAGTCTATGGGTCTCTGTTTGAGTCTATGGGTCTCTGTGTGAGTTTATGGGTCTCTGTGTGAGTCTATGGGTCTATGTGTGAGTCTGTGGATCTCTGTGCGAGTCTGTGGGTGTCTGTGTGAGTCTGTGGGTCTCTGTGTGAGTCTGTGGTTCTCTTTGTGAGTCTGTGGGTCTCTGTGTGAGTCTATGGGTCTCTGTGTGAGTCTATGTGTCTCTGTGTGAGTCTATGGGTCTCTATGTGAGTCTATGTGTCTCTGTGTGAGTCTATGGGTCTCTGTGTGAGTCTATGTGTCTCTGTGTGAGTCTATGGGTCTCTGTGTGAGTCTATGTGTTTCTGTGTGAGTCTATGGGTCTCTGTGTGAGTCTATGGGTCTCTGTGTGAATCTATGGGTCTCTGTGTGAGTTTATGGGTCTCTGTGTTAGTCTATGGGTCTCTGTGTGAGTCTGTGGATCTCTGTGCGAGTCTGTGGGTCTCTGTGTGAGTCTGTGGGTCTCTGTGTGAGTCTATGGGTCTCTGTGTGAGTCTGTGGGTCTCTGTGTGAGTCTATGGGTCTCTGTGTGAGTCTATGTGTCTCTGTGTGAGTCTATGGGTCTCTGTGTGAGTCTATGTGGCTCTGTGTGAGTCTATGGGTCTCTGTGTGAGTCTGTGGGTCTCTGTGTGAGTCTATGGGTCTCTGTGTGAGTCTGTGGGACTCTGTGTGAGTTTATGGGTCTCTGTGTGAGTCTATGGGTCTATGTGTGAGTCTGTGGATCTCTGTGTGAGTCTATGGGTCGCATTGTGAGTCTATGGGTCTCTGTGTGAGTCTATGTGTCTCTGTATGAGTCTGTGGGACTCTGCTGTGAGTCTATGGGTCTCTGCTGTGTGAGTCTATGGGTCTCTGTGCGAGTCTGTGGGTCTCTGAGCGAGTCTGTGGGTCTCTGTGTGAGTCTATGGGTCTCTGTGTGAGTCTATGGGTCTCTGTGTGAGTCTGTGGGTCTCTGTGTGAGTCTATGGGTCTCTGTGTGAGTCTGTGGGTCGCTGTGTAAGTCTATGGGTCTCTGTGTGAGTCTATGGGTCTCTGTGTGAGTTTATGGGTCTCTGTGTGAGTCTATGTGTGAGTCTGTGGATCTCTGTGCGAGTCTGTGGGTCTCTGTGTGAGTCTGTGGGTCTCTGTGTGAGTCTATGGGTCTCTGTGTGAGTCTGTGGGTCTCTGTGAGTCTATGGGTCTCTGTTTGAGTCTATGTGTCTCTGTGTGAGTATATGGGTCTCTGTGTGAGTTTATGGGTCTCTGTGTTAGTCTATGGGTCTATGTGTGAGTCTGTGGATCTCTGTGCGAGTCTATGGGTCTCTGTGTGAGTCTGTGGGTCTCTGTGTGAGTCTATGGGTCTCTGTGTGAGTCTATGGGTCTCTGTGTGAGTCTATGGTCTCTGTGTGAGTCTATGTGTCTCTGTGTGAGTCTATGAGTCTCTGTGTGAGTCTATGTGTCTCTGTGTGAGTCTATGGGTCTCTGTGTGAGTCTATGGGTCTCTGTGTGAGTATGTGGGTCTCTGTGTGAGTCTATGGGTCTCTGTGTGAGTCTATGGGTCTCTGTGTGAGTCTATGGGTCTCTGTGTGAGTCTATGGGTCTCTGTGTGAGTCTGTGGGTCTCTGTGTGAGTCTATGGGTCTCTGTGTGAGTCTGTGGGTCTCTGTGTAAGTCTATGGGTCTCTGTGTGAGTCTATGGGTCTCTGTGTGAGTTTATGGGTCTCTGTGTGAGTCTATGGGTCTATGTGTGAGTCTGTGGATCTCTGTGCGAGTCTGTGGGTCTCTGTGTGAGTCTGTGGGTCTCTGTGTGAGTCTATGGGTCTCTGTGTGAGTCTGTGGGTCTCTGTGTGAGTCTATGGGTCTCTGTGTGAGTCTATGTGTCTCTGTGTGAGTCTATGGGTCTCTGTGTGAGTTTATGGGTCTCTGTGTTAGTCTATGGGTCTATGTGTGAGTCTGTGGATCTCTGTGCGAGTCTATGGGTTTCTGTGTGAGTCTGTGGGTCTCTGTGTGAGTCTATGGGTCTCTGTGTGA
This sequence comes from Petromyzon marinus, assembly GCF_048934315.1. Lineage (NCBI taxonomy): Eukaryota > Metazoa > Chordata > Hyperoartia > Petromyzontiformes > Petromyzontidae > Petromyzon > Petromyzon marinus. The sequence goes on from NW_027423045.1 coordinate 473,512, forward strand.
GTCTATGGGTCTCTGTGTGAGTCTATGTGTCTCTGTGTGAGTCTATGGGTCTCTGTGTGAGTCTATGGGTCTCTGTGTGAGTCTGTGGGTCTCTGTGTGAGTCTATGGGTCTCTGTGTGAGTCTATGGGTCTCTGTGTGGGTCTATGAGTCTCTGTGTGAGTCTATGGGTCTCTGTGTGAGTCTATGTGTCTCTGTGTGAGTCTATGGGTCTCTGTGTGAGTCAATGGGTCTCTATGTGAGTCTATGGGTCTCTGTGTGAGTCTATGGGTCTCTGTGTGAGTCTGTGGGTCTCTGTGTGAGTCTGTGGGTCTATGTGTGAGTCTATGGGTCTCTGTGTGAGTCTATGGGTCTCTGTGTGAGTCTATGGGTCTCTGTGTGAGTCTATGTGTCTCTGTGTGAGTCTATGGGACTCTGCTGTGAGTCTATGGGTCTCTGCTGTGTGAGTCTATGGGTCTCTGTGCGAGTCTGTGGGTCTCTGTGCGAGTCTGTGGGTCTCTGTGTGAGTCTATGGGTCTCTGCGTGAGTCTATGGGTCTCTGCTGTGTGAGTCTATGGGTCTCTGTGCGAGTCTGTGGGTCTCTGTGCGAGTCTATGTGTCTCTGTGTGAGTCTATGGGTCTCTGTGTGAGTCTATGGGTCTCTGTGTGAGTCTATGTGTCTCTGTGTGAATCTGTGGGTCTCTGCGAGAGTCTATGGGTCTCTGCTGTGAGTCTATGGGTCTCTGCTGTGTGAGTCTATGGGTCTCTGTGCGAGTCTGTGGGTCTCTGTGCAAGTCTGTGGGTCTATGTATGAGTCTATGGGTCTCTGCGTGAGTCTATGGGTCTCTGCTGTGTGAGTCTATGGGTCTCTGTGCGAGTCTGTGGGTCTCTGTGCGAGTCTTTTGGTCTCTGTGTGAGTCTATGGGTCTCTATGTGAGTCTATGGGTCTCTGTGTGAGTCTATGGGTCTCTTTGTGAGTCTATGGGTCGTTGTGTGAGTCTATGGGTCTCTGTGTGAGTCTATGGGTCTCTGTGTGAGTCTATGGGTCTCTGTGTGAGTCTGTGGATCTCTGTGCGAGTCTTTGGGTCTCTGTGTGAGTCTGTGGGTCTCTGTGTGAGTCTGTGGGTCTCTGTGTGAGTCTATGGGTCTCTGTGTGAGTCTATGGGTCTCTGTGTGAGTCTGTGGGTCTCTGTGTAAGTCTATGGGTCTCTGTTTGAGTCTATGGGTCTCTGTGTGAGTTTATGGGTCTCTGTGTGAGTCTATGGGTCTATGTGTGAGTCTGTGGATCTATGTGCGAGTCTGTGGGTGTCTGTGTGAGTCTGTGGGTCTCTGTGTGAGTCTGTGGTTCTCTTTGTGAGTCTGTGGGTCTCTGTGTGAGTCTATGGGTCTCTGTGTGAGTCTATGTGTCTCTGTGTGAGTCTATGGGTCTCTATGTGAGTCTATGTGTCTCTGTGTGAGTCTATGGGTCTCTGTGTGAGTCTATGTGTCTCTGTGTGAGTCTATGGGTCTCTGTGTGAGTCTATGTGTTTCTGTGTGAGTCTATGGGTCTCTGTGTGAGTCTATGGGTCTCTGTGTGAATCTATGGGTCTCTGTGTGAGTTTATGGGTCTCTGTGTTAGTCTATGGGTCTCTGTGTGAGTCTGTGGATCTCTGTGCGAGTCTGTGGGTCTCTGTGTGAGTCTGTGGGTCTCTGTGTGAGTCTATGGGTCTCTGTGTGAGTCTGTGGGTCTCTGTGTGAGTCTATGGGTCTCTGTGTGAGTCTATGTGTCTCTGTGTGAGTCTATGGGTCTCTGTGTGAGTCTATGTGGCTCTGTGTGAGTCTATGGGTCTCTGTGTGAGTCTGTGGGTCTCTGTGTGAGTCTATGGGTCTCTGTGTGAGTCTGTGGGACTCTGTGTGAGTCTATGTGTCTCTGCGTGAATCTATGGGTCTCTGTGTGAATCTATGGGTCTCTGTGTGAGTCTATGGGTCTCTGTGTGAGTGTATGTGTCTCTGTGTGAGTCTATGGGTCTCTGTGTGAGTTTATGGGTCTCTGTGTGAGTCTATGGGTCTATGTGTGAGTCTGTGGATCTCTGTGTGAGTCTATGGGTCGCATTGTGAGTCTATGGGTCTCTGTGTGAGTCTATGTGTCTCTGTATGAGTCTGTGGGACTCTGCTGTGAGTCTATGGGTCTCTGCTGTGTGAGTCTATGGGTCTCTGTGCGAGTCTGTGGGTCTCTGTGCGAGTCTGTGGGTCTCTGTGTGAGTCTATGGGTCTCTGTGTGAGTCTGTGGGTCTCTGTGTGAGTCTATGGGTCTCTGTGTGAGTCTGTGGGTCGCTGTGTAAGTCTATGGGTCTCTGTGTGAGTCTATGGGTCTCTGTGTGAGTTTATGGGTCTCTGTGTGAGCCTATGTGTGAGTCTGTGGATCTCTGTGCGAGTCTGTGGGTCTCTGTGTGAGTCTGTGGGTCTCTGTGTGAGTCTATGGGTCTCTGTGTGAGTCTGTGGGTCTCTGTGAGTCTATGGGTCTCTGTTTGAGTCTATGTGTCTCTGTGTGAGTATATGGGTCTCTGTGTGAGTTTATGGGTCTCTGTGTTAGTCTATGGCTCTATGTGTGAGTCTGTGGATCTCTGTGCGAGTCTGTGGGTGTCTGTGTGAGTCTGTGGGTCTCTGTGTGAGTCTGTGGTTCTCTTTGTGAGTCTGTGGGTCTCTGTGTGAGTCTATGGGTCTCTGTGTGAGTCTATGTGTCTCTGTGTGAGTCTATGGGTCTCTATGTGAGTCTATGTGTCTCTGTGTGAGTCTATGGGTCTCTGTGTGAGTCTATGTGTCTCTGTGTGAGTCTATGGGTCTCTGTGTGAGTCTATGTGTTTCTGTGTGAGTCTATGGGTCTCTGTGTGAGTCTATGGGTCTCTGTGTGAATCTATGGGTCTCTGTGTGAGTTTATGGGTCTCTGTGTTAGTCTATGGGTCTCTGTGTGAGTCTGTGGATCTCTGTGCGAGTCTGTGGGTCTCTGTGTGAGTCTGTGGGTCTCTGTGTGAGTCTATGGGTCTCTGTGTGAGTCTGTGGGTCTCTGTGTGAGTCTATGGGTCTCTGTGTGAGTCTATGTGTCTCTGTGTGAGTCTATGGGTCTCTGTGTGAGTCTATGTGGCTCTGTGTGAGTCTATGGGTCTCTGTGTGAGTCTGTGGGTCTCTGTGTGAGTCTATGGGTCTCTGTGTGAGTCTGTGGGACTCTGTGTGAGTCTATGTGTCTCTGCGTGAATCTATGGGTCTCTGTGTGAATCTATGGGTCTCTGTGTAAGTCTATGGGTCTCTGTGTGAGTGTATGTGTCTCTGTGTGAGTCTATGGGTCTCTGTGTGAGTTTATGGGTCTCTGTGTGAGTCTATGGGTCTATGTGTGAGTCTGTGGATCTCTGTGTGAGTCTATGGGTCGCATTGTGAGTCTATGGGTCTCTGTGTGAGTCTATGTGTCTCTGTATGAGTCTGTGGGACTCTGCTGTGAGTCTATGGGTCTCTGCTGTGTGAGTCTATGGGTCTCTGTGCGAGTCTGTGGGTCTCTGTGCGAGTCTGTGGGTCTCTGTGTGAGTCTATGGGTCTCTGTGTGAGTCTGTGGGTCTCTGTGTGAGTCTATGGGTCTCTGTGTGAGTCTGTGGGTCGCTGTGTAAGTCTATGGGTCTCTGTGTGAGTCTATGGGTCTCTGTGTGAGTTTATGGGTCTCTGTGTGAGCCTATGTGTGAGTCTGTGGATCTCTGTGCGAGTCTGTGGGTCTCTGTGTGAGTCTGTGGGTCTCTGTGTGAGTCTATGGGTCTCTGTGTGAGTCTGTGGGTCTCTGTGAGTCTATGGGTCTCTGTTTGAGTCTATGTGTCTCTGTGTGAGTATATGGGTCTCTGTGTGAGTTTATGGGTCTCTGTGTTAGTCTATGGGTCTATGTGTGAGTCTGTGGATCTCTGTGCGAGTCTATGGGTCTCTGTGTGAGTCTGTGGGTCTCTGTGTGAGTCTATGGGTCTCTGTGTGAGTCTATGGGCCTCTGTGTGAGTCTATGGTCTCTGTGTGAGTCTATGTGTCTCTGTGTGAGTCTATGAGTCTCTGTGTGAGTCTATGTGTCTCTGTGTGAGTCTATGGGTCTCTGTGTGAGTCTATGGGTCTCTGTGTGAGTATGTGGGTCTCTGTGTGAGTCTATGGGTCTCTGTATGAGTCTATGGGTCTCTGTGTGAGTCTATGGGTCTCTGTGTGAGTCTATGGGTCTCTGTGTGAGTCTGTGGGTCTCTGTGTGAGTCTATGGGTCTCTGTGTGAGTCTGTGGGTCTCTGTGTAAGTCTATGGGTCTCTGTGTGAGTCTATGGGTCTCTGTGTGAGTTTATGGGTCTCTGTGTGAGTCTATGGGTCTATGTGTGAGTCTGTGGGTCTCTGTGCGAGTCTGTGGGTCTCTGTGTGAGTCTGTGGGTCTCTGTGTGAGTCTATGGGTCTCTGTGTGAGTCTGTGGGTCTCTGTGTGAGTCTATGGGTCTCTGTGTGAGTCTATGTGTCTCTGTGTGAGTCTATGGGTCTCTGTGTGAGTTTATGGGTCTCTGTGTTAGTCTATGGGTCTATGTGTGAGTCCGTGGATCTCTGTGCGAGTCTATGGGTTTCTGTGTGAGTCTGTGGGTCTCTGTGTGCGTCTATGGGTCTCTGTGTGAGTCTATGGGTCTCTGTGTGAGTCTATGTGTCTCTGTGTGAGTCTATGGGTCTCTGTGTGAGTCTATGGGTCTCTGTGTGAGTCTGTGGGTCTCTGTGTGAGTCTATGGGTCTCTGTGTGAGTCTATGGGTCTCTGTGTGAGTCAATGGGTCTCTGTGTGAGTCTATGGGTCTCTGTGTGAGTCTATGGGTCTCTGTGTGAGTCTGTGGGTCTCTGTGTGAGTCTGTGGGTCTCTGTGTGAGTCTATGGGTCTCTGTGTGAGTCTATGGGTCTCTGTGTGAGTCTATGTGTCTCTGTGTGAGTCTATGGGACTCTGCTGTGAGTCTATGGGTCTCTGCTGTGTGAGTCTATGGGTCTCTGTGCGAGTCTGTGGGTCTCTGTGCGAGTCTGTGGGTCTCTGTGTGAGTCTATGGGTCTCTGCGTGAGTCTATGGGTCTCTGCTGTGTGAGTCTATGGGTATCTGTGCGAGTCTGTGGGTCTCTGTGCGAGTCTATGTGTCTCTGTGTGAGTCTATGGGTCTCTGTGTGAGTCTATGGGTCTCTGTGTGAGTCTATGTGTCTCTGTGTGAATCTGTGGGTCTCTGCGAGAGTCTATGGGTCTCTGCTGTGAGTCTATGGGTCTCTGCTGTGTGAGTCTATGGGTCTCTGTGCGAGTCTGTGGGTCTCTGTGTGAGTCTTTTGGTCTCTGTGTGAGTCTATGGGTCTCTATGTGAGTCTATGGGTCTCTGTGTGAGTCTATGGGTCTCTTTGTGAGTCTATGGGTCGTTGTGTGAGTCTATGGGTCTCTGTGTGAGTCTATGGGTCTCTGTGTGAGTCTATGGGTCTCTGTGTGAGTCTGTGGATCTCTGTGCGAGTCTTTGGGTCTCTCTGTGAGTCTGTGGGTCTCTGTGTGAGTCTGTGGGTCTCTGTGTGAGTCTATGGGTCTCTGTGTGAGTCTATGGGTCTCTGTGTGAGTCTGTGGGTCTCTGTGTAAGTCTATGGGTCTCTGTTTGAGTCTATGGGTCTCTGTGTGAGTTTATGGGTCTCTGTGTGAGTCTATGGGTCTATGTGTGAGTCTGTGGATCTATGTGCGAGTCTGTGGGTGTCTGTGTGAGTCTGTGGGTCTCTGTGTGAGTCTGTGGTTCTCTTTGTGAGTCTGTGGGTCTCTGTGTGAGTCTATGGGTCTCTGTGTGAGTCTATGTGTCTCTGTGTGAGTCTATGGGTCTCTGTGTGAGTCTATGTGTCTCTGTGTGAGTCTATGGGTCTCTGTGTGAGTCTATGTGTCTCTGTGTGAGTCTATGGGTCTCTGTGTGAGTCTATGTGTCTCTGTGTGAGTCTATGGGTCTCTGTGTGAGTCCATGGGTCTCTGTGTGAATCTATGGGTCTCTTTGTAACTTTATGGGTCTCTGTGTTAGTCTATGGGTCTCTGTTTGAGTCTGTGGATCTCTGTGCGAGTCTGTGGGTCTCTGTGTGAGTCTGTGGGTCTCTGTGTGAGTCTATGGGTCTCTGTGTGAGTCTGTGGGTCTCTGTGTGAGTCTATGGGTCTCTGTGTGAGTCTATGTGTCTCTGTGTGAGTCTATGGGTCTCTGTGTGAGTCTATGTGTCTCTGTGTGAGTCTATGGGTCTCTGTGTGAGTCTGTGGGTCTCTGTGTGAGTCTATGGGTCTCTGTGTGAGTCTGTGGGTCTCTGTGTGAGTCTATGTGTCTCTGCGTGAATCTATGGGTCTCTGTGTGAATCTATGGGTCTCTGTGTGAGTCTATGGGTCTCTGTGTGAGTGTATGTGTCTCTGTGTGAGTCTATGGGTCTCTGTGTGAGTTTATGGGTCTCTGTGTGAGTCTATGGGTCTATGTGTGAGTCTGTGGATCTCTGTGTGAGTCTATGGGTCGCATTGTGAGTCTATGGGTCTCTGTGTGAGTCTGTGGGTCTCTGTGTGAGTCTATGGGTCTCTGTGTGAGTCTATGGGCCTCTCTGTGAGTCTATGGGTCTCTGTGTGAGTCTGTGGGTCTCTGTGTGAGTCTATGGGTCTCTGTGTGAGTGTATGTGTCTCTGTGTGAGTCTATGGGTCTCTGTGTGAGTTTATGGGTCTCTGTGTGAGTCTATGGGTCTATGTGTGAGTCTGTGGATCTCTGTGTGAGTCTATGGGTCGCATTGTGAGTCTATGGGTCTCTGTGTGAGTCTGTGGGTCTCTGTGTGAGTCTATGGGTCTCTGTGTGAGTCTATGGGTCTCTGTGTGAGTCTGTGGGTCTCTGTGTGAGTCTATGGGTCTCTGTGTGAGTCTGTGGGTCTCTGTGTAAGTCTATGGGTCTCTGTGTGAGTCTATGGGTATCTGTGTGAGTTTATGGGTCTCTGTGTGAGTCTATGGGTCTATGTGTGAGTCTGTGGATCTCTGTGCGAGTCTGTGGGTCTCTGTGTGTGTCTGTGGGTCTCTGTGTGAGTCTATGGGTCTCTGTGTGAGTCTGTGGGTCTCTGTGTGAGTCTATGGGTCTCTGTGTGAGTCTATGTGTCTCTGTGTGAGTCTATGAGTCCTGTGTGAGTCTATGGGTCTCTGTGTGAGTCTATGGGTCTCTGTGTGAGTCTATGGGTCTCTGTGTGAGTCTATGTGTCTCTGTGTGAGTCTGTGGGACTCTGCTGTGAGTCTATGGGTCTCTGCTGTGTGAGTCTATGGGTCTCTGTGCGAGTCTATGGGTCTCTGTGCGAGTCTGTGGGTCTCTGTGTGAGTCTATGGGTCTCTGTGTGAGTCTATGGGTCTCTGTGTGAGTCTGTGGGTCTCTGTGTGAGTCTATGGGTCTCTGTGTGAGTCTGTGGGTCTCTGTGTAAGTCTATGGGTCTCTGTGTGAGTGTATGGGTCTCTGTGTGAGTTTATGGGTCTCTGTGTGAGTCTATGGGTCTATGTGTGAGTCTGTGGATCTCTGTGCGAGTCTGTGGGTCTCTGTGTGAGTCTATGGGTCTCTGTGTGAGTCTATGGGTCTCTGCGTGAGTCTGTGGGTCTCTGTGTGAGTCTATGGGTCTCTGCGTGAGTCTATGTGTCTCTGTGTGAGTCTATGGGTCTCTGTGTGAGTTTATGGGTCTCTGTGTTAGTCTATGGGTCTATGTGTGAGTCTGTGGATCTCTGTGCGAGTCTATGGGTCTCTGTGTGAGTCTGTGGGTCTCTGTGTGAGTCTATGGGTCTCTGTGTGAGTCTATGGGTCTCTGTTTGAGTCTATGGGTCTCTGTGTGAGTCTATGTGTCTCTGTGTGAGTCTATGAGTCTCTGTGTGAGTCTATGTGTCTCTGTGTGAGTCTATGGGTCTCTGTGTGAGTCTATGGGTCTCTGTGTGAGTCTATGGGTCTCTGTGTGAGTCTATGGGTCTCTGTGTGAGTCTGTGGGTCTCTGTGTGAGTCTGTGGGTCTCTGTGTGAGTCTATGGGTCTCTGTGTGAGTCTATGCGTCTCTGTGTGAGTCTATGTGTCTCTGTGTGAGTCTATGTGTCTCTGTGTGAGTCTATGGGTCTCTGTGTGAGTCTATGGGTCTCTGTGTGAGTCTATGTGTCTCTGTGTGAGTCTGTGGGTCTCTGTGTGAGTCTATGGGTCTCTGTGTGAGTCTAAGGGTCTCTGTGTGAGTCTATGGGTCTCTGAGTGAGTCTATGGGTCTCTATGTGAGTCTATGGGTCTCTGCGTAAGTCTATGGGTCTCTGAGTGAGTCTATTGGTCTCTGTGTGAGTCTATGGGTCTCTGTGTGAGTCTATGGGTCTCTGTGTGAGTCTATGGGTCTCTGAGTGAGTCTATTGGTCTCTGTGTGAGTCTATGGGTCTCTGTGTGAGTCTATGTGTCTCTGTGTGACTCTATGGGTCTCTGTGTGAGTCTATGGGTCTCTGTGTGAGTCTATGGGTCTCTGTGTGAGTCTATGGGTCTCTGTGTGAGTCTATGGGTCTCTGTGTGAGTCTGTGGATCTCTGTGCGAGTCTGTGGGTCTCTGTGTGAGTCTGTGGGTCTCTGTGTGAGTGTATGGGTATCTGCGTGAGTCTGTGGGTCTCTGTGTGAGTCTATGGGTCTCTGTGTGAGTCTATGGGTCTCTGTGTGAGTCTATGGGTCTCTGTGAGTCTATGCGTCTCTGTGTGAGTCTATGGGTCTCTGTGTGAGTCTATGGGTCTCTGTGTGAGTCTATGTGCCTCTGTGTGTGTCTATGGGTCTCTGTGTGAGTTTATGGGTCTCTGTGTTAGTCTATGGGTCTATGTGTGAGTCTGTGGATCTCTGTGCGAGTCTATGGGTCTCTGTGTGAGTCTGTGGGTCTCTGTGTGAGTCTATGGGTCTCTGTGTGAGTCTATGGGTCTCTGTGTGAGTCTATGGGTCTCTGTGTGAGTCTATGTGTCTCTGTGTGAGTCTATGAGTCTCTGTGTGAGTCTACGTGTATCTGTGTGAGTCTATGGGTCTCTGTGTGAGTCTACGGGTCTCTGTGTGAGTCTATGGGTCTCTAAGTGAGTCTATGGGTCTCTGTGTGAGTCTGTGGGTCTCTGTGTGAGTCTGTGGGTCTCTGTGTGAGTCTATGGGTCTCTGTGTGAGTCTATGGGTCTCTGTGTGAGTCTATGTGTCTCTGTGTGAGTCTATGTGTCTCTGTGTGAGTCTATGGGTCTCTGTGTGAGTCTATGGGTCTCTGTGTGAGTCTACGGGTCTCTGTGTGAGTCTATGGGTCTCTAAGTGAGTCTATGGGTCTCTGTGTGAGTCTGTGGGTCTCTGTGTGAGTCTGTGGGTCTCTGTGTGAGTCTATGGGTCTCTGTGTGAGTCTATGGGTCTCTGTGTGAGTCTATGTGTCTCTGTGTGAGTCTATGTGTCTCTGTGTGAGTCTATGGGTCTCTGTGTGAGTCTATGGGTCTATGTGTGAGGCTATGTGTCTCTGTGTGAGTCTGTGGGTCTCTGTGTGAGTCTATGGGTCTCTGTGTGAGTCTAAGGGTCTCTGTGTGAGTCTATGGGTCTCTGAGTGAGTCTATGGGTCTCTATGTGAGTCTATGGGTCTCTGCGTGAGTCTATGGGTCTCTGAGTGGGTCTATTGCCTCTGTGTGAGTCTATGGGTCTCTGTGTGAGTCTATGGGTCTCTGTGTGAGTCTATGGGTCTCTGTGTGAGTCTGTGGATCTCTGTGCGAGTCTGTGGGTCTCTGTGTGAGTCTGTGGGTCTCTGTGTGAGTCTGTGGGTCTCTGTGTGAGTGTATGGGTCTCTGCGTGAGTCTGTGGTTCTCTGTGTGAGTCTATGGGTCTCTGTGTGAGTCTATGGGTCTCTGTGTGAGTTTATGGGTCTCTGTGTGAGTCTATGGGTCTATGTGTGAGTCTGTGGATCTCTGTGCGAGTCTGTGGGTCTGTGTGAGTCTGTGGGTCTCTGTGTGAGTCTATGGGTCTCTGTGTGAGTCTGTGGGTCTCTGTGTGAGTCTATGGGTCTCTGTGTGAGTCTATGGGTCTCTGTGTGAGTCTATGGGTCTCTGTGTGAGTCTATGGGTCTCTGTGTGAGTCTGTGGGTCTCTGTGTGAGTCTGTCGGTCTCTGTGTGAGTCTGTGGCACTCTGTGTGAGTCTATGGGTCTCTGTGTGAGTCTATGGGTCTCTGTGTGAGTCTGTGGGTCTCTGTGTGAGTCTATGGGTCTCTGTGTGAGTCTATGGGCCTCTCTGTGAGTCTATGGGTCTCTGTGTGAGTCTGTGGGTCTCTGTGTGAGTCTATGGGTCTCTGTGTGAGTGTATGTGTCTCTGTGTGAGTCTATGGGTCTCTGTGTGAGTTTATGGGTCTCTGTGTGAGTCTATGGGTCTATGTGTGAGTCTGTGGATCTCTGTGTGAGTCTATGGGTCGCATTGTGAGTCTATGGGTCTCTGTGTGAGTCTGTGGGTCTCTGTGTGAGTCTATGGGTCTCTGTGTGAGTCTATGGGTCTCTGTGTGAGTCTATGGGTCTCTGTGTGAGTCTATGGGTCTCTGTGTGAGTCTGTGGGTCTCTGTGTGAGTCTATGGGTCTCTGTGTGAGTCTGTGGGTCTCTGTGTAAGTCTATGGGTCTCTGTGTGAGTCTATGGGTATCTGTGTGAGTTTATGGGTCTCTGTGTGAGTCTATGGGTCTATGTGTGAGTCTGTGGATCTCTGTGCGAGTCTGTGGGTCTCTGTGTGTGTCTCTGTGTGAGTCTATGGGTCTCTGTGTGAGTCTGTGGGTCTCTGTGTGAGTCTATGGGTCTCTGTGTGAGTCTATGTGTCTCTGTGTGAGTCTATGAGTCCTGTGTGAGTCTATGTTTCTCTGTGTGAGTCTATGGGTCTCTGTGTGAGTCTATGGTTCTCTGTGTGAGTCTATGGGTCTCTGTGTGAGTCTATGTGTCTCTGTGTGAGTCTGTGGGACTCTGCTGTGAGTCTATGGGTCTCTGCTGTGTGAGTCTATGGGTCTCTGTGCGAGTCTATGGGTCTCTGTGCGAGTCTGTGGGTCTCTGTGTGAGTCTATGGGTCTCTGTGTGAGTCTATGGGTCTCTGTGTGAGTCTATGTGCCTCTGTGTGAGTCTATGGTTCTCTGTGTGAGTCTGTGGGTCTCTGTGTGAGTCTATGGGTCTCTGTGTGAGTCTGTGGGTCTCTGTGTGAGTCTATGTGACTCTGTGTGAATCTATGGGTCTCTGTGTGAGTCTATGGGTCTCTGTCTGAGTCTATGGGTCTCTGTGTGAGTCTATGGGTCTCTGTGTGAGTCTATGGGTCTCTGTGTGAGTTTATGGGTCTCTGTGTGAGTCTATGGGTCTATGTGTGAGTCTGTGGATCTCTGTGTGAGTCTATGGGTCGCTTTGTGAGTCTATGGGCCTCTGTGTGAGTCTGTGGGTCTCTGTGTGAGTCTATGGATCTCTGTGTGAGTCTATGCGTCTCTGTGTGAGTCTATGGGTCTCTGTGTGAGTCTATGGGTCTCTGTGTGAGTCTATGTGCCTCTGTGTGTGTCTATGGGTCTCTGTGTGAGTTTATGGGTCTCTGTGTTAGTCTATGGGTCTATGTGTGAGTCTGTGGATCTCTGTGCGAGTCTATGGGTCTCTGTGTGAGTCTGTGGGTCTCTGTGTGAGTCTATGGGTCTCTGTGTGAGTCTATGGGTCTCTGTGTGAGTCTATGGGTCTCTGTGTGAGTCTATGTGTCTCTGTGTGAGTCTATGAGTCTCTGTGTGAGTCTACTTGTATCTGTGTGAGTCTATGGGTCTCTGTGTGAGTCTACGGGTCTCTGTGTGAGTCTATGGGTCTCTAAGTGAGTCTATGGGTCTCTGTGTGAGTCTGTGGGTCTCTGTGTGAGTCTGTGGGTCTCTGTGTGAGTGTATGGGTATCTGCGTGAGTCTGTGGGTCTCTGTGTGAGTCTATGGGTCTCTGTGTGAGTCTATGGGTCTCTGTGTGAGTCTATGGGTCTCTGTGTGAGTCTATGTGTCTCTGTGTGAGTCTATGGGTCTCTGTGTGAGTCTATGTGCCTCTGTGTGAGTCTATGGTTCTCTGTGTGAGTCTGTGGGTCTCTGTGTGCGTCTATGGGTCTCTGTGTGAGTCTATGTGTCTCTGTGTGAGTCTATGGGTCTCTGTGTGAGTCTATGGGTCTCTGTGTGAGTCTGTGGGTCTCTGTGTGAGTCTATGGGTCTCTGTGTGAGTCTATGGGTCTCTGTGTGAGTCAATGGGTCTCTGTGTGAGTCTATGGGTCTCTGTGTGAGTCTATGGGTCTCTGTGTGAGTCTGTGGGTCTCTGTGTGAGTCTGTGGGTCTCTGTGTGAGTCTGTGGGTCTCTGTGTGAGTCTATGGGTCTCTGTGTGAGTCTATGGGTCTCTGTGTGAGTCTATGGGTCTCTGTGTGAGTCTATGGGTCTCTGTGTGAGTCTATGGGTCTCTGTGTGAGTCTGTGGATCTCTGTGCGAGTCTGTGGGTCTCTGTGTGAGTCTGTGGGTCTCTGTGTGAGTGTATGGGTATCTGCGTGAGTCTGTGGGTCTCTGTGTGAGTCTATGGGTCTCTGTGTGAGTCTATGGGTCTCTGTGTGAGTCTATGGGTCTCTGTGAGTCTATGCGTCTCTGTGTGAGTCTATGGGTCTCTGTGTGAGTCTATGGGTCTCTGTGTGAGTCTATGTGCCTCTGTGTGTGTCTATGGGTCTCTGTGTGAGTTTATGGGTCTCTGTGTTAGTCTATGGGTCTATGTGTGAGTCTGTGGATCTCTGTGCGAGTCTATGGGTCTCTGTGTGAGTCTGTGGGTCTCTGTGTGAGTCTATGGGTCTCTGTGTGAGTCTATGGGTCTCTGTGTGAGTCTATGGGTCTCTGTGTGAGTCTATGTGTCTCTGTGTGAGTCTATGAGTCTCTGTGTGAGTCTACGTGTATCTGTGTGAGTCTATGGGTCTCTGTGTGAGTCTACGGGTCTCTGTGTGAGTCTATGGGTCTCTAAGTGAGTCTATGGGTCTCTGTGTGAGTCTGTGGGTCTCTGTGTGAGTCTGTGGGTCTCTGTGTGAGTCTATGGGTCTCTGTGTGAGTCTATGGGTCTCTGTGTGAGTCTATGTGTCTCTGTGTGAGTCTATGTGTCTCTGTGTGAGTCTATGGGTCTCTGTGTGAGTCTATGGGTCTCTGTGTGAGTCTACGGGTCTCTGTGTGAGTCTATGGGTCTCTAAGTGAGTCTATGGGTCTCTGTGTGAGTCTGTGGGTCTCTGTGTGAGTCTGTGGGTCTCTGTGTGAGTCTATGGGTCTCTGTGTGAGTCTATGGGTCTCTGTGTGAGTCTATGTGTCTCTGTGTGAGTCTATGTGTCTCTGTGTGAGTCTATGGGTCTCTGTGTGAGTCTATGGGTCTATGTGTGAGGCTATGTGTCTCTGTGTGAGTCTGTGGGTCTCTGTGTGAGTCTATGGGTCTCTGTGTGAGTCTAAGGGTCTCTGTGTGAGTCTATGGGTCTCTGAGTGAGTCTATGGGTCTCTATGTGAGTCTATGGGTCTCTGCGTGAGTCTATGGGTCTCTGAGTGGGTCTATTGCCTCTGTGTGAGTCTATGGGTCTCTGTGTGAGTCTATGGGTCTCTGTGTGAGTCTATGGGTCTCTGTGTGAGTCTGTGGATCTCTGTGCGAGTCTGTGGGTCTCTGTGTGAGTCTGTGGGTCTCTGTGTGAGTCTGTGGGTCTCTGTGTGAGTGTATGGGTCTCTGCGTGAGTCTGTGGTTCTCTGTGTGAGTCTATGGGTCTCTGTGTGAGTCTATGGGTCTCTGTGTGAGTTTATGGGTCTCTGTGTGAGTCTATGGGTCTATGTGTGAGTCTGTGGATCTCTGTGCGAGTCTGTGGGTCTGTGTGAGTCTGTGGGTCTCTGTGTGAGTCTATGGGTCTCTGTGTGAGTCTGTGGGTCTCTGTGTGAGTCTATGGGTCTCTGTGTGAGTCTATGGGTCTCTGTGTGAGTCTATGGGTCTCTGTGTGAGTCTATGGGTCTCTGTGTGAGTCTGTGGGTCTCTGTGTGAGTCTGTCGGTCTCTGTGTGAGTCTGTGGCACTCTGTGTGAGTCTATGGGTCTCTGTGTGAGTCTATGGGTCTCTGTGTGAGTCTGTGGGTCTCTGTGTGAGTCTATGGGTCTCTGTGTGAGTCTATGGGCCTCTCTGTGAGTCTATGGGTCTCTGTGTGAGTCTGTGGGTCTCTGTGTGAGTCTATGGGTCTCTGTGTGAGTGTATGTGTCTCTGTGTGAGTCTATGGGTCTCTGTGTGAGTTTATGGGTCTCTGTGTGAGTCTATGGGTCTATGTGTGAGTCTGTGGATCTCTGTGTGAGTCTATGGGTCGCATTGTGAGTCTATGGGTCTCTGTGTGAGTCTGTGGGTCTCTGTGTGAGTCTATGGGTCTCTGTGTGAGTCTATGGGTCTCTGTGTGAGTCTATGGGTCTCTGTGTGAGTCTATGGGTCTCTGTGTGAGTCTGTGGGTCTCTGTGTGAGTCTATGGGTCTCTGTGTGAGTCTGTGGGTCTCTGTGTAAGTCTATGGGTCTCTGTGTGAGTCTATGGGTATCTGTGTGAGTTTATGGGTCTCTGTGTGAGTCTATGGGTCTATGTGTGAGTCTGTGGATCTCTGTGCGAGTCTGTGGGTCTCTGTGTGTGTCTCTGTGTGAGTCTATGGGTCTCTGTGTGAGTCTGTGGGTCTCTGTGTGAGTCTATGGGTCTCTGTGTGAGTCTATGTGTCTCTGTGTGAGTCTATGAGTCCTGTGTGAGTCTATGTTTCTCTGTGTGAGTCTATGGGTCTCTGTGTGAGTCTATGGTTCTCTGTGTGAGTCTATGGGTCTCTGTGTGAGTCTATGTGTCTCTGTGTGAGTCTGTGGGACTCTGCTGTGAGTCTATGGGTCTCTGCTGTGTGAGTCTATGGGTCTCTGTGCGAGTCTATGGGTCTCTGTGCGAGTCTGTGGGTCTCTGTGTGAGTCTATGGGTCTCTGTGTGAGTCTATGGGTCTCTGTGTGAGTCTATGTGCCTCTGTGTGAGTCTATGGTTCTCTGTGTGAGTCTGTGGGTCTCTGTGTGAGTCTATGGGTCTCTGTGTGAGTCTGTGGGTCTCTGTGTGAGTCTATGTGACTCTGTGTGAATCTATGGGTCTCTGTGTGAGTCTATGGGTCTCTGTCTGAGTCTATGGGTCTCTGTGTGAGTCTATGGGTCTCTGTGTGAGTCTATGGGTCTCTGTGTGAGTTTATGGGTCTCTGTGTGAGTCTATGGGTCTATGTGTGAGTCTGTGGATCTCTGTGTGAGTCTATGGGTCGCTTTGTGAGTCTATGGGCCTCTGTGTGAGACTGTGGGTCTCTGTGTGAGTCTATGGATCTCTGTGTGAGTCTATGCGTCTCTGTGTGAGTCTATGGGTCTCTGTGTGAGTCTATGGGTCTCTGTGTGAGTCTATGTGCCTCTGTGTGTGTCTATGGGTCTCTGTGTGAGTTTATGGGTCTCTGTGTTAGTCTATGGGTCTATGTGTGAGTCTGTGGATCTCTGTGCGAGTCTATGGGTCTCTGTGTGAGTCTGTGGGTCTCTGTGTGAGTCTATGGGTCTCTGTGTGAGTCTATGGGTCTCTGTGTGAGTCTATGGGTCTCTGTGTGAGTCTATGTGTCTCTGTGTGAGTCTATGAGTCTCTGTGTGAGTCTACTTGTATCTGTGTGAGTCTATGGGTCTCTGTGTGAGTCTACGGGTCTCTGTGTGAGTCTATGGGTCTCTAAGTGAGTCTATGGGTCTCTGTGTGAGTCTGTGGGTCTCTGTGTGAGTCTGTGGGTCTCTGTGTGAGTGTATGGGTATCTGCGTGAGTCTGTGGGTCTCTGTGTGAGTCTATGGGTCTCTGTGTGAGTCTATGGGTCTCTGTGTGAGTCTATGGGTCTCTGTGTGAGTCTATGTGTCTCTGTGTGAGTCTATGGGTCTCTGTGTGAGTCTATGTGCCTCTGTGTGAGTCTATGGTTCTCTGTGTGAGTCTGTGGGTCTCTGTGTGCGTCTATGGGTCTCTGTGTGAGTCTATGTGTCTCTGTGTGAGTCTATGGGTCTCTGTGTGAGTCTATGGGTCTCTGTGTGAGTCTGTGGGTCTCTGTGTGAGTCTATGGGTCTCTGTGTGAGTCTATGGGTCTCTGTGTGAGTCAATGGGTCTCTGTGTGAGTCTATGGGTCTCTGTGTGAGTCTATGGGTCTCTGTGTGAGTCTGTGGGTCTCTGTGTGAGTCTGTGGGTCTCTGTGTGAGTCTATGGGTCTCTGTGTGAGTCTATGGGTCTCTGTGTGAGTCTATGTGTCTCTGTGTGAGTCTATGGGACTCTGCTGTGAGTCTATGGGTCTCTGCTGTGTGAGTCTATGGGTCTCTGTGCGAGTCTGTGGGTCTCTGTGCGAGTCTGTGGGTCTCTGTGTGAGTCTATGGGTCTCTGCGTGAGTCTATGGGTCTCTGCTGTGTGAGTCTATGGGTATCTGTGCGAGTCTGTGGGTCTCTGTGCGAGTCTATGTGTCTCTGTGTGAGTCTATGGGTCTCTGTGTGAGTCTATGGGTCTCTGTGTGAGTCTATGTGTCTCTGTGTGAATCTGTGGGTCTCTGCGAGAGTCTATGGGTCTCTGCTGTGAGTCTATGGGTCTCTGCTGTGTGAGTCTATGGGTCTCTGTGCGAGTCTGTGGGTCTCTGTGTGAGTCTTTTGGTCTCTGTGTGAGTCTATGGGTCTCTATGTGAGTCTATGGGTCTCTGTGTGAGTCTATGGGTCTCTTTGTGAGTCTATGGGTCGTTGTGTGAGTCTATGGGTCTCTGTGTGAGTCTATGGGTCTCTGTGTGAGTCTATGGGTCTCTGTGTGAGTCTGTGGATCTCTGTGCGAGTCTTTGGGTCTCTCTGTGAGTCTGTGGGTCTCTGTGTGAGTCTGTGGGTCTCTGTGTGAGTCTATGGGTCTCTGTGTGAGTCTATGGGTCTCTGTGTGAGTCTGTGGGTCTCTGTGTAAGTCTATGGGTCTCTGTTTGAGTCTATGGGTCTCTGTGTGAGTTTATGGGTCTCTGTGTGAGTCTATGGGTCTATGTGTGAGTCTGTGGATCTCTGTGCGAGTCTGTGGGTGTCTGTGTGAGTCTGTGGGTCTCTGTGTGAGTCTGTGGTTCTCTTTGTGAGTCTGTGGGTCTCTGTGTGAGTCTATGGGTCTCTGTGTGAGTCTATGTGTCTCTGTGTGAGTCTATGGGTCTCTGTGTGAGTCTATGTGTCTCTGTGTGAGTCTATGGGTCTCTGTGTGAGTCTATGTGTCTCTGTGTGAGTCTATGGGTCTCTGTGTGAGTCTATGTGTCTCTGTGTGAGTCTATGGGTCTCTGTGTGAGTCCATGGGTCTCTGTGTGAATCTATGGGTCTCTTTGTAACTTTATGGGTCTCTGTGTTAGTCTATGGGTCTCTGTGTGAGTCTGTGGATCTCTGTGCGAGTCTGTGGGTCTCTGTGTGAGTCTGTGGGTCTCTGTGTGAGTCTATGGGTCTCTGTGTGAGTCTGTGGGTCTCTGTGTTAGTCTATGGGTCTCTGTGTGAGTCTATGTGTCTCTGTGTGAGTCTATGGGTCTCTGTGTGAGTCTATGTGTCTCTGTGTGAGTCTATGGGTCTCTGTGTGAGTCTGTGGGTCTCTGTGTGAGTCTATGGGTCTCTGTGTGAGTCTGTGGGTCTCTGTGTGAGTCTATGTGTCTCTGCGTGAATCTATGGGTCTCTGTGTGAATCTATGGGTCTCTGTGTGAGTCTATGGGTCTCTGTGTGAGTGTATGTGTCTCTGTGTGAGTCTATGGGTCTCTGTGTGAGTTTATGGGTCTCTGTGTGAGTCTATGGGTCTATGTGTGAGTCTGTGGATCTCTGTGTGAGTCTATGGGTCGCATTGTGAGTCTATGGGTCTCTGTGTGAGTCTGTGGGTCTCTGTGTGAGTCTATGGGTCTCTGTGTGAGTCTATGGGCCTCTCTGTGAGTCTATGGGTCTCTGTGTGAGTCTGTGGGTCTCTGTGTGAGTCTATGGGTCTCTGTGTGAGTGTATGTGTCTCTGTGTGAGTCTATGGGTCTCTGTGTGAGTTTATGGGTCTCTGTGTGAGTCTATGGGTCTATGTGTGAGTCTGTGGATCTCTGTGTGAGTCTATGGGTCGCATTGTGAGTCTATGGGTCTCTGTGTGAGTCTGTGGGTCTCTGTGTGAGTCTATGGGTCTCTGTGTGAGTCTATGGGTCTCTGTGTGAGTCTATGGGTCTCTGTGTGAGTCTGTGGGTCTCTGTGTGAGTCTATGGGTCTCTGTGTGAGTCTGTGGGTCTCTGTGTAAGTCTATGGGTCTCTGTGTGAGTCTATGGGTATCTGTGTGAGTTTATGGGTCTCTGTGTGAGTCTATGGGTCTATGTGTGAGTCTGTGGATCTCTGTGCGAGTCTGTGGGTCTCTGTGTGTGTCTGTGGGTCTCTGTGTGAGTCTATGGGTCTCTGTGTGAGTCTGTGGGTCTCTGTGTGAGTCTATGGGTCTCTGTGTGAGTCTATGTGTCTCTGTGTGAGTCTATGAGTCCTGTGTGAGTCTATGTGTCTCTGTGTGAGTCTATGGGTCTCTGTGTGAGTCTATGGGTCTCTGTGTGAGTCTATGGGTCTCTGTGTGAGTCTATGTGTCTCTGTGTGAGTCTGTGGGACTCTGCTGTGAGTCTATGGGTCTCTGCTGTGTGAGTCTATGGGTCTCTGTGCGAGTCTATGGGTCTCTGTGCGAGTCTGTGGGTCTCTGTGTGAGTCTATGGGTCTCTGTGTGAGTCTATGGGTCTCTGTGTGAGTCTGTGGGTCTCTGTGTGAGTCTATGGGTCTCTGTGTGAGTCTGTGGGTCTCTGTGTAAGTCTATGGGTCTCTGTGTGAGTGTATGGGTCTCTGTGTGAGTTTATGGGTCTCTGTGTGAGTCTATGGGTCTATGTGTGAGTCTGTGGATCTCTGTGCGAGTCTGTGGGTCTCTGTGTGAGTCTATGGGTCTCTGTGTGAGTCTATGGGTCTCTGCGTGAGTCTGTGGGTCTCTGTGTGAGTCTATGGGTCTCTGCGTGAGTCTATGTGTCTCTGTGTGAGTCTATGGGTCTCTGTGTGAGTTTATGGGTCTCTGTGTTAGTCTATGGGTCTATGTGTGAGTCTGTGGATCTCTGTGCGAGTCTATGGGTCTCTGTGTGAGTCTGTGGGTCTCTGTGTGAGTCTATGGGTCTCTGTGTGAGTCTATGGGTCTCTGTTTGAGTCTATGGGTCTCTGTGTGAGTCTATGTGTCTCTGTGTGAGTCTATGAGTCTCTGTGTGAGTCTATGTGTCTCTGTGTGAGTCTATGGGTCTCTGTGTGAGTCTATGGGTCTCTGTGTGAGTCTATGGGTCTCTGTGTGAGTCTATGGGTCTCTGTGTGAGTCTGTGGGTCTCTGTGTGAGTCTGTGGGTCTCTGTGTGAGTCTATGGGTCTCTGTGTGAGTCTATGCGTCTCTGTGTGAGTCTATGTGTCTCTGTGTGAGTCTATGTGTCTCTGTGTGAGTCTATGGGTCTCTGTGTGAGTCTATGGGTCTCTGTGTGAGTCTATGTGTCTCTGTGTGAGTCTGTGGGTCTCTGTGTGAGTCTATGGGTCTCTGTGTGAGTCTAAGGGTCTCTGTGTGAGTCTATGGGTCTCTGAGTGAGTCTATGGGTCTCTATGTGAGTCTATGGGTCTCTGCGTGAGTCTATGGGTCTCTGAGTGAGTCTATTGGTCTCTGTGTGAGTCTATGGGTCTCTGTGTGAGTCTATGGGTCTCTGTGTGAGTCTATGGGTCTCTGAGTGAGTCTATTGGTCTCTGTGTGAGTCTATGGGTCTCTGTGTGAGTCTATGTGTCTCTGTGTGACTCTATGGGTCTCTGTGTGAGTCTATGGGTCTCTGTGTGAGTCTATGGGTCTCTGTGTGAGTCTATGGGTCTCTGTGTGAGTCTATGGGTCTCTGTGTGAGTCTGTGGATCTCTGTGCGAGTCTGTGGGTCTCTGTGTGAGTCTGTGGGTCTCTGTGTGAGTGTATGGGTATCTGCGTGAGTCTGTGGGTCTCTGTGTGAGTCTATGGGTCTCTGTGTGAGTCTATGGGTCTCTGTGTGAGTCTATGGGTCTCTGTGAGTCTATGCGTCTCTGTGTGAGTCTATGGGTCTCTGTGTGAGTCTATGGGTCTCTGTGTGAGTCTATGTGCCTCTGTGTGTGTCTATGGGTCTCTGTGTGAGTTTATGGGTCTCTGTGTTAGTCTATGGGTCTATGTGTGAGTCTGTGGATCTCTGTGCGAGTCTATGGGTCTCTGTGTGAGTCTGTGGGTCTCTGTGTGAGTCTATGGGTCTCTGTGTGAGTCTATGGGTCTCTGTGTGAGTCTATGGGTCTCTGTGTGAGTCTATGTGTCTCTGTGTGAGTCTATGAGTCTCTGTGTGAGTCTACGTGTATCTGTGTGAGTCTATGGGTCTCTGTGTGAGTCTACGGGTCTCTGTGTGAGTCTATGGGTCTCTAAGTGAGTCTATGGGTCTCTGTGTGAGTCTGTGGGTCTCTGTGTGAGTCTGTGGGTCTCTGTGTGAGTCTATGGGTCTCTGTGTGAGTCTATGGGTCTCTGTGTGAGTCTATGTGTCTCTGTGTGAGTCTATGTGTCTCTGTGTGAGTCTATGGGTCTCTGTGTGAGTCTATGGGTCTCTGTGTGAGTCTACGGGTCTCTGTGTGAGTCTATGGGTCTCTAAGTGAGTCTATGGGTCTCTGTGTGAGTCTGTGGGTCTCTGTGTGAGTCTGTGGGTCTCTGTGTGAGTCTATGGGTCTCTGTGTGAGTCTATGGGTCTCTGTGTGAGTCTATGTGTCTCTGTGTGAGTCTATGTGTCTCTGTGTGAGTCTATGGGTCTCTGTGTGAGTCTATGGGTCTATGTGTGAGGCTATGTGTCTCTGTGTGAGTCTGTGGGTCTCTGTGTGAGTCTATGGGTCTCTGTGTGAGTCTAAGGGTCTCTGTGTGAGTCTATGGGTCTCTGAGTGAGTCTATGGGTCTCTATGTGAGTCTATGGGTCTCTGCGTGAGTCTATGGGTCTCTGAGTGGGTCTATTGCCTCTGTGTGAGTCTATGGGTCTCTGTGTGAGTCTATGGGTCTCTGTGTGAGTCTATGGGTCTCTGTGTGAGTCTGTGGATCTCTGTGCGAGTCTGTGGGTCTCTGTGTGAGTCTGTGGGTCTCTGTGTGAGTCTGTGGGTCTCTGTGTGAGTGTATGGGTCTCTGCGTGAGTCTGTGGTTCTCTGTGTGAGTCTATGGGTCTCTGTGTGAGTCTATGGGTCTCTGTGTGAGTTTATGGGTCTCTGTGTGAGTCTATGGGTCTATGTGTGAGTCTGTGGATCTCTGTGCGAGTCTGTGGGTCTGTGTGAGTCTGTGGGTCTCTGTGTGAGTCTATGGGTCTCTGTGTGAGTCTGTGGGTCTCTGTGTGAGTCTATGGGTCTCTGTGTGAGTCTATGGGTCTCTGTGTGAGTCTATGGGTCTCTGTGTGAGTCTATGGGTCTCTGTGTGAGTCTGTGGGTCTCTGTGTGAGTCTGTCGGTCTCTGTGTGAGTCTGTGGCACTCTGTGTGAGTCTATGGGTCTCTGTGTGAGTCTATGGGTCTCTGTGTGAGTCTGTGGGTCTCTGTGTGAGTCTATGGGTCTCTGTGTGAGTCTATGGGCCTCTCTGTGAGTCTATGGGTCTCTGTGTGAGTCTGTGGGTCTCTGTGTGAGTCTATGGGTCTCTGTGTGAGTGTATGTGTCTCTGTGTGAGTCTATGGGTCTCTGTGTGAGTTTATGGGTCTCTGTGTGAGTCTATGGGTCTATGTGTGAGTCTGTGGATCTCTGTGTGAATCTATGGGTCGCATTGTGAGTCTATGGGTCTCTGTGTGAGTCTGTGGGTCTCTGTGTGAGTCTATGGGTCTCTGTGTGAGTCTATGGGTCTCTGTGTGAGTCTATGGGTCTCTGTGTGAGTCTATGGGTCTCTGTGTGAGTCTGTGGGTCTCTGTGTGAGTCTATGGGTCTCTGTGTGAGTCTGTGGGTCTCTGTGTAAGTCTATGGGTCTCTGTGTGAGTCTATGGGTATCTGTGTGAGTTTATGGGTCTCTGTGTGAGTCTATGGGTCTATGTGTGAGTGTGTGGATCTCTGTGCGAGTCTGTGGGTCTCTGTGTGTGTCTCTGTGTGAGTCTATGGGTCTCTGTGTGAGTCTGTGGGTCTCTGTGTGAGTCTATGGGTCTCTGTGTGAGTCTATGTGTCTCTGTGTGAGTCTATGAGTCCTGTGTGAGTCTATGTTTCTCTGTGTGAGTCTATGGGTCTCTGTGTGAGTCTATGGTTCTCTGTGTGAGTCTATGGGTCTCTGTGTGAGTCTATGTGTCTCTGTGTGAGTCTGTGGGACTCTGCTGTGAGTCTATGGGTCTCTGCTGTGTGAGTCTATGGGTCTCTGTGCGAGTCTATGGGTCTCTGTGCGAGTCTGTGGGTCTCTGTGTGAGTCTATGGGTCTCTGTGTGAGTCTATGGGTCTCTGTGTGAGTCTATGTGCCTCTGTGTGAGTCTATGGTTCTCTGTGTGAGTCTGTGGGTCTCTGTGTGAGTCTATGGGTCTCTGTGTGAGTCTGTGGGTCTCTGTGTGAGTCTATGTGACTCTGTGTGAATCTATGGGTCTCTGTGTGAGTCTATGGGTCTCTGTGTGAGTCTATGGGTCTCTGTGTGAGTCTATGGGTCTCTGTGTGAGTCTATGGGTCTCTGTGTGAGTTTATGGGTCTCTGTGTGAGTCTATGGGTCTATGTGTGAGTCTGTGGATCTCTGTGTGAGTCTATGGGTCGCTTTGTGAGTCTATGGGCCTCTGTGTGAGTCTGTGGGTCTCTGTGTGAGTCTATGGATCTCTGTGTGAGTCTATGCGTCTCTGTGTGAGTCTATGGGTCTCTGTGTGAGTCTATGGGTCTCTGTGTGAGTCTATGTGCCTCTGTGTGTGTCTATGGGTCTCTGTGTGAGTTTATGGGTCTCTGTGTTAGTCTATGGGTCTATGTGTGAGTCTGTGGATCTCTGTGCGAGTCTATGGGTCTCTGTGTGAGTCTGTGGGTCTCTGTGTGAGTCTATGGGTCTCTGTGTGAGTCTATGGGTCTCTGTGTGAGTCTATGGGTCTCTGTGTGAGTCTATGTGTCTCTGTGTGAGTCTATGAGTCTCTGTGTGAGTCTACGTGTATCTGTGTGAGTCTATGGGTCTCTGTGTGAGTCTACGGGTCTCTGTGTGAGTCTATGGGTCTCTAAGTGAGTCTATGGGTCTCTGTGTGAGTCTGTGGGTCTCTGTGTGAGTCTGTGGGTCTCTGTGTGAGTGTATGGGTATCTGCGTGAGTCTGTGGGTCTCTGTGTGAGTCTATGGGTCTCTGTGTGAGTCTATGGGTCTCTGTGTGAGTCTATGGGTCTCTGTGTGAGTCTATGTGTCTCTGTGTGAGTCTATGGGTCTCTGTGTGAGTCTATGTGCCTCTGTGTGAGTCTATGGTTCTCTGTGTGAGTCTGTGGGTCTCTGTGTGAGTCTATGGGTCTCTGTGTGAGTCTGTGGGTCTCTGTGTGAGTCTATGTGACTCTGTGTGAATCTATGGGTCTCTGTGTGAGTCTATGGGTCTCTGTGTGAGTCTATGGGTCTCTGTGTGAGTCTATGGGTCTCTGTGTGAGTCTATGGGTCTCTGTGTGAGTTTATGGGTCTCTGTGTGAGTCTATGGGTCTATGTGTGAGTCTGTGGATCTCTGTGTGAGTCTATGGGTCGCTTTGTGAGTCTATGGGCCTCTGTGTGAGTCTGTGGGTCTCTGTGTGAGTCTATGGATCTCTGTGTGAGTCTATGCGTCTCTGTGTGAGTCTATGGGTCTCTGTGTGAGTCTATGGGTCTCTGTGTGAGTCTATGTGCCTCTGTGTGTGTCTATGGGTCTCTGTGTGAGTTTATGGGTCTCTGTGTTAGTCTATGGGTCTATGTGTGAGTCTGTGGATCTCTGTGCGAGTCTATGGGTCTCTGTGTGAGTCTGTGGGTCTCTGTGTGAGTCTATGGGTCTCTGTGTGAGTCTATGGGTCTCTGTGTGAGTCTATGGGTCTCTGTGTGAGTCTATGTGTCTCTGTGTGAGTCTATCAGTCTCTGTGTGAGTCTACGTGTATCTGTGTGAGTCTATGGGTCTCTGTGTGAGTCTACGGGTCTCTGTGTGAGTCTATGGGTCTCTAAGTGAGTCTATGGGTCTCTGTGTGAGTCTGTGGGTCTCTGTGTGAGTCTGTGGGTCTCTGTGTGAGTCTATGGGTCTCTGTGTGAGTCTATGGGTCTCTGTGTGAGTCTATGTGTCTCTGTGTGAGTCTATGGGTCTCTGTGTGAGTCTATGAGTCCTGTGTGAGTCTATGTGTCTCTGTGTGAGTCTATGGGTCTCTGTGTGAGTCTATGGGTCTCTGTGTGAGTCTATGGGTCTCTGTGTGAGTCTATGTGTCTCTGTGTGAGTCTGTGGGACTCTGCTGTGAGTCTATGGGTCTCTGCTGTGTGAGTCTATGGGTCTCTGTGCGAGTCTATGGGTCTCTGTGCGAGTCTGTGGGTCTCTGTGTGAGTCTATGGGTCTCTGTGTGAGTCTATGGGTCTCTGTGTGAGTCTATGTGCCTCTGTGTGAGTCTATGGTTCTCTGTGTGAGTCTGTGGGTCTCTGTGTGAGTCTATGGGTCTCTGTGTGAGTCTGTGGGTCTCTGTGTGAGTCTATGTGACTCTGTGTGAATCTATGGGTCTCTGTGTGAGTCTATGGGTCTCTGTGTGAGTCTATGGGTCTCTGTGTGAGTCTATGGGTCTCTGTGTGAGTCTATGGGTCTCTGTGTGAGTTTATGGGTCTCTGTGTGAGTCTATGGGTCTATGTGTGAGTCTGTGGATCTCTGTGTGAGTCTATGGGTCGCTTTGTGAGTCTATGGGCCTCTGTGTGAGTCTGTGGGTCTCTGTGTGAGTCTATGGATCTCTGTGTGAGTCTATGCGTCTCTGTGTGAGTCTATGGGTCTCTGTGTGAGTCTATGGGTCTCTGTGTGAGTCTATGTGCCTCTGTGTGTGTCTATGGGTCTCTGTGTGAGTTTATGGGTCTCTGTGTTAGTCTATGGGTCTATGTGTGAGTCTGTGGATCTCTGTGCGAGTCTATGGGTCTCTGTGTGAGTCTGTGGGTCTCTGTGTGAGTCTATGGGTCTCTGTGTGAGTCTATGGGTCTCTGTGTGAGTCTATGGGTCTCTGTGTGAGTCTATGTGTCTCTGTGTGAGTCTATGAGTCTCTGTGTGAGTCTACGTGTATCTGTGTGAGTCTATGGGTCTCTGTGTGAGTCTACGGGTCTCTGTGTGAGTCTATGGGTCTCTAAGTGAGTCTATGGGTCTCTGTGTGAGTCTGTGGGTCTCTGTGTGAGTCTGTGGGTCTCTGTGTGAGTGTATGGGTATCTGCGTGAGTCTGTGGGTCTCTGTGTGAGTCTATGGGTCTCTGTGTGAGTCTTTGGGTCTCTGTGTGAGTCTATGTGACTCTGTGTGAATCTATGGGTCTCTGTGTGAGTCTATGGGTCTCTGTGTGAGTCTATGGGTCTCTGTGTGAGTCTATGGGTCTCTGTGTGAGTCTATGGGTCTCTGTGTGAGTTTATGGGTCTCTGTGTGAGTCTATGGGTCTATGTGTGAGTCTGTGGATCTCTGTGTGAGTCTATGGGTCGCTTTGTGAGTCTATGGGCCTCTGTGTGAGTCTGTGGGTCTCTGTGTGAGTCTATGGATCTCTGTGTGAGTCTATGCGTCTCTGTGTGAGTCTATGGGTCTCTGTGTGAGTCTATGGGTCTCTGTGTGAGTCTATGTGCCTCTGTGTGTGTCTATGGGTCTCTGTGTGAGTTTATGGGTCTCTGTGTTAGTCTATGGGTCTATGTGTGAGTCTGTGGATCTCTGTGCGAGTCTATGGGTCTCTGTGTTAGTCTGTGGGTCTCTGTGTGAGTCTATGGGTCTCTGTGTGAGTCTATGGGTATCTGTGTGAGTCTATGGGTCTCTGTGTGAGTCTATGTGTCTCTGTGTGAGTCTATGAGTCTCTGTGTGAGTCTACGTGTATCTGTGTGAGTCTATGGGTCTCTGTGTGAGTCTACGGGTCTCTGTGTGAGTCTATGGGTCTCTAAGTGAGTCTATGGGTCTCTGTGTGAGTCTGTGGGTCTCTGTGTGAGTCTGTGGGTCTCTGTGTGAGTCTATGGGTCTCTGTGTGAGTCTATGGGTCTCTGTGTGAGTCTATGTGTCTCTGTGTGAGTCTATGTGTCTCTGTGTGAGTCTATGGGTCTCTGTGTGAGTCTATGGGTCTCTGTGTGAGGCTATGTGTCTCTGTGTGAGTCTGTGGGTCTCTGTGTGAGTCTATGGGTCTCTGTGTGAGTCTAAGGGTCTCTGTGTGAGTCTATGGGTCTCTGAGTGAGTCTATGGGTCTCTATGTGAGTCTATGGGTCTCTGCGTGAGTCTATGGGTCTCTGAGTGGGTCTATTGCCTCTGTGTGAGTCTATGGGTCTCTGTGTGAGTCTATGTGTCTCTGTGTGACTCTATGGGTCTCTGTGTGAGTCTATGGGTCTCTGTGTGAGTCTATGAGTCTCTGTGTGAGTCTATGGGTCTCTGTGTGAGTCTGTGGATCTCTGTGCGAGTCTGTGGGTCTCTGTGTGAGTCTGTGGGTCTCTGTGTGAGTCTGTGGGTCTCTGTGTGAGTGTATGGGTCTCTGCGTGAGTCTGTGGGTCTCTGTGTGAGTCTATGGGTCTCTGTGTGAGTCTATGGGTCTCTGTGTGAGTTTATGGGTCTCTGTGTGAGTCTATGGGTCTATGTGTGAGTCTGTGGATCTCTGTGCGAGTCTGTGGGTCTGTGTGAGTCTGTGGGTCTCTGTGTGAGTCTATGGGTCTCTGTGTGAGTCTGTGGGTCTCTGTGTGAGTCTATGGGTCTCTGTGTGAGTCTATGGGTCTCTGTGTGAGTCTATGGGTCTCTGTGTGAGTCTATGGGTCTCTGTGTGAGTCTGTGGGTCTCTGTGTGAGTCTGTCGGTCTCTGTGTGAGTCTGTGGCACTCTGTGTGAGTCTATGGGTCTCTGTGTGAGTCTATGGGTCTCTGTGTGAGTCTGTGGGTCTCTGTGTGAGTCTATGGGTCTCTGTGTGAGTCTATGGGCCTCTCTGTGAGTCTATGGGTCTCTGTGTGAGTCTGTGGGTCTCTGTGTGAGTCTATGGGTCTCTGTGTGAGTGTATGTGTCTCTGTGTGAGTCTATGGGTCTCTGTGTGAGTTTATGGGTCTCTGTGTGAGTCTATGGGTCTATGTGTGAGTCTGTGGATCTCTGTGTGAGTCTATGGGTCGCATTGTGAGTCTATGGGTCTCTGTGTGAGTCTGTGGGTCTCTGTGTGAGTCTATGGGTCTCTGTGTGAGTCTATGGGTCTCTGTGTGAGTTTATGGGTCTCTGTGTGAGTCTATGGGTCTCTGTGTGAGTCTGTGGGTCTCTGTGTGAGTCTATGGGTCTCTGTGTGAGTCTGTGGGTCTCTGTGTAAGTCTATGGGTCTCTGTGTGAGTCTATGGGTATCTGTGTGAGTTTATGGGTCTCTGTGTGAGTCTATGGGTCTATGTGTGAGTCTGTGGATCTCTGTGCGAGTCTGTGGGTCTCTGTGTGTGTCTGTGGGTCTCTGTGTGAGTCTATGGGTCTCTGTGTGAGTCTGTGGGTCTCTGTGTGAGTCTATGGGTCTCTGTGTGAGTCTATGTGTCTCTGTGTGAGTCTATGAGTCCTGTGTGAGTCTATGTGTCTCTGTGTGAGTCTATGGGTCTCTGTGTGAGTCTATGGGTCTCTGTGTGAGTCTATGGGTCTCTGTGTGAGTCTATGTGTCTCTGTGTGAGTCTGTGGGACTCTGCTGTGAGTCTATGGGTCTCTGCTGTGTGAGTCTATGGGTCTCTGTGTGAGTCTATGTGTCTCTGTGTGAGTCTATGTGTCTCTGTGTGAGTCTATGGGTCTCTGTGTGAGTCTATGGGTCTCTGTGTGAGGCTATGTGTCTCTGTGTGAGTCTGTGGGTCTCTGTGTGAGTCTATGGGTCTCTGTGTGAGTCTAAGGGTCTCTGTGTGAGTCTATGGGTCTCTGAGTGAGTCTATGGGTCTCTATGTGAGTCTATGGGTCTCTGCGTGAGTCTATGGGTCTCTGAGTGGGTCTATTGCCTCTGTGTGAGTCTATGGGTCTCTGTGTGAGTCTATGTGTCTCTGTGTGACTCTATGGGTCTCTGTGTGAGTCTATGGGTCTCTGTGTGAGTCTATGAGTCTCTGTGTGAGTCTATGGGTCTCTGTGTGAGTCTGTGGATCTCTGTGCGAGTCTGTGGGTCTCTGTGTGAGTCTGTGGGTCTCTGTGTGAGTCTGTGGGTCTCTGTGTGAGTGTATGGGTCTCTGCGTGAGTCTGTGGGTCTCTGTGTGAGTCTATGGGTCTCTGTGTGAGTCTATGGGTCTCTGTGTGAGTTTATGGGTCTCTGTGTGAGTCTATGGGTCTATGTGTGAGTCTGTGGATCTCTGTGCGAGTCTGTGGGTCTGTGTGAGTCTGTGGGTCTCTGTGTGAGTCTATGGGTCTCTGTGTGAGTCTGTGGGTCTCTGTGTGAGTCTATGGGTCTCTGTGTGAGTCTATGGGTCTCTGTGTGAGTCTATGGGTCTCTGTGTGAGTCTATGGGTCTCTGTGTGAGTCTGTGGGTCTCTGTGTGAGTCTGTCGGTCTCTGTGTGAGTCTGTGGCACTCTGTGTGAGTCTATGGGTCTCTGTGTGAGTCTATGGGTCTCTGTGTGAGTCTGTGGGTCTCTGTGTGAGTCTATGGGTCTCTGTGTGAGTCTATGGGCCTCTCTGTGAGTCTATGGGTCTCTGTGTGAGTCTGTGGGTCTCTGTGTGAGTCTATGGGTCTCTGTGTGAGTGTATGTGTCTCTGTGTGAGTCTATGGGTCTCTGTGTGAGTTTATGGGTCTCTGTGTGAGTCTATGGGTCTATGTGTGAGTCTGTGGATCTCTGTGTGAGTCTATGGGTCGCATTGTGAGTCTATGGGTCTCTGTGTGAGTCTGTGGGTCTCTGTGTGAGTCTATGGGTCTCTGTGTGAGTCTATGGGTCTCTGTGTGAGTTTATGGGTCTCTGTGTGAGTCTATGGGTCTCTGTGTGAGTCTGTGGGTCTCTGTGTGAGTCTATGGGTCTCTGTGTGAGTCTGTGGGTCTCTGTGTAAGTCTATGGGTCTCTGTGTGAGTCTATGGGTATCTGTGTGAGTTTATGGGTCTCTGTGTGAGTCTATGGGTCTATGTGTGAGTCTGTGGATCTCTGTGCGAGTCTGTGGGTCTCTGTGTGTGTCTGTGGGTCTCTGTGTGAGTCTATGGGTCTCTGTGTGAGTCTGTGGGTCTCTGTGTGAGTCTATGGGTCTCTGTGTGAGTCTATGTGTCTCTGTGTGAGTCTATGAGTCCTGTGTGAGTCTATGTGTCTCTGTGTGAGTCTATGGGTCTCTGTGTGAGTCTATGGGTCTCTGTGTGAGTCTATGGGTCTCTGTGTGAGTCTATGTGTCTCTGTGTGAGTCTGTGGGACTCTGCTGTGAGTCTATGGGTCTCTGCTGTGTGAGTCTATGGGTCTCTGTGCGAGTCTATGGGTCTCTGTGCGAGTCTGTGGGTCTCTGTGTGAGTCTATGGGTCTCTGTGTGAGTCTATGGGTCTCTGTGTGAGTCTGTGGGTCTCTGTGTGAGTCTATGGGTCTCTGTGTGAGTCTGTGGGTCTCTGTGTAAGTCTATGGGTCTCTGTGTGAGTCTATGGGTCTCTGTGTGAGTTTATGGGTCTCTGTGTGAGTCTATGGGTCTATGTGTGAGTCTGTGGATCTCTGTGCGAGTCTGTGGGTCTCTGTGTGAGTCTATGGGTCTCTGTGTGAGTCTATGGGTCTCTGTGTGAGTCTGTGGGTCTCTGTGTGAGTCTATGGGTCTCTGCGTGAGTCTATGTGTCTCTGTGTGAGTCTATGGGTCTCTGCGTGAGTCTATGTGTCTCTGTGTGAGTCTATGGGTCTCTGTGTGAGTTTATGGGTCTCTGTGTTAGTCTATGGGTCTATGTGTGAGTCTGTGGATCTCTGTGCGAGTCTATGGGTCTCTGTGTGAGTCTGTGGGTCTCTGTGTGAGTCTATGGGTCTCTGTGTGAGTCTATGGGTCTCTGTGTGAGTCTATGGGTCTCTGTGTGAGTCTATGTGTCTCTGTGTGAGTCTATGAGTCTCTGTGTGAGTCTATGTGTCTCTGTGTGAGTCTATGGGTCTCTGTGTGAGTCTATGGGTCTCTGTGTGAGTCTATGGGTCTCTGTGTGAGTCTATGGGTCTCTGTGTGAGTCTGTGGGTCTCTGTGTGAGTCTGTGGGTCTCTGTGTGAGTCTATGGGTCTCTGTGTGAGTCTATGCGTCTCTGTGTGAGTCTATGTGTCTCTGTGTGAGTCTATGTGTCTCTGTGTGAGTCTATGGGTCTCTGTGTGAGTCTATGGGTCTCTGTGTGAGTCTATGTGTCTCTGTGTGAGTCTGTGGGTCTCTGTGTGAGTCTATGGGTCTCTGTGTGAGTCTAAGGGTCTCTGTGTGAGTCTATGGGTCTCTGAGTGAGTCTATGGGTCTCTATGTGAGTCTATGGGTCTCTGCGTGAGTCTATGGGTCTCTGAGTGAGTCTATTGGTCTCTGTGTGAGTCTATGGGTCTCTGAGTGAGTCTATTGGTCTCTGTGTGAGTCTATGGGTCTCTGTGTGAGTCTATGTGTCTCTGTGTGAGTCTATGGGTCTCTGTGTGAGTCTATGGGTCTCTGTGTGAGTCTATGGGTCTCTGTGTGAGTCTGTGGGTCTCTGTGTAAGTCTATGGGTCTCTGTGTGAGTCTATGGGTCTCTGTGTGAGTTTATGGGTCTCTGTGTGAGTCTATGGGTCTATGTGTGAGTCTGTGGATCTCTGTGCGAGTCTGTGGGTCTCTGTGTGAGTCTATGGGTCTCTGTGTGAGTCTATGGGTCTCTGTGTGAGTCTGTGGGTCTCTGTGTGAGTCTATGGGTCTCTGCGTGAGTCTATGTGTCTCTGTGTGAGTCTATGGGTCTCTGCGTGAGTCTATGTGTCTCTGTGTGAGTCTATGGGTCTCTGTGTGAGTTTATGGGTCTCTGTGTTAGTCTATGGGTCTATGTGTGAGTCTGTGGATCTCTGTGCGAGTCTATGGGTCTCTGTGTGAGTCTGTGGGTCTCTGTGTGAGTCTATGGGTCTCTGTGTGAGTCTATGGGTCTCTGTGTGAGTCTATGGGTCTCTGTGTGAGTCTATGTGTCTCTGTGTGAGTCTATGAGTCTCTGTGTGAGTCTATGTGTCTCTGTGTGAGTCTATGGGTCTCTGTGTGAGTCTATGGGTCTCTGTGTGAGTCTATGGGTCTCTGTGTGAGTCTATGGGTCTCTGTGTGAGTCTGTGGGTCTCTGTGTGAGTCTGTGGGTCTCTGTGTGAGTCTATGGGTCTCTGTGTGAGTCTATGCGTCTCTGTGTGAGTCTATGTGTCTCTGTGTGAGTCTATGTGTCTCTGTGTGAGTCTATGGGTCTCTGTGTGAGTCTATGGGTCTCTGTGTGAGTCTATGTGTCTCTGTGTGAGTCTGTGGGTCTCTGTGTGAGTCTATGGGTCTCTGTGTGAGTCTAAGGGTCTCTGTGTGAGTCTATGGGTCTCTGAGTGAGTCTATGGGTCTCTATGTGAGTCTATGGGTCTCTGCGTGAGTCTATGGGTCTCTGAGTGAGTCTATTGGTCTCTGTGTGAGTCTATGGGTCTCTGTGTGAGTCTATGTGTCTCTGTGTGACTCTATGGGTCTCTGTGTGAGTCTATGGGTCTCTGTGTGAGTCTATGGGTCTCTGTGTGAGTCTATGGGTCTCTGAGTGAGTCTATTGGTCTCTGTGTGAGTCTATGGGTCTCTGTGTGAGTCTATGTGTCTCTGTGTGAGTCTATGGGTCTCTGTGTGAGTCTATGGGTCTCTGTGTGAGTCTATGGGTCTCTGTGTGAGTCTATGGGTCTCTGTGTGAGTCTGTGGATCTCTGTGTGAGTCTGTGGGTCTCTGTGTGAGTCTATGGGTCTCTGTGTGAGTCTATGGGTCTCTGTGTGAGTCTATGTGTCTCTGTGTGAGTCTATGTGTCTCTGTGTGAGTCTATGGGTCTCTGTGTGAGTCTATGGGTCTCTGTGTGAGGCTATGTGTCTCTGTGTGAGTCTGTGGGTCTCTGTGTGAGTCTATGGGTCTCTGTGTGAGTCTAAGGGTCTCTGTGTGAGTCTATGGGTCTCTGAGTGAGTCTATGGGTCTCTATGTGAGTCTATGGGTCTCTGCGTGAGTCTATGGGTCTCTGAGTGGGTCTATTGCCTCTGTGTGAGTCTATGGGTCTCTGTGTGAGTCTATGTGTCTCTGTGTGACTCTATGGGTCTCTGTGTGAGTCTATGGGTCTCTGTGTGAGTCTATGAGTCTCTGTGTGAGTCTATGGGTCTCTGTGTGAGTCTGTGGATCTCTGTGCGAGTCTGTGGGTCTCTGTGTGAGTCTGTGGGTCTCTGTGTGAGTCTGTGGGTCTCTGTGTGAGTGTATGGGTCTCTGCGTGAGTCTGTGGGTCTCTGTGTGAGTCTATGGGTCTCTGTGTGAGTCTATGGGTCTCTGTGTGAGTTTATGGGTCTCTGTGTGAGTCTATGGGTCTATGTGTGAGTCTGTGGATCTCTGTGCGAGTCTGTGGGTCTGTGTGAGTCTGTGGGTCTCTGTGTGAGTCTATGGGTCTCTGTGTGAGTCTGTGGGTCTCTGTGTGAGTCTATGGGTCTCTGTGTGAGTCTATGGGTCTCTGTGTGAGTCTATGGGTCTCTGTGTGAGTCTATGGGTCTCTGTGTGAGTCTGTGGGTCTCTGTGTGAGTCTGTCGGTCTCTGTGTGAGTCTGTGGCACTCTGTGTGAGTCTATGGGTCTCTGTGTGAGTCTATGGGTCTCTGTGTGAGTCTGTGGGTCTCTGTGTGAGTCTATGGGTCTCTGTGTGAGTCTATGGGCCTCTCTGTGAGTCTATGGGTCTCTGTGTGAGTCTGTGGGTCTCTGTGTGAGTCTATGGGTCTCTGTGTGAGTGTATGTGTCTCTGTGTGAGTCTATGGGTCTCTGTGTGAGTTTATGGGTCTCTGTGTGAGTCTATGGGTCTATGTGTGAGTCTGTGGATCTCTGTGTGAGTCTGTGGGTCTCTGTGTAAGTCTATGGGTCTCTGTGTGAGTTTAGGGGTCTCTGTGTGAGTCTGTGGGTCTCTGTGTGAGTCTATGGGTCTCTGTGTGAGTCTATGGGTCTCTGTGTGAGTCTATGGGTCTCTGTGTGAGTCTATGTGTCTCTGTGTGAGTCTATCAGTCTCTGTGTGAGTCTACGTGTATCTGTGTGAGTCTATGGGTCTCTGTGTGAGTCTACGGGTCTCTGTGTGAGTCTATGGGTCTCTAAGTGAGTCTATGGGTCTCTGTGTGAGTCTGTGGGTCTCTGTGTGAGTCTGTGGGTCTCTGTGTGAGTCTATGGGTCTCTGTGTGAGTCTATGGGTCTCTGTGTGAGTCTATGTGTCTCTGTGTGAGTCTATGGGTCTCTGTGTGAGTCTATGTGTCTCTGTGTGAGTCTATGAGTCCTGTGTGAGTCTATGTGTCTCTGTGTGAGTCTATGGGTCTCTGTGTGAGTCTATGGGTCTCTGTGTGAGTCTATGGGTCTCTGTGTGAGTCTATGTGTCTCTGTGTGAGTCTGTGGGACTCTGCTGTGAGTCTATGGGTCTCTGCTGTGTGAGTCTATGGGTCTCTGTGCGAGTCTATGGGTCTCTGTGCGAGTCTGTGGGTCTCTGTGTGAGTCTGTGGGTCTCTGTGTGAGTCTATGGGTCTCTGTGTGAGTCTATGGGTCTCTGTGTGAGTCTATGTGCCTCTGTGTGAGTCTATGGTTCTCTGTGTGAGTCTGTGGGTCTCTGTGTGAGTCTATGGGTCTCTGTGTGAGTCTGTGGGTCTCTGTGCGAGTCTATGTGACTCTGTGTGAATCTATGGGTCTCTGTGTGAGTCTATGGGTCTCTGTGTGAGTCTATGGGTCTCTGTGTGAGTCTATGGGTCTCTGTGTGAGTCTATGGGTCTCTGTGTGAGTTTATGGGTCTCTGTGTGAGTCTATGGGTCTATGTGTGAGTCTGTGGATCTCTGTGTGAGTCTATGGGTCGCTTTGTGAGTCTATGGGCCTCTGTGTGAGTCTGTGGGTCTCTGTGTGAGTCTATGGATCTCTGTGTGAGTCTATGCGTCTCTGTGTGAGTCTATGGGTCTCTGTGTGAGTCTATGGGTCTCTGTGTGAGTCTATGTGCCTCTGTGTGTGTCTATGGGTCTCTGTGTGAGTTTATGGGTCTCTGTGTTAGTCTATGGGTCTATGTGTGAGTCTGTGGATCTCTGTGCGAGTCTATGGGTCTCTGTGTGAGTCTGTGGGTCTCTGTGTGAGTCTATGGGTCTCTGTGTGAGTCTATGGGTCTCTGTGTGAGTCTATGGGTCTCTGTGTGAGTCTATGTGTCTCTGTGTGAGTCTATGAGTCTCTGTGTGAGTCTACGTGTATCTGTGTGAGTCTATGGGTCTCTGTGTGAGTCTACGGGTCTCTGTGTGAGTCTATGGGTCTCTAAGTGAGTCTATGGGTCTCTGTGTGAGTCTGTGGGTCTCTGTGTGAGTCTGTGGGTCTCTGTGTGAGTGTATGGGTATCTGCGTGAGTCTGTGGGTCTCTGTGTGAGTCTATGGGTCTCTGTGTGAGTCTTTGGGTCTCTGTGTGAGTCTATGTGACTCTGTGTGAATCTATGGGTCTCTGTGTGAGTCTATGGGTCTCTGTGTGAGTCTATGGGTCTCTGTGTGAGTCTATGGGTCTCTGTGTGAGTCTATGGGTCTCTGTGTGAGTTTATGGGTCTCTGTGTGAGTCTATGGGTCTATGTGTGAGTCTGTGGATCTCTGTGTGAGTCTATGGGTCGCTTTGTGAGTCTATGGGCCTCTGTGTGAGTCTGTGGGTCTCTGTGTGAGTCTATGGATCTCTGTGTGAGTCTATGCGTCTCTGTGTGAGTCTATGGGTCTCTGTGTGAGTCTATGGGTCTCTGTGTGAGTCTATGTGCCTCTGTGTGTGTCTATGGGTCTCTGTGTGAGTTTATGGGTCTCTGTGTTAGTCTATGGGTCTATGTGTGAGTCTGTGGATCTCTGTGCGAGTCTATGGGTCTCTGTGTTAGTCTGTGGGTCTCTGTGTGAGTCTATGGGTCTCTGTGTGAGTCTATGGGTATCTGTGTGAGTCTATGGGTCTCTGTGTGAGTCTATGTGTCTCTGTGTGAGTCTATGAGTCTCTGTGTGAGTCTACGTGTATCTGTGTGAGTCTATGGGTCTCTGTGTGAGTCTACGGGTCTCTGTGTGAGTCTATGGGTCTCTAAGTGAGTCTATGGGTCTCTGTGTGAGTCTGTGGGTCTCTGTGTGAGTCTGTGGGTCTCTGTGTGAGTCTATGGGTCTCTGTGTGAGTCTATGGGTCTCTGTGTGAGTCTATGTGTCTCTGTGTGAGTCTATGTGTCTCTGTGTGAGTCTATGGGTCTCTGTGTGAGTCTATGGGTCTCTGTGTGAGGCTATGTGTCTCTGTGTGAGTCTGTGGGTCTCTGTGTGAGTCTATGGGTCTCTGTGTGAGTCTAAGGGTCTCTGTGTGAGTCTATGGGTCTCTGAGTGAGTCTATGGGTCTCTATGTGAGTCTATGGGTCTCTGCGTGAGTCTATGGGTCTCTGAGTGGGTCTATTGCCTCTGTGTGAGTCTATGGGTCTCTGTGTGAGTCTATGTGTCTCTGTGTGACTCTATGGGTCTCTGTGTGAGTCTATGGGTCTCTGTGTGAGTCTATGAGTCTCTGTGTGAGTCTATGGGTCTCTGTGTGAGTCTGTGGATCTCTGTGCGAGTCTGTGGGTCTCTGTGTGAGTCTGTGGGTCTCTGTGTGAGTCTGTGGGTCTCTGTGTGAGTGTATGGGTCTCTGCGTGAGTCTGTGGGTCTCTGTGTGAGTCTATGGGTCTCTGTGTGAGTCTATGGGTCTCTGTGTGAGTTTATGGGTCTCTGTGTGAGTCTATGGGTCTATGTGTGAGTCTGTGGATCTCTGTGCGAGTCTGTGGGTCTGTGTGAGTCTGTGGGTCTCTGTGTGAGTCTATGGGTCTCTGTGTGAGTCTGTGGGTCTCTGTGTGAGTCTATGGGTCTCTGTGTGAGTCTATGGGTCTCTGTGTGAGTCTATGGGTCTCTGTGTGAGTCTATGGGTCTCTGTGTGAGTCTGTGGGTCTCTGTGTGAGTCTGTCGGTCTCTGTGTGAGTCTGTGGCACTCTGTGTGAGTCTATGGGTCTCTGTGTGAGTCTATGGGTCTCTGTGTGAGTCTGTGGGTCTCTGTGTGAGTCTATGGGTCTCTGTGTGAGTCTATGGGCCTCTCTGTGAGTCTATGGGTCTCTGTGTGAGTCTGTGGGTCTCTGTGTGAGTCTATGGGTCTCTGTGTGAGTGTATGTGTCTCTGTGTGAGTCTATGGGTCTCTGTGTGAGTTTATGGGTCTCTGTGTGAGTCTATGGGTCTATGTGTGAGTCTGTGGATCTCTGTGTGAGTCTATGGGTCGCATTGTGAGTCTATGGGTCTCTGTGTGAGTCTGTGGGTCTCTGTGTGAGTCTATGGGTCTCTGTGTGAGTCTATGGGTCTCTGTGTGAGTTTATGGGTCTCTGTGTGAGTCTATGGGTCTCTGTGTGAGTCTGTGGGTCTCTGTGTGAGTCTATGGGTCTCTGTGTGAGTCTGTGGGTCTCTGTGTAAGTCTATGGGTCTCTGTGTGAGTCTATGGGTATCTGTGTGAGTTTATGGGTCTCTGTGTGAGTCTATGGGTCTATGTGTGAGTCTGTGGATCTCTGTGCGAGTCTGTGGGTCTCTGTGTGTGTCTGTGGGTCTCTGTGTGAGTCTATGGGTCTCTGTGTGAGTCTGTGGGTCTCTGTGTGAGTCTATGGGTCTCTGTGTGAGTCTATGTGTCTCTGTGTGAGTCTATGAGTCCTGTGTGAGTCTATGTGTCTCTGTGT
The DNA here is from genome assembly GCF_048934315.1 of Petromyzon marinus. Classification (NCBI taxonomy): domain Eukaryota; kingdom Metazoa; phylum Chordata; class Hyperoartia; order Petromyzontiformes; family Petromyzontidae; genus Petromyzon; species Petromyzon marinus. The sequence continues at coordinate 510,448 of NW_027423045.1, forward strand.
GAGTCTATGGGTCTCTGTGTGAGTCTATGGGTCTCTGTGTGAGTCTATGGGTCTCTGTGTGAGTCTATGTGTCTCTGTGTGAGTCTGTGGGACTCTGCTGTGAGTCTATGGGTCTCTGCTGTGTGAGTCTATGGGTCTCTGTGCGAGTCTATGGGTCTCTGTGCGAGTCTGTGGGTCTCTGTGTGAGTCTATGGGTCTCTGTGTGAGTCTATGGGTCTCTGTGTGAGTCTGTGGGTCTCTGTGTGAGTCTATGGGTCTCTGTGTGAGTCTGTGGGTCTCTGTGTAAGTCTATGGGTCTCTGTGTGAGTCTATGGGTCTCTGTGTGAGTTTATGGGTCTCTGTGTGAGTCTATGGGTCTATGTGTGAGTCTGTGGATCTCTGTGCGAGTCTGTGGGTCTCTGTGTGAGTCTATGGGTCTCTGTGTGAGTCTATGGGTCTCTGTGTGAGTCTGTGGGTCTCTGTGTGAGTCTATGGGTCTCTGCGTGAGTCTATGTGTCTCTGTGTGAGTCTATGGGTCTCTGCGTGAGTCTATGTGTCTCTGTGTGAGTCTATGGGTCTCTGTGTGAGTTTATGGGTCTCTGTGTTAGTCTATGGGTCTATGTGTGAGTCTGTGGATCTCTGTGCGAGTCTATGGGTCTCTGTGTGAGTCTGTGGGTCTCTGTGTGAGTCTATGGGTCTCTGTGTGAGTCTATGGGTCTCTGTGTGAGTCTATGGGTCTCTGTGTGAGTCTATGTGTCTCTGTGTGAGTCTATGAGTCTCTGTGTGAGTCTATGTGTCTCTGTGTGAGTCTATGGGTCTCTGTGTGAGTCTATGGGTCTCTGTGTGAGTCTATGGGTCTCTGTGTGAGTCTATGGGTCTCTGTGTGAGTCTGTGGGTCTCTGTGTGAGTCTGTGGGTCTCTGTGTGAGTCTATGGGTCTCTGTGTGAGTCTATGCGTCTCTGTGTGAGTCTATGTGTCTCTGTGTGAGTCTATGTGTCTCTGTGTGAGTCTATGGGTCTCTGTGTGAGTCTATGGGTCTCTGTGTGAGTCTATGTGTCTCTGTGTGAGTCTGTGGGTCTCTGTGTGAGTCTATGGGTCTCTGTGTGAGTCTAAGGGTCTCTGTGTGAGTCTATGGGTCTCTGAGTGAGTCTATGGGTCTCTATGTGAGTCTATGGGTCTCTGCGTGAGTCTATGGGTCTCTGAGTGAGTCTATTGGTCTCTGTGTGAGTCTATGGGTCTCTGTGTGAGTCTATGTGTCTCTGTGTGACTCTATGGGTCTCTGTGTGAGTCTATGGGTCTCTGTGTGAGTCTATGGGTCTCTGTGTGAGTCTATGGGTCTCTGAGTGAGTCTATTGGTCTCTGTGTGAGTCTATGGGTCTCTGTGTGAGTCTATGTGTCTCTGTGTGAGTCTATGGGTCTCTGTGTGAGTCTATGGGTCTCTGTGTGAGTCTATGGGTCTCTGTGTGAGTCTATGGGTCTCTGTGTGAGTCTGTGGATCTCTGTGTGAGTCTATGGGTCTCTGTGTGAGTCTATGGGTCTCTGTGTGAGTCTATGTGTCTCTGTGTGAGTCTATGTGTCTCTGTGTGAGTCTATGGGTCTCTGTGTGAGTCTATGGGTCTCTGTGTGAGGCTATGTGTCTCTGTGTGAGTCTGTGGGTCTCTGTGTGAGTCTATGGGTCTCTGTGTGAGTCTAAGGGTCTCTGTGTGAGTCTATGGGTCTCTGAGTGAGTCTATGGGTCTCTATGTGAGTCTATGGGTCTCTGCGTGAGTCTATGGGTCTCTGAGTGGGTCTATTGCCTCTGTGTGAGTCTATGGGTCTCTGTGTGAGTCTATGTGTCTCTGTGTGACTCTATGGGTCTCTGTGTGAGTCTATGGGTCTCTGTGTGAGTCTATGAGTCTCTGTGTGAGTCTATGGGTCTCTGTGTGAGTCTGTGGATCTCTGTGCGAGTCTGTGGGTCTCTGTGTGAGTCTGTGGGTCTCTGTGTGAGTCTGTGGGTCTCTGTGTGAGTGTATGGGTCTCTGCGTGAGTCTGTGGGTCTCTGTGTGAGTCTATGGGTCTCTGTGTGAGTCTATGGGTCTCTGTGTGAGTTTATGGGTCTCTGTGTGAGTCTATGGGTCTATGTGTGAGTCTGTGGATCTCTGTGCGAGTCTGTGGGTCTGTGTGAGTCTGTGGGTCTCTGTGTGAGTCTATGGGTCTCTGTGTGAGTCTGTGGGTCTCTGTGTGAGTCTATGGGTCTCTGTGTGAGTCTATGGGTCTCTGTGTGAGTCTATGGGTCTCTGTGTGAGTCTATGGGTCTCTGTGTGAGTCTGTGGGTCTCTGTGTGAGTCTGTCGGTCTCTGTGTGAGTCTGTGGCACTCTGTGTGAGTCTATGGGTCTCTGTGTGAGTCTATGGGTCTCTGTGTGAGTCTGTGGGTCTCTGTGTGAGTCTATGGGTCTCTGTGTGAGTCTATGGGCCTCTCTGTGAGTCTATGGGTCTCTGTGTGAGTCTGTGGGTCTCTGTGTGAGTCTATGGGTCTCTGTGTGAGTGTATGTGTCTCTGTGTGAGTCTATGGGTCTCTGTGTGAGTTTATGGGTCTCTGTGTGAGTCTATGGGTCTATGTGTGAGTCTGTGGATCTCTGTGTGAGTCTATGGGTCGCATTGTGAGTCTATGGGTCTCTGTGTGAGTCTGTGGGTCTCTGTGTGAGTCTATGGGTCTCTGTGTGAGTCTATGGGTCTCTGTGTGAGTTTATGGGTCTCTGTGTGAGTCTATGGGTCTCTGTGTGAGTCTGTGGGTCTCTGTGTGAGTCTATGGGTCTCTGTGTGAGTCTGTGGGTCTCTGTGTAAGTCTATGGGTCTCTGTGTGAGTCTATGGGTATCTGTGTGAGTTTATGGGTCTCTGTGTGAGTCTATGGGTCTATGTGTGAGTCTGTGGATCTCTGTGCGAGTCTGTGGGTCTCTGTGTGTGTCTGTGGGTCTCTGTGTGAGTCTATGGGTCTCTGTGTGAGTCTGTGGGTCTCTGTGTGAGTCTATGGGTCTCTGTGTGAGTCTATGTGTCTCTGTGTGAGTCTATGAGTCCTGTGTGAGTCTATGTGTCTCTGTGTGAGTCTATGGGTCTCTGTGTGAGTCTATGGGTCTCTGTGTGAGTCTATGGGTCTCTGTGTGAGTCTATGTGTCTCTGTGTGAGTCTGTGGGACTCTGCTGTGAGTCTATGGGTCTCTGCTGTGTGAGTCTATGGGTCTCTGTGCGAGTCTATGGGTCTCTGTGCGAGTCTGTGGGTCTCTGTGTGAGTCTATGGGTCTCTGTGTGAGTCTATGGGTCTCTGTGTGAGTCTGTGGGTCTCTGTGTGAGTCTATGGGTCTCTGTGTGAGTCTGTGGGTCTCTGTGTAAGTCTATGGGTCTCTGTGTGAGTCTATGGGTCTCTGTGTGAGTTTATGGGTCTCTGTGTGAGTCTATGGGTCTATGTGTGAGTCTGTGGATCTCTGTGCGAGTCTGTGGGTCTCTGTGTGAGTCTATGGGTCTCTGTGTGAGTCTATGGGTCTCTGTGTGAGTCTGTGGGTCTCTGTGTGAGTCTATGGGTCTCTGCGTGAGTCTATGTGTCTCTGTGTGAGTCTATGGGTCTCTGCGTGAGTCTATGTGTCTCTGTGTGAGTCTATGGGTCTCTGTGTGAGTTTATGGGTCTCTGTGTTAGTCTATGGGTCTATGTGTGAGTCTGTGGATCTCTGTGCGAGTCTATGGGTCTCTGTGTGAGTCTGTGGGTCTCTGTGTGAGTCTATGGGTCTCTGTGTGAGTCTATGGGTCTCTGTGTGAGTCTATGGGTCTCTGTGTGAGTCTATGTGTCTCTGTGTGAGTCTATGAGTCTCTGTGTGAGTCTATGTGTCTCTGTGTGAGTCTATGGGTCTCTGTGTGAGTCTATGGGTCTCTGTGTGAGTCTATGGGTCTCTGTGTGAGTCTATGGGTCTCTGTGTGAGTCTGTGGGTCTCTGTGTGAGTCTGTGGGTCTCTGTGTGAGTCTATGGGTCTCTGTGTGAGTCTATGCGTCTCTGTGTGAGTCTATGTGTCTCTGTGTGAGTCTATGTGTCTCTGTGTGAGTCTATGGGTCTCTGTGTGAGTCTATGGGTCTCTGTGTGAGTCTATGTGTCTCTGTGTGAGTCTGTGGGTCTCTGTGTGAGTCTATGGGTCTCTGTGTGAGTCTAAGGGTCTCTGTGTGAGTCTATGGGTCTCTGAGTGAGTCTATGGGTCTCTATGTGAGTCTATGGGTCTCTGCGTGAGTCTATGGGTCTCTGAGTGAGTCTATTGGTCTCTGTGTGAGTCTATGGGTCTCTGTGTGAGTCTATGTGTCTCTGTGTGACTCTATGGGTCTCTGTGTGAGTCTATGGGTCTCTGTGTGAGTCTATGGGTCTCTGTGTGAGTCTATGGGTCTCTGAGTGAGTCTATTGGTCTCTGTGTGAGTCTATGGGTCTCTGTTTGAGTCTATGTGTCTCTGTGTGACTCTATGGGTCTCTGTGTGAGTCTATGGGTCTCTGTGTGAGTCTATGGGTCTCTGTGTGAGTCTATGGGTCTCTGTGTGAGTCTATGGGTCTCTGTGTGAGTCTGTGGATCTCTGTGCGAGTCTGTGGGTCTCTGTGTGAGTCTGTGGGTCTCTGTGTGAGTGTATGGGTATCTGCGTGAGTCTGTGGGTCTCTGTGTGAGTCTATGGGTCTCTGTGTGAGTCTATGGGTCTCTGTGTGAGTTTATGGGTCTCTGTGTTAGTCTATGGGTCTATGTGTGAGTCTGTGGATCTCTGTGCGAGTCTATGGGTCTCTGTGTGAGTCTGTGGGTCTCTGTGTGAGTCTATGGGTCTCTGTGTGAGTCTATGGGTCTCTGTGTGAGTCTATGTGTCTCTGTGTGAGTCTATGAGTCTCTGTGTGAGTCTACGTGTATCTGTGTGAGTCTATGGGTCTCTGTGTGAGTCTACGGGTCTCTGTGTGAGTCTATGGGTCTCTAAGTGAGTCTATGGGTCTCTGTGTGAGTCTGTGGGTCTCTGTGTGAGTCTGTGGGTCTCTGTGTGAGTTTATGGGTCTCTGTGTGAGTCTATGGGTCTCTGTGTGAGTCTATGTGTCTCTGTGTGAGTCTATGGGTCTCTGTGTGAGTCTATGGGTCTCTGTGTGAGGCTATGTGTCTCTGTGTGAGTCTGTGGGTCTCTGTGTGAGTCTATGGGTCTCTGTGTGAGTCTAAGGGTCTCTGTGTGAGTCTATGGGTCTCTGAGTGAGTCTATGGGTCTCTATGTGAGTCTATGGGTCTCTGCGTGAGTCTATGGGTCTCTGAGTGGGTCTATTGCCTCTGTGTGAGTCTATGGGTCTCTGCGTGAGTCTATGTGTCTCTGTGTGACTCTATGGGTCTCTGTGTGAGTCTATGGGTCTCTGTGTGAGTCTATGGGTCTCTGTGTGAGTCTATGGGTCTCTGTGTGAGTCTGTGTATCTCTGTGCGAGTCTATGGGTCTCTGTGTGAGTCTATGTGTCTCTGTGTGAGTCTGTGGGACTCTGCTGTGAGTCTATGGGTCTCTGCTGTGTGAGTCTATGTGTCTCTGTGTGAGTCTATGGGTCTCTGTGTGAGTCTATGGGTCTCTGTGTGAGTCTATGGGTCTCTGTGTGAGTCTATGTGTCTCTGTGTGAGTCTGTGGGACTCTGCTGTGAGTCTATGGGTCTCTGCTGTGTGAGTCTATGGGTCTCTGTGCGAGTCTATGGGTCTCTGTGCGAGTCTGTGGGTCTCTGTGTGAGTCTATGGGTCTCTGTGTGAGTCTATGGGTCTCTGTGTGAGTCTGTGGGTCTCTGTGTGAGTCTATGGGTCTCTGTGTGAGTCTGTGGGTCTCTGTGTAAGTCTATGGGTCTCTGTGTGAGTCTATGGGTCTCTGTGTGAGTTTATGGGTCTCTGTGTGAGTCTATGGGTCTATGTGTGAGTCTGTGGATCTCTGTGCGAGTCTGTGGGTCTCTGTGTGAGTCTATGGGTCTCTGTGTGAGTCTATGGGTCTCTGTGTGAGACTGTGGGTCTCTGTGTGAGTCTATGGGTCTCTGCGTGAGTCTATGTGTCTCTGTGTGAGTCTATGGGTCTCTGTGTGAGTTTATGGGTCTCTGTGTTAGTCTATGGGTCTATGTGTGAGTCTGTGGATCTCTGTGCGAGTCTATGGGTCTCTGTGTGAGTCTGTGGGTCTCTGTGTGAGTCTATGGGTCTCTGTGTGAGTCTATGGGTCTCTGTGTGAGTCTATGGGTCTCTGTGTGAGTCTATGTGTCTCTGTGTGAGTCTATGAGTCTCTCTGTGAGTCTATGGGTCTCTGTGTGAGTCTATGGGTCTCTGTGTGAGTCTATGGGTCTCTGTGTGAGTCTATGGGTCTCTGTGTGAGTCTGTGGGTCTCTGTGTGAGTCTGTGGGTCTCTGTGTGAGTCTATGGGTCTCTGTGTGAGTCTATGCGTCTCTGTGTGAGTCTATGTGTCTCTGTGTGAGTCTATGTGTCTCTGTGTGAGTCTATGGGTCTCTGTGTGAGTCTATGGGTCTCTGTGTGAGTCTATGTGTCTCTGTGTGAGTCTGTGGGTCTCTGTGTGAGTCTATGGGTCTCTGTGTGAGTCTAAGGGTCTCTGTGTGAGTCTATGGGTCTCTGAGTGAGTCTATGGGTCTCTATGTGAGTCTATGGGTCTCTGCGTGAGTCTATGGGTCTCTGAGTGAGTCTATTGGTCTCTGTGTGAGTCTATGGGTCTCTGTGTGAGTCTATGTGTCTCTGTGTGACTCTATGGGTCTCTGTGTGAGTCTATGGGTCTCGGTGTGAGTCTATGGGTCTCTGTGTGAGTCTATGGGTCTCTGAGTGAGTCTATTGGTCTCTGTGTGAGTCTATGGGTCTCTGTGTGAGTCTATGTGTCTCTGTGTGACTCTATGGGTCTCTGTGTGAGTCTATGGGTCTCTGTGTGAGTCTATGGGTCTCTGTGTGAGTCTATGGGTCTCTGTGTGAGTCTATGGGTCTCTGTGTGAGTCTGTGGATCTCTGTGCGAGTCTGTGGGTCTCTGTGTGCGTCTGTGGGTCTCTGTGTGAGTGTATGGGTATCTGCGTGAGTCTGTGGGTCTCTGTGTGAGTCTATGGGTCTCTGTGTGAGTCTATGGGTCTCTGTGTGAGTCTATGGGTCTCTGTGTGAGTCTATGTGTCTCTGTGTGAGTCTATGGGTCTCTGTGTGAGTCTATGTGCCTCTGTGTGAGTCTATGGTTCTCTGTGTGAGTCTGTGGGTCTCTGTGTGAGTCTATGGGGCTCTCTGTGAGTCTGTGGGTCTCTGTGTGAGTCTATGTGACTCTGTGTGAATCTATGGGTCTCTGTGTGAGTCTATGGGTCTCTATGTGAGTCTATGGGTCTCTGCGTGAGTCTATGGGTCTCTGAGTGGGTCTATTGCCTCTGTGTGAGTCTATGGGTCTCTGTGTGAGTCTATGTGTCTCTGTGTGACTCTATGGGTCTCTGTGTGAGTCTATGGGTCTCTGTGTGAGTCTATGGGTCTCTGTGTGAGTCTATGGGTCTCTGTGTGAGTCTGTGGATCTCTGTGCGAGTCTATGGGTCTCTGTGTGAGTCTATGTGTCTCTGTGTGAGTCTGTGGGACTCTGCTGTGAGTCTATGGGTCTCTGCTGTGTGAGTCTATGTGTCTCTGTGTGAGTCTATGGGTCTCTGTGTGAGTCTATGGGTCTCTGTGTGAGTCTATGGGTCTCTGTTTGAGTCTATGTGTCTCTGTGTGAGTCTGTGGGACTCTGCTGTGAGTCTATGGGTCTCTGCTGTGTGAGTCTATGGGTCTCTGTGCGAGTCTATGGGTCTCTGTGCGAGTCTGTGGGTCTCTGTGTGAGTCTATGGGTCTCTGTGTGAGTCTATGGGTCTCTGTGTGAGTCTGTGGGTCTCTGTGTGAGTCTATGGGTCTCTGTGTGAGTCTGTGGGTCTCTGTGTAAGTCTATGGGTCTCTGTGTGAGTCTATGGGTCTCTGTGTGAGTTTATGGGTCTCTGTGTGAGTCTATGGGTCTATGTGTGAGTCTGTGGATCTCTGTGCGAGTCTGTGGGTCTCTGTGTGAGTCTATGGGTCTCTGTGTGAGTCTATGGGTCTCTGTGTGAGTCTGTGGGTCTCTGTGTGAGTCTATGGGTCTCTGCGTGAGTCTATGTGTCTCTGTGTGAGTCTATGGGTCTCTGTGTGAGTTTATGGGTCTCTGTGTTAGTCTATGGGTCTATGTGTGAGTCTGTGGATCTCTGTGCGAGTCTATGGGTCTCTGTGTGAGTCTGTGGGTCTCTGTGTGAGTCTATGGGTCTCTGTGTGAGTCTATGGGTCTCTGTGTGAGTCTATGGGTCTCTGTGTGAGTCTATGTGTCTCTGTGTGAGTCTATGAGTCTCTGTGTGAGTCTATGTGTCTCTGTGTGAGTCTATGGGTCTCTGTGTGAGTCTATGGGTCTCTGTGTGAGTCTATGGGTCTCTGTGTGAGTCTATGGGTCTCTGTGTGAGTCTGTGGGTCTCTGTGTGAGTCTGTGGGTCTCTGTGTGAGTCTATGGGTCTCTGTGTGAGTCTATGCGTCTCTGTGTGAGTCTATGTGTCTCTGTGTGAGTCTATGTGTCTCTGTGTGAGTCTATGGGTCTCTGTGTGAGTCTATGGGTCTCTGTGTGAGTCTATGTGTCTCTGTGTGAGTCTGTGGGTCTCTGTGTGAGTCTATGGGTCTCTGTGTGAGTCTAAGGGTCTCTGTGTGAGTCTATGGGTCTCTGAGTGAGTCTATGGGTCTCTATGTGAGTCTATGGGTCTCTGCGTGAGTCTATGGGTCTCTGAGTGAGTCTATTGGTCTCTGTGTGAGTCTATGGGTCTCTGTGTGAGTCTATGTGTCTCTGTGTGACTCTATGGGTCTCTGTGTGAGTCTATGGGTCTCTGTGTGAGTCTATGGGTCTCTGTGTGAGTCTATGGGTCTCTGAGTGAGTCTATTGGTCTCTGTTTGAGTCTATGGGTCTCTGTGTGAGTCTATGTGTCTCTGTGTGACTCTATGGGTCTCTGTGTGAGTCTATGGGTCTCTGTGTGAGTCTATGGGTCTCTGTGTGAGTCTATGGGTCTCTGTGTGAGTCTGTGGATCTCTGTGCGAGTCTGTGGGTCTCTGTGTGAGTCTGTGGGTCTCTGTGTGAGTGTATGGGTATCTGCGTGAGTCTGTGGGTCTCTGTGTGAGTCTATGGGTCTCTGTGTGAGTCTATGGGTCTCTGTGTGAGTCTATGGGTCTCTGTGTGAGTCTATGTGTCTCTGTGTGAGTCTATGGGTCTCTGTGTGAGTCTATGTGCCTCTGTGTGAGTCTATGGTTCTCTGTGTGAGTCTGTGGGTCTCTGTGTGAGTCTATGGGTCTCTCTGTGAGTCTGTGGGTCTCTGTGTGAGTCTATGTGACTCTGTGTGAATCTATGGGTCTCTGTGTGAGTCTTTGGGTCTCTGTGTGAGTCTATGGGTCTCTGTGTGAGTCTATGGGTCTCTGTGTGAGTCTATGGGTCTCTGTGTGAGTTTATGGGTCTCTGTGTGAGTCTATGGGTCTATGTGTGAGTCTGTGGATCTCTGTGTGAGTCTATGGGTCGCTTTGTGAGTCTATGGGCCTCTGTGTGAGTCTGTGGGTCTCTGTGTGAGTCTATGGATCTCTGTGTGAGTCTATGCATCTCTGTGTGAGTCTATGGGTCTCTGTGTGAGTCTATGGGTCTCTGTGTGAGTCTATGTGCCTCTGTGTGTGTCTATGGGTCTCTGTGTGAGTTTATGGGTCTCTGTGTTAGTCTATGGGTCTATGTGTGAGTCTGTGGATCTCTGTGCGAGTCTATGGGTCTCTGTGTGAGTCTGTGGGTCTCTGTGTGAGTCTATGGGTCTCTGTGTGAGTCTATGGGTCTCTGTGTGAGTCTATGGGTCTCTGTGTGAGTCTATGTGTCTCTGTGTGAGTCTATGAGTCTCTGTGTGAGTCTACGTGTATCTGTGTGAGTCTATGGGTCTCTGTGTGAGTCTACGGGTCTCTGTGTGAGTCTATGGGTCTCTAAGTGAGTCTATGGGTCTCTGTGTGAGTCTGTGGGTCTCTGTGTGAGTCTGTGGGTCTCTGTGTGAGTCTATGGGTCTCTGTGTGAGTCTATGGGTCTCTGTGTGAGTCTATGTGTCTCTGTGTGAGTCTATGTGTCTCTGTGTGAGTCTATGGGTCTCTGTGTGAGTCTATGGGTCTCTGTGTGAGGCTATGTGTCTCTGTGTGAGTCTGTGGGTCTCTGTGTGAGTCTATGGGTCTCTGTGTGAGTCTAAGGGTCTCTGTGTGAGTCTATGGGTCTCTGAGTGAGTCTATGGGTCTCTATGTGAGTCTATGGGTTTCTGCGTGAGTCTATGGGTCTCTGAGTGGGTCTATTGCCTCTGTGTGAGTCTATGGGTCTCTGTGTGAGTCTATGTGTCTCTGTGTGAGTCTATGGGTCTCTGTGTGAGTCTATGTGTCTCTGTGTGAGTCTGTGGGACTCTGCTGTGAGTCTATGGGTCTCTGTGTGAGTCTGTGGGACTCTGCTGTGAGTCTATGGGTCTCTGCTGTGTGAGTCTATGTGTCTCTGTGTGAGTCTATGGGTCTCTGTGTGAGTCTATGGGTCTCTGTGTGAGTCTATGGGTCTCTGTGTGAGTCTATGTGTCTCTGTGTGAGTCTGTGGGACTCTGCTGTGAGTCTATGGGTCTCTGCTGTGTGAGTCTATGGGTCTCTGTGCGAGTCTATGGGTCTCTGTGCGAGTCTGTGGGTCTCTGTGTGAGTCTATGGGTCTCTGTGTGAGTCTATGGGTCTCTGTGTGAGTCTGTGGGTCTCTGTGTGAGTCTATGGGTCTCTGTGTGAGTCTGTGGGTCTCTGTGTAAGTCTATGGGTCTCTGTGTGAGTCTATGGGTCTCTGTGTGAGTTTATGGGTCTCTGTGTGAGTCTATGGGTCTATGTGTGAGTCTGTGGATCTCTGTGCGAGTCTGTGGGTCTCTGTGTGAGTCTATGGGTCTCTGTGTGAGTCTATGGGTCTCTGTGTGAGTCTGTGGGTCTCTGTGTGAGTCTATGGGTCTCTGCGTGAGTCTATGTGTCTCTGTGTGAGTCTATGGGTCTCTGTGTGAGTTTATGGGTATCTGTGTTAGTCTATGGGTCTATGTGTGAGTCTGTGGATCTCTGTGTGAGTCTATGGGTCTCTGTGCAAGTCTATGGGTCTCTGTGCGAGTCTGTGGGTCTCTGTGTGAGTCTATGGGTCTCTGTGTGAGTCTATGGGTCTCTGTGTGAGTCTGTGGGTCTCTGTGTGAGTCTATGGGTCTCTGTGTGAGTCTGTGGGTCTCTGTGTAAGTCTATGGGTCTCTGTGTGAGTCTATGGGTCTCTGTGTGAGTTTATGGGTCTCTGTGTGAGTCTATGGGTCTATGTGTGAGTCTGTGGATCTCTGTGCGAGTCTGTGGGTCTCTGTGTGAGTCTATGGGTCTCTGTGTGAGTCTATGGGTCTCTGTGTGAGTCTGTGGGTCTCTGTGTGAGTCTATGGGTCTCTGCGTGAGTCTATGTGTCTCTGTGTGAGTCTATGGGTCTCTGTGTGAGTTTATGGGTCTCTGTGTTAGTCTATGGGTCTATGTGTGAGTCTGTGGATCTCTGTGCGAGTCTATGGGTCTCTGTGTGAGTCTGTGGGTCTCTGTGTGAGTCTATGGGTCTCTGTGTGAGTCTATGGGTCTCTGTGTGAGTCTATGGGTCTCTGTGTGAGTCTATGTGTCTCTGTGTGAGTCTATGAGTCTCTGTGTGAGTCTATGTGTCTCTGTGTGAGTCTATGGGTCTCTGTGTGAGTCTATGGGTCTCTGTGTGAGTCTATGGGTCTCTGTGTGAGTCTGTGGGTCTCTGTGTGAGTCTGTGGGTCTCTGTGTGAGTCTATGGGTCTCTGTGTGAGTCTATGCGTCTCTGTGTGAGTCTATGTGTCTCTGTGTGAGTCTATATGTCTCTGTGTGAGTCTATGGGTCTCTGTGTGAGTCTATGGGTCTCTGTGTGAGTCTGTGGGTCTCTGTGTGAGTCTATGGGTCTCTGTGTGAGTCTAAGGGTCTCTGTGTGAGTCTATGGGTCTCTGAGTGAGTCTATGGGTCTCTATGTGAGTCTATGGGTCTCTGCGTGAGTCTATGGGTCTCTGAGTGAGTCTATTGGTCTCTGTGTGAGTCTATGGGTCTCTGTGTGAGTCTATGTGTCTCTGTGTGACTCTATGGGTCTCTGTGTGAGTCTATGGGTCTCTGTGTGAGTCTATGGGTCTCTGTGTGAGTCTATGGGTCTCTGAGTGAGTCTATTGGTCTCTGTGTGAGTCTATGGGTCTCTGTGTGAGTCTATGTGTCTCTGTGTGACTCTATGGGTCTCTGTGTGAGTCTATGGGTCTCTGTGTGAGTCTATGGGTCTCTGTGTGAGTCTATGGGTCTCTGTGTGAGTCTGTGGATCTCTGTGCGAGTCTGTGGGTCTCTGTGTGAGTCTATGGGTCTCTGTGTGAGTCTATGGGTCTCTGTGTGAGTCTATGTGTCTCTGTGTGAGTCTATGGGTCTCTGTGTGAGTCTATGTGCCTCTGTGTGAGTCTATGGTTCTCTGTGTGAGTCTGTGGGTCTCTGTGTGAGTCTATGGGTCTCTCTGTGAGTCTGTGGGTCTCTGTGTGAGTCTATGTGACTCTGTGTGAATCTATGGGTCTCTGTGTGAGTCTTTGGGTCTCTGTGTGAGTCTATGGGTCTCTGTGTGAGTCTATGGGTCTCTGTGTGAGTCTATGGGTCTCTGTGTGAGTTTATGGGTCTCTGTGTGAGTCTATGGGTCTATGTGTGAGTCTGTGGATCTCTGTGTGAGTCTATGGGTCTCTGTGTGAGGCTATGTGTCTCTGTGTGAGTCTGTGGGTCTCTGTGTGAGTCTATGGGTCTCTGTGTGAGTCTAAGGGTCTCTGTGTGAGTCTATGGGTCTCTGAGTGAGTCTATGGGTCTCTATGTGAGTCTATGGGTCTCTGCGTGAGTCTATGGGTCTCTGAGTGGGTCTATTGCCTCTGTGTGAGTCTATGGGTCTCTGTGTGAGTCTATGTGTCTCTGTGTGACTCTATGGGTCTCTGTGTGAGTCTATGGGTCTCTGTGTGAGTCTATGGGTCTCTGCGTGAGTCTGTGGATCTCTGTGCGAGTCTGTGGGTCTCTGTGTGAGTCTGTGGTTCTCTGTGTGAGTCTGTGGGTCTCTGTGTGAGTGTATGGGTCTCTGCGTGAGTCTGTGGGTCTCTGTGTGAGTCTATGGGTCTCTGTGTGAGTCTATGGGTCTCTGTGTGAGTTTATGGGTCTCTGTGTGAGTCTATGGGTCTATGTGTGAGTCTGTGGATCTCTGTGCGAGTCTGTGGGTCTGTGTGAGTCTGTGGGTCTCTGTGTGAGTCTATGGGTCTCTGTGTGAGTCTGTGGGTCTCTGTGTGAGTCTATGGGTCTCTGTGTGAGTCTATGGGTCTCTGTGTGAGTCTATGGGTCTCTGTGTGAGTCTGTGGGTCGCTGTGTGAGTCTGTCGGTCTCTGTGTGAGTCTGTGGCACTCTGTGTGAGTCTATGGGTCTCTGTGTGAGTCTATGGGTCTCTGTGTGAGTCTGTGGGTCTCTGTGTGAGTCTATGGGTCTCTGTGTGAGTCTGTGGGTCTCTGTGTGAGTCTATGGGTCTCTGTGTTAGTCTATGGGTCTCTGTGTGAGTCTATGGGTCTATGTGTGAGTCTATGGGTCTCTGTGTGAGTCTATGGGTCTCTGTGTGAGTCTATGGGTCTCTGTGTGAGTCTATGGGTCTCTGTGTGAGTCTGTGGGTCTCTGTGTGAGTCTGTCGGTCTCTGTGTGAGTCTGTGTGTCTCTGTGTGAGTCTATGGTTCTCTGTGTGAGTCTATGGGTCTCTGTGTGAGTCTGTGGGTCTCTGTGTGAGTCTATGGGTCTCTGTGTGAGTCTATGGGTCTCTGTGTGAGTCTATGGGTCTCTGTGTGAGTCTGTGGATCTCTGTGCGAGTCTGTGGGTCTCTGTGTGAGTCTATGGGTCTCTGTGTGAGTCTATGGGTCTCTGTGTGAGTTTATGGGTCTCTGTGTGAGTCTATGGGTCTATGTGTGAGTCTGTGGATCTCTGTGCGAGTCTATGGGTCTCTGTGTGAGTCTGTGGGTCTCTGTGTGAGTCTATGGGTCTCTGTGTGAGTCTGTGGGTCTCTATGTGAGTCTATGGGTCTCTGTGTGAGTCTATGTGTCTCTGTGTGAGTCTATGGGTCTCTGTGTGAGTCTATGTGTCTCTGTGTGAGTCTATGGGTCTCTGTTTGAGTCGATGTGTCTCTGTGTGAGTCTATGGGTCTCTGTGTGAGTCTATGTGTCTCTGTGTGAGTCTATGGGTCTCTGTGTGAGTCTATGGGTCTCTGTGTGAGTCTATGGGTCTCTGTGTGAGTTTATGGGTCTCTGTGTTAGTCTATGGGTCTCTGTGTGAGTCTGTGGATCTCTGTGCGAGTCTGTGGGTCTCTGTGTGAGTCTGTGGGGCTCTGTGTGATTCTATGGGTCTCTGTGTGAGTCTGTGGGTCTCTGTGTGAGTCTATGGGTCTCTGTGTGAGTCTATGTGTCTCTGTGTGAGTCTATGGGTCTCTGTGTGAGTCTATGTGTCTCTGTGTGAGTCTATGGGTCTCTGTGTGAGTCTATGGGTCTCTGTGTGAGTCTATGGGTCTCCGTGTGAGTCTATGGGTCTCTGTGTGAGTCTGTGGATCTCTGTGCGAGTCTGTGGGTCTCTGTGTGAGTCTGTGGGTCTCTGCGTGAGTCTGTGGGTCTCTGTGTGAGTCTATGGGTCTCTGTGTGAGTCTGTGGGTCTCTGTGTAAGTCTATGGGTCTCTGTGTGAGTTTAGGGGTCTCTGTGTGAGTCTGTGGGTCTCTGTGTGAGTCTATGGGTCTCTGTGTGAGTCTATGTGTCTCTGTGTGAGTCTATGGGTCTCTGTGTGAGTCTATGTGTCTCTGTGTGAGTCTATGGGTCTCTGTGTGAGTCTATGTGTCTCTGTGTGAGTCTATGGGTCTCTGTTTGAGTCTATGTGTCTCTGTGTGAGTCTATGGGTCTCTGTGTGAGTCTATGTGTCTCTGTGTGAGTCTATGGGTCTCTGTGTGAGTCTATGGGTCTCTGTGTGAGTTTATGGGTCTCTGTGTTAGTCTATGGGTCTCTGTGTGAGTCTGTGGATCTCTGTGCGAGTCTGTGGGTCTCTGTGTGAGTCTGTGGGTCTCTGTGTGATTCTATGGGTCTCTGTGTGAGTCTGTGGGTCTCTGTGTGAGTCTATGGGTCTCTGTGTGAGTCTATGTGTCTCTGTGTGAGTCTATGGGTCTCTGTGTGAGTCTATGTGTCTCTGTGTGAGTCTATGGGTCTCTGTGTGAGTCTATGGGTCTCTGTGTGAGTCTATGGGTCTCCGTGTGAGTCTATGGGTCTCTGTGTGAGTCTGTGGATCTCTGTGTGAGTCTGTGGGTCTCTGTGTGAGTCTGTGGGTCTCTGCGTGAGTCTGTGGGTCTCTGTGTGAGTCTATGGGGCTCTGTGTGAGTCTGTGGGTCTCTGTGTAAGTCTATGGGTCTCTGTGTGAGTTTAGGGGTCTCTGTGTGAGTCTGTGGGTCTCTGTGTGAGTCTATAGGTCTCTGTGTGAGTCTATGTGTCTCTGTGTGAGTCTATGGGTCTCTGTGTGAGTCTATGTGTCTCTGTGTGAGTCTATGGGTCTCTGTGTGAGTCTATGGGTCTCTGTGTGAGTCTATGGGTCTCTGTGTGAGTCTGTGGGTCTCTGTGTGAGTCTGTGGGTCTCTGTGTGAGTCTATGGGTCTCTGTGTGAGTCTATGGGTCTCTGTGTGAGTCTATGGGTCTCTGTGTGAGTCTGTGGGTCTCTGTGTGAGTGTATGGGTCTCTGTGTGAGTCTATGGGTCTCTGTGTGAGTCTATGGGTCTCTGTGTGAGTCTGTGGATCTCTGTGCGAGTCTGTGGGTCTCTGTGTGAGTCTATGGGTCTCTGTGTGAGTCTATGGGTCTCTGTGTGAGTTTATGGGTCTCTGTGTGAGTCTATGGGTCTATGTGTGAGTCTGTGGATCTCTGTGCGAGTCTGTGGGTCTCTGTGTGAGTCTGTGGGTCTCTGTGTGAGTCTATGGGTCTCTGTGTGAGTCTGTGGGTCTCTATGTGAGTCTATGGGTCTCTGTGTGAGTCTATGTGTCTCTGTGTGAGTCTATGGGTCTCTGTGTGAGTCTATGTGTCTCTGTGTGAGTTTAGGGGTCTCTGTGTGAGTCTGTGGGTCTCTGTGTGAGTCTATGGGTCTCTGTGTGAGTCTATGTGTCTCTGTGTGAGTCTATGGGTCTCTGTGTGAGTCTATGTGTCTCTGTGTGAGTCTATGGGTCTCTGTGTGAGTCTATGGGTCTCTGTGTGAGTCTGTGGGTCTCTGTGTGAGTCTGTGGGTCTCTGTGTGAGTCTATGTGTCTCTGTGTGAGTCTATGGGTCTCTGTGTGAGTCTATGGGTCTCTGTGTGAGTCTATGGGTCTCTGTGTGAGTTTATGGGTCTCTGTGTGAGTCTATGGGTCTCTAAGTGAGTCTATGGGTCTCTGTGTGAGTCTGTGGGTCTCTGTGTGAGTCTATGGGTCTCTGTGTGAGTCTATGGGTCTCTGTGTGAGTCTATGTGTCTCTGTGTGAGTCTATGTGTCTCTGTGTGAGTCTATGGGTCTCTGTGTGAGTCTATGGGTCTCTGTGTGAGGCTATGTGTCTCTGTGTGAGTCTGTGGGTCTCTGTGTGAGTCTATGGGTCTCTGTGTGAGTCTAAGGGTCTCTGTGTGAGTCTATGGGTCTCTGAGTGAGTCTATGGGTCTCTATGTGAGTCTATGGGTCTCTGCGTGAGTCTATGGGTCTCTGAGTGGGTCTATTGCCTCTGTGTGAGTCTATGGGTCTCTGTGTGAGTCTATGTGTCTCTGTGTGACTCTATGGGTCTCTGTGTGAGTCTATGGGTCTCTGTGTGAGTCTATGGGTCTCTGTGTGAGTCTATGGGTCTCTGTGTGAGTCTGTGGATCTCTGTGCGAGTCTGTGGGTCTCTGTGTGAGTCTGTGGGTCTCTGTGTGAGTCTGTGGGTCTCTGTGTGAGTGTATGGGTCTCTGCGTGAGTCTGTGGGTCTCTGTGTGAGTCTATGGGTCTCTGTGTGAGTCTATGGGTCTCTGTGTGAGTTTATGGGTCTCTGTGTGAGTCTATGGGTCTATGTGTGAGTCTGTGGATCTCTGTGCGAGTCTGTGGGTCTGTGTGAGTCTGTGGGTCTCTGTGTGAGTCTATGGGTCTCTGTGTGAGTCTGTGGGTCTCTGTGTGAGTCTATGGGTCTCTGTGTGAGTCTATGGGTCTCTGTGTGAGTCTATGGGTCTCTGTGTGAGTCTATGGGTCTCTGTGTGAGTCTGTGGGTCTCTGTGTGAGTCTGTCGGTCTCTGTGTGAGTCTGTGGCACTCTGTGTGAGTCTATGGGTCTCTGTGTGAGTCTATGGGTCTCTGTGTGAGGCTGTGGGTCTCTGTGTGAGTCTATGGGTCTCTGTGTGAGTCTGTGGGTCTCTGTGTGAGTCTATGGGTCTCTGTGTTAGTCTATGGGTCTCTGTGTGAGTCTATGGGTCTATGTGTGAGTCTATGGGTCTCTGTGTGAGTCTATGGGTCTCTGTGTGAGTCTATGGGTCTCTGTGTGAGTCTATGGGTCTCTGTGTGAGTCTGTGGGTCTCTGTGTGAGTCTGTCGGTCTCTGTGTGAGTCTGTGTGTCTCTGTGTGAGTCTATGGTTCTCTGTGTGAGTCTATGGGTCTCTGTGTGAGTCTGTGGGTCTCTGTGTGAGTCTATGGGTCTCTGTGTGAGTCTATGGGTCTCTGTGTGAGTCTATGTGTCTCTCTGTGAGTCTATGGGTCTCTGTTTGAGTCTATGTGTCTCTGTGTGAGTCTATGGGTCTCTGTGTGAGTCTATGTGTCTCTGTGTGAGTCTATGGGTCTCTGTGTGAGTCTATGGGTCTCTGTGTGAGTTTATGGGTCTCTGTGTTAGTCTATGGGTCTCTGTGTGAGTCTGTGGATCTCTGTGCGAGTCTGTGGGTCTCTGTGTGAGTCTGTGGGTCTCTGTGTGATTCTATGGGTCTCTGTGTGAGTCTGTGGGTCTCTGTGTGAGTCTATGGGTCTCTGTGTGAGTCTATGTGTCTCTGTGTGAGTCTATGGGTCTCTGTGTGAGTCTATGTGTCTCTGTGTGAGTCTATGGGTCTCTGTGTGAGTCTATGGGTCTCTGTGTGAGTCTATGGGTCTCCGTGTGAGTCTATGGGTCTCTGTGTGAGTCTGTGGATCTCTGTGTGAGTCTGTGGGTCTCTGTGTGAGTCGGTGGGTCTCTGCGTGAGTCTGTGGGTCTCTGTGTGAGTCTATGGGGCTCTGTGTGAGTCTGTGGGTCTCTGTGTAAGTCTATGGGTCTCTGTGTGAGTTTAGGGGTCTCTGTGTGAGTCTGTGGGTCTCTGTGTGAGTCTATGGGTCTCTGTGTGAGTCTATGTGTCTCTGTGTGAGTCTATGGGTCTCTGTGTGAGTCTATGTGTCTCTGTGTGAGTCTATGGGTCTCTGTGTGAGTCTATGGGTCTCTGTGTGAGTCTATGGGTCTCTGTGTGAGTCTGTGGGTCTCTGTGTGAGTCTGTGGGTCTCTGTGTGAGTCTGTGGGTCTCTGCGTGAGTCTGTGGGTCTCTGTGTGAGTCTATGGGGCTCTGTGTGAGTCTGTGGGTCTCTGTGTAAGTCTATGGGTCTCTGTGTGAGTTTAGGGGTCTCTGTGTGAGTCTGTGGGTCTCTGTGTGAGTCTATGGGTCTCTGTGTGAGTCTATGTGTCTCTGTGTGAGTCTATGGGTCTCTGTGTGAGTCTATGTGTCTCTGTGTGAGGCTATGGGTCTCTGTGTGAGTCTATGGGTCTCTGTGTGAGTCTATGGGTCTCTGTGTGAGTCTGTGGGTCTCTGTGTGAGTCTGTGGGTCTCTGTGTGAGTCTATGGGTCTCTGTGTGAGTCTATGGGTCTCTGTGTGAGTCTATGGGTCTATGTGTGAGTCTATGGGTCTCTGTGTGAGTCTATGCGTCTCTGTGTGAGTCTATGTGTCTCTGTGTGAGTCTGTGGGTCTCTGTGTGAGTCTGTCAGTCTCTGTGTGAGTCTGTGGGTCTCTGTGTGAGTCTATGGTTCTCTGTGTGAGTCTATGGGTCTCTGTGTGAGTCTGTGGGTCTCTGTGTGAGTCTATGGGTCTCTGTGTGAGTCTATGGGTCTCTGTGTGAGTCTATGGGTCTCTGTGTGAGTCTGTGGATCTCTGTGCGAGTCTGTGGGTCTCTGTGTGAGTCTGTGGGTCTCTGTGTGCGTCTATGGGTCTCTGTGTGAGTCTGTGGGTCTCTGTGTGAGTCTGTCGGTCTCTGTGTGAGTCTGTCGGTCTCTGTGTGAGTCTATGGGTCTCTGTGTGAGTCTATGGGTCTCTGTGTGAGTCTATGGGTCTCTGTGTGAGTCTGTGGGTCTCTGTTTGAGTCTGTCGGTCTCTGTGTGAGTCTGTGTGTCTCTGTGTGAGTCTATGGTTCTCTGTGTGAGTCTATGGGTCTCTGTGTGAGTCTGTGGGTCTCTGTGTGAGTCTATGGGGCTCTGTGTGAGTCTGTGGGTCTCTGTGTAAGTCTATGGGTCTCTGTGTGAGTTTAGGGGTCTCTGTGTGAGTCTGTGGGTCTCTGTGTGAGTCTATGGGTCTCTGTGTGAGTCTATGTGTCTCTGTGTGAGTCTATGGGTCTCTGTGTGAGTCTATGTGTCTCTGTGTGAGTCTATGGGTCTCTGTGTGAGTCTATGGGTCTCTGTGTGAGTCTATGGGTCTCTGTGTGAGTCTGTGGGTCTCTGTGTGAGTCTGTGGGTCTCTGTGTGAGTCTATGGGTCTCTGTGTGAGTCTATGGGTCTCTGTGTGAGTCTATGGGTCTCTGTGTGAGTCTGTGGGTCTCTGTGTGAGTCTATGGGTCTCTGTGTGAGTCTATGGGTCTCTGTGTGAGTCTATGGGTCTCTGTGTGAGTCTGTGGATCTCTGTGCGAGTCTGTGGGTCTCTGTGTGAGTCTATGGGTCTCTGTGTGAGTCTATGGGTCTCTGTGTGAGTTTATGGGTCTCTGTGTGAGTCTATGGGTCTATGTGTGAGTCTGTGGATCTCTGTGCGAGTCTGTGGGTCTCTGTGTGAGTCTGTGGGTCTCTGTGTGAGTCTATGGGTCTCTGTGTGAGTCTGTGGGTCTCTATGTGAGTCTATGGGTCTCTGTGTGAGTCTATGTGTCTCTGTGTGAGTCTATGGGTCTCTGTGTGAGTCTATGTGTCTCTGTGTGAGTTTAGGGGTCTCTGTGTGAGTCTGTGGGTCTCTGTGTGAGTCTATGGGTCTCTGTGTGAGTCTATGTGTCTCTGTGTGAGTCTATGGGTCTCTGTGTGAGTCTATGTGTCTCTGTGTGAGTCTATGGGTCTCTGTGTGAGTCTATGGGTCTCTGTGTGAGTCTGTGGGTCTCTGTGTGAGTCTGTGGGTCTCTGTGTGAGTCTATGTGTCTCTGTGTGAGTCTATGGGTCTCTGTGTGAGTCTATGGGTCTCTGTGTGAGTCTATGGGTCTCTGTGTGAGTTTATGGGTCTCTGTGTGAGTCTATGGGTCTCTAAGTGAGTCTATGGGTCTCTGTGTGAGTCTGTGGGTCTCTGTGTGAGTCTATGGGTCTCTGTGTGAGTCTATGGGTCTCTGTGTGAGTCTATGTGTCTCTGTGTGAGTCTATGTGTCTCTGTGTGAGTCTATGGGTCTCTGTGTGAGTCTATGGGTCTCTGTGTGAGGCTATGTGTCTCTGTGTGAGTCTGTGGGTCTCTGTGTGAGTCTATGGGTCTCTGTGTGAGTCTAAGGGTCTCTGTGTGAGTCTATGGGTCTCTGAGTGAGTCTATGGGTCTCTATGTGAGTCTATGGGTCTCTGCGTGAGTCTATGGGTCTCTGAGTGGGTCTATTGCCTCTGTGTGAGTCTATGGGTCTCTGTGTGAGTCTATGTGTCTCTGTGTGACTCTATGGGTCTCTGTGTGAGTCTATGGGTCTCTGTGTGAGTCTATGGGTCTCTGTGTGAGTCTGTGGATCTCTGTGCGAGTCTGTGGGTCTCTGTGTGAGTCTGTGGGTCTCTGTGTGAGTCTGTGGGTCTCTGTGTGAGTGTATGGGTCTCTGCGTGAGTCTGTGGGTCTCTGTGTGAGTCTATGGGTCTCTGTGTGAGTCTATGGGTCTCTGTGTGAGTTTATGGGTCTCTGTGTGAGTCTATGGGTCTATGTGTGAGTCTGTGGATCTCTGTGCGAGTCTGTGGGTCTGTGTGAGTCTGTGGGTCTCTGTGTGAGTCTATGGGTCTCTGTGTGAGTCTGTGGGTCTCTGTGTGAGTCTATGGGTCTCTGTGTGAGTCTATGGGTCTCTGTGTGAGTCTATGGGTCTCTGTGTGAGTCTATGGGTCTCTGTGTGAGTCTGTGGGTCTCTGTGTGAGTCTGTCGGTCTCTGTGTGAGTCTGTGGCACTCTGTGTGAGTCTATGGGTCTCTGTGTGAGTCTATGGGTCTCTGTGTGAGTCTGTGGGTCTCTGTGTGAGTCTATGGGTCTCTGTGTGAGTCTGTGGGTCTCTGTGTGAGTCTATGGGTCTCTGTGTTAGTCTATGGGTCTCTGTGTGAGTCTATGGGTCTATGTGTGAGTCTATGGGTCTCTGTGTGAGTCTATGGGTCTCTGTGTGAGTCTATGGGTCTCTGTGTGAGTCTATGGGTCTCTGTGTGAGTCTGTGGGTCTCTGTGTGAGTCTGTCAAGCTCTGTGTGAGTCTGTGTGTCTCTGTGTGAGTCTATGGTTCTCTGTGTGAGTCTATGGGTCTCTGTGTGAGTCTGTGGGTCTCTGTGTGAGTCTATGGGTCTCTGTGTGAGTCTATGGGTCTCTGTGTGAGTCTATGTGTCTCTCTGTGAGTCTATGGGTCTCTGTTTGAGTCTATGTGTCTCTGTGTGAGTCTATGGGTCTCTGTGTGAGTCTATGTGTCTCTGTGTGAGTCTATGGGTCTCTGTGTGAGTCTATGGGTCTCTGTGTGAGTTTATGGGTCTCTGTGTTAGTCTATGGGTCTCTGTGTGAGTCTGTGGATCTCTGTGCGAGTCTGTGGGTCTCTGTGTGAGTCTGTGGGTCTCTGTGTGATTCTATGGGTCTCTGTGTGAGTCTGTGGGTCTCTGTGTGAGTCTATGGGTCTCTGTGTGAGTCTATGTGTCTCTGTGTGAGTCTATGGGTCTCTGTGTGAGTCTATGTGTCTCTGTGTGAGTCTATGGGTCTCTGTGTGAGTCTATGGGTCTCTGTGTGAGTCTATGGGTCTCCGTGTGAGTCTATGGGTCTCTGTGTGAGTCTGTGGATCTCTGTGTGAGTCTGTGGGTCTCTGTGTGAGTCGGTGGGTCTCTGCGTGAGTCTGTGGGTCTCTGTGTGAGTCTATGGGGCTCTGTGTGAGTCTGTGGGTCTCTGTGTAAGTCTATGGGTCTCTGTGTGAGTTTAGGGGTCTCTGTGTGAGTCTGTGGGTCTCTGTGTGAGTCTATGGGTCTCTGTGTGAGTCTATGTGTCTCTGTGTGAGTCTATGGGTCTCTGTGTGAGTCTATGTGTCTCTGTGTGAGTCTATGGGTCTCTGTGTGAGTCTATGGGTCTCTGTGTGAGTCTATGTGTCTCTGTGTGAGTCTATGGGTCTCTGTGTGAGTCTATGGGTCTCTGTGTGAGTCTATGGGTCTCCGTGTGAGTCTATGGGTCTCTGTGTGAGTCTGTGGATCTCTGTGCGAGTCTGTGGGTCTCTGTGTGAGTCTGTGGGTCTCTGCGTGAGTCTGTGGGTCTCTGTGTGAGTCTATGGGTCTCTGTGTGAGTCTGTGGGTCTCTGTGTAAGTCTATGGGTCTCTGTGTGAGTTTAGGGGTCTCTGTGTGAGTCTGTGGGTCTCTGTGTGAGTCTATGGGTCTCTGTGTGAGTCTATGTGTCTCTGTGTGAGTCTATGGGTCTCTGTGTGAGTCTATGTGTCTCTGTGTGAGTCTATGGGTCTCTGTGTGAGTCTATGTGTCTCTGTGTGAGTCTATGGGTCTCTGTTTGAGTCTATGTGTCTCTGTGTGAGTCTATGGGTCTCTGTGTGAGTCTATGTGTCTCTGTGTGAGTCTATGGGTCTCTGTGTGAGTCTATGGGTCTCTGTGTGAGTTTATGGGTCTCTGTGTTAGTCTATGGGTCTCTGTGTGAGTCTGTGGATCTCTGTGCGAGTCTGTGGGTCTCTGTGTGAGTCTGTGGGTCTCTGTGTGATTCTATGGGTCTCTGTGTGAGTCTGTGGGTCTCTGTGTGAGTCTATGGGTCTCTGTGTGAGTCTATGTGTCTCTGTGTGAGTCTATGGGTCTCTGTGTGAGTCTATGTGTCTCTGTGTGAGTCTATGGGTCTCTGTGTGAGTCTATGGGTCTCTGTGTGAGTCTATGGGTCTCCGTGTGAGTCTATGGGTCTCTGTGTGAGTCTGTGGATCTCTGTGTGAGTCTGTGGGTCTCTGTGTGAGTCTGTGGGTCTCTGCGTGAGTCTGTGGGTCTCTGTGTGAGTCTATGGGGCTCTGTGTGAGTCTGTGGGTCTCTGTGTAAGTCTATGGGTCTCTGTGTGAGTTTAGGGGTCTCTGTGTGAGTCTGTGGGTCTCTGTGTGAGTCTATGGGTCTCTGTGTGAGTCTATGTGTCTCTGTGTGAGTCTATGGGTCTCTGTGTGAGTCTATGTGTCTCTGTGTGAGTCTATGGGTCTCTGTGTGAGTCTATGGGTCTCTGTGTGAGTCTATGGGTCTCTGTGTGAGTCTGTGGGTCTCTGTGTGAGTCTGTGGGTCTCTGTGTGAGTCTATGGGTCTCTGTGTGAGTCTATGGGTCTCTGTGTGAGTCTATGGGTCTCTGTGTGAGTCTGTGGGTCTCTGTGTGAGTGTATGGGTCTCTGTGTGAGTCTATGGGTCTCTGTGTGAGTCTATGGGTCTCTGTGTGAGTCTGTGGATCTCTGTGCGAGTCTGTGGGTCTCTGTGTGAGTCTATGGGTCTCTGTGTGAGTCTATGGGTCTCTGTGTGAGTTTATGGGTCTCTGTGTGAGTCTATGGGTCTATGTGTGAGTCTGTGGATCTCTGTGCGAGTCTGTGGGTCTCTGTGTGAGTCTGTGGGTCTCTGTGTGAGTCTATGGGTCTCTGTGTGAGTCTGTGGGTCTCTATGTGAGTCTATGGGTCTCTGTGTGAGTCTATGTGTCTCTGTGTGAGTCTATGGGTCTCTGTGTGAGTCTATGTGTCTCTGTGTGAGTTTAGGGGTCTCTGTGTGAGTCTGTGGGTCTCTGTGTGAGTCTATGGGTCTCTGTGTGAGTCTATGTGTCTCTGTGTGAGTCTATGGGTCTCTGTGTGAGTCTATGTGTCTCTGTGTGAGTCTATGGGTCTCTGTGTGAGTCTATGGGTCTCTGTGTGAGTCTGTGGGTCTCTGTGTGAGTCTGTGGGTCTCTGTGTGAGTCTATGTGTCTCTGTGTGAGTCTATGGGTCTCTGTGTGAGTCTATGGGTCTCTGTGTGAGTCTATGGGTCTCTGTGTGAGTTTATGGGTCTCTGTGTGAGTCTATGGGTCTCTAAGTGAGTCTATGGGTCTCTGTGTGAGTCTGTGGGTCTCTGTGTGAGTCTATGGGTCTCTGTGTGAGTCTATGGGTCTCTGTGTGAGTCTATGTGTCTCTGTGTGAGTCTATGTGTCTCTGTGTGAGTCTATGGGTCTCTGTGTGAGTCTATGGGTCTCTGTGTGAGGCTATGTGTCTCTGTGTGAGTCTGTGGGTCTCTGTGTGAGTCTATGGGTCTCTGTGTGAGTCTAAGGGTCTCTGTGTGAGTCTATGGGTCTCTGAGTGAGTCTATGGGTCTCTATGTGAGTCTATGGGTCTCTGCGTGAGTCTATGGGTCTCTGAGTGGGTCTATTGCCTCTGTGTGAGTCTATGGGTCTCTGTGTGAGTCTATGTGTCTCTGTGTGACTCTATGGGTCTCTGTGTGAGTCTATGGGTCTCTGTGTGAGTCTATGGGTCTCTGTGTGAGTCTATGGGTCTCTGTGTGAGTCTGTGGATCTCTGTGCGAGTCTGTGGGTCTCTGTGTGAGTCTGTGGGTCTCTGTGTGAGTCTGTGGGTCTCTGTGTGAGTGTATGGGTCTCTGCGTGAGTCTGTGGGTCTCTGTGTGAGTCTATGGGTCTCTGTGTGAGTCTATGGGTCTCTGTGTGAGTTTATGGGTCTCTGTGTGAGTCTATGGGTCTATGTGTGAGTCTGTGGATCTCTGTGCGAGTCTGTGGGTCTGTGTGAGTCTGTGGGTCTCTGTGTGAGTCTATGGGTCTCTGTGTGAGTCTGTGGGTCTCTGTGTGAGTCTATGGGTCTCTGTGTGAGTCTATGGGTCTCTGTGTGAGTCTATGGGTCTCTGTGTGAGTCTATGGGTCTCTGTGTGAGTCTGTGGGTCTCTGTGTGAGTCTGTCGGTCTCTGTGTGAGTCTGTGGCACTCTGTGTGAGTCTATGGGTCTCTGTGTGAGTCTATGGGTCTCTGTGTGAGGCTGTGGGTCTCTGTGTGAGTCTATGGGTCTCTGTGTGAGTCTGTGGGTCTCTGTGTGAGTCTATGGGTCTCTGTGTTAGTCTATGGGTCTCTGTGTGAGTCTATGGGTCTATGTGTGAGTCTATGGGTCTCTGTGTGAGTCTATGGGTCTCTGTGTGAGTCTATGGGTCTCTGTGTGAGTCTATGGGTCTCTGTGTGAGTCTGTGGGTCTCTGTGTGAGTCTGTCGGTCTCTGTGTGAGTCTGTGTGTCTCTGTGTGAGTCTATGGTTCTCTGTGTGAGTCTATGGGTCTCTGTGTGAGTCTGTGGGTCTCTGTGTGAGTCTATGGGTCTCTGTGTGAGTCTATGGGTCTCTGTGTGAGTCTATGTGTCTCTCTGTGAGTCTATGGGTCTCTGTTTGAGTCTATGTGTCTCTGTGTGAGTCTATGGGTCTCTGTGTGAGTCTATGTGTCTCTGTGTGAGTCTATGGGTCTCTGTGTGAGTCTATGGGTCTCTGTGTGAGTTTATGGGTCTCTGTGTTAGTCTATGGGTCTCTGTGTGAGTCTGTGGATCTCTGTGCGAGTCTGTGGGTCTCTGTGTGAGTCTGTGGGTCTCTGTGTGATTCTATGGGTCTCTGTGTGAGTCTGTGGGTCTCTGTGTGAGTCTATGGGTCTCTGTGTGAGTCTATGTGTCTCTGTGTGAGTCTATGGGTCTCTGTGTGAGTCTATGTGTCTCTGTGTGAGTCTATGGGTCTCTGTGTGAGTCTATGGGTCTCTGTGTGAGTCTATGGGTCTCCGTGTGAGTCTATGGGTCTCTGTGTGAGTCTGTGGATCTCTGTGTGAGTCTGTGGGTCTCTGTGTGAGTCGGTGGGTCTCTGCGTGAGTCTGTGGGTCTCTGTGTGAGTCTATGGGGCTCTGTGTGAGTCTGTGGGTCTCTGTGTAAGTCTATGGGTCTCTGTGTGAGTTTAGGGGTCTCTGTGTGAGTCTGTGGGTCTCTGTGTGAGTCTATGGGTCTCTGTGTGAGTCTATGTGTCTCTGTGTGAGTCTATGGGTCTCTGTGTGAGTCTATGTGTCTCTGTGTGAGTCTATGGGTCTCTGTGTGAGTCTATGGGTCTCTGTGTGAGTCTATGGGTCTCTGTGTGAGTCTGTGGGTCTCTGTGTGAGTCTGTGGGTCTCTGTGTGAGTCTGTGGGTCTCTGCGTGAGTCTGTGGGTCTCTGTGTGAGTCTATGGGGCTCTGTGTGAGTCTGTGGGTCTCTGTGTAAGTCTATGGGTCTCTGTGTGAGTTTAGGGGTCTCTGTGTGAGTCTGTGGGTCTCTGTGTGAGTCTATGGGTCTCTGTGTGAGTCTATGTGTCTCTGTGTGAGTCTATGGGTCTCTGTGTGAGTCTATGTGTCTCTGTGTGAGGCTATGGGTCTCTGTGTGAGTCTATGGGTCTCTGTGTGAGTCTATGGGTCTCTGTGTGAGTCTGTGGGTCTCTGTGTGAGTCTGTGGGTCTCTGTGTGAGTCTATGGGTCTCTGTGTGAGTCTATGGGTCTCTGTGTGAGTCTATGGGTCTATGTGTGAGTCTATGGGTCTCTGTGTGAGTCTATGCGTCTCTGTGTGAGTCTATGTGTCTCTGTGTGAGTCTGTGGGTCTCTGTGTGAGTCTGTCAGTCTCTGTGTGAGTCTGTGGGTCTCTGTGTGAGTCTATGGTTCTCTGTGTGAGTCTATGGGTCTCTGTGTGAGTCTGTGGGTCTCTGTGTGAGTCTATGGGTCTCTGTGTGAGTCTATGGGTCTCTGTGTGAGTCTATGGGTCTCTGTGTGAGTCTGTGGATCTCTGTGCGAGTCTGTGGGTCTCTGTGTGAGTCTGTGGGTCTCTGTGTGCGTCTATGGGTCTCTGTGTGAGTCTGTGGGTCTCTGTGTGAGTCTGTCGGTCTCTGTGTGAGTCTGTCGGTCTCTGTGTGAGTCTATGGGTCTCTGTGTGAGTCTATGGGTCTCTGTGTGAGTCTATGGGTCTCTGTGTGAGTCTGTGGGTCTCTGTTTGAGTCTGTCGGTCTCTGTGTGAGTCTGTGTGTCTCTGTGTGAGTCTATGGTTCTCTGTGTGAGTCTATGGGTCTCTGTGTGAGTCTGTGGGTCTCTGTGTGAGTCTATGGGGCTCTGTGTGAGTCTGTGGGTCTCTGTGTAAGTCTATGGGTCTCTGTGTGAGTTTAGGGGTCTCTGTGTGAGTCTGTGGGTCTCTGTGTGAGTCTATGGGTCTCTGTGTGAGTCTATGTGTCTCTGTGTGAGTCTATGGGTCTCTGTGTGAGTCTATGTGTCTCTGTGTGAGTCTATGGGTCTCTGTGTGAGTCTATGGGTCTCTGTGTGAGTCTATGGGTCTCTGTGTGAGTCTGTGGGTCTCTGTGTGAGTCTGTGGGTCTCTGTGTGAGTCTATGGGTCTCTGTGTGAGTCTATGGGTCTCTGTGTGAGTCTATGGGTCTCTGTGTGAGTCTGTGGGTCTCTGTGTGAGTCTATGGGTCTCTGTGTGAGTCTATGGGTCTCTGTGTGAGTCTATGGGTCTCTGTGTGAGTCTGTGGATCTCTGTGCGAGTCTGTGGGTCTCTGTGTGAGTCTATGGGTCT
Source organism: Petromyzon marinus (assembly GCF_048934315.1). Lineage (NCBI taxonomy): Eukaryota > Metazoa > Chordata > Hyperoartia > Petromyzontiformes > Petromyzontidae > Petromyzon > Petromyzon marinus. The sequence continues at coordinate 538,476 of NW_027423045.1, forward strand.
CTGTGTGAGTCTATGGGTCTCTGTGTGAGTTTATGGGTCTCTGTGTGAGTCTATGGGTCTATGTGTGAGTCTGTGGATCTCTGTGCGAGTCTGTGGGTCTCTGTGTGAGTCTGTGGGTCTCTGTGTGAGTCTATGGGTCTCTGTGTGAGTCTGTGGGTCTCTATGTGAGTCTATGGGTCTCTGTGTGAGTCTATGTGTCTCTGTGTGAGTCTATGGGTCTCTGTGTGAGTCTATGTGTCTCTGTGTGAGTTTAGGGGTCTCTGTGTGAGTCTGTGGGTCTCTGTGTGAGTCTATGGGTCTCTGTGTGAGTCTATGTGTCTCTGTGTGAGTCTATGGGTCTCTGTGTGAGTCTATGTGTCTCTGTGTGAGTCTATGGGTCTCTGTGTGAGTCTATGGGTCTCTGTGTGAGTCTGTGGGTCTCTGTGTGAGTCTGTGGGTCTCTGTGTGAGTCTATGTGTCTCTGTGTGAGTCTATGGGTCTCTGTGTGAGTCTATGGGTCTCTGTGTGAGTCTATGGGTCTCTGTGTGAGTTTATGGGTCTCTGTGTGAGTCTATGGGTCTCTAAGTGAGTCTATGGGTCTCTGTGTGAGTCTGTGGGTCTCTGTGTGAGTCTATGGGTCTCTGTGTGAGTCTATGGGTCTCTGTGTGAGTCTATGTGTCTCTGTGTGAGTCTATGTGTCTCTGTGTGAGTCTATGGGTCTCTGTGTGAGTCTATGGGTCTCTGTGTGAGGCTATGTGTCTCTGTGTGAGTCTGTGGGTCTCTGTGTGAGTCTATGGGTCTCTGTGTGAGTCTAAGGGTCTCTGTGTGAGTCTATGGGTCTCTGAGTGAGTCTATGGGTCTCTATGTGAGTCTATGGGTCTCTGCGTGAGTCTATGGGTCTCTGAGTGGGTCTATTGCCTCTGTGTGAGTCTATGGGTCTCTGTGTGAGTCTATGTGTCTCTGTGTGACTCTATGGGTCTCTGTGTGAGTCTATGGGTCTCTGTGTGAGTCTATGGGTCTCTGTGTGAGTCTGTGGATCTCTGTGCGAGTCTGTGGGTCTCTGTGTGAGTCTGTGGGTCTCTGTGTGAGTCTGTGGGTCTCTGTGTGAGTGTATGGGTCTCTGCGTGAGTCTGTGGGTCTCTGTGTGAGTCTATGGGTCTCTGTGTGAGTCTATGGGTCTCTGTGTGAGTTTATGGGTCTCTGTGTGAGTCTATGGGTCTATGTGTGAGTCTGTGGATCTCTGTGCGAGTCTGTGGGTCTGTGTGAGTCTGTGGGTCTCTGTGTGAGTCTATGGGTCTCTGTGTGAGTCTGTGGGTCTCTGTGTGAGTCTATGGGTCTCTGTGTGAGTCTATGGGTCTCTGTGTGAGTCTATGGGTCTCTGTGTGAGTCTATGGGTCTCTGTGTGAGTCTGTGGGTCTCTGTGTGAGTCTGTCGGTCTCTGTGTGAGTCTGTGGCACTCTGTGTGAGTCTATGGGTCTCTGTGTGAGTCTATGGGTCTCTGTGTGAGTCTGTGGGTCTCTGTGTGAGTCTATGGGTCTCTGTGTGAGTCTGTGGGTCTCTGTGTGAGTCTATGGGTCTCTGTGTTAGTCTATGGGTCTCTGTGTGAGTCTATGGGTCTATGTGTGAGTCTATGGGTCTCTGTGTGAGTCTATGGGTCTCTGTGTGAGTCTATGGGTCTCTGTGTGAGTCTATGGGTCTCTGTGTGAGTCTGTGGGTCTCTGTGTGAGTCTGTCAAGCTCTGTGTGAGTCTGTGTGTCTCTGTGTGAGTCTATGGTTCTCTGTGTGAGTCTATGGGTCTCTGTGTGAGTCTGTGGGTCTCTGTGTGAGTCTATGGGTCTCTGTTTGAGTCGATGTGTCTCTGTGTGAGTCTATGTGTCTCTCTGTGAGTCTATGGGTCTCTGTTTGAGTCTATGTGTCTCTGTGTGAGTCTATGGGTCTCTGTGTGAGTCTATGTGTCTCTGTGTGAGTCTATGGGTCTCTGTGTGAGTCTATGGGTCTCTGTGTGAGTTTATGGGTCTCTGTGTTAGTCTATGGGTCTCTGTGTGAGTCTGTGGATCTCTGTGCGAGTCTGTGGGTCTCTGTGTGAGTCTGTGGGTCTCTGTGTGATTCTATGGGTCTCTGTGTGAGTCTGTGGGTCTCTGTGTGAGTCTATGGGTCTCTGTGTGAGTCTATGTGTCTCTGTGTGAGTCTATGGGTCTCTGTGTGAGTCTATGTGTCTCTGTGTGAGTCTATGGGTCTCTGTGTGAGTCTATGGGTCTCTGTGTGAGTCTATGGGTCTCCGTGTGAGTCTATGGGTCTCTGTGTGAGTCTGTGGATCTCTGTGTGAGTCTGTGGGTCTCTGTGTGAGTCGGTGGGTCTCTGCGTGAGTCTGTGGGTCTCTGTGTGAGTCTATGGGGCTCTGTGTGAGTCTGTGGGTCTCTGTGTAAGTCTATGGGTCTCTGTGTGAGTTTAGGGGTCTCTGTGTGAGTCTGTGGGTCTCTGTGTGAGTCTATGGGTCTCTGTGTGAGTCTATGTGTCTCTGTGTGAGTCTATGGGTCTCTGTGTGAGTCTATGTGTCTCTGTGTGAGTCTATGGGTCTCTGTGTGAGTCTATGGGTCTCTGTGTGAGTCTATGGGTCTCTGTGTGAGTCTGTGGGTCTCTGTGTGAGTCTGTGGGTCTCTGTGTGAGTCTGTGGGTCTCTGCGTGAGTCTGTGGGTCTCTGTGTGAGTCTATGGGGCTCTGTGTGAGTCTGTGGGTCTCTGTGTAAGTCTATGGGTCTCTGTGTGAGTTTAGGGGTCTCTGTGTGAGTCTGTGGGTCTCTGTGTGAGTCTATGGGTCTCTGTGTGAGTCTATGTGTCTCTGTGTGAGTCTATGGGTCTCTGTGTGAGTCTATGTGTCTCTGTGTGAGTCTATGGGTCTCTGTGTGAGTCTATGGGTCTCTGTGTGAGTCTATGGGTCTCTGTGTGAGTCTGTGGGTCTCTGTGTGAGTCTGTGGGTCTCTGTGTGAGTCTATGGGTCTCTGTGTGAGTCTATGGGTCTCTGTGTGAGTCTATGGGTCTATGTGTGAGTCTATGGGTCTCTGTGTGAGTCTATGCGTCTCTGTGTGAGTCTATGTGTCTCTGTGTGAGTCTGTGGGTCTCTGTGTGAGTCTGTCGGTCTCTGTGTGAGTCTGTGGGTCTCTGTGTGAGTCTATGGTTCTCTGTGTGAGTCTATGGGTCTCTGTGTGAGTCTGTGGGTCTCTGTGTGAGTCTATGGGTCTCTGTGTGAGTCTATGGGTCTCTGTGTGAGTCTATGGGTCTCTGTGTGAGTCTGTGGATCTCTGTGCGAGTCTGTGGGTCTCTGTGTGAGTCTGTGGGTCTCTGTGTGCGTCTATGGGTCTCTGTGTGAGTCTGTGGGTCTCTGTGTGAGTCTGTCGGTCTCTGTGTGAGTCTATGGGTCTCTGTGTGAGTCTATGGGTCTCTGTGTGAGTCTATGGGTCTCTGTGTGAGTCTGTGGGTCTCTGTGTGAGTCTGTCGGTCTCTGTGTGAGTCTGTGTGTCTCTGTGTGAGTCTATGGTTCTCTGTGTGAGTCTATGGGTCTCTGTGTGAGTCTGTGGGTCTCTGTGTGAGTCTATGGGTCTCTGTGTGAGTCTATGGGTCTCTGTGTGAGTCTATGGGTCTCTGTGTGAGTCTGTGGATCTCTGTGCGAGTCTGTGGGTCTCTGTGTGAGTCTATGGGTCTCTGTGTGAGTCTATGGGTCTCTGTGTGAGTTTATGGGTCTCTGTGTGAGTCTATGGGTCTATGTGTGAGTCTGTGGATCTCTGTGCGAGTCTGTGGGTCTCTGTGTGAGTCTGTGGGTCTCTGTGTGAGTCTATGGGTCTCTGTGTGAGTCTGTGGGTCTCTATGTGAGTCTATGGGTCTCTGTGTGAGTCTATGTGTCTCTGTGTGAGTCTATGGGTCTCTGTGTGAGTCTATGTGTCTCTGTGTGAGTCTATGGGTCTCTGTTTGAGTCGATGTGTCTCTGTGTGAGTCTATGGGTCTCTGTGTGAGTCTATGTGTCTCTGTGTGAGTCTATGGGTCTCTGTGTGAGTCTATGGGTCTCTGTGTGAGTCTATGGGTCTCTGTGTGAGTCTGTGGATCTCTGTGCAAGTCTGTGGGTCTCTGTGTGAGTCTATGGGTCTCTGTGTGAGTCTATGGGTCTCTGTGTGAGTTTATGGGTCTCTGTGTGAGTCTATGGGTCTATGTGTGAGTCTGTGGATCTCTGTGCGAGTCTGTGGGTCTCTGTGTGAGTCTGTGGGTCTCTGTGTGAGTCTATGGGTCTCTGTGTGAGTCTGTGGGTCTCTATGTGAGTCTATGGGTCTCTGTGTGAGTCTATGTGTCTCTGTGTGAGTCTATGGGTCTCTGTGTGAGTCTATGTGCCTCTGTGTGAGTCTATGGGTCTCTGTTTGAGTCGATGTGTCTCTGTGTGAGTCTATGGGTCTCTGTGTGAGTCTATGTGTCTCTGTGTGAGTCTATGGGTCTCTGTGTGAGTCTATGGGTCTCTGTGTGAGTCTATGGGTCTCTGTGTGAGTTTATGGGTCTCTGTGTTAGTCTATGGGTCTCTGTATGAGTCTATGGATCTCTGTGCGAGTCTGTGGGTCTCTGTGTGAGTCTGTGGGTCTCTGTGTGAGTCTGTGGGTCTCTGCGTGAGTCTGTGGGTCTCTGTGTGAGTCTATGGGTCTCTGTGTGAGTCTGTGGGTCTCTGTGTAAGTCTATGGGTCTCTGTGTGAGTTTAGGGGTCTCTGTGTGAGTCTATGGGTCTCTGTGTGAGTCTATGTGTCTCTGTGTGAGTCTATGGGTCTCTGTGTGAGTCTATGTGTCTCTGTGTGAGTCTATGGGTCTCTGTGTGAGTCTATGTGTCTCTCTGTGAGTCTATGGGTCTCTGTTTGAGTCTATGTGTCTCTGTGTGAGTCTATGGGTCTCTGTGTGAGTCTATGTGTCTCTGTGTGAGTCTATGGGTCTCTGTGTGAGTCTATGGGTCTCTGTGTGAGTTTATGGGTCTCTGTGTTAGTCTATGGGTCTCTGTGTGAGTCTGTGGATCTCTGTGCGAGTCTGTGGGTCTCTGTGTGAGTCTGTGGGTCTCTGTGTGATTCTATGGGTCTCTGTGTGAGTCTGTGGGTCTCTGTGTGAGTCTATGGGTCTCTGTGTGAGTCTATGTGTCTCTGTGTGAGTCTATGGGTCTCTGTGTGAGTCTATGTGTCTCTGTGTGAGTCTATGGGTCTCTGTGTGAGTCTATGGGTCTCTGTGTGAGTCTATGGGTCTCCGTGTGAGTCTATGGGTCTCTGTGTGAGTCTGTGGATCTCTGTGTGAGTCTGTGGGTCTCTGTGTGAGTCGGTGGGTCTCTGCGTGAGTCTGTGGGTCTCTGTGTGAGTCTATGGGGCTCTGTGTGAGTCTGTGGGTCTCTGTGTAAGTCTATGGGTCTCTGTGTGAGTTTAGGGGTCTCTGTGTGAGTCTGTGGGTCTCTGTGTGAGTCTATGGGTCTCTGTGTGAGTCTATGTGTCTCTGTGTGAGTCTATGGGTCTCTGTGTGAGTCTATGTGTCTCTGTGTGAGTCTATGGGTCTCTGTGTGAGTCTATGGGTCTCTGTGTGAGTCTATGGGTCTCTGTGTGAGTCTGTGGGTCTCTGTGTGAGTCTGTGGGTCTCTGTGTGAGTCTGTGGGTCTCTGCGTGAGTCTGTGGGTCTCTGTGTGAGTCTATGGGGCTCTGTGTGAGTCTGTGGGTCTCTGTGTAAGTCTATGGGTCTCTGTGTGAGTTTAGGGGTCTCTGTGTGAGTCTGTGGGTCTCTGTGTGAGTCTATGGGTCTCTGTGTGAGTCTATGTGTCTCTGTGTGAGTCTATGGGTCTCTGTGTGAGTCTATGTGTCTCTGTGTGAGTCTATGGGTCTCTGTGTGAGTCTATGGGTCTCTGTGTGAGTCTATGGGTCTCTGTGTGAGTCTGTGGGTCTCTGTGTGAGTCTGTGGGTCTCTGTGTGAGTCTATGGGTCTCTGTGTGAGTCTATGGGTCTCTGTGTGAGTCTATGGGTCTATGTGTGAGTCTATGGGTCTCTGTGTGAGTCTATGCGTCTCTGTGTGAGTCTATGTGTCTCTGTGTGAGTCTGTGGGTCTCTGTGTGAGTCTGTCGGTCTCTGTGTGAGTCTGTGGGTCTCTGTGTGAGTCTATGGTTCTCTGTGTGAGTCTATGGGTCTCTGTGTGAGTCTGTGGGTCTCTGTGTGAGTCTATGGGTCTCTGTGTGAGTCTATGGGTCTCTGTGTGAGTCTATGGGTCTCTGTGTGAGTCTGTGGATCTCTGTGCGAGTCTGTGGGTCTCTGTGTGAGTCTGTGGGTCTCTGTGTGCGTCTATGGGTCTCTGTGTGAGTCTGTGGGTCTCTGTGTGAGTCTGTCGGTCTCTGTGTGAGTCTATGGGTCTCTGTGTGAGTCTATGGGTCTCTGTGTGAGTCTATGGGTCTCTGTGTGAGTCTGTGGGTCTCTGTGTGAGTCTGTCGGTCTCTGTGTGAGTCTGTGTGTCTCTGTGTGAGTCTATGGTTCTCTGTGTGAGTCTATGGGTCTCTGTGTGAGTCTGTGGGTCTCTGTGTGAGTCTATGGGTCTCTGTGTGAGTCTATGGGTCTCTGTGTGAGTCTATGGGTCTCTGTGTGAGTCTGTGGATCTCTGTGCGAGTCTGTGGGTCTCTGTGTGAGTCTATGGGTCTCTGTGTGAGTCTATGGGTCTCTGTGTGAGTTTATGGGTCTCTGTGTGAGTCTATGGGTCTATGTGTGAGTCTGTGGATCTCTGTGCGAGTCTGTGGGTCTCTGTGTGAGTCTGTGGGTCTCTGTGTGAGTCTATGGGTCTCTGTGTGAGTCTGTGGGTCTCTATGTGAGTCTATGGGTCTCTGTGTGAGTCTATGTGTCTCTGTGTGAGTCTATGGGTCTCTGTGTGAGTCTATGTGTCTCTGTGTGAGTCTATGGGTCTCTGTTTGAGTCGATGTGTCTCTGTGTGAGTCTATGGGTCTCTGTGTGAGTCTATGTGTCTCTGTGTGAGTCTATGGGTCTCTGTGTGAGTCTATGGGTCTCTGTGTGAGTCTATGGGTCTCTGTGTGAGTTTATGGGTCTCTGTGTTAGTCTATGGGTCTCTGTGTGAGTCTGTGGATCTCTGTGCGAGTCTGTGGGTCTCTGTGTGAGTCTGTGGGTCTCTGTGTGATTCTATGGGTCTCTGTGTGAGTCTGTGGGTCTCTGTGTGAGTCTATGGGTCTCTGTGTGAGTCTATGTGTCTCTGTGTGAGTCTATGGGTCTCTGTATGAGTCTATGGGTCTCTGTGTGAGTCTATGGGTCTCTGTGTGAGTCTATGGGTCTCTGTGTGAGTCTATGGGTCTCCGTGTGAGTCTATGGGTCTCTGTGTGAGTCTGTGGATCTCTGTGCGAGTCTGTGGGTCTCTGTGTGAGTCTGTGGGTCTCTGCGTGAGTCTGTGGGTCTCTGTGTGAGTCTATGGGTCTCTGTGTGAGTCTGTGGGTCTCTGTGTAAGTTTATGGGTCTCTGTGTGAGTTTAGGGGTCTCTGTGTGAGTCTGTGGGTCTCTGTGTGAGTCTATGGGTCTCTGTGTGAGTCTATGTGTCTCTGTGTGAGTCTATGGGTCTCTGTGTGAGTCTATGTGTCTCTGTGTGAGTCTATGGGTCTCTGTGTGAGTCTATGTGTCTCTGTGTGAGTCTATGGGTCTCTGTTTGAGTCTATGTGTCTCTGTGTGAGTCTATGGGTCTCTGTGTGAGTCTATGTGTCTCTGTGTGAGTCTATGGGTCTCTGTGTGAGTCTATGGGTCTCTGTGTGAGTTTATGGGTCTCTGTGTTAGTCTATGGGTCTCTGTGTGAGTCTGTGGATCTCTGTGCGAGTCTGTGGGTCTCTGTGTGAGTCTGTGGGTCTCTGTGTGATTCTATGGGTCTCTGTGTGAGTCTGTGGGTTTCTGTGTGAGTCTATGGGTCTCTGTGTGAGTCTATGTGTCTCTGTGTGAGTCTATGGGTCTCTGTGTGAGTCTATGGGTCTCTGTGTGAGTCTATGGGTCTCTGTGTGAGTCTATGGGTCTCCGTGTGAGTCTATGGGTCTCTGTGTGAGTCTGTGGATCTCTGTGTGAGTCTGTGGGTCTCTGTGTGAGTCTGTGGGTCTCTGCGTGAGTCTGTGGGTCTCTGTGTGAGTCTATGGGGCTCTGTGTGAGTCTGTGGGTCTCTGTGTAAGTCTATGGGTCTCTGTGTGAGTTTAGGGGTCTCTGTGTGAGTCTGTGGGTCTCTGTGTGAGTCTATGGGTCTCTGTGTGAGTCTATGTGTCTCTGTGTGAGTCTATGGGTCTCTGTGTGAGTCTATGTGTCTCTGTGTGAGTCTATGGGTCTCTGTGTGAGTCTATGGGTCTCTGTGTGAGTCTGTGGGTCTCTGTGTGAGTCTGTGGGTCTCTGTGTGAGTCTATGGGTCTCTGTGTGAGTCTATGGGTCTCTGTGTGAGTCTATGGGTCTATGTGTGAGTCCATGGGTCTCTGTGTGAGTCTATGCGTCTCTGTGTGAGTCTATGTGTCTCTGTGTGAGTCTATGTGTCTCTGTGTGAGTCTGTGGGTCTCTGTGTGAGTCTATGGGTCTCTGTGTGAGTCTATGGGTCTCTGTGTGAGTCTATGTGTCTCTGTGTGAGTCTATGTGTCTCTGTGTGAGTCTATGGGTCTCTGTGTGAGTCTATGGGTCTCTGTGTGAGGCTATGTGTCTCTGTGTGAGTCTGTGGGTCTCTGTGTGAGTCTATGGGTCTCTGTGTGAGTCTAAGGGTCTCTGTGTGAGTCTATGGGTCTCTGTGTGAGTCTATGGGTCTCTGTGTGAGTTTATGGGTCTCTGTGTGAGTCTATGGGTCTATGTGTGAGTCTGTGGATCTCTGTGCGAGTCTGTGGGTCTGTGTGAGTCTGTGGGTCTCTGTGTGAGTCTATGGGTCTCTGTGTGAGTCTGTGGGTCTCTGTGTGAGTCTATGGGTCTCTGTGTGAGTCTATGGGTCTCTGTGTGAGTCTATGGGTCTCTGTGTGAGTCTATGGGTCTCTGTGTGAGTCTGTGGGTCTCTGTGTGAGTCTGTCGGTCTCTGTGTGAGTCTGTGGCACTCTGTGTGAGTCTATGGGTCTCTGTGTGAGTCTATGGGTCTCTGTGTGAGTCTGTGGATCTCTGTGTGAGTCTATGGGTCTCTGTGTGAGTCTGTGGGTCTCTGTGTGAGTCTATGGGTCTCTGTGTTAGTCTATGGGTCTCTGTGTGAGTCTATGGGTCTATGTGTGAGTCTATGGGTCTCTGTGTGAGTCTATGGGTCTCTGTGTGAGTCTATGGGTCTCTGTGTGAGTCTATGGGTCTCTGTGTGAGTCTGTGGGTCTCTGTGTGAGTCTGTCGGTCTCTGTGTGAGTCTGTGTGTCTCTGTGTGAGTCTATGGTTCTCTGTGTGAGTCTATGGGTCTCTGTGTGAGTCTGTGGGTCTCTGTGTGAGTCTATGGGTCTCTGTGTGAGTCTATGGGTCTCTGTGTGAGTCTGTGGATCTCTGTGCAAGTCTGTGGGTCTCTGTGTGAGTCTATGGGTCTCTGTGTGAGTCTATGGGTCTCTGTGTGAGTTTATGGGTCTCTGTGTGAGTCTATGGGTCTATGTGTGAGTCTGTGGATCTCTGTGCGAGTCTGTGGGTCTCTGTGTGAGTCTGTGGGTCTCTGTGTGAGTCTATGGGTCTCTGTGTGAGTCTGTGGGTCTCTATGTGAGTCTATGGGTCTCTGTGTGAGTCTATGTGTCTCTGTGTGAGTCTATGGGTCTCTGTGTGAGTCTATGTGTCTCTGTGTGAGTCTATGGGTCTCTGTTTGAGTCGATGTGTCTCTGTGTGAGTCTATGGGTCTCTGTGTGAGTCTATGTGTCTCTGTGTGAGTCTATGGGTCTCTGTGTGAGTCTATGGGTCTCTGTGTGAGTCTATGGGTCTCTGTGTGAGTTTATGGGTCTCTGTGTTAGTCTATGGGTCTCTGTGTGAGTCTATGGATCTCTGTGCGAGTCTGTGGGTCTCTGTGTGAGTCTGTGGGTCTCTGTGTGATTCTATGGGTCTCTGTGTGAGTCTGTGGGTCTCTGTGTGAGTCTATGGGTCTCTGTGTGAGTCTATGTGTCTCTGTGTGAGTCTATGGGTCTCTGTGTGAGTCTATGTGTCTCTGTGTGAGTCTATGGGTCTCTGTGTGAGTCTATGGGTCTCTGTGTGAGTCTATGGGTCTCCGTGTGAGTCTATGGGTCTCTGTGTGAGTCTGTGGATCTCTGTGCGAGTCTGTGGGTCTCTGTGTGAGTCTGTGGGTCTCTGCGTGAGTCTGTGGGTCTCTGTGTGAGTCTATGGGTCTCTGTGTGAGTCTGTGGGTCTCTGTGTAAGTCTATGGGTCTCTGTGTGAGTTTAGGGGTCTCTGTGTGAGTCTATGGGTCTCTGTGTGAGTCTATGTGTCTCTGTGTGAGTCTATGGGTCTCTGTGTGAGTCTATGTGTCTCTGTGTGAGTCTATGGGTCTCTGTGTGAGTCTATGTGTCTCTCTGTGAGTCTATGGGTCTCTGTTTGAGTCTATGTGTCTCTGTGTGAGTCTATGGGTCTCTGTGTGAGTCTATGTGTCTCTGTGTGAGTCTATGGGTCTCTGTGTGAGTCTATGGGTCTCTGTGTGAGTTTATGGGTCTCTGTGTTAGTCTATGGGTCTCTGTGTGAGTCTGTGGATCTCTGTGCGAGTCTGTGGGTCTCTGTGTGAGTCTGTGGGTCTCTGTGTGATTCTATGGGTCTCTGTGTGAGTCTGTGGGTCTCTGTGTGAGTCTATGGGTCTCTGTGTGAGTCTATGTGTCTCTGTGTGAGTCTATGGGTCTCTGTGTGAGTCTATGTGTCTCTGTGTGAGTCTATGGGTCTCTGTGTGAGTCTATGGGTCTCTGTGTGAGTCTATGGGTCTCCGTGTGAGTCTATGGGTCTCTGTGTGAGTCTGTGGATCTCTGTGTGAGTCTGTGGGTCTCTGTGTGAGTCTGTGGGTCTCTGCGTGAGTCTGTGGGTCTCTGTGTGAGTCTATGGGGCTCTGTGTGAGTCTGTGGGTCTCTGTGTAAGTCTATGGGTCTCTGTGTGAGTTTAGGGGTCTCTGTGTGAGTCTGTGGGTCTCTGTGTGAGTCTATGGGTCTCTGTGTGAGTCTATGTGTCTCTGTGTGAGTCTATGGGTCTCTGTGTGAGTCTATGTGTCTCTGTGTGAGTCTATGGGTCTCTGTGTGAGTCTATGGGTCTCTGTGTGAGTCTGTGGGTCTCTGTGTGAGTCTGTGGGTCTCTGTGTGAGTCTGTGGGTCTCTGCGTGAGTCTGTGGGTCTCTGTGTGAGTCTATGGGGCTCTGTGTGAGTCTGTGGGTCTCTGTGTAAGTCTATGGGTCTCTGTGTGAGTTTAGGGGTCTCTGTGTGAGTCTGTGGGTCTCTGTGTGAGTCTATGGGTCTCTGTGTGAGTCTATGTGTCTCTGTGTGAGTCTATGGGTCTCTGTGTGAGTCTATGTGTCTCTGTGTGAGTCTATGGGTCTCTGTGTGAGTCTATGGGTCTCTGTGTGAGTCTATGGGTCTCTGTGTGAGTCTGTGGGTCTCTGTGTGAGTCTGTGGGTCTCTGTGTGAGTCTATGGGTCTCTGTGTGAGTCTATGGGTCTCTGTGTGAGTCTATGGGTCTATGTGTGAGTCTATGGGTCTCTGTGTGAGTCTATGCGTCTCTGTGTGAGTCTATGTGTCTCTGTGTGAGTCTGTGGGTCTCTGTGTGAGTCTGTCGGTCTCTGTGTGAGTCTGTGGGTCTCTGTGTGAGTCTATGGTTCTCTGTGTGAGTCTATGGGTCTCTGTGTGAGTCTGTGGGTCTCTGTGTGAGTCTATGGGTCTCTGTGTGAGTCTATGGGTCTCTGTGTGAGTCTATGGGTCTCTGTGTGAGTCTGTGGATCTCTGTGCGAGTCTGTGGGTCTCTGTGTGAGTCTGTGGGTCTCTGTGTGCGTCTATGGGTCTCTGTGTGAGTCTGTGGGTCTCTGTGTGAGTCTGTCGGTCTCTGTGTGAGTCTATGTGTCTCTGTGTGAGTCTATGGGTCTCTGTGTGAGTCTATGGGTCTCTGTGTGAGTCTATGGGTCTCTGTGTGAGTCTGTGGGTCTCTGTGTGAGTCTGTGGGTCTCTGTGTGAGTCTGTGGGTCTCTGCGTGAGTCTGTGGGTCTCTGTGTGAGTCTATGGGGCTCTGTGTGAGTCTGTGGGTCTCTGTGTAAGTCTATGGGTCTCTGTGTGAGTTTAGGGGTCTCTGTGTGAGTCTGTGGGTCTCTGTGTGAGTCTATGGGTCTCTGTGTGAGTCTATGTGTCTCTGTGTGAGTCTATGGGTCTCTGTGTGAGTCTATGTGTCTCTGTGTGAGTCTATGGGTCTCTGTGTGAGTCTATGGGTCTCTGTGTGAGTCTATGGGTCTCTGTGTGAGTCTGTGGGTCTCTGTGTGAGTCTGTGGGTCTCTGTGTGAGTCTATGGGTCTCTGTGTGAGTCTATGGGTCTCTGTGTGAGTCTATGGGTCTATGTTTGAGTCTATGGGTCTCTGTGTGAGTCTATGCATCTCTGTGTGAGTCTATGTGTCTCTGTGTGAGTCTGTGGGTCTCTGTGTGAGTCTGTCGGTCTCTGTGTGAGTCTGTGGGTCTCTGTGTGAGTCTATGGTTCTCTGTGTGAGTCTATGGGTCTCTGTGTGAGTCTGTGGGTCTCTGTGTGAGTCTATGGGTCTCTGTGTGAGTCTATGGGTCTCTGTGTGAGTCTATGGGTCTCTGTGTGAGTCTGTGGATCTCTGTGCGAGTCTGTGGGTCTCTGTGTGAGTCTGTGGGTCTCTGTGTGCGTCTATGGGTCTCTGTGTGAGTCTGTGGGTCTCTGTGTGAGTCTGTCGGTCTCTGTGTGAGTCTATGGGTCTCTGTGTGAGTCTATGGGTCTCTGTGTGAGTCTATGGGTCTCTGTGTGAGTCTGTGGGTCTCTGTGTGAGTCTGTCGGTCTCTGTGTGAGTCTGTGTGTCTCTGTGTGAGTCTATGGTTCTCTGTGTGAGTCTATGGGTCTCTGTGTGAGTCTGTGGGTCTCTGTGTGAGTCTATGGGTCTCTGTGTGAGTCTATGGGTCTCTGTGTGAGTCTATGGGTCTCTGTGTGAGTCTGTGGATCTCTGTGCGAGTCTGTGGGTCTCTGTGTGAGTCTATGGGTCTCTGTGTGAGTCTATGGGTCTCTGTGTGAGTTTATGGGTCTCTGTGTGAGTCTATGGGTCTATGTGTGAGTCTGTGTATCTCTGTGCGAGTCTGTGGGTCTCTGTGTGAGTCTGTGGGTCTCTGTGTGAGTCTATGGGTCTCTGTGTGAGTCTGTGGGTCTCTATGTGAGTCTATGGGTCTCTGTGTGAGTCTATGTGTCTCTGTGTGAGTCTATGGGTCTCTGTGTGAGTCTATGTGTCTCTGTGTGAGTCTATGGGTCTCTGTTTGAGTCGATGTGTCTCTGTGTGAGTCTATGGGTCTCTGTGTGAGTCTATGTGTCTCTGTGTGAGTCTATGGGTCTCTGTGTGAGTCTATGGGTCTCTGTGTGAGTCTATGGGTCTCTGTGTGAGTTTATGGGTCTCTGTGTTAGTCTATGGGTCTCTGTGTGAGTCTGTGGATCTCTGTGCGAGTCTGTGGGTCTCTGTGTGAGTCTGTGGGTCTCTGTGTGATTCTATGGGTCTCTGTGTGAGTCTGTGGGTCTCTGTGTGAGTCTATGGGTCTCTGTGTGAGTCTATGTGTCTCTGTGTGAGTCTATGGGTCTCTGTGTGAGTCTATGTGTCTCTGTGTGAGTCTATGGGTCTCTGTGTGAGTCTATGGGTCTCTGTGTGAGTCTATGGGTCTCCGTGTGAGTCTATGGGTCTCTGTGTGAGTCTGTGGATCTCTGTGCGAGTCTGTGGGTCTCTGTGTGAGTCTGTGGGTCTCTGCGTGAGTCTGTGGGTCTCTGTGTGAGTCTATGGGTCTCTGTGTGAGTCTGTGGGTCTCTGTGTAAGTCTATGGGTCTCTGTGTGAGTTTAGGGGTCTCTGTGTGAGTCTGTGGGTCTCTGTGTGAGTCTATGGGTCTCTGTGTGAATCTATGTGTCTCTGTGTGAGTCTATGGGTCTCTGTGTGAGTCTATGTGTCTCTGTGTGAGTCTATGGGTCTCTGTGTGAGTCTATGTGTCTCTGTGTGAGTCTATGGGTCTCTGTTTGAGTCTATGTGTCTCTGTGTGAGTCTATGGGTCTCTGTGTGAGTCTATGTGTCTCTGTGTGAGTCTATGGGTCTCTGTGTGAGTCTATGGGTCTCTGTGTGAGTTTATGGGTCTCTGTGTTAGTCTATGGGTCTCTGTGTGAGTCTGTGGATCTCTGTGCGAGTCTGTGGGTCTCTGTGTGAGTCTGTGGGTCTCTGTGTGATTCTATGGGTCTCTGTGTGAGTCTGTGGGTTTCTGTGTGAGTCTATGGGTCTCTGTGTGAGTCTATGTGTCTCTGTGTGAGTCTATGGGTCTCTGTGTGAGTCTATGGGTCTCTGTGTGAGTCTATGGGTCTCTGTGTGAGTCTATGGGTCTCCGTGTGCGTCTATGGGTCTCTGTGTGAGTCTGTGGATCTCTGTGTGAGTCTGTGGGTCTCTGTGTGAGTCTGTGGGTCTCTGCGTGAGTCTGTGGGTCTCTGTGTGAGTCTATGGGGCTCTGTGTGAGTCTGTGGGTCTCTGTGTAAGTCTATGGGTCTCTGTGTGAGTTTAGGGGTCTCTGTGTGAGTCTGTGGGTCTCTGTGTGAGTCTATGGGTCTCTGTGTGAGTCTATGTGTCTCTGTGTGAGTCTATGGGTCTCTGTGTGAGTCTATGTGTCTCTGTGTGAGTCTATGGGTCTCTGTGTGAGTCTATGGGTCTCTGTGTGAGTCTGTGGGTCTCTGTGTGAGTCTGTGGGTCTCTGTGTGAGTCTATGGGTCTCTGTGTGAGTCTATGTGTCTCTGTGTGAGTCTATGGGTCTCTGTGTGAGTCTATGTGTCTCTGTGTGAGTCTATGGGTCTCTGTTTGAGTCGATGTGTCTCTGTGTGAGTCTATGGGTCTCTGTGTGAGTCTATGTGTCTCTGTGTGAGTCTATGGGTCTCTGTGTGAGTCTATGGGTCTCTGTGTGAGTCTATGGGTCTCTGTGTGAGTTTATGGGTCTCTGTGTTAGTCTATGGGTCTCTGTGTGAGTCTGTGGATCTCTGTGCGAGTCTGTGGGTCTCTGTGTGAGTCTGTGGGTCTCTGTGTGATTCTATGGGTCTCTGTGTGAGTCTGTGGGTCTCTGTGTGAGTCTATGGGTCTCTGTGTGAGTCTATGTGTCTCTGTGTGAGTCTATGGGTCTCTGTGTGAGTCTATGTGTCTCTGTGTGAGTCTATGGGTCTCTGTGTGAGTCTATGGGTCTCTGTGTGAGTCTATGGGTCTCCGTGTGAGTCTATGGGTCTCTGTGTGAGTCTGTGGATCTCTGTGCGAGTCTGTGGGTCTCTGTGTGAGTCTTTGGGTCTCTGCGTGAGTCTGTGGGTCTCTGTGTGAGTCTATGGGTCTCTGTGTGAGTCTGTGGGTCTCTGTGTAAGTCTATGGGTCTCTGTGTGAGTTTAGGGGTCTCTGTGTGAGTCTGTGGGTCTCTGTGTGAGTCTATGGGTCTCTGTGTGAGTCTATGTGTCTCTGTGTGAGTCTATGGGTCTCTGTGTGAGTCTATGTGTCTCTGTGTGAGTCTATGGGTCTCTGTGTGAGTCTATGTGTCTCTGTGTGAGTCTATGGGTCTCTGTTTGAGTCTATGTGTCTCTGTGTGAGTCTATGGGTCTCTGTGTGAGTCTATGTGTCTCTGTGTGAGTCTATGGGTCTCTGTGTGAGTCTATGGGTCTCTGTGTGAGTTTATGGGTCTCTGTGTTAGTCTATGGGTCTCTGTGTGAGTCTGTGGATCTCTGTGCGAGTCTGTGGGTCTCTGTGTGAGTCTGTGGGTCTCTGTGTGATTCTATGGGTCTCTGTGTGAGTCTGTGGGTTTCTGTGTGAGTCTATGGGTCTCTGTGTGAGTCTATGTGTCTCTGTGTGAGTCTATGGGTCTCTGTGTGAGTCTATGGGTCTCTGTGTGAGTCTATGGGTCTCTGTGTGAGTCTATGGGTCTCCGTGTGAGTCTATGGGTCTCTGTGTGAGTCTGTGGATCTCTGTGTGAGTCTGTGGGTCTCTGTGTGAGTCTGTGGGTCTCTGCGTGAGTCTGTGGGTCTCTGTGTGAGTCTATGGGGCTCTGTGTGAGTCTGTGGGTCTCTGTGTAAGTCTATGGGTCTCTGTGTGAGTTTAGGGGTCTCTGTGTGAGTCTGTGGGTCTCTGTGTGAGTCTATGGGTCTCTGTGTGAGTCTATGTGTCTCTGTGTGAGTCTATGGGTCTCTGTGTGAGTCTATGTGTCTCTGTGTGAGTCTATGGGTCTCTGTGTGAGTCTATGGGTCTCTGTGTGAGTCTGTGGGTCTCTGTGTGAGTCTGTGGGTCTCTGTGTGAGTCTATGGGTCTCTGTGTGAGTCTATGGGTCTCTGTGTGAGTCTATGGGTCTCTGTGTGAGTCTATGGGTCTCCGTGTGAGTCTATGGGTCTCTGTGTGAGTCTGTGGATCTCTGTGTGAGTCTGTGGGTCTCTGTGTGAGTCTGTGGGTCTCTGCGTGAGTCTGTGGGTCTCTGTGTGAGTCTATGGGGCTCTGTGTGAGTCTGTGGGTCTCTGTGTAAGTCTATGGGTCTCTGTGTGAGTTTAGGGGTCTCTGTGTGAGTCTGTGGGTCTCTGTGTGAGTCTATGGGTCTCTGTGTGAGTCTATGTGTCTCTGTGTGAGTCTATGGGTCTCTGTGTGAGTCTATGTGTCTCTGTGTGAGTCTATGGGTCTCTGTGTGAGTCTATGGGTCTCTGTGTGAGTCTGTGGGTCTCTGTGTGAGTCTGTGGGTCTCTGTGTGAGTCTATGGGTCTCTGTGTGAGTCTATGGGTCTCTGTGTGAGTCTATGGGTCTATGTGTGAGTCTATGGGTCTCTGTGTGAGTCTATGCGTCTCTGTGTGAGTCTATGTGTCTCTGTGTGAGTCTGTGGGTCTCTGTGTGAGTCTGTCGGTCTCTGTGTGAGTCTGTGGGTCTCTGTGTGAGTCTATGGTTCTCTGTGTGAGTCTATGGGTCTCTGTGTGAGTCTGTGGGTCTCTGTGTGAGTCTATGGGTCTCTGTATTGAGTCTATGGGTCTCTGTGTGAGTCTATGGGTCTCTGTGTGAGTCTGTGGATCTCTGTGCGAGTCTGTGGGTCTCTGTGTGAGTCTGTGGGTCTCTGCGTGAGTCTGTGGGTCTCTGTGTGCGTCTATGGGTCTCTGTGTGAGTCTGTGGGTCTCTGTGTAAGTCTATGGGTCTCTGTGTGAGTTTAGGGGTCTCTGTGTGAGTCTGTGGGTCTCTGTGTGAGTCTATGGGTCTCTGTGTGAGTCTATGTGTCTCTGTGTGAGTCTATGGGTCTCTGTGTGAGTCTATGTGTCTCTGTGTGAGTCTATGGGTCTCTGTGTGAGTCTATGGGTCTCTGTGTGAGTCTATGGGTCTCTGTGTGAGTTTATGGGTCTCTGTGTGAGTCTATGGGTCTCTAAGTGAGTCTATGGGTCTCTGTGTGAGTCTGTGGGTCTCTGTGTGAGTCTGTGGGTCTCTGTGTGAGTCTATGGGTCTCTGTGTGAGTCTATGGGTCTCTGTGTGAGTCTATGTGTCTCTGTGTGAGTCTATGTGTCTCTGTGTGAGTCTATGGGTCTCTGTGTGAGTCTATGGGTCTCTGTGTGAGGCTATGTGTCTCTGTGTGAGTCTGTGGGTCTCTGTGTGAGTCTATGGGTCTCTGTGTGAGTCTAAGGGTCTCTGTGTGAGTCTATGGGTCTCTGAGTGAGTCTATGGGTCTCTATGTGAGTCTATGGGTCTCTGCGTGAGTCTATGGGTCTCTGAGTGGGTCTATTGCCTCTGTGTGAGTCTATGGGTCTCTGTGTGAGTCTATGTGTCTCTGTGTGACTCTATGGGTCTCTGTGTGAGTCTGTGGGTCTCTGTGTGAGTGTATGGGTCTCTGCGTGAGTCTGTGGGTCTCTGTGTGAGTCTATGGGTCTCTGTGTGAGTCTATGGGTCTCTGTGTGAGTTTATGGGTCTCTGTGTGAGTCTATGGGTCTATGTGTGAGTCTGTGGATCTCTGTGCGAGTCTGTGGGTCTGTGTGAGTCTGTGGGTCTCTGTGTGAGTCTATGGGTCTCTGTGTGAGTCTGTGGGTCTCTGTGTGAGTCTATGGGTCTCTGTGTGAGTCTATGGGTCTCTGTGTGAGTCTATGGGTCTCTGTGTGAGTCTATGGGTCTCTGTGTGAGTCTGTGGGTCTCTGTGTGAGTCTGTCGGTCTCTGTGTGAGTCTGTGGCACTCTGTGTGAGTCTATGGGTCTCTGTGTGAGTCTATGGGTCTCTGTGTGAGTCTGTGGGTCTCTGTGTGAGTCTATGGGTCTCTGTGTGAGTCTGTGGGTCTCTGTGTGAGTCTATGGGTCTCTGTGTTAGTCTATGGGTCTCTGTGTGAGTCTATGGGTCTATGTGTGAGTCTATGGGTCTCTGTGTGAGTCTATGGGTCTCTGTGTGAGTCTATGGGTCTCTGTGTGAGTCTATGGGTCTCTGTGTGAGTCTGTGGGTCTCTGTGTGAGTCTGTCGGTCTCTGTGTGAGTCTGTGTGTCTCTGTGTGAGTCTATGGTTCTCTGTGTGAGTCTATGGGTCTCTGTGTGAGTCTGTGGGTCTCTGTGTGAGTCTATGGGTCTCTGTGTGAGTCTATGGGTCTCTGTGTGAGTCTGTGGATCTCTGTGCGAGTCTGTGGGTCTCTGTGTGAGTCTATGGGTCTCTGTGTGAGTCTATGGGTCTCTGTGTGAGTTTATGGGTCTCTGTGTGAGTCTATGGGTCTATGTGTGAGTCTGTGGATCTCTGTGCGAGTCTGTGGGTCTCTGTGTGAGTCTGTGGGTCTCTGTGTGAGTCTATGGGTCTCTGTGTGAGTCTGTGGGTCTCTATGTGAGTCTATGGGTCTCTGTGTGAGTCTATGTGTCTCTGTGTGAGTCTATGGGTCTCTGTGTGAGTCTATGTGTCTCTGTGTGAGTCTATGGGTCTCTGTTTGAGTCGATGTGTCTCTGTGTGAGTCTATGGGTCTCTGTGTGAGTCTATGTGTCTCTGTGTGAGTCTATGGGTCTCTGTGTGAGTCTATGGGTCTCTGTGTGAGTCTATGGGTCTCTGTGTGAGTTTATGGGTCTCTGTGTTAGTCTATGGGTCTCTGTGTGAGTCTGTGGATCTCTGTGCGAGTCTGTGGGTCTCTGTGTGAGTCTGTGGGTCTCTGTGTGATTCTATGGGTCTCTGTGTGAGTCTGTGGGTCTCTGTGTGAGTCTATGGGTCTCTGTGTGAGTCTATGTGTCTCTGTGTGAGTCTATGGGTCTCTGTGTGAGTCTATGTGTCTCTGTGTGAGTCTATGGGTCTCTGTGTGAGTCTATGAGTCTCTGTGTGAGTCTATGGGTCTCCGTGTGAGTCTATGGGTCTCTGTGTGAGTCTGTGGATCTCTGTGCGAGTCTGTGGGTCTCTGTGTGAGTCTGTGGGTCTCTGCGTGAGTCTGTGGGTCTCTGTGTGAGTCTATGGGTCTCTGTGTGAGTCTGTGGGTCTCTGTGTAAGTCTATGGGTCTCTGTGTGAGTTTAGGGGTCTCTGTGTGAGTCTGTGGGTCTCTGTGTGAGTCTATGGGTCTCTGTGTGAGTCTATGTGTCTCTGTGTGAGTCTATGGGTCTCTGTGTGAGTCTATGTGTCTCTGTGTGAGTCTATGGGTCTCTGTGTGAGTCTATGTGTCTCTCTGTGAGTCTATGGGTCTCTGTTTGAGTCTATGTGTCTCTGTGTGAGTCTATGGGTCTCTGTGTAAGTCTATGTGTCTCTGTGTGAGTCTATGGGTCTCTGTGTGAGTCTATGGGTCTCTGTGTGAGTTTATGGGTCTCTGTGTTAGTCTATGGGTCTCTGTGTGAGTCTGTGGATCTCTGTGCGAGTCTGTGGGTCTCTGTGTGAGTCTGTGGGTCTCTGTGTGATTCTATGGGTCTCTGTGTGAGTCTGTGGGTCTCTGTGTGAGTCTATGGGTCTCTGTGTGAGTCTATGTGTCTCTGTGTGAGTCTATGGGTCTCTGTGTGAGTCTATGTGTCTCTGTGTGAGTCTATGGGTCTCTGTGTGAGTCTATGGGTCTCCGTGTGAGTCTATGGGTCTCCGTGTGAGTCTATGGGTCTCTGTGTGAGTCTGTGGATCTCTGTGTGAGTCTGTGGGTCTCTGTGTGAGTCTGTGGGTCTCTGCGTGAGTCTGTGGGTCTCTGTGTGAGTCTATGGGGCTCTGTGTGAGTCTGTGGGTCTCTGTGTAAGTCTATGGGTCTCTGTGTGAGTTTAGGGGTCTCTGTGTGAGTCTGTGGGTCTCTGTGTGAGTCTATGGGTCTCTGTGTGAGTCTATGTGTCTCTGTGTGAGTCTATGGGTCTCTGTGTGAGTCTATGTGTCTCTGTGTGAGTCTATGGGTATCTGTGTGAGTCTATGGGTCTCTGTGTGAGTCTATGGGTTTCTGTGTGAGTCTGTGGGTCTCTGTGTGAGTCTGTGGGACTCTGTGTGAGTCTATGGGTCTCTGTGTGAGTCTATGGGTCTCTGTGTGAGTCTATGGGTCTATGTGTGAGTCTATGGGTCTCTGTGTGAGTCTATGCGTCTCTGTGTGAGTCTATGTGTCTCTGTGTGAGTCTGTGGGTCTCTGTGTGAGTCTGTCGGTCTCTGTGTGAGTCTGTGGGTCTCTGTGTGAGTCTATGGTTCTCTGTGTGAGTCTATGGGTCTCTGTGTGAGTCTGTGGGTCTCTGTGTGAGTCTATGGGTCTCTGTGTGAGTCTATGGGTCTCTGTGTGAGTCTATGGGTCTCTGTGTGAGTCTGTTGATCTCTGTGCGAGTCTGTGGGTCTCTGTGTGAGTCTGTGGGTCTCTGTGTGCGTCTATGGGTCTCTGTGTGAGTCTGTGGGTCTCTGTGTGAGTCTGTCGGTCTCTGTGTGAGTCTATGGGTCTCTGTGTGAGTCTATGGGTCTCTGTGTGAGTCTATGGGTCTCTGTGTGAGTCTATGGGTCTCTGTGTGAGTCTGTGGGTCTCTGTGTGAGTCTGTCGGTCTCTGTGTGAGTCTGTGTGTCTCTGTGTGAGTCTATGGTTCTCTGTGTGAGTCTATGGGTCTCTGTGTGAGTCTGTGGGTCTCTGTGTGAGTCTATGGGTCTCTGTGTGAGTCTATGGGTCTCTGTGTGAGTCTATGGGTCTCTGTGTGAGTCTGTGGATCTCTGTGCGAGTCTGTGGGTCTCTGTGTGAGTCTATGGGTCTCTGTGTGAGTCTATGGGTCTCTGTGTGAGTTTATGGGTCTCTGTGTGAGTCTATGGGTCTATGTGTGAGTCTGTGGATCTCTGTGCGAGTCTGTGGGTCTCTGTGTGAGTCTGTGGGTCTCTGTGTGAGTCTATGGGTCTCTGTGTGAGTCTGTGGGTCTCTATGTGAGTCTATGGGTCTCTGTGTGATTCTATGTGTCTCTGTGTGAGTCTATGGGTCTCTGTGTGAGTCTATGTGTCTCTGTGTGAGTCTATGGGTCTCTGTTTGAGTCGATGTGTCTCTGTGTGAGTCTATGGGTCTCTGTGTGAGTCTATGTGTCTCTGTGTGAGTCTATGGGTCTCTGTGTGAGTCTATGGGTCTCTGTGTGAGTCTATGGGTCTCTGTGTGAGTTTATGGGTCTCTGTGTTAGTCTATGGGTCTCTGTGTGAGTCTGTGGATCTCTGTGCGAGTCTGTGGGTCTCTGTGTGAGTCTGTGGGTCTCTGTGTGATTCTATGGGTCTCTGTGTGAGTCTGTGGGTCTCTGTGTGAGTCTATGGGTCTCTGTGTGAGTCTATGTGTCTCTGTGTGAGTCTATGGGTCTCTGTGTGAGTCTATGTGTCTCTGTGTGAGTCTATGGGTCTCTGTGTGAGTCTATGGGTCTCTGTGTGAGTCTATGGGTCTCCGTGTGAGTCTATGGGTCTCTGTGTGAGTCTGTGGATCTCTGTGCGAGTCTGTGGGTCTCTGTGTGAGTCTGTGGGTCTCTGCGTGAGTCTGTGGGTCTCTGTGTGAGTCTATGGGTCTCTGTGTGAGTCTATGGGTCTCTGTGTGAGTCTATGGGTCTCTGTGTGAGTCTGTGGGTCTCTGTGTGAGTCTGTCGGTCTCTGTGTGAGTCTGTGGCACTCTGTGTGAGTCTATGGGTCTCTGTGTGAGTCTATGGGTCTCTGTGTGAGTCTGTGGGTCTCTGTGTGAGTCTATGGGTCTCTGTGTGAGTCTGTGGGTCTCTGTGTGAGTCTATGGGTCTCTGTGTTAGTCTATGGGTCTCTGTGTGAGTCTATGGGTCTATGTGTGAGTCTATGTGTCTCTGTGTGAGTCTATGGGTCTCTGTGTGAGTCTATGGGTCTCTGTGTGAGTTTATGGGTCTCTGTGTTAGTCTATGGGTCTCTGTGTGAGTCTGTGGATCTCTGTGCGAGTCTGTGGGTCTCTGTGTGAGTCTGTGGGTCTCTGTGTGATTCTATGGGTCTCTGTGTGAGTCTGTGGGTTTCTGTGTGAGTCTATGGGTCTCTGTGTGAGTCTATGTGTCTCTGTGTGAGTCTATGGGTCTCTGTGTGAGTCTATGGGTCTCTGTGTGAGTCTATGGGTCTCTGTGTGAGTCTATGGGTCTCCGTGTGAGTCTATGGGTCTCTGTGTGAGTCTGTGGATCTCTGTGTGAGTCTGTGGGTCTCTGTGTGAGTCTGTGAGTCTCTGCGTGAGTCTGTGGGTCTCTGTGTGAGTCTATGGGGCTCTGTGTGAGTCTGTGGGTCTCTGTGTAAGTCTTTGGGTCTCTGTGTGAGTTTAGGGGTCTCTGTGTGAGTCTGTGGGTCTCTGTGTGAGTCTATGGGTCTCTGTGTGAGTCTATGTGTCTCTGTGTGAGTCTATGGGTCTCTGTGTGAGTCTATGTGTCTCTGTGTGAGTCTATGGGTCTCTGTGTGAGTCTATGGGTCTCTGTGTGAGTCTATGGGTCTCTGTGTGAGTCTGTGGGTCTCTGTGTGAGTCTGTGGGTCTCTGTGTGAGTCTATGGGTCTATGTGTGAGTCTATGGGTCTCTGTGTGAGTCTATGCATCTCTGTGTGAGTCTATGTGTCTCTGTGTGAGTCTGTGGGTCTCTGTGTGAGTCTGTCGGTCTCTGTGTGAGTCTGTGGGTCTCTGTGTGAGTCTATGGTTCTCTGTGTGAGTCTATGGGTCTCTGTGTGAGTCTGTGGGTCTCTGTGTGAGTCTATGGGTCTCTGTGTGAGTCTATGGGTCTCTGTGTGAGTCTATGGGTCTCTGTGTGAGTCTGTGGATCTCTGTGCGAGTCTGTGGGTCTCTGTGTGAGTCTGTGGGTCTCTGCGTGAGTCTGTGGGTCTCTGTGTGCGTCTATGGGTCTCTGTGTGAGTCTGTGGGTCTCTGTGTAAGTCTATGGGTCTCTGTGTGAGTTTAGGGGTCTCTGTGTGAGTCTGTGGGTCTCTGTGTGAGTCTATGGGTCTCTGTGTGAGTCTATGTGTCTCTGTGTGAGTCTATGGGTCTCTGTGTGAGTCTATGTGTCTCTGTGTGAGTCTATGGGTCTCTGTGTGAGTCTATGGGTCTCTGTGTGAGTCTATGGGTCTCTGTGTGAGTTTATGGGTCTCTGTGTTAGTCTATGGGTCTATGTGTGAGTCTATGGTCTCTGTGTGAGTCTGTGGGTCTCTGTGTGAGTCTATGGCTCTATGTGTGAGTCTATGGGTCTCTGTGTGAGTCTATGGGTCTCTGAGTGAGTCTATGGGCCTCTGTGTGAGTGTGTGGGTCTCTGTGTGAGTCTATGGGTCTCTGAGTGAATCTATGGGTCTCTGTGTGAGTATATGGGTCTCTGTGTGAGTCTGTGGGTTTCTGTGTAAGTCTATGGGTCTCTGTGTGAGTCTATGGGTCTCTGTGTGAGTTCATGGGTCTCTGTGTGAGTCTATGGGTCTATGTGTGAGTATATGGGTCTCTGTGTGAGTCTGTGGGTCTCTGTGTAAGTCTATGGGTCTCTGTGTGAGTCCATGGGTCTCTGTGTGAGTTTATGGGTCTCTGTGTGAGTCTATGGGTCTATGTGTGTGTCTGTGGATCTCTGTGCGAGTCTGTGGGTCTCTGTGTGAGTCTGTGGGTCTCTGAGTGAGTCTATGGGTCTCTGTGTGAGTCTATGTGTCTCTGTGTGAGTCTATGTGTCTGTGTCGTACCGCGCTCCTCGGGACGGAGGAGGGGGGGGAGAGAAACAGCCACGAGGCGCTGTTATACTCCACGTTACAAACCACAACGTTAACCGTGCTGTGAGAGGTGTTAAGAGGCGGTGCCAGCAAAAGAGCTGCGGTCTGAGGTCACCGTAAAAATACAATTAGTTTAGAACCGACGTGATTTTACCTAAAGAACCAAGAAGATTAATCCCTGCAGTCACGACAGCTTTAAATCGAAATCTATCGTGTAGTGTTGAGTCTATGGTGTAGTGTTGAGTCTATGGTGCAGTGTTGAGTCTATGGTGTAGTGTTGAGTCTATGGGCAGTGTTGAGTCTATGGTGCAGTGTTGAGTCTATGGGCAGTGTTGAGTCTATGGTGCAGTGTTGAGTCTATGGGCAGTGTTGAGTCTATGGTGCAGTGTTGAGTCTATGGTACAGTGCTGAGTCTATGATGCAGTGTTGAATGTATGGTGCAGTGCTGAGTCTATGGGCAGTGTTGAGTCTATGGTGCAGTGTTGAGTCTATGGGCAGTTTTGAGTCTATGGGCAGTGTTGAGTCTTTGGGTAGTGTTGAGTCTATCGGGCAGTGTTGAGTCTATGGTGCAGTGCTGAGTCCATGGTACAGTGTTGAGTCTATGGGTAGTGTTGAGTCTATGGGCACTGTTGAGTCTATGGGCAGTGTTGAGTCTATGGTTAGTGTTGAGTCTTTGGGTAGTGTTGAGTCTATGGTGCAGTGCTGAGTCTATGGGTAGTGTTGGTTTTTCTCACACCAGATAACTCTCGAAACTCCGTTTGGTACAGGACCATCCAGACTGTGTGTGCCCCCTTTTATTGCTGTGCATGAGTTTGTCAGAAGTGACAGACTGAACTGTTTAATTCTTAACACGTAGGCTTTTGGCGACCAATGTTCTGTTTACGTGACAACCCTTACCAGTTGGCCGTGTCGGGTGGTGGCGGGTTTAACATTAATATATTTACGCAATCTAACCCACAAAAAGCCTTTGTGTATGGATGAATTGTTTAAACCAAACATTTCAAGTCACTTAAATATTTTATTTTGATTTAAAGCTTTCGTGACTGCAGTAATTCATATTCTTAGCTCTTTCGGCAAAGTCACGTTGAAGGGAAACAATAAAATAATAAAATATATATACAAAACAATAAAAATTATCACGACGTTTCGACCATAACATAACGACCGTTTGTGTTATGGTCGAAACGTCGTGAGAATTTTTATTGTTTTATATGTATTTTATTATTTTATTGTTTGCCTTCAACGTGACTTTACCGAAAGAGCTAAGAATATCACTAAAAGATGTCCGTTTTTAATGACGCTTGCCGCCCGAACATTTTTGTTCCCGCATTCAGGAGCCGTCGAGGGTGACAACAGGGGTCGTGCCATTTCCCATCGCCGGTTTTTAAACTACCCGTTGAGCTACGAGCCCCGGGATCTCTTCGACGCCTTGAAAGGAGGAGAAGGCCTCGACGTTTCTTGAGCGATCTTTAACAAGAGACCCCCGGGCGGACTCGTCCCTCGCAAAAGCATTCTTTTCACCCCAAATTGCCCCGTATTTTTCCGCCGGGTCGATGCCAAACGTCGTAGACTTTCGGGCCTCCCGCAGGGCGTCGGCGGCGGCGAGACGCTCTGCCCCCCCGATGCCCCGCTTCGACCGGATCCCGCGACCGTCGGCCTCGA
The DNA here is from genome assembly GCF_048934315.1 of Petromyzon marinus. Classification (NCBI taxonomy): domain Eukaryota; kingdom Metazoa; phylum Chordata; class Hyperoartia; order Petromyzontiformes; family Petromyzontidae; genus Petromyzon; species Petromyzon marinus. The sequence goes on from NW_027423045.1 coordinate 564,346, forward strand.
AGATGCTGAGAGAATCGGCCAGGCTGCTGTCGTTCTCCAAGGGGTGGCCCCGGTCGTCCCCCGTGCGGCCCGCGGACTTGGCGCGGGCCGGACTCTACCGCATGGGCTTCAGCGACCTGGTGGCCTGCTTCCGCTGCGGCGGGATGATGCATCGCTGGGAGGAGGGGGACGACCCCGCTCGGGAGCACGCCAGGCACTTCCCCGCCTGCGCTCGCGCGGTGGGTGACGCCAGCGACGGCGCCGGTGACGTCCTGACGCTTGTTTTGGGGGGGCGAGGCCGGGTCTTTCCTAAAACTAGTGCGGGGTGCCGCTGAGAATTTGCAACGATTGGCACGAAGAGATGTGCCTCGGGGTTCTGGGTACCGATTGGAGATAATTCTAGGCGTGTTTAGACGACGATGGCGAACGAGCGGAGACCCTTTGGCTCGTTGAATCCATTGACGCGCATTCGCGGTCAGATTCGTGTTATATTAAAAAACGATAGTCCAAAAACAAGTGTGAACATTTCTTTGTAAGCACCCTGTGCTAACACAGTTATTCTTGACCTGGCGAGGGCCCTACTCAGCGCTGCGATGATGTAGCTATTTGTTTCAGATGCCGACCCTCTCCGTCACGCAAAGCAGCGACGTTGCTCAGCGAAGCGGGCTCAGCATCGTTGCGTGGACATTTATATTTGCCGAATACCCTCGCACGTGGTGACCACGGGGGGAACAGAGAGAGAGAGACACGGAAACTCCAAATAGGCAGAAGCAGGTGTCAGGGTCGGGTTTCGAGCCCATGACCTCCTGCATACCAGGCGAGGTCGTTGACATCTCCTGGCTACCGCTGCGCCCTTGTAGATGAGTCTCAGTTCTTCAATGCTTTGTGCCTATAACCATGTTCAATGATGAGACTTTCCCGCTCCCCGCGCTGAAGAGTCGGCTCGCTCATTTGACAGCAGAGCCACGGCAACAAAATCAATTAAACTCTGCCCACCGTTGTAAAGACGTTGCAGCTGCCGTGCCGTAGAGGCGGTCACGTGGATTTCGGATTAACCGAGGCAACGTATTTGTTCGGTTTAAGCGCCGCGTGACTTGTAATAAAAACGTCCAAGAATTAACCAATGTTGTATAAACTGTTTTTAGATTATTTGGACTTCAGGGGAATATCCACGAGTTCTTAATCTCTGTCAAAATCGCAGGTGTGCGGTTCATCTGCAAATCGAATAAACCGCGCACGGATCATCCAGAGTCTACTGTAATTCAAATCAAGATTCTACTGTAATGTTATCTTCTCTATAAATTCCCCCACCTGTTGTATATGCCGGGTCTTGAAAATTTTAATAAAAATGATAAAAATGAAATAAAATTTGGAAAAATGCGTAATTATCCGAAATAATGTTAATTGATGTAATTATGCGCATAGGTTATGCTAGTTATGGAGATGTAATCGTATTAAGTCATGTAAATGACTTAACCTTTTTAGGTCAGTCTAAAAAGGTTTTGTTTCGAAGATGTCGTTTAAAAAAAAACGATTCCAATGCCCTCACGGCTTCCTGGGGAGCCGTTCCAAAGGGCGGGGACAATTCGATGAGCTCACTGCATCACCGTCGTCGCCATTGACGCTGTCGTCACAGTCGTCATCGTCGTCACCATTGTCGTCGTTGCGTTTGTTTCTGGGTGGTGCCTTTTCCCCGCAGGCCCCGTTGCCGCAGGCCACTCAGGATGGCCCCGACTCCGCACTGTGTCCAGAGATGCGTTCGTTCGGGGCGCGAATCAGATCTTTCGCGAGCTGGCCGTACACCGCCAATGTGTCCCCGCATGAGCTGGCCTACGCAGGCTTCTACTATTCCGGTACGGTTTGTGCTGCTGCTGCCGCTGCTGCTGCTGCTACGTAGAAGTGGGTGGAGGCCTTCCCCGGTGCTGTAGTCGTCCCCGTTTTGTGGGGGGAGGGGCGGCTCTTTGGGGGGCAAGCGCCACGGTGGCTCGGAGATGTTGACTACCTCGCCTGGAAGGCAGGAGGTGGTGGGTTCCATCCTGACGCCTGATGCGTATTTGGAATTTTCGTGCCTCCCCGTGGTCGCGTGGATTTTTTCTGCCGGTCCTCCGGTTTTTTTCCTCGCACATTTAGAAACACGCGTTTAGAGAATTTGGCTGCGTTTAAATTATCATGCGATAAGCCACTTCGTTGAGCTATCGTTTGTGAATGCCAGGTGGTCGCCTCTGAAAAAGAGCTGAATAGCAACTCAATGGTCCTAACACCTAGTATCATAAAATAGTTTCAATGTTGGTTAATAGTTTTGGTCAAACACCTGAGGGAGGTCAGAATCAGAATATTTATCTATACTGGAGGAATCCATTGAGCTGTGAAGCTCTTTTTCGCATGATGTCCAGTCGGGGCATGGGGGGTAAGAACGTCACGGCAACGAACAGTTTACAAAAACACGATAGGAGTGCGAAGTCCTGTCGGTTCCAAGCGTGTTGTAGAGTGCGTACACGAAACACGGGGAAGGCCTTTACAAGTTGTATAATCTCATGCAGATGTAGATGACGCTGGTTCTTCACGTTCTGTAGATGTAGATGACACTGGTTCTTCACGTTCTGTAGATGTAGATGCCGCTGGTTCTTCACGTTCTGTAGATGTAGATGCCACTGGTTCGTCACGTTCTGTAGATGTAGATGCCACTGGTTCTTCACGTTCTGTAGATGTAGATGCCGCTGGTTCTTCACGTTCTGTAGATGTAGATGACGCTGGTTCTTCACGTTCTGTAGATGTAGATGCCACTGGTTCTTCACGTTCTGTAGATGTAGATGCCGCTGGTTCTTCACGTTCTGTAGATGTAGATGCCGTTGGTTCTTCACGTTCTGTAGCTGTAGATGCCGCTGGTTCTTCACGTTCTGTAGATGTAGATGCCACTGGTTCTTCACGTTCTGTAGATGTAGATGACGCTGGTTTTTCACGTTCTGTAGATGTAGATGCCACTGGTTCTTCACGTTCTGTAGATGTAGATGACGCTGGTTCTTCACGTTCTGTAGATGTAGATGCCACTGGTTTTTCGTATTCTGTAGATGTAGATACAACTGGTTCTTCACGTTCTGTAGATGTAGATGCCGCTGGTTCTTCACGTTCTGTAGATGTAGATGCCGCTGGTTCTTCACGTTCTGTAGCTGTAGATGCCGCTGGTTCTTCACGTTCTGTAGATATAGATGCCACTGGTTCTTCACGTTCTGTAGATGTAGATGACGCTGGTTATTCACGTTCTGTAGATGTAGATGCCACTGGATTTTCGTATTCTGCAGATGTAGATGCAACTGGTTCTTCACGTTCTGTAGATGTAGATGACGCTGGTTCTTCACGTTCTGTAGATGTAGATGACGCTGGTTCTTCATGTTCTGCAGATGTTGATGCCACTGGTTCTTCATGTTCTGTAGCTGTAAATGCCACTGGTTCTTCACGTTCTGTAGCTGTAAATGCCACTGGTTCTTCACGTTCTGCAGATGTTGATGCCACTGGTTCTTCACATTCTGTAGATGTAAATGCCACTGGTTCTTCACGTTCTGTAGATGTAAATGCCACTGGTTCTTCACGTTCTGCAGATGTTGATGCCACCACCTCCATCTATTGTGAGGCGGTTGAACTTACGACTCTCGGTCCGAACGGGCAACTGGATGGGTTTGTTTATCTCTGAAAAGTTGACAGTGTCGATATGTAGGGGAGAGGTCCCTGTAACGTGTTTTCTATTTTGAGTAGGTCACGGAGATCTTGTGAGGTGCTTCAGCTGCGACGGTCATCTACAAGAGTGGGCGCTGGGAGACAGCGCTTGGCATGAGCACGCAAAGTGGTTTCCCAGGTGAGGCGTTTGGCACCTGCTGCTCCCGTGAAATGTATATATATACAGTGAGGGAAAAAAGTATTTGATCCCCTGCTGATTTTGTACGTTTGCCCACTGACAAAGAAATGATCAGTCTATAATTTTAATGGTAGGTTTATTTGAAAAGTGAGAGACAGAATAACAACAACAAAATCCAGAAAAACGCATGTCAAAAATGTTATAAATTGATTTGCATTTTAATGAGGGAAAAAAGTATTTGACCCCCTCTCAATCAGAAAGATTTCTGGCTCCCAGGTTTCTTTTATGCAGGTAACAAGCTGAGATTAGGAGCTGAGATTAGGAGTACACTCTTTAAGAGTGTGCTCCTAATCTCAGCTCGTTACCTGTATAAAAGACACCTGTCCACAGAAGCAATCAATCAATCAATCAAATTCCAAACTCTCCACCATGGCCAAGACCAAAGAGCTCTCCAAGGATGTCAGGGACAAGATTGTAGACCTACACAAGGCTGGAATGGGCTACAAGACCATTGCCAAGCAGCTTGGTCAGAAGGTGACAACAGTTTGTGCGATTATTCGCAAATGGAAAAAACACAAAAGAACTGTCAATCTCCCTCGGCATGGGGCTCCATGCAAGATCTCACCTCGTGGAGTTGCAATGATCATGAGAACGGTGAGGAATCAGCCCAGAACTACACGGGAGGATCTTGTCAATGATCTCAAGGCAGAGGGACCATAGTCACCAAGAAAACAATTGGTAACACACTACCTCAGGGGTCGGGAACCTATGGCTCGCGAGCCAGATGTGGCTCTTTTGATGATTGCATATGGCTCGCAGATAAAACAAAATATTCTCACTTGTTTTAATCCATCCATCAATTTTTCACTGCGCATGTCCTGTTCATGGCTGCAGGAGCAATTGTCCATTATTTTAATTGGATGATACTGGCCTACGTATGCATGTGAGCAGTCATTCTCACATCTTAAAAACATCAAGTCCAACCTACGATCACGTTTAACGGATGAAAGCCTCAACGCTTGCATGAAGCTTAACCTCACCAAGTACCAACCCGACTACAAAGACATCAGCAAATCCATGCAGCACCAGAAGTCGCATTAATGGTGAGTGTTATAACAACATTATTTAAAAGAATAAATTCAGAGGCTTATTATACTGACATTTAGTTGAATTCACTTTTAAAATATATTATATGGCTCTCACTGAAATAAATTTCCAAATTTTTTGCTTTCATGGCTCTCTTAGTCAAAAAGGTTCCCGACCCCTGCACTACCTCGTGAAGGACTGAAATCCTGCAGTGCCCGCAAGGTCCCCCTGCTCAAGAAAGCACATATACATGCCCGTCTGAAGTTTGCCAATGAACATCTGAATGATTCAGAGGACAACTGGGTGAAAGTGTTGTGGTCAGATGAGACCAAAATGGAGCTCTTTGGCATCAACTCAACATGCCATGTTTGGAGGAGGAGGAATGCTGCCTATGACCCCAAGAACACCATCCCCACCGTTAAACATGGAGGTGGAAACATTATGCTTTGGGGGTGTTTTTCTGCTAAGGGGACAGGACAACTTCACCGCATCAAAGGGACGATGGACGGGGCCATGTACCATCAAATCTTGGGTGAGAACCTCCTTCCCTCAGCCAGGGCATTGAAAATGGGTTGTGGATGGGTATTCCAGCATGACAATGACCCAAAACACACGGCCAAGGCAACAAAGGAGTGGCTCAAGAAGAAGCACATTAAGGACCTGGAGTGGCCTAGCCAGTCTCCAGACCTTAATCCCATAGAAAATCTGTGGAGGGAGCTGAAGGTTCGAGTTGCCAAACGTCAGCCTCGAAACCTTAATGACTTGGAGAAGATCTGCAAAGAGGAGTGGGACAAAATCCCTCCTGAGATGTGTGCAAACCTGGTGGCCAACTACAAGAAACGTCTGACCTCTGTGATTGCCAACAAGGGTTTTTGCCACCAAGTACTAAGTCATGTTTTGCAGAGGGGTCAAATACTTATTTCCCTCATTAAAATGCAAATCAATTTATAACATTTTTGACATACGTTTTTCTGGATTTTTTGTTGTTATTCTGTCTCTCACTGTTCAAATAAACCTACCATTAAAATTATAGACTGATCATTTCTTTGTCAGTGGGCAAACGTACAAAATCAGCAGGGGATCAAATACTTTTTTCCCTCACTGTAAATATTCACTAATTATGTGTTCCCCAACACATCCATCGCATTATATAATAATGATGTGTTCCCCGATACATCCAACGCATTATAAGATAATAACAAAATCATAATAAACGCGATAAAATAATAAATATAATGTGTTCCCCAATACAACCATCTCACTATAAGATCATAATATAAATAATAATAATAATGATGGTGATGTGCTCCCCAATACATCCACCACATTATACCCAGCCGGCATAACGTAATGACCCCCCCCTCTTCCCGCGTCGTTTGCTGAACAGCTGCGCGTTTGTTGGACGACAGAAGGGGGAAGCTTTCGTCCGCGGGTCGATGCGGCCGCCGGTAACAAAACATTTTCTCGCCAACTTTTGGTTTCGCAGGAAAATCGAGTTTAACGCCGGCGTGCGAACACGCCGCACGTACGATTTTTTGTTTCGTTTTTTAACGTTGACCTTGGTCAACTCCGGTCGTTGAACAGACGAGACTATCCTCGTCTCTTGATGGAGTTTATCAGGGGTCTTGAACACAAATAGACTTAAACTTAAACTTCGCAGGCAGCTTGAAATGTTGTTCATCATTCAGGGGTAAAAATACAAAAATAATGTGGTTTTATTACCAATATGCTCATTGTAAATATAGTAGTGTGTATAGTATAGTAGTGTATAGTGTAGTGTATAGTGTAGTGTAGTGTATAGTGTAGTGTATAGTAGTGTAGTGTATAGTGTAGTGTATAGTGTAGTGTATAGTAGTGTAGTGTATAGTGTAGTGTATAGTGTAGTGTATAGTAGTGTAGTGTATAGTGTAGTGTATAGTAGTGTATAGTAGTGTAGTGTATAGTGTAGTGTATAGTAGTGTATAGTGTAGTGTATAGTAGTGTATAGTGTAGTGTATAGTAGTGTAGTGTATAGTGTAGTGTATAGTAGTGTAGTGTATAGTGTAGTGTATAGTATAGTAATGTATAGTGTAGTAGTGTATAGTAGTGTAGTGTATAGTGTAGTGTATAGTATAGTAATGTATAGTGTAGTAGTGTATAGTAGTGTAGTGTATAGTATAGTAGTATAGTATAGTAGTGTATAGTATAGTGTATAATATAGTAGTGTATAGTGTAGTGTATAGTAGTGTAGTGTATAGTATAGTAGTATATAGTGTATAGTGTAGTAGTGTATAGTATAGTAGTGTATAGTGTAGTGTATAGTAGTGTATGTATAGTAGTGTATAGTAGTGTAGTAGTGTATAGTAGTGTAGTGTATAGTATAGTAGTGTATAGTATAGTATTGTATAGTAGTGTATAGTGTAGTAGTGTATAGTAGTGTAGTAGTGTATAGTAGTGTATAGTGTAGTAGTGTATAGTAGTGTAGTAGTGTATAGTAGTGTATAGTATAGTAGTGTATAGTAGTGTATAATAGTGTATAGTAGTGTATAGTAGTGTATAGTGTAGTAGTGTATAGTAGTGTATAGTAGTGTATAATAGTGTATAGTAGTGTATAGTAGTGTAGTAGTGTATAGTAGTGTAGTAGTGTATAGTGTATAATAGTGTATAGTAGTGTATAGTGTATAATACTAGTACAGCTCACACCGGTGTGTTGGAGAGCCAAGCCACAACATTTAGAATCTGAGTATGACGTTTCACCAGTAATTACAACAACAACGAGCTTCATCAGGCGACGGCCAGATTAAATGTACTCTATAACTATATATAACTATGGGGATAATCGGTGTTTTTGGCATAGAGATCCACGGAATTTTTTTAATTTTATCTTTTTGGATGCTGCGCGATTTTGAGCCGTCTGCAGCTGCCCTGCCCCCCGTCGTTAGCGGCGACAATCGAGAGCCGGCTCTTGTCGTTCCGTTTGGTTTGCCGACACGCCGATTGCAAATCGAGCGCAGAGTAACGGTGCAAAAAGTCGCGATCGTTTTTAACGCGAGCGGTCGTCGCTTGCGTAACTTATCCATTTTTGTCGGTTCTTCTGCGTGACACCGGCGATGATTCTTACACGCGACGATGTTCATCTTTATTTGTCGGTTTAAAGGCTCCGCTACCGGGTCAGACGCCGCAGAGTACAACCACGGAGATTGAGCACGGTAAGACGGCGGATCCCTGCGCACTGTATCAGACCCTCACCTGATACAGGTGAGGGTCTGATACAGGTGAGAGTCTGATACAGGTGAGGGTCTGATACAGGTGAGGGTCTGATACAGGTGAGAGACTGATACAGGTGAGAGTCTGATACAGGTGAGGGTCTGATACAGGTGAGAGTCTGATACAGGTGAGGGTCTGATACAGGTGAGAGTCTGATACAGGTGAGAGTCTGATACAGGTGAGGGTCTGATACAGGTGAGGGTCTGATACAGGTGAGAGTCTGATACAGGTGAGAGTCTGATACAGATGAGAGTCTGATACAGGTGAAAGTCTGAGCCAGGTGAGAGTCTGATACAGGTGAGAGTCACGACCTCATGTATACCAGACGAGGTGGTCAACATCTCGCCAACTTTGCGCCCCATATGTAAGCAGTCTGGTGATGATCGACCATCACTTTTTGAAACCGCTGAAAGTGTGTGCGGGTGTGTCTCTGTGTGTGCGTCTGTGTGTGTGTGCGCTTGCGTCTGTGCGTGCGCGCGTGTGTCTCTGTGTGTCTCTGTGCGTCTCTGTGTGTCTCTGTGCGTCTCTGTGTGTCTCTGTGTGTCTCTGTGCGTCTCTGTGTGTCTCTGTGTGTCTCTGTGTGTCTGTGTGTCTCTGTGTGTCTCCGCGTGTGTCTCCGCGTGCGTCTGCGCGCGCTTCGTCCACAGCAGCGCCATCGACTGAGGAGCTTCTGGACAAGCTGGAAGAGCGGCTGTCCTGCAAGGTGTGCATGGAGCGCGAGGTGTCCACGATGTTCGTGCCGTGCGGACACGTGGCCACGTGCGGCCACTGCGCCCTCTCCCTGAGCCGGTGTCCTGTGTGCCGCGTCGCCGTGCAGACGTCGCTCCGGGCCTTCATGGTTTAGGCGGACGGCCGGGCGAAGGAGGAGGAGAGAGAAACGACCGCCGGGGATCCCGACCGCCCGTGGCTTCGACCGTTGGGGCGAGTTCGTTGATTCACCCATCCCCTCTCCCGTACCGAGGCATAAGCCGGTCGCTGGCGAGCGTTCGGCGTTCGTTTTTTCCGCACAGGGAGGCACGGGGAGGGCAATTTCACTTGGCCACCGGCCTCCACCCATAGAGCAGCCTTTTTTTTGGGGGGTTTCCGGAATGTAAAAGGGTTCATTGATAATTATCAGTGTGGTGGTTTTGAAGGCGTACGATGTCAGACTTGGAAAGTGAAGGAAGTAAAGTTTTAAGACTGTTCTGTAATCTTTACTTTAACCGGATGGTACGCATAGGTTACACACGTTAACAGTTTCTACATTTGGGAGCTATTACATTTAGAACTCTGTGGAGCGCTTATTGCAACGGGTGGAAGGGTCAAAGATTGCGGTGATTTTAAGGCGTACTTACATGTGTGAGTTATTACATTTATAACTCTGTGGGACAATGCAATGGGTGGCATGGGAAAGCGTTAATAAGAGTGCGTTGATTTTAACGTGTGCAATGTCAGACTTGGGAAGTGACGAAGTGAATGTACATGCACATATACACGTGTAAGCTGTTACACGTGTAACAGCTTACACGTGTATATGTGTAAGCTGTTACACATGTAAAGCTGTTACACGTGTAACTCTGTGGATCGCTTATTGCAATGGGCGGAAGGGTTAAAGAGTTGCGGTGATTGTAAGGCGTTTGGTGCTAGACTTGAAGTGAAGAAGTTACGTTCTGTAAATCTTTACTGGAACTGGAATGTTACGCAGAGTTCACGTGCGTAAACATTTTTACGTTTGTGAGTTATTACATTAATAAGTAATATTTTAAAATACTTTTTTTTTTAAAACACTCTTTAATGAAATGTACCCTACTGGTAACGGAATAACTCCACGACTCCAGGAAGTGGCCCCGAGGCTTGGCCACGACGTAAGGGGACCGTGGAGATTTACAGCCAACGACGTCAGTTGAGCGTGGACAATTACACCCAAGACGAAACATAACGTGTTAAAAAAAGATTGTTGGAAAATATATTTTTTACGCTAGAATACAGTGTTGTCATCATTATGACATAAGTATACCACATTGGTAAGTGGGTTAAGATTGAGTTACTATATTTGATGATACTACAACAACAACAGACAGAGTGAGTTCATACACAGCGTGTGCAATAATAGCCCCATGGAGCACTTATTGCAATGGTGATGTCATCAAAAATTTAATTGTCGCGTTCCACGGTGGCCGCTCTTTGTCGGTGGTGGGGAGCGGTGGGGGGTTGGTGGAGCGGTCAGCGCTACCAACGCCGGTGATCAGCCGAGTTCCATTCCTGCTCACGGCCAACGCCACAGTGATTGCGATCATCTGAACAACCGGTCCTGGGCCTCCCCTAGGTCGACTTGGCCTCGAATGAGTGCCCGCTGCGATATGTAAAGACATCGCCACTGGGGAGACAAAGGCGGCTGTGCGTGGTGTTGACCACCCCACCCCCCCCCCACCCTCGTGTGCCACAGTGCCGGTAGCCTTCATAGCTGCTGCTAATCGCTAACAGCACTTGCCCCAACAGTCTGTTAAGGCTACACGGGGGGGATCATCATAGCTGCTGCTACTCGCTAACAGCACTTGCCCCAACAGTCTGTTAAGGCTACACGGCGGTGGCTGGGGGATCTTTGGGGCTGTGTGTGGACGGCTTTGTGTGTTCCTCGCCGCTTTTGTTTCTAAGAAGTGCCAGGTTATTTTTCCATCGGTCGCGTGAGAGATAATTTTCGGGGACTCGTTAACCCGCTGCTGGATTAGGGCCCCTCGGCGCGCCTCGTCCCACGGGGGTTTGTGTTGGACTCGGCACTTGGCGAAGAGAACGCCGGAGCAGTTCCCCCCGCGGGAGATTGGTCGCGGGCAAATTTAGAATCGCTGCTCGGAAATGTTGAAAAGGTCGAATCCGTCCTCGGCTGCGACGCTCGCTCGTTCATTCAGCTCCAGCAGCAGCGTCCGCCTGCACCGAGTTTCTGGCTTTGCCGCTCTTAACCCAGAGTTTTTAAGCGGCTGCTGCGTTGAACATCGTCGCGCGTAGTGTAAACTAAATATATATACACACAGCTTCCTGAGAATGTGTTAAGTTGGGGAAACGTGATTATTTTGCGCGTTTAAAACACGGACGTTGTAAAACATCCTTCAAGGTTTTGATTTAAAGCTTTCGTGACTGCAGGGATTCATATTCTTGGTTCTTTCGGTAAAGTCACCACCACGTAGAAGGGAAACAATAAAATAAATAAAATATAAAACAATAAAATTCTCACAACGTTTCGACTGCAACACGAGCAATCATCATCAGGTGTGAAAACCACATAGCACCACGGAGAGCGATTTGGCAGTTGTTCAGACCGCATTCCATTCTCTTCCTCTCCCCCCTCCTCTTTTCCGAACATAGATGGACTCGTCCATTTGAACAACTGCCAAATCGCTCTCCGTGGTGCTAACGTTAAAAAAAACTCCACTTTTTAAAAAATTTCTTGCTGTGGTTTTCACACCTGATGATGATTGCTTCTTGTGTCGTAGTCGAAACGTCGTGAGAATTTTTATTGTTTTATATTTTTATTATTTTATTGTTTCCCTTCTACGTAGTGACTTTACCGAAAGAACCAAGAACATTCTTCAAGGTTCTTTCGGTCAAGTGACGTAGGGACAAAATAAAATAAATCACGACGTTTCTGTCGCAACACAAGCGACCCCCCCATCAGTTGAACTGTACCTGTTCCGCCTGATGACGGTCGCTTGTGTCGCGATGGAAACGTGGTGATGTATTTTATACACCTACCACGTGATGACTTTGAGAGCGTGGATCCCTGCAGTTGCCACGAAAGCTTCAAGTGAAGATTCTCAAGGCTGCTTTCAATGTTGCGTTCAGTCAATGAAACGTCCGCACATTCGAGTCGAGTGCCCATTAATGGGCCACGCAAGGCCCAACGCGTAGGGCCGAGGCTTCGCTCTGTGGCTCGTTTGATCGTCTCGTTATTAAATCATTTTTGATGTCACCAGAGGACTTGGGAGTCTTGTTGTGTTTAGACTGCAGGAGCGGTGGGAGGGGTTTTAAGAGCTATTAAATTGTCTCTCTCTGTCTCTGTGTGAGTCTCTCTCTGTGTGTGTCTGTCTGTCTATGTTGTGTGTCACTCTCTGTTTGTCTCTGTGTGAGTCTCTCTCTCTGCTTGTGTGTCTGTCTCTGTGTCTATGTTGTGTGTCACTCTCTGTGTCTCTGTGTGAGTCTCTCTCTGCTTGTGTGTCTGTCTGTGTGTCTATGTTGTGTGTGTCGCTCTGTGTGTCTCTGTGTGTCTCTCTCTGTTTGTCTCTGTGTTGTCTCTCTCTGCCTGTGTGTCTGTCTGTGTGTCTATGTTGTGTGTCTCTGTGTGAGTCTCTCTCTGCTTGTGTGTCTGTCTCTGTGTCTATGTTGTGTGTCTCTCTCTGTTTGTCTCTGTGTGAGTCTCTCTCTGTGTGTCTGTCTGTCTATGTTGTGTCACTCCCTGTGTGTCTCTTTGTGAGTTTCTCTCTGCTTGTGTGTCTGTCTGTGTGTCTATGTTGTGTGTGTCTCTCTCTGTTTGTCTCTGTGTGAGTCTCTCTGCTTGTGTGTCTGTGTGTCTATGCTGTGTGTTACTCTGTGTGTCTCTGTGTTGTCTCTCTCTGTGTGTCTGTCTGTGTGTCTATGTTGTGTGTCTCTCTCTGTGTGTTTCTGTGTTGTCTCTCTCTCTGCTTGTGTGTCCCCGTGTCTATGTTTTGTCTCTCTCAAATTTATCAATCGTTGGAAGAACGTAATCAACCAGGTGGGGCGTTGATTGTTTTGTTGGCCGACTCTGTGTTATATTGCATTATATTTCCAAGTTTACTATGTTTGTTCTCATTCATTTGTACCTTATGATGGTCGCTTGTGTTGCAATCGAAACGTCGTATTCTATTATTATTACATTTCTTTACCATTACGAATTGTCTGGGAATCAAAGCCAAGCAAGTTTCTTACCACAGTGACCGCACGAGACGTGAAACAAATGCTGCACATGTAGTGGGTGCAGGGAGATTGGAGACGGCGTGTAGAGGCAACACGTTGATTTAACGACAACGGTAACAGCAATAGTAGCGGTCCCTAACACAAAGGGGTGACGGCCCCTTAACCCGCTACCTGGGGGTGGTACGGCCCCCGGACAAGCGTGGCCTATCACTGGGACCACGGGCTCTCTCGCCTCCGGCTAACCGTGACCTAGGGGAGGCTACACTAACCCGACCCAGTCAAGGTACGGGTCTCGACCACTGTCTCGCTCGGTCCCGGCCCTTACAAGGACGTCGGGACCCGGGGGCTCCCAGGGTCTCACCACTAGCCCGCTCGGTCCCGGCCCTTAGAAGGGCAGCGGGTCTGGGGGAATTGATAGGACGAGTGGAAATGAAGTAACCTCTGAGCTATTTTAATTAGTCATTAAATAATACAACAAAATTAATGACATTCAAAAAGTAATTTACATTAAACACGTATTAGAACATTGTAACTTCAACCATCTCTTAAAGCAACGTGTATTACTAATTACTCATTCGTTAGCCCCCATTACTCAATCGCGACTTCACGCTCATCAGCCAGCCATCTCAGTCAGTCGACCCGTGGCACCTGGGTCTGCCCCGTGACCTCCTGCCAGCGGGCGTTCGACACTTCATGTGGCCTCAGGGTGCACATAGCCTGGCACAAGCGTCGTGGTGACGTCACCGCCACTTAGTGGCGAATGGCGGTTGTTGTTGTTGTATGTGTGTGTGTGTCTGTGTGTGTGTATGTGTGTGTATGTGTATGTGTGTGTATGTGTGTGTATGTGTGTGTGTATGTGTGTGTGTATGTGTGTATGTATGTGTGTGTATGTGTGTGTATGTTGGTATGTGTGTGTGTATGTGTGTGTGTATGTGTCCGGCAAAACAACCCCCTACCTCCTCGCGGTGCCGGACGAGCAACTCTGTCGTGGACAGTGCTGTGGGGGGAGATCCAATTTTGATTGGCTCCTCCCCTCATGGCATATGTGTCCACCACAGGGGCTAAACGGGGGCTCTGGACGGGTGCGAGGGGCTGGTAACCCCTCCACCTTCAATTAATTACCACGAAACCACGAGGTAAACTGAAATATGTAACTAATAAGCTTGTGCCGGAGGCCCCCGGGAGCCAGGCGTCTATGACGTCTCCTGGCCAAACCCCAATTGGCGGAGCCAGGAGATTGAATATCCACCCTCGGGGCTCCTCCAGAAACAACGAAAAGCCACTACGGGTGGCCACGTGGAATGTTCGAACGCTCACTGCGGAGGAGAGGCTGCCACTCCTCTGTCGGGAGCTGGACCGGTACCGCCTGGATCTATGCGGCATTCAGGAGGTCCGGTGGACCGGCTCTGGCTCCTGCCACCATGAGGGGTGGACAGTCCTCTACTCGGGGCAGCAGACTGCCAAACAACACGGTGTGGCTCTTCTTTTGAACAAAAGAATGAAGGGGGCGTGGGAGCGTGGCGGTGAGGTGTGGGAAGCTGTAAGCCCCAGGCTACTTTGGGCTCACCTTTCCATCAACCGGAGGCGAGGAATGGTGGTCGTGGTTACTTATGCCCCCACCGAAGATGAACATCCGTGGAGGGATGCAGGCAAAGCCGATGAGTCAGATGCCTTCTATGACCTCCTGTCACAGGTGCTGGCTAAAGTGGCCCCTCCGGATAGAGTCATCATGTTGGGTGGCTTTAATGCCCGAGTTGGTCATGATACTGGCACCTGGTCTGGAGTGATTGGAGGGCATGGGCCAGATCAGCTCAATAACAACGGTAAGAGGCTGCTAGATTTTTGTGCAGCCCATGGGCTTGTAATTACCAACACGCTGTTCCGGCATCGGCGCATCCACACAACATCATGGATGCATGCCGGGTCCAAGCAAGAACATCTGCTGGACTACATAGTGACGGACCAGCGGATGCGAGCCTATGTCCTTGACACCAGGACCTACCGTGGAGCTGATCTGCCCTCTGACCATCGACTAGTCATCTGTAAGATGCGCCTGCCATTCTTCCACTCCGGTGGTGGGTGTACACCCAGGACCCCATTCCAACCTAAAGTGGCCTGGTCTCAGTTATCTGATGAAAGTTGCAAGCGAGAATTTCATCATCGCTTGCGGCTGGGATTGGCATCGTCCCCGACTCCTCCTGATGTCGAGGGTAAATGGGCGAGGTTTAGGACTGTGACTCATGCAGCTGCAATGGCTGCTTTGGGTACGCGGTCCAGACCTCCCCAGAGACCCTGGCTGACAGGAGGTGTTCAGGATGGTTGAGAAAAAGCGACAGGCCCACTGTCATCGGCTACAGAATCCCACGTCAGAGAATGAGGAGGCTTACCGCAGCCTTCGCTCGGAGGTTCGGAGAGCCGTGAGGCGCTGCAAGGATGGGTGGTGGTCGCGGGTTGCTGCGGAGATGGAGTCTGCCTCAGTGGCCTGCGATCACAAATCTCTATTTAACTCCATCAAAAAAGTAACCTGCAGCGCCACACCTATTACCATCATTAGGGGAAAAAACGGTGATCCAATCTCCGACCCCCAGGAACAGGTTTGCAGATTTGCTGAGCATTTCTGTGAGGTCATGGGGGAGGGAAAATCCCTCAGCCAGGAAAAGATCGTGGCACAAAGTGAGGATGACCCTGCTGAGGCTGTGGTGCCTCAAATATTGGAAGAAGTCACCCCCTGTGAGTGGCTGGCTGATGTGCCATCTGTTGAGGAAGTACTGAAGGCGATCTGGAGTCTGAGACCAGGAAAGGCAGCGGGCAGAGATGATCTCCCAAGCGAAATGCTGAGGGAGGGTGGCGTTTGTGCACAGACTGCCCTATATGACATCATAACAACGGTCTGGGCCGCTGGACGGGTTCCGCAGGATTGGAAGGATGCCCTGGTGGTCCCCCTCTTTAAGAAGGGGGACCGCATAGACTGTAACAACTGCAGGGGCATCTCACTCCTCAGTGTGCCGGGAAAGGTCCTGGCAAGGATTATTCAGCATCGCCTTGCCAGGCACGCTGAGGAGAGGCTTTCGGAGCCCCAATGCGGTTTCAGGAAAGGGCGGTCCTGCACAGATGCCATATTTTCTGTCCGTCTGCTACAGCAGAGGTGTAGGGAATTCCAACAAGACCTACATCTCTGCTTTATTGACCTGGTCAAGGCCTATGATACCATCAGTAGGCCTGGGCTCTGGGTCGTTCTTCGTGCTTTTGGAGTACCTGACCCTCTGCTCACGATCATTAAGGACCTTCATGATGGTGAGCGGGCCCGGGTAAAACTACATGGCCGGGAGTCAGAGCCATTCCCTGTACACCGTGGGGTGCGACAGGGATGTCCTCTGGCTCCCACATTATTTAACATCTATTTTGACCACGTAGTTCGTGAAGCCTTCAATAGCTGTACCGGGGGAATCTCCATATGGTACAGATATAATGAGAGGCTAATCGATGACCGGGTGCGGTCAAGGGATGGCTCCCTATTGCTTAACCACGTTATGTATGCTGATGATTTGGTAATAGCTGATCAGTCAGAGGAGGAGTTGGAGACGCTGCTGCTGAGACTGGAGCGTGCCACTAAGAGGTGGGGCCTTACCATCAGCCCCACCAAAACTAAGCACCTGCCTGGGTATTTTGTACCATCGGACACTCCACCCCCACAACTCCCAATCGGTGATGGGGCAGTTGTGGAGAGAGTGGAGAGTTTCCCATACCTGGGCAGTGTGCTTATGACTGGCTCCAGTTTAACAGCAGAGGTCTCACTCCGAATCAGTCGAGCGGCAATATCTTTTCATCGGTTGCGTAACGCTGTGTGGAAGCTACCTGGTCTGTCGCTCCGCACTAAGCTTCAGGTCTTCTCGGCCACGGTCATTCCCTCCCTTCTCTACGCTTGCGAAACGTGGACCCCCCTAATGGAACATCTTCCCCGGTTAGAAACATTTAGGCTGGCCTGCCTACGATCCATCCTGGGTTTAACCAGACTGGATTGTGTGAGGAGCTCACAAATTCTTGAAAGATCTGGGCAGGGTCCCATCGGTGAGCTCCTCCGGCAGGCAAGGCTGCGATGGCTGGGTCATGTAGCCCGCATGCCCAGCCACCGCATGCCGAAACAGCTTTTGTTTGGCCGGATTGAGGGGGCTAAGCGGGCGCGGCACGGGCTAGAGAAGAGATGGAGTGATGTGGTACAGGAGGATGTGGAGCTGAGTGGACTTGCCGATGACTGGTACCAGCGGTGTCAAGATCGGCCTCTGTGGAGGAGGCTCGTGAAGGATGCTACTGGGCAGTTGGAAGCAGTCGCCCTCCAACAACAACGGAGGACGGAGGAGCGACGCTCAGAACAACGAGCGGAGCGCCGGGTGGCTAAAGCACAGCAGGTTGGCACAGTAGGGGGCACAGGTGGTGCATCAGCCAGTCATCTCAGTCAGTCGACCCGTGGAACCTGGGTCTGCCCCGTGACCTCCTGCCAGCGGGCGTTTGACACTTCACGTGGCCTCAGGGTGCACATAGCCTGGCACAAGCGTCGTGGTGACGTCACCGCCACTTAGTGGCGAATGGCGGTTGTTGTTGTTGTGTATGTATGTGTGTGTATGTGTGTATGTATGTGTGTGTGTATGTGTGTATGTGTGTGTATGTGTGTATGTGTGTGTGTATGTGTGCATGTGTGTATGTATGTGTATGTGTGTATGTATATGTACGTGTATGTATGTGTGTGTATGTATGTGTGTGTGTATGTGTGTATGTATGTGTGTATGTATGTGTGTGTATGTATGTGTGTATGTATGTGTGTATGTGTGTGTGTGGGGAGCGATAGTGTAGCGGTTAGCGCGCTGCGCTATGAACATGGCGACCCGGGTTCGATTCCCGCTCACGGCCAACACCAGTGACGATTATCTGGACCGGTCCCGGGCCTCCCCTAGGTCGACTCAGCCTCAAATGAGTACCTGGTGCGGTGTGTAAACATCGCCACTAGGGAGACAAAGGCGGTCGGGCATGGTGCTGGCCACCCACCCCCTCGTGTACCGTTCGGCCTTCATAGGTGCTCGCTAACAGCACTTGCCCCTACAGTCTGGTACAGGCTATATGGGGGATCTTTGTCTTTGTATGTGTGTGTATGTATGTATATGTGTGTGTATGTGTGTATGTGTGTGTGTATGTGTGTGTATGTGTGTATGTGTGTGTACGTTGAACTCTTTCTGTCACACCACCACCGCACGTTGCCCAACCGTGCTGAAAGACGACAACAAGCGGCAATTCTAAAGAGTTATCGGTGTAGTGTGTGTTCATCAGGTGAAGGGACGAGACTGTCTCGAGAACAGGCCACTTGTGTTGAAACGTCGTGAGAATTTGATCGTGTTATTTTATTTTATTAATTTATTACTTTATTCTCATTCTACGTGGTGACTTTACCGAAAGAACCAAAGAAGATGAAAACGCGTGTGTAGTGACTGCGACTGTCACCGCGTGGTGCCGGGCTTACGAAGCCACGGCGGACGATGCGTTGGCATCACGTGCGGCCCGCTCACCGGGCGTGGCGCCGCCGGGCCTAGCGGGGGGCCTGGCTGAGCGCCGGTCAGCGCGGAGGCACCGCGAGCGGCGTGCGGCGCGGGCCAGCCGGGCTCGCGTTGGGGCACGACACGCCGGTTGACCCGCCAGCACGCGGCCGGACGACGTTGGAGGGGGGCTGCCGGGCGGTCACGTGGCGTAGAGGAGCTCTCGGGGAGCCTTCGGGAAAGAGGCGGAGAGATCCGGAAGGTGGGCGGGGCGAGGGGCGGAGGCAGCCCCGGCCCGGGCCGATGTGACGGGGGCCCTACGAGGGCCCCGGGGTTTTTCGTGTTGCCAGCGATGAAGATCCACGTCGGGGGGAGAAGCCTCTAGCCATGCGGTCTGGGACCCAGCTCAGGGTCCGGGCCGGGATAACGAGCCGTGTCCGGTGCTGCCGTAGCGTAGCTAGATGGGCGTTCAACACCCAAGCGTGGCTTGTGTTATGTTGAGTCGGTGAAGTGGTGTTGCTCCCTAGACAACGTCTGCGACTCAGTTGGAGTCGCTACATATGTGTATATAAAACATGTAATAATAGTAGGGCTTTTACCCTTTTTTTGGGGAACAAAACTGAAACCTTTTTACAAGGATTCATGCTACTGCATTAACCACAATACCTGCAAATTGCAAACAAAAAACACACTATGATATTTGTGGCATTGTCCTTGAAACTGATTGGTCCACACCAAGGGACGGCTTTCTTTCTAAGGGACAATGCATCATATATTATCATAGTATGTGTTTTGTTTGCATTTTGACTGCAGGTATTGTGGTTAATGCAGTAACATGAATCCTTGTAAAAAGGTTTCAGTTTTGTTGCCAAAAAAAGGGGAAAAACCCTTACTATTATTATTACATTTTGGTACTGGCAAAGGTCTAATGAAGATAAAAAACATGCATTTGAACAAACGCAACAATCATCCGGGAAAATTGTTCTCGGAGCGCAGCTAGAAAAAAAAAGCACAAACGTTTTAAGAGACGCAACATATCATTTACTGCAGATAGTTTCACATCAATCACTCAATCTCGGTCAATGCTCACCGCCACTATTGCCAGACATTGTGTAACAGGTAAGAGGCGTAGCCCTGCAATTCTTACCTGTGCCACTGCTGACAGATGGGGCTCCACGAGAGGGGGCTCTGGAGAGCCCCTTTGAGTCGGGCGGGGTAATTTTGACTCTTTCACGTTGGCCAGACGTCTTCGAAGAGGATTTTGTACACGATACATATATATACGTTATGAACCTGTGACCAATGCCGACTGTTACACTTCTAATAGGATACTCGTAAGCAATGCGTTAGGCTTGACAGGAATTGAACGATGTGTTGTACCGCACATTTTCCACGAATGCTCAGACCACTTTGGTGTGTGTGCATGTTGTATACTCCCCACAGGATTATAAGATAGGCGTCGTTGTGCTCTCATAGTTCAACAATCTTTAGGATCCGACGGTGCATTCCATAACTAAAGGTTAATCCTCTGTTCATTATGATGTCGTTTTTGGTTGCTTAGTACACTGAGTGAACGTATTTCAACGGAACATGAAAATGACTTTTTTGTTATGTAACTGAGCGTACCCAGCTATATTTTCACATAGCTCAGTGCCATGATACTACTACTCAGATTTATGTTCCATTAGAAGTTAAGATTACGGTTAAAAGTCACGACTTACTTGCACGCACTTTACGTCGGTAACGCTAAACACACAAACGTTCATTGTGAACGATCAAAGACAACTGTCTGACGTTGTGACTTAAAAAAGTGTTTTAACAGAAATTCAGGCAATTTAAAACAACACGTCATCACAATTTCTTGGCTGTACGTTCTGTTTGTGTGTAACCAGTTTTCTGCGGCAAGACTTAAAGTCAAATTGTGTATACGCACTCAATAAAATGCATCCCACGACAATTATTTTTGTGGAATTTCTTTTTTAAAACATGAACATTTAAGTTTGTAGTTGGCACGTTTTTAACGCGGCAATGAAAGTTGTTTAAAAGTCAAAAGCCTCTGTCTCTCTCTCTGTCTCTCTCTTCTCGTCTCCACTGTCGCTGCCCGTCGGAGCTCGGCATCTGCGGCTCCTCTCATAGGTGGGCGTCCCCGGCCCGAACGCTCCCAGGAAGCCCTCCTGTGTGGCAGCAGAGAAACAGAACGAAAAGAGAGCCCCATCATCATCATCGTCATCACACAGCTGCTGCTGCTGCTACTCAGCCCCGAGCTGTAAATGCTCTGCTGGTACGCATGGCATTGTCCTTGTGCTGGTCGCCTTTTGGCGTTGTTCTCTGATCTGATACTTGGTGGTGAGTCACTGGTAGAGAGACACTGGGTAGTGAGACACTGGGTAGTGAGACACTGCGTAGTGAGACACTGGGTAGTGAGACACTGGTTAGTGAGACACTGGGTAGTGAGACACTGGGTAGTGAGACAATGGGTAGTGAAACACTGATACAGAGACACTGGGTAGTGAGACACTGGGTAGTGAGACACTGATACAGAGACACTGGGTAGTGAGACACTGGGTAGTGAAACATTGGGTAGTGAGACACTGATACAGAGACACTGGTTAGTGAGACACTGGGTAGTGAAACACTGGGTAGTGAGACTGCTAGTGAGACACTGGGTAGTGAGTCACTGGTACAGAGACACTGGGTAGTGAGACACTGGGTAGTGAAACACTGGGTAGTGAGACGCTGCTAGTGAGACACTGGGTAGTGAGACACTGGGTAGTGAGACACTGCTAGTGAGACACTGGGTAGTGAGACACTGCTAATTAGACACTGGGTAGTGAGACACTGGGTAGTGAGACACTGCTAATTAGACACTGGGTAGTGAGAAACTGGGTAGTGAGACACTGGGTAGTGAGACACTGCTAATTAGACACTGGGCAGTGAGACACTGGGTAGTGAGACACTGGTTAGTGAGACACTGGGTAGAGAGACACTGGGTAGTGAGACACTGGGTAGTGAGACAATGGCTAGTGAGACACTGGGTAGTGAGACACTGGGTAGTGAGACACTGCTAGTGAGACACTGGGTAGTGAGACACTGGGTAGTGAGACACTGCTAGTGAGACACTGGGTAGTGAGACACTGGGTAGTGAGACACTGATAGTGAGACACTGCTAGTGAGACTGGGTAGTGAAACACTGGGTAGTGAGACACTGCCAGTGAGACACTGGATAGTGAGACACTGGGTAGTGAGACACTGATAGTGAGACACTGCTAGTGAGACACTGGGTAGTGAAACACTGGGTAGT
Organism: Petromyzon marinus; assembly: GCF_048934315.1. Lineage (NCBI taxonomy): Eukaryota > Metazoa > Chordata > Hyperoartia > Petromyzontiformes > Petromyzontidae > Petromyzon > Petromyzon marinus. Next base: position 586,235 of record NW_027423045.1, read on the forward strand.
GAGACACTGCTAGTGAGACACTGGGTAGTGAGACACTGGGTAGTGAGACACTGCTAATTAGACACTGGGCAGTGAGACACTGGGTAGTGAGACACTGGTTAGTGAGACACTGGGTAGAGAGACACTGGGTAGTGAGACACTGGGTAGTGAGACAATGGCTAGTGAGACACTGGGTAGTGAGACACTGGGTAGTGAGACACTGCTAGTGAGACACTGGGTAGTGAGACACTGGGTAGTGAGACACTGCTAGTGAGACACTGGGTAGTGAGACACTGGGTAGTGAGACACTGATAGTGAGACACTGCTAGTGAGACTGGGTAGTGAAACACTGGGTAGTGAGACACTGCCAGTGAGACACTGGGTAGTGAGACACTGGGTAGTGAGACACTGATAGTGAGACACTGCTAGTGAGACACTGGGTAGTGAAACACTGGGTAGTGAGACACTGCTAGTGAGACACTGGGTAGTGAGTCACTGGTACAGAGACACTGGGTAGTGAGACACTGGGTAGTGAAACACTGGGTAGTGAGACACTGCTAGTGATACACTGGGTAGTGAGACACTGGGTAGTGAGACACTGCTAATTAGACACTGGGCAGTGAGACACTGGGTAGTGAGACACTGGTTAGTGAGACACTGGGTAGAGAGACACTGGGTAGTGAGACACTGGGTAGTGAGACAATGGCTAGTGAGACACTGGGTAGTGAGACACTGGGTAGTGAGACACTGCTAGTGAGACACTGGGTAGTGAGACACTGGGTAGTGAGACACTGATAGTGAGACACTGCTAGTGAGACACTGGGTAGTGAGACACTGGGTAGTGAGACACTGCTAGTGAGACACTGGGTAGTGAGACACTGGGTAGTGAGACACTGCTAGTGAGACACTGGGTAGTGAGACACTGGGTAGTGAGACACTGATAGTGAGACACTGCTAGTGAGACTGGGTAGTGAAACACTGGGTAGTGAGACACTGCCAGTGAGACACTGGGTAGTGAGACACTGGGTAGTGAGACACTGATAGTGAGACACTGCTAGTGAGACACTGGGTAGTGAAACACTGGGTAGTGAGACACTGCTAGTGAGACACTGGGTAGTGAGTCACTGGTACAGAGACACTGGGTAGTGAGACACTGGGTAGTGAAACACTGGGTAGTGAGACACTGCTAGTGATACACTGGGTAGTGAGACACTGCTAATTAGACACTGGGTAGTGAGACACTGGGTAGTGAGACACTGGGTAGTGAGACACTGCTAATTAGACACTGGGTAGTGAGACACTGGGTAGTGAGACACTGGGTAGTGAGACACTGCTAATTAGACACTGGGCAGTGAGACACTGGGTAGTGAGACACTGGCTAGTGAGACACTGGGTAGAGAGACACTGGGTAGTGAGACACTGGGTAGTGAGACAATGGCTAGTGAGACACTGGGTAGTGAGACACTGGGTAGTGAGACACTGCTAGTGAGACACTGGGTAGTGAGACACTGGGTAGTGAGACACTGATAGTGAGACACTGCTAGTGAGACACTGGGTAGTGAGACACTGGGTAGTGAGACACTGGGAAGTGAGACACTGGCTAGTGAGGTACTGGATAGTGAGACACTGGGTAGTGAGACACTGCTAGTGAGACACTGGGTAGTGAGACACTGGGTAGTGAGACACTGCTAGTGAGACACTGGGTAGTGAGACACTGCTAGTGAGACACTGGGTAGTGAGACACTGGGTAGTGAGACACTGGGTAGTAAGACACTGGGGAGTGAGACACTGCTAGTGAGACACTGGGTGGTGAGACACTGGGTAGTGAGACACTGCTAGTGAGACACTGGGTGGTGAGACACTGGGTAGTGAGACACTGGGGAGTGAGACACTGGGTAGGAGTCTAGGCCATAGAGAAGACTGCTTCTACTGCTGTATCTGGTGTAGGCCGACCAGTTCTCAAAGACAAAGCGTGTGCACTGAGCGACTTCCGAGACACGTCGAGTAGAAGGCTTCTTATTTATTAAGAGCACACGGGGCGATACACTTCGTAACACAGCTGCACATAGACGATCCTAACACACAGCCCATCTCCGGCATACGCTGCGCCAGCTGTCCGACTAGCGTAGCGGCGGCGGCAACGGAGAGGGTGTTGCAGAACAGCCACGTGGTCGGAGACGAAGGGATCACGACGAGCAGAGACGCAGCCAGGACCCAAGACCCGCTAACAGCCCCGAACCTCTGGTTTCGGTCTCCCTTATATATGCCGGGCGTGGCCAAGCTCCACCTCTGGCCACGCCCCTTTCCAAGCTCCACCACTGGCCACGCCCCTTTCCAGAACCTTCGGGCTGGTTCATCCCCCGCTCCTCCTGATGTCGAGGGGAAATGGGCGAGGACTGTGGCTCATGCAGCTGCAATTGGCTGCTTTGGGTACGCGGTCCAGACCTATCCCCATAGACCCTGGCTCACAAAGTAGGTGTTCAGGCTGGCTGAAAAAAAAGCGACAGGCTGACTCTCATCGTCTGCAGCATCCCACGTCAGAGAATGAGGCTTACCGCAGCCTTCGCTCGGAGGTTCGGAGAGCCGTGAGGCGCTGTAAGGACGGTCGGTTGTCGCGGGTTGCTAAGGAGATGGAGTCTGCCTCAATGGCCCATGATCACAAATCGCTCTTTAATTCCATAAAGAAGTAACCTGCAGCACCACACTTATTACTATGATTAGGGGAAAGAACGGTGATCCAATCTCCGACCCCCAGGAACGGGTTTGCAGATTTGCTGAGCATTTCTGTGAGGTCCTGGAGGAGGGGAAATCCCTCAGCCTGGAAAACATCGTGGCACAAAGTGGAGATGACCCTGCTGAGGCTGCGGTGCCTCAAAGGTGTCGAAGAAGTCACCCCCTGTGAGTGGCTGGCTGAGGTACCATCTGTTGAGGAAGTACTTAAGGCGATCCAGAGCCTAAGACCAGGAAAGGCAGCGGGCAGAGATGATCTCCCAAGCGAAATGCTGAGCGAGGGTGGCGTTTGTTGAAAAGTTTTGTCCACACAGTACACGTCTTTTGGCGTTGCTGAAACCGTTCGTTGCCCGTCCCGCGCTCATGTTGCTGCTGTGATAGGTTATTGTCTTTTATAAATTTGAATGGCGATCCTTTATTTATTTATATATGCATCTACGTAGTTGGTTTACGTCATGTTATTAGAAATGGCAGTACGGGGATTCAACCGCTAGGTGGCAACCGCAGCATTGCTTTGATGATCCGGAGTAAGAGAGAGACGCCTATTAGCATTGGACACGGAGTAGACGACAGAGGTAGCTCAAATGACAGAGGACAATTATTTACTTATTCAGTTTCTCAACGGGGATAGCTACCCCCCCCTCCAAACCATCAACAAAAGCAGTGGCCATTTATCCCCGCGGCTGAATCATTTTGGTGGCGCATGCCAGCTTTACCACGTTCGCCGCTTGTTGCAGAAATTCACCGTTCAAATCCGGCACTCACCCTGCTCACGGCTGCCGTTGCATTAACCGTAAACATACGCGCCTTCCACTTGACAGTCGGATGTTAAAGACCTCGCAACGTCTGTCGCAAGATCACGCCATTGTGTGCTGCTGTCACGGTCCCGATTTGCCAAATAAAAAAAAATGACCCGCAGATTGTAATAGACAGCACTCGTGGAAGACCCCTATGGCTGAAGTATGGCAGGGGCCTCCTGAAAGAGTCATGATACTCATTGAGGTTGTCCTTGATAAACAAGCGAACACCTGGAATTACACGCAATTTGGATGACTCTCAGCGGCGAATAATATCTGAACCGGTCCTAGGTCCACACTACTTCACAACCCACACTGATCAGCATGGTGAAGTATGGTCAAACAACCTAAATGACCCAACATGGTGTAATCAGACCATTATTCAGCAGTATTTTCACGAAAGGGCTGGTGGGAAAGCATGGTCCAACAATTCCCATGACCAATACTGTTGGGGAATCCTTCATCCAGCGGCGGATTGACAAAGTGCCGCATAAATCTTTACTGGCGTGCTGCATCAGCAACCGTGATAAGCAGTGCATATGAAGAAAGAAACACCTTGATTAAAAAAAAATCTTTAACTGAATTTTTTGCCCAGCTGTCCTTTGTTGACGACGTTTAATGGCGCTGATGCATGTATAATCCATTAACAAGCAAGCAGTGTTGGTGGATAACACAGGCATTGAGATGCCATGCTGTGCAGCCGCCCACCCACCTCCAAGGCAACTGAATGCTGTGTGAAGTGTAGCAGACAGTACAGTTCAGCAGTTTTCAAATAATAAAATCGAGGACATTTGTCAATCCACTGCTAGACAGATGGATGCGTCTGTGCCATTTTGGTCACGATGGTTGTATGACCATACTTCGAGGTGGCGAGATGTTAACTACCTCGCCTGGTATATAGGAGGTCGTGGGTTAGATCCCGACCCTTACACGTGTATATTTGGAGTTTGAATTTCTCTCTCATCGTGGTCGCATGGATTTTTCTCCGGGGCCTCCGGTTTTTCCCTCTCCACATTTAGAATCAACGTGCGTTTATAGAGTATTTGGCTGCTATAAATTTCCCCATGATGAGCCACTTCGTTGAGCTATCATTTGTGATAGCCAGATCGTTTATAAAAAAGAGCTATATAGCTCTGGGCCTTACCTGGTGAAATATATATTTTTAATTTAGTTTATATGGTGGAAGCCAGGGACTAGTTCAGATATAGCTCCTCACTGTGATGTTAGCCGTGGCTGGGAGTTGAACTCGGGTTCAATCGTATGGTGTGCTGACCACTATGTATTTTATAGCTTTATTTTGGTGATTTCTAAAACAGATGGTTAAGCCATGTTTCTTGCGGAAGTGCGGAGTTGGCCTGATAACTTGAATCTAACTTGTCTTCTGGTTGTTATTGTTTGTCTTGCATCACACTGGGATTTTTGCACACAGCGTTGTAATACGGTGTTTTTTTCTGTAAGATTTGCTGGTTTATCCAGGATGTTTCTGTTGCGCGTCGTTGTCGCTTTAAGATGTTTCTCTGTTCATACTTTGTTGCGGTTGCACCCGACTCAAGAGCCGCATGGCTCACAGGGCTACACCTAATGAATGAAACTTGAAAACTTGAAACTGCCCTACATGACATCATAACAACAGTCTGGACCACTGGACGGGTTCCGCAGGATTGGAAGGATGCCCTGGCGGTCCCCCTCTTTAAAAAGGGGGACCGCACAGACTGTAACAACTACAGGGGCATCTCACTCCTTAGTGTGCTGGTAAAGGTCCTGGCAAGGATTATTTAACATCGCCTTGCCAGGCATGCTGAGGAGAGGCTTACGGAGCCCCAATGCGGTTTCAGGAAAGAGCGGTCCTGCACAGATGCCATGTGATCTGTCCGTCTGCTACAGCAGAGGTGTAGGGAATTCCAACAAGACCTACACATCTCTGCTTTATTTACCTGGTCAAGGCCTATGATACCATCAGTAGGCCTGGGATCTGGGTTGTTCTTCGTGCTTTCGGAGTCCCTGACCTGCTGCTCACGATCATGAACGACCTTCATGATGGTGAGCAGGCCTGGGTAAAACTACGTGGCCGGGAGTCGCAGCCATTCCCTGTACACCTTGGGGTGCGACAGGAATGTCCTCTGGCTCCCACATTATTTAACATCTATTTTGACCACGTAGTTTGTGAAGCCTTTTCATCTGGTACAGATACAATGGGAGGCTGATTGATGCCCGGGTGCAGTCAAGGGATGGCTCCCTATTTCTCAAACATGTTATTGGTGGTGGTGTTGGCGGTGGTGGTGTTGGCGGTGGTGGTGTTGGCGGTGTTGGTGGTGGTGGCGACGTTAGTGGTGTTAGTGGTGGCGACGGTAGTGGTGTTGGTGGTGGCGGTGGCGACGGTAGTGGTGTTGGTGGTGTTAGTGGTGGCGACGGTAGTGGTGTTGGTGGTGGCAATGGCGACGGTAGTGGTGTTGGCGGTGGTGACGGTAGTGGTGTTAGTGGTGGCGACGGTAGTGGTGTTGGTGGTGGCGGTGGTGACGGTAGTGGTGTTAGTGGTTAGTGATGGCGATGGTAGTGGTGTTAGTGGTGGCGACGGTAGTGGTGTTAGTGGTGGCGACGGTAGTGGTGTTGGTGGTGTTAGTGGTGGCGACGGTAGTGGTGTTTGCGGTGGTGACGGTAGTGGTGTTATTGGTGGCGACGGTAGTGGTGTTGGTGGTGGCGACGGTAGAGGTGTTGGCGGTGTTAGTGGTGGCAACGGTAGTGGTATTGGTGGTGGCAACGGTAGTGGTGTTGGCGGTGTTAGTGGTGGCGACGGTAGTGGTGTTGGTGTTGGCGGTGTGTAACCCCTCACCCAGCCTCCCTGCTCCATGAGCCACGGCTTGCGTGTGATCAACAGCACAGCGGCCACCGCGTCTGTCAAGGGCCACGACTTCTCCAAGTCGCCCAGACGACCGGAGGCCCTCAAGCTCTTCACGAGCAGCGCGCAAAACACCACCATGGACAGGACGCCTTCCCAGTTCATGGGCCCGCCGGCGAGAACCTTCCAGGCCATGGTCACGACCAGCCGGAGCGGCTCCGCCTCCCTCGCCAGCTCCTCCGTGCGGCTCGCCAAGTCCGGGATGGAGGCTTCAAGCTGAGCGAGCAAGATGTCCCCTTGGGTGTCGAGCACCTCCTGCAGCTGCTCCACACGCTGCCGGACGAGCCGCTGGGAAGCCTGGAGCTCCGACTGCACCTCCTGCGCCTGCCGCCGCAGTTGCTGCACCTGCCGCCACAGTTCCTGCCAGTTCTTGAACTGCCGCAGCTGCTCAAACTGCTCGTGCTGCGTCAGCTGCAGCTGCTTGAACCGATGCATTAGCTGTAAGTCCTGGAGCCGATACTGCTCCTGCACCTCCTGGAGCTGCTGCTCCTGCACCCCCTGGCGCTGCTGCCGCTCCTGCTGGAGCCGCCGCACGAGCTTCTGTTGCTGCTGCACCTGCTCAAGCTGCTCCTGCACCTCCTGCACATGCTGGAGCTGCTGCTGCCGGAGATTCTCCGCCCGCTGCTGCTGTTGCTGCTGCGCCAGCTGGAGTTGTCGCTGCACCTTCAGGAGCTGCTCCTGCAACTGCTGAAGCTGCTGCTGGTGGTGCTGGTGCAGTCCCTGCTGCACAGGCTGCTGGTGCTGCTGCTGCAGTCCCTGCTGCACAGGCTGCTGGTGCTGTCCCTGCTGCACAGGCTGCTGGTGCTGCTGCTTGTGGAGCTGCCGCCGCTGCTCCGCCTGTTCTGTCAGGTGAGCCACGTAGCCGGAGATTAGATCGGAGGTTACGATGGTCAGCAGCTGCATCGCTTCATCCTCCTCCTCCTCCTCGCCGCCGCAGCAGCCGACCCTCGCCTGTATCCCACCCGCAGAATGCGACGCGGCATGGGCAGAGGCCGCAGGCTGCATGGCGGTGTAGGCCTCAGTGGCGGGCGTTGACGTCGTTGTTGCTGATTCCGCTGCTGCGGGGTCGTTGATGTCGCGAGGCAACTGAGGAGGTGGAGGAGGGGGACGAGGTGGAGGTAGAGGAGGTAGAGGAGGCAGAGGAGGTGGCGACTTCGCGCCTCGCTGGGAGCTGTTTGGCTTCTCCCTCCATTCAGATTTGGTTCTCGGTGATGGCGTAGGATCGATCCGTGGATCTATTCGGTATCGAGGGAAATCGATTCCTCCACGTTCGAATCGACTTCGATTGCAAGCCGTCGGTCGATTTTGACCTCGATTCACGATCCGCACGCGAGGGGGCGGGGCCACGTGGGTGGACGTACAATGCAAAATCAGTTCTGAGAAAGAGTTCATAGTTCATTTATTTGGTATAGCCCTGTGAGCCATTCGGCTCTTGAATCGGGTGCAACCGCAACAAACAAAAAACATGAACAAGAAAACATCTTAAAGTGATTTTGTGACTGTGCAAACAGAAAATACAGGAAAAAAATATCAAAATATTCAAGCAGCAATAGCACCGTACACCAACGCTGTGTGCAAAAATCTCAGTGGGATGCAAGTCAAACAACAACAACAACCACAAGACAACTAAGATTAAGGCCATCAGTCTAACTCCGTACTACAATAAACAAAAACATGGCCAAAACAAAAAAACTTTTCGAAATCACCAAAATAAAAGCCATAAATGCAATGTAACAGTGATCATAGGGACTGTGACCGAATTTTTAACAATAAACTACATAAATAAATTATAACACCAAAATCTAGGGCCATAATTTAGGCCACTGAATAGCAGTGGCAGCTAGAGTTGTACAACTCCTCTAGAGCAGTTTTGAGTGAAGATCTCATAGGTAGTGATTTAAGTTGCAGTTTATTGGCAATAGCATTCCAGACCCTGGGGGCATCAATAGCAAAAGCTCTTCCTCCAGTTTTTGTACGGCAATAGGGAATGTGAAGCTGGTAAATGAGCGAAGACCTGAGGTCAAATTTGTTCTTTGAAACAGAGGAGATCCAGTAGGTAGTCTGCGGAATTTTTTGTAAGTACATCGTGAATAAATAAGATCTGGTGCACAAGCCGTCGAACATTAAGAGATGTTAAGTTTGACCCAATGTAGAGATCACAGTGGTGAGTCCTATATGGGCAATTCAATGCAAATCTTAAGGCCGAGTGATAGATGGAATCAAGCTTCTTCAGTACAGTACTTGGGGCTGATTTATACACGATGTCACAGTAGTCAAGTAGAGGCAGTATGGTAGCTTTTATCAATTCCAAACGGAACATTGATAGAGACCCATAGACTGCTCATAGAGACCCATAGACTACTCATAGAGACCCTTAGAGTACTCATAGAGACCCATAGACTACTCATAGAGACCCATAGACTACTGATAGAGACCCATAGAGTCACCGCACAGAGACCCATAGACTACTGATAGAAACCCATAGAGTACTGATAGAGATCCATAGACTACTGATAGAGACCCATAGAGTACTGATAGAGACCCATAGAGTACTGATAGAGACCCATAGAGTCACTACACAGAGACCCATAGACTACTGATAGAGACCCATAGACTACTGATAGAATCAGAATCAGAAAGGGTTTTATTCGCCATGAAAGTTCACACCGACACGGAATTTACTTTGGCAGGATGGTGCATACATTCAACATATAGGAATCTAAAATCTTCAATAAGTTTTAAACAAGTCTTACTATAAGGGTTAAAAGTCTAACTAACACACAAGGGGCTGAAGTATATGCAATTGAATAAATATCGAATATAAAATAGCTTTAAGATATAATTTAAAAATAAAAAATACAAATAGGTTAACATAGTTAATATCGGCAAGGTGTCATTATGTAGATAAAATGTTAATATCAGTGTTAGCCCTTGGCCTTGTTTAACAGGCCAGCAGCAGATGGGAAGAAACTGTTTTTATGGCGTGAGGTTTTGGTCCTGATGGACCGAAGCCTTCTGCCGGAGGGGAGTAGCTGAAACAGAGTGTCCAGGGTGGGAGGAATCGGCCACAAATCTTCCTCGCTCGCCTCATGGTCCTTGTCGTGTGCAGGTCGTCGAGGGTTGGTAGATTGCAGGCAATTATCTTCTCAGCAGTGTGGATGATACGCTGCAGTCTGCTCTTGTTCTTGGCAGTGGCAGCAGCGTACCAGACGGTTATGGAGGATGTGAGGATGGATTCAATGATCGCTGTATAGAATTGCACCAGCATTGTCTTTGGCAGGTTGAATTTCTTCAGCTGCCGTAGAAAGTACATCCTCTGTGCAGTGTGCTTAACAGCGGATGTCAAACAAGCCACTGTGTCACTCACAACGCACATTGCATGTTGGTGTCACGGTCAAAATTGTGGCAATTCCAGTAACACTATCCAGAAACTCCACAGGGAGATGACGCGTCAATGATCGCCCCCTACCGACAGACTCATGTCTCGTGCAGGCTGGTGCAGGGCCACCTTGTGCCACACAGGGGCAGCTGCCACTAGGGGGCCCCCTTCCATTGTTTGAGATGAGGTTCGATACGAAACACCGAGTTGGTGAGGCAATTAGGCAAGCGACTTATGAGTGCAAATGTGTTGTTTATAACGTAGTGAATGCTTGGGAGCTTAATTGTCTCTCGCTCCTGCTCACAGATTTACCCAGCCCACAGCTCCACAGATACCAGCCGCTCTTCCTGGGCAGGTTCGGTTACGTACGGTGCGAAATAAGTTCCAGATACACACACAGAGACTCACACATACCCATAGATTATCATGGTTGGCTAGGTATGGTGCGAAATAAGTTATACACACACAGAGACCCATATATTAACACGGTTGGCTAGGTATGGTGCGAAAGAAGTTATACACACACAGAGACCCATGGATTAACACGGTTGGCTACGTACGGTGCGAAAGTTACAGATAAACAAGTTTGAGTCGCGGGCCGTGGAAGTTGACCGGGCGCGTGTTGCTACTGACAGTCGTTGAATACGGTTGGATAGACGCTGATAGAGAGACACACACACAGACAAGAGAGGCGGACAGACACAGACAAGAGGAACACAGAAACGACAGAGAGACACAGGCAGAAAGAAACACAGAGGCAAACAGATGACACAGACGGACAGAGAGATGTTGAATCGAACACACTGAACTCGCTCCATTGAAAGAGATTCCTCGATCTTTGCAATGCCCGGAAGTCATTCTTATTTTTATTGATTTAATTGCGTGTGGTGTGTACGTGCAGGCAATGTGGGATATCGATGTACACAGATATGAACAAGATCAGCAGACAAGACGTCTTTAATTTAATCGGTCTCTCCACGAAACAAAGGAATGTTGAACACAAAATATAAATCCCACGGCCTTCGTGCAAGTCCATAATTACTGCAGCATTGCTTCAGTGCAAGCCAACTGTGGACCGGTTTTGGTGGACAATGTCTCAACAGCAGTGGGGTTTGCTTCAAGCCATGGTTGTGAACATCCAGATGTTAATCAGCAAGGAGCACTTCTAGTCCGAGCTCGACAAAATCTACGTCAACACGTAAGACAAAATTATAATTCGTGTTGTAAAGAATGTATCTCCTCTACGTGTAACTTTAAGGTGGTATGCCTTGTAACTGATGAATGATCCGAGTGTGCTTTCTATGTCAAAGACAATGAGTTGCTCCAGATGCTTCCTGAAACACAAAAATAGCCTTTGACCTGTATCACAAGAACAACGGGTCTCACCTGAGTTATCTATACAGGTTACTTCCAAACACACACACACACTTTGTCCTAACATCACTTATTCAATGTTTGACCCTTATAAAAAATAAAGTGATGCATGTACACACAATATCAGACAAGTGTTCATTCTAAATTATTGACAGGAATTTTAACAAAATGTAATTACTGCAGTGAAATATACTGCATCAGATAACATCTGATTAAGAAACTATTTTAAAAAAATATGCAGCGTCTGCTTAACAGTGGATGTAAAACATACTATTGTAGTGTCATTCAAAACGAGTAGGCCATTCATGCTGGCTAATTCTAAACATTAGCGACAAATTACAAAACTGAGATGAAACATCAATCATCGCCCCCTACTGACAGCCTCTTGTTCACATAATCTTTGGTTCTTTCAGTAAAGTCACGTAGGTAGAAAAAATAATAGATCACGACGTTTCGATCGTAACACAAGCGGTCGTCCTCAGGCGGAAAAAATAATAAATGCAGGCCGGTGCAGGGCCACTACCCTGTGCCACACAGGGGCAGCTGCTACTTGGGGATGCTCTTCGAGTGTTTCAGACGAGATCCGAAACTCCGAGTTGCCGAGGCGATTAAGCAAGCACCGAATGAATGCAATTATTATAACATAGTGAATGCTTGGGGGCTTCTTGGCTCTCGCTCCTGGTCAGAGATCTCCCCAACCCACGGGCCCACAAAGACTGGCCGCTCGCTCTTACTCTGCAGGTTGAACCTAGGAATTGAGTGTTCAACTTCACATTCTTTTCATTAAAGGCCTGTGACAAAGGTGCATCTATTGTAGCGACCGTCTCAAGCTTACACATCTACCGGGTCTCCATTTGACTTTGTATTGTCTAGGAGCAAGTCCACCCACACCTCCACTTCCATGAATTGCTGGGAGTTGCCTCGCTCTGCCTCAGTCAGAATTCACCTCTGGCTTCACGTTGCCTCCATCAATGTGAAGGTCCGATTTTGGAGTTGAATCATCTTCACATTTCACCATCACCTCTTCCCTCTTCACCATCACCTCTTCATATTTCACCTTGATACCTTTAAAAGTGTCCAAGCTGGGATTTTCTTCCGGTTCGTGTTTCATGAGGGATGGGCTTATTGTAGCACTTTGACTTTCACAAGCTGATTTCAGACTCCACTCCTTGCAGATCTTCTGATGCTTCTGTGTTCTCTGGTGTACTTGAAGATTTTATGAATGTGCAAACGCCTTCCTGCAGAGTGCACCTGAAGGGTTTCTCTCCTGTGTGTATTCTCTGGTGTGTTACAAGAGGAGATGACTGTGCAAACGCCTTCCCACACACACTGCACTTGAAGGGTTTCTCTCCCGTGTGTGTTCTCTGGTGTACTTTAAGATGTAGTGACTGTGAAAACGCCTTCCCGCACAGAGTGCACTTGAAGGGTTTCTCTCCCGTGTGTGTTCTCTCGTGTACTTGAAGATGTGGTGACCGTGCAAACATCCCGCACAAAATGCACCTGAAGGGTTTCTCTCCTGTGTGTGTTCTCTGGTGTTTTTTAAGAACAGTTGAATGTGAAAATGCCTTCCCACACACAGTGCACTTGAAGGGTTTCTCTCCCGTGTGTGTACTCTGGTGTCTTTGCAGACTTGATGAATGTGCAAACGCCTTCCCACACACAGTGCACCTGAAGGGTTTCTCTCCCGTGTGTGTTCTCTCGTGTACTTGAAGATTTGATGACCGTGCAAACATCATCCCGCACAAAATGCACCTGAAGGGTTTCTCTCCTGTGTGTGTTCTCTGGTATTTTTTAAGAACAGTTGACTGTGAAAATGCCTTCCCACACACAGTGCACTTGAATGGTTTCTCTCCTGTGTGTGTTCTCTGGTGATTTTAAAGAACAGTTGACTGTGAAAATGCCTTCCCACACACAGTGCACTTGAAGGGTTTCTCTCCCGTGTGTGTTCTCTGGTGTCTTTGCAGACTTGATGAATGTGCAAACGCCTTCCCGCACATCGTGCACCTGAAGGGTTTCACTCCCGTGTGTGTTCTCTGGTGTTCTTTAAGATGTGGGGACTGTGAAAATGCCTTCCCACACACAGTGCACTTGAAGGGTTTCTCTCCTGTGCGAGTTCTCTGGTGCTGTGTCAAATTTCCAGTCCGATCCGTGCTGTATGCACGCTGGTCGCATTGTTGACTTGTCATACCGAGCTGTGCTGACTGCATTTGCTCCATCAGACCAATTCTGCGGAGGAAGCGTCAGAAGAAGCGTCAGCTGCAGACAGAAAAAAATTAACATACACACAATCTACACGTCAGTATCGAGGCACAGAGGAATGCATATATAGTCACATGTGACTTACACGTCTATATTCATATATTCATGATGTAGTAAAAACGTTTCCCAAATTCATCACAGGGCTGTGATGGCACACAATGAGAGGGAAACTGGTTATAAACATGCCTGGAAGCCCTCGTATCTTCAAAATGAATGTTAACCCAAAACTCCGAGCACACAATTTCGGCTGTCTGGCTACAAAAGGAATATTTATGAGAGCTAAATTCAGCTGACATAGCAAAGGGTGTTGAAAACAATACTATTTGTGTTAGGCAGAAATGCATAAATCAAC